>NC_088182.1:17042980-17642980 GCF_028769735.1 Zonotrichia leucophrys gambelii
ACCCAGTGGCAGCTGCAGCTTTCCCATTTTGGGCACACACAGCAATTCCTCTCCAGGCCTGGCAATCAAGGACACCTCACTGCCTCAGGGCCAGAGATGGGAACAAAAGGGACTTGGGGGGAGCAAACTGGGGCTCAATGACTTCATTACCTGCAGCTGGAATTGGCAGATTAACCCCCAATATGCAAACGGACCAAACTGATAAAAGTACAAAAACCCCTGAGCCATGGTCCGTTTTGGGTGTAGGCCTTGGGGGCTTTGTCTGCCCAAAATGTACCTGAAGGTCCTTCAATAAACAAAACTGCTTTTTATTCCCTTAATTCTGTCTGGCCTCTGATTTAGATGGCCCTGACAAGGCATCACTCTAAGATTCCTCAATTTCATATTGATTTTAGCAGAATCAACCACTGCCATCATTATTTACACTGCTACATTCCTGGCAGTGCTGCTCCCCCATTTATTAACAGGTGCAGATGGTTTCACAACAAATATCTCTAAAGCCTGACAAATATTCATCATTTGAGTTTAATTAGAGACAGAGTAATGGGTTTGCTGGAAATTCAGGCATGACAAGTGCAAAACCCCAAGCTGAAGTCTCAGTTCTGGGTGACATCATGTGCCAGCTCCCGAAATTCACTGAGTGGCACCAGTGATGCCCCTGTTTGGTACAAAAGTTTCTGGTTTTTGGCCTCTTTTTCCACCTGCTGCAGCTTCCCCTGGGTGTGTGTAGGGCATCCTGGAGCAGGAAACCTCAGCCTTCCTGGTATTCCCAATCCCATTATGCTGCAAAACTGATTTTCCCAGTGATCACCTCATCTCTGCCTCTGCTCTTACCCATTTTTTCAGACAGGTGGGACTTATTAATGATAAAATACAAAGTTTCAGCTGCCAGATCTCCTTTATGGCTCTAAGCACTGAAGTATAAAAAGTAAAATCCCAATAGTGCTGGGAGCCAACTGGGTGTGTGTAGGGCATCCTGGAGCTGGAGACCTCAGCCTTCCTGGTATTCCCAATCCCATTATGCTGCAAAACTGATTTTCCCAGTGATCACCTCATCTCTGCTTCTGCTCTTACCCATTTTTTCAGACAGGTGGGACCTATTAATGATAAAATACAAAGTTTCAGCTGCAAGATCTCCTTTATGCCTCTAAGCACTGAAATATAAAAAGTAAAATCCCAATAGTGCTGGGAGGTAACTGGGTGCTGTATAGGGCATCCTGGAGCTGGAAACCTCAGCCTTCCTGACATTCCCTATCCCATTCAGCTGCAAAACTGATTTTCCCAGTGATCACTTCATCTCTGCCTCTGCTCTTACCCGTTTTTCAGACAGGTGGGACTTATTAATGATAAAATACAAGGTTTCAGCTGCCAGATCTCCTTTATGGCTCTAAGCACCGAAGTATAAAAAGTAAAATCCCAATAGTCTGGGAGCCAAGTGCAGCCCTTTCTGCATGATGTCCTTGGGGTTTTGATTTGGCAGGGTCCCTGCCTTCTGGGTGGTCTGAAGATCTCCAAGTCCTCTGGCAAGTGAATGGCCTTTTTTCCAAAGCAACTGGCCATATCCTCTTTTTTTTTTTTTTTTTAATTAAAAAAAAGTTATTCAGCCACTTTTAGTCCTTTCAGTTTCACTCAGGAACTCCATTCTAGAGAGACTTTTGGTGGTTCTTAATTCAGCTAGACAGAAAGTTTCTAGTGACACTGCATTATGCAAAATCCCCAACAAACACAGAGGGGAGGAACAAGTTAAATATGTTGTTAGAGGAAGAAGGATGTTTTTAAAAGTCTCTGGAAGGAAATCAACGGAAGTTTCATGTCTTACACGCTCTGCCTCTTAACTGCCCCCGTGAAATATTTATTTTATATTTTGCTTGCATAGCTCCAGCTCCTAAACAAGAGGGATGTGGAGGTATTAATGCGTTTATCCTGGCACTGTGGTGTGGTTATAATGAGAATATTCCAGCGAGACAGGAGGAATTTAGCAGCTTGTCCTGTGATGAACCTGCCAGGGGAATTCAGGAGAGGGATTGGGAGCAGGGATTGGGAACCAAAGCTTGGCAGGTGCTGGGGGTCACAACAAGCCCAGGGGAGGCTTGAACAGACTCCTCAGTGTGCAGACTTGATCCCTGCTGGAAGGGCACAGGATGTGCAGCCCGCATGGAGCAGGGACTGAGGGGACAGCCTGATGCCATTTGCATTTTGCAGCCCTCCTGTTTCAGGGGGAAAAGGACAGAAAACTCCTGTTTGGCCATCGAAGAAACAAAAAGAAACTTTCCATCCCTGAAGAAGAAACCTCTGAAAACACTTTGTTCAGACTCTGCAAAGTTCTAATACCAACTTATAAAGAGAATAAAAATGGAATTAATTAATCTAATTAATTAATCAATAAAAATGTAATTAATTCCTGCTGGAAACATGAAATACTGAGACCAGATCAGTATTAATTCTAGCCCTGTTCCTACAGATGTTATAGAAATACATTTATTTCTATATTTAAGCTGTATTTAAGAATTTAGCTGAGTTCTGGCTAAATACCTTCACTCCAGGAAGGTATCAGCTTAGTAGGAATTCCAGAGTTGTCTCTCTCAGAGAATTCTGTATTTTTTTAGATTGTGCTATAAATTCTAAACTCCCCGCAGGCATTCCCCCTTTCCCCATCACTCTTGACTGTGAGCACATGACTGGAAAAAGCAAAAAATGTTATATTAGCCTCTCTTAAAACATTTCAGCCAATAAAACCTGAATTTCAGCCACCAAAACCTCTGAAAATATCACCAAGGAGTTGTTTTGCTCCCCATTCTGATTACAGCATAAAAACTCTTGATAGTGCAGAGCTGTGGGATCACTGCCCCATGTTTTGAAGTGGTTTAATGCATTATTTCTGCCCAGGTTGTACAAAATAGCAGCTCCTCAGAGAAACCCAAGTTTTACTTTTTGAACTGGAGTGTGAAGCTTTCAACACCCTGAAAACGCCTCTCCTGTGGGAGGATGTACTCACATTATTCACCTGTCAGAGTTTGCTCACCGAGGTGTTCACAACGCTTGGGCTGTGCTTTGGGAGTTAAGTGAGGCTCAATGGCTGTGCTGCACATTTTTGGGAAGTAAAAAGCAATTCCAAGAAGCAATTTCGGTGTAAATTAGTGAAATTTGTCATTTTCTATTAAACTTAAATGTGGACTAAGACAATTAACAGCATGGAAATCAAGGGTAGCACAGGAATAATGGATGGGAGGGACGATCCCTGTGGAGATGTGGGACTGCAGCCTCCCTCAGGGATCAGTGCCCTCACTAATCACCCTGAGAAGATTTAAAGGGTGATTAAAATTGGAGGAATTTCAACAGGAAAAACCCAACTATACAACAAAACCAGCAATCAGGTTCCCGACTTATTCTTCCTGTTAGGTTCCCAATATTCTCATTTACACTGAAATCCGAAGTGCTGGGTCCTCCCAGACCATATTTCACTTTTGAATTTCACTGTAATCATAATAAAGCTGTAATATCAGGAATTCAGTGCTGCAGAAGAGATTCACACTATAAATGCTTTTTTTTTTTACTCCAAGACATGCCTAATTTTGAATTTTTTTCTCCCAAACACAAATTATTACTAAGAGCTTATCTATGGGCATGCCTACTATATTTTCACAATTTTTTTCTTTCCTCCAGCAGGTTCCTATATGCTTGAATAAAATCAAATTAATTCAAATTCATCGTTTAATCTTTTTGAGTGAACAAGAGAGACACCAGTCATTTGAATCTTAAGATTCTTAAATAGAAACAGATATTCTGAAGGAGTACTCCAGCTACCTAACAAACAATTTGAGAGGCTTAATCAAGTACTATGATGGCTTGAATCATTAATATTTATCCCCTCATCCCCCCCAAAAAATAAAAGTCTGGCATATTAAAAGTTTATTTATCCTTTAAAGAATATATATTATATTTAATCTTTGAGGTTAGGGTTCCACGGCTTTTTCTGGGATTCTTTCATTCCAGGATTCCATGGCTTGTTCTGGGATTCTTTCAGTGTAGAATTCCACAGTTTATTCTAAGTTGTTTTCAGTCTAGGATTCCATGGCTTATTCTGGGATCCTTTAACTCTAGGATTCCATGGCTTTTTCTGGGATCTTTCAGTGTAGAAATCCATGGTTTAATCTGGGATCTTTCACTCTAGGATTCCATGGCTTTTTCTGGGATCTTTCAGTCTAGAAATCCATGGTTTAATCTGGGATCTTTCACTCTAGGATTCCATGGCTTTTTCTGGGATCCTTTCACTCTAGAATTCCATGCCTTGTTCTGTTATTTTTTTTTCACTCTAGGATTCCACAGCTTATTCTGGGATCTTTCACTCTAGGACTCCATGGCTTATTCTGGGATCCTTTCACTCTAGAATTCCATGGTTTAATCTGGGATCTTTGAGTCTCGGATTCCATGGTTTAATCTGAGATCCTTTCAGTCTTTCCATGGCTTATTCTGGGATCTTTCACTCCAGGATTCCATGGCTTTTTCTGGGATCTTTTCAGTCTAGGATTCCTTGGTTAAATCTGGGATCCTTTCACTCTAGGATTCCATGGTTTATTTTGGGATTCTTTCAGTCTAGAATTCCACGGCTTATTCTGGTGTTTTTTTCACTCTAGGATTCTGTGGTTTATTCTGGTTTATTTCAATCCAGGATTTCATGGCTTATTCTGGGATCTTTGAGTCTAGAACTCCATGGCTTATTCTGGGATCCTTTTACTCCAGGATTCCATGGTTTAAACTGAGATCATTTCACTCTAGGATTCCATGGCTTATTCTGGGATCTTTCAATCTAGGATTCCATGGTTTATTCTGGTTTTTTTTTTGAGTCTAGGATTACATGGTTTATTCTGGGATCTTTCACTCTAGGATTCCATGGTTTAATTTGTGATCCTTTCACTCTAGGATTCAATAGTTTATTCTGGAATTTTTCACTCTAGGATTCCATGGCTTATTCTGGGATCCTTTCACTCTAGGATTCCATGGCTTTTTCTGGGATCTTTCAGTCTAGAACTCTATGTCTTATTGTGGGATCATTTCAGTCTAGGATTCCATGGTTAAATCTGGGATCCTTTCACTCTAGGATTCCATGGTTTATTCTGGGATCTTTGAGTCTAGAACTCCATGGCTTATTCTGGGATCCTTTCACTCTAGGATTCCATGGCTTACTTTGTAAACCTTTCACTCTAGGGTTCCGTGGCTTATTCTGGGATCTTTCACTCCAGGATTCCATGGCTTATTCTGGGATCTTTCACTCTAGAATTCCATGGCTTATTCTGGGATCTTTCACTCTAGGATTCCATGGCTTATTCTGGGATCTTTCACTCTAGAATTCCATGGCTTTTTCTGGGATCTTTCACTCTGGGATTCCATGGCTTGCCTGCATCCCTGGGTTCCTGGCTGAGCCTGGGACCATCTCTGGGGCTGTTCTTGCCTCCTGTGGCCGCTCTGGGCAGGGCTCTGGCTGCTGCTGCTCTTTGCTTCCCATTCCTTGGGGAGCAGTGAGCCCATGGAATGCCCGATCTCTGCTCTTCTGGAGCTCTTTTAAAATGACCTGTTACACCTCAGTGATTCTTAATTCCTACAGCTCATTTTCCTTTGTAAATCTTGAGCTTTGTACTATTACAGCCTCTGCATTTTTAATTCAGTAAGCACTGCAGAAACACAACAGTGTTACATTTTTTGCCTTTTTTTTTTTCTCTAAAGGAGATTTACATGTCCTGATTTGGCAAGTTTGTAATTATCCAAATGTGTTTCCATTCCAATTTGCTGTTTTCTCTCTTTATGCAGCTGCATTCGGATTCTTCCCAATTTGCCATCTCAGATTGTCACTACTCCAGGTCCATTTATGCATGCAAAGATTATAATTTTTTTTTTTGTTTTTAATTTTAAAAAAAACAACAAAACAACTAAAACCACCAAACCTGCAAACTCATTCTTGTGAGGGTGAGAGGAAGAAGAGGAAAAATTTCCGTGGCTTAAAAGGGTCAAAGAGAAAAATAAGAAAATACATCAAGGGATGTATTTCCTTCAAGGGAAGGCTCCTGGTACACATTTTTCTTGTCTGAAATATTTGTATTGCCTCAGCTAGAGAAAGGAAATAGTGAAGCCAGAGCAATAGCATGATCTCCAACTCCTCCTGTAAATAAGGGAGCCCCAAACTTCCATCAGGAGGGGTGCAGAACAAATCCTTGCTGGCATCAGACATTGGAATGGCAGAGCCATGGGAATTGATTGTGAAACTGGCAGCTTCTTCCTCCCTGGAAGATTTTAGAGTTCTCCCTGGCTGTCCAGATAAAGGGAATTCTGATACCTTCTGCCACAGTGGGAGAGGCAGAGGTGCCTTTATAGCTGAGCATCTGCGGAGCAGAGAGCTGGCAGGACTGCCCTCCCTCAATCCTGCACCCAGGCCAGCCATCCTCCCACCTGAGGATGAACAAGGGGCAAATCCTGCTCCAATTTCATCCAGAATGTTGATTTATTAAAGCCCAACACTGCTCTGCCTTGTGTTTCCTCTTAATAATACCATGTATAGTCTCTCTGGACCAAAACACCAAACATGCCCCAGCTCTGGAGGGTTCCTGGAGGTCTCCCATGCACACAGGGGTTTTATTCAGGCAAAAAAGGGAAGCAGAAAGAGCCATCAAAGCAGATGTGCTTGCTGGCCTACAAATCACAGCTGCACCCAAATTCTGGAGGGAGCAGAGCAATGATGGCTTCATCCTTTGCCTGGATCTGATCAGAACCTGCTCAGCTCAGTGGAATGGAGAGCCCTGGAAATGATGAAAGGATGTGCTTTGATAATCCCAGCAGCTCTCCACGAGTGCTGGCTCTGCCTCAGGGTTCATGCAGGCAGTTGGAGCTCTCTGCTGCAGTGCATTTGAATATGCAAAATGAGATTTCCTTGAAATAAGCAGAATTTTTTACTACGCTGAAGATGAAGCAAAATATGCAAGGGTTGATTTCTTGTCAGTGTTTCCATCAGTGGTGCATATTTTAGTGAAGGGAAGGAATCTCCATCTTCAGCTTTACTTTTCTTGTGGATTTTTTGCTGCCAAAGCTATAAATGGAGAAAAGTTCAGTAGAACTAAAGTGATACAAAATGAGAACTCCACAGCTCTGTACAAAAGTCTTTCATTGAAGCCTTACATTCTACCTGGTTTTAGGAACTCAGCTTTGCCCAGCTGAGCTCAGTGTGTTATGGAATGTCTGAAACTCCAAAGTTCCACTTCCAAACATGGATAGAAATAGAAATACATAAATTTATAAATAATTATTAAATTTTCTGCCAACAGCAGGAGAAACTTACCATAGAGTTTGTCATATCTTAACCTTAATGCAGTGAGGCAATACTTTAAAATCCCATATGCCTGTGAAATTGGGGCTCTGTGACATTCTGCATTGCTTTGTCTCAAAAAGAAGGACCATGAAATTTTGGCAGTGGCTGGAACTGGGTGTTTAACTCAAAAGGTTAGAGATTTTTAATCCTTTTGTTTTATTTCTAGTGCAGCTAATTTGCCTTTTTGCAAGTATCCTAGCAACCTTTTTTCCCCCTCCCCTTTCTCCAGCACTGTAAAGGTTAGGTAAGGATTCTGGAGAGATTGGCCTAAAATATAAAACAAACTGACAGAAGAACATTTCTTAAAGGCACAATTTTCTTTAGTACCATTCTGACAATTCCGACAGGTTTTAAGGGAAAGGGGACAAGAAGCAGAGGAACAATCCTGGAGCAATTTCCAACAGTTTTTAATTCTGTGAAATATTAAACTGAAGAAGGGTTTATGCTTCACAAAGGGCTACCTCAGCACTAGGGATCATTCCCTGTGGAGACTCAGGGACAAATCCAAATATTTGGTGAGGTGAAAACTTGAAGCAACCAAAAATTGTTGAAGCCTATTCAAACCCAGAGTTTGTTCTGCTGCAGCCAAAATATTTCCAGCCAGAATTAGGAACTCTTAAAGTTCTCCTGGATGAGATTTATATCAATAACACAAAATGGGGATGGTGTGAACAGAAACCATTTCCTGCTCACTGCAGGTGCAGCCTCAGGAGCTGTCAGACATTACCAGAGTTTGTCACCATGATATTTTCTGAAAAATCCTCTTTGCCCAGGATTTTCTCCTGGGAAGCTGAGAAGCCTCAGAGAAGAATAAAAACAATAATTATTGATTATTGCTGATTGCTGCTCCTGTGTTTGCTGCTTTGGAATGCGGCTTGGGCATTGTTTACCAACAGGTGAAAGTTTGGTTCCATGTTCAATTGTTTTTAATTAATAACCACTCACAGAAAGCTGTGTTGGACTCTGAGTCAGTCAGAAGTTTGTATCAATCATTCTTCTTGTTAAGCTTTCTGATGTATCCTTTCTCTTTCTTTAGTATAGTTTTAGTATAGCATTCTATAACGAATATAATGTAATGTAATGTAATGTAATATAATATAATATAATATAATATAATATAATATAATATAATATAATATAATATAATATAATATAATATAATATAATATAATATATCAGCCTTCTGAGAACATGGAGTCAAATTTTCATCTCTCGCCTCATCCTGGGGACCCTCACAACACCACAAGAGTTAACTCCAGTCTGGTGTAAAATGTTCTGGATGTGTTTGGGTTACCTGTTCCAGCTCCACACCTGCTCCTGCCCTGCTGGAAGGTTCCATCCATGCAGCATTTCCTGACTGGCAGGTTATATTTAGCCACCTATGAAATTTTAACTGCTTCAGTCAAAATCTTGGGTAGGACCACATGGGATCAAGGCTGAATAGCAGAGTGCAAGTGCTGGAAGCTGTGCAGTGATGTTGATTATACAACCACGGGGCCTTTGGGTTTTTCTTTTTATAGTGGGACGTGGTTTGGGTTTTTAAAATTTATTTATTTATTTATTTAATTATTTTGATACCTTATTGAGCTAAAACACATGTACATGTCCAATATCAGCTCTTACAAGCTTGTTTTTTTAAAGTTTTTCGATCTTCTATTCTAAGCCTCATTCTATTCCTGTACCTCCAAAAAGTAGCAAATATCAACTTTGAAGAAATCACAAGGATGTAATTTTTCAAATAAAGCAGGGGTGGAATTAATAATCAGCAGTTTTAAGCAAAATTAAATACAATTACACTGTTTCACAGTTAATATACTTGTTTTAAAAGGCTTTTATTTTTTAAAAATGAAGATTCCTCTGCGCTTTCACAGCCTGCATAGCAACAACAAAGAGCCTGTACAACCCCCAAGTCTTTACTTCTTATAAAAGAATTAATTGTTCAGTGCTTTACAAAAAACCTTAGAGCTTCCTGAACCTACGTGCTCCCAAACAGGTTCCACCTCACCCGGCCAGCTCCTGCACGGAACGGCTTTTTTTGGGGAAAAAATGTCATTTATGGGAATGAGCCACCAGAGGGAGCCTGCTCCTGTGCTGGTACAGATGTGCTCCTCTAGGAACTTCAAACCCAAGCCGACCAAAAAACACAAATAAACAAACAAACAAAAAAACCAAACAAAAAACCAAACCCAAAATAAAATAAAAAAAAAATTAAAATAAAAATACAAAAAAAAAAAAAAACAACCAAAAAAGCATCCCAAACCAAAAAGGAAAATACCCCAAACAAAACAATAAAAGACCCCGAAAGCAAACCAGTTTTGCTCTCAGCTCAATGGATTTCTGTTAAATATGCTTCCCATGCTGACTGCACACCCCTGCTACAAACTGACAGCTTCAGCAGCAGACAGTTTCAGTTTTTGGTTGTAAAAAATTGAGTAACTATCCCTTTTCTATTCCCAGTTTAGATTTCTGCCTTTCTCAGCTGGTGAAACAAGTGGCACCATCAGGAATGAGCCCCACTGCTCTGTTCCTCCCAGATTTCTATCTGTGTTTCCTGGATAATCTGGATTTTCTGCTTTCCTGGAACAGGGCTGTTCATATTCTGTCCCTCAACCTCCTGGAAATTCTATGGAAAACTAGCTAGGAACAGCAGCCAGAGCCAGAAGGGGTTTGGGAAACCTCCCCTCCATATTCTTCAAGGTAAAGGAGTGCAGGAATGCCTCAATACAGCTATGCCAGAGGTTATATTTATATATTTATTGGGCTTATACTTCATGGCAATGGGTTTCATGTATATATTTAATGCACAAGTTATATTTAATAAAGACTACAGTAAAAAAAGTTTGCACTGAGAAGCTTTTTTAAAGGGCTTGTTCCATCCATGATCCATTTGTGTGTCCTAGAGCTCAAAACTTTGCTGCAAAGTTGTTAAAATTGTGAGAACATAGAGGGATACATCAAATATAAGAGACTACCAAAGTCACACCTTTACACTGGGGCTTCAGAAAAATGATCGCCCAGCCCCAGCAAGCCTTCATCTTTTTCCTGAGGTTAATTGGTGTAATTGCAATCAGACAGCTGAAAATGGAGCACAGAGGGGGCCGTGGGGTGGGAGCACAGGGACAGCTCCTTGTTATCCTTAAAACACAACACCTGTGCTTAAAAACACATGTGAGGAGGAGATAAAAGCTGAGGTTGGGGGCTGTGTTTCTTTTTTCTCAGGCTCACACAGCCCCAGGGAGCAGCTCCCACCCAGCTGTGCCCAGGGAAGTGTTGCCAGGGCCCCTCTGAGGTGAGAGGAACTCAAGGAGCCAAGAGAAAACTTTACCCCGAATAAATACCTGTTGGGAAGGATGAAAGTGTGACAAGAAAGTCTCACAGACATGTGTGCTTGGCAGAAAGATTTTTAAATGTAGAGTCTGATGAAGGAATAGAGATGGAAGCAAGTTTTGATATGGGAGAAAAGAATCGCTGAGCCAGTCTGACTGGATAACCAAGGAGGTAAAGGTGTGTTGGTGACAAGGGTTTTTTATGACTTAGAGCAAAAGATAACCCACCTCAAACAAGAAGATGTTTTTACCAAGCAGAAAGAGAGCACAGGCAAACAAGGCAGCAAAGCTGCAAGTAGAAAAAAGGTCTCAGAATTTCCCACTGCAAGAAAATGGAAAAACAACTTCTGACTTAAACTGTAATGTACTTTAGGTGATTGGAGAACAGTAACATGAATATGGTAATTATAGTAGTTATGACAGGCTATAGATAAAAGTTAAGGTACAGATTGGTTCTGCTGTATGAAGATGCTCAGCAAAGAAAAGTGTCCAATGCATTGTAACCAAAACCAAAGGGTCTCCAGGCCTGGCGGCAGCTGGAGCTGACAGCTGTGGGCACAGCTCTGTCACCCACAACCCTGGGCTGCTGTAACCTCTTGGATGGAAGAAACTGCATTTTGTATACAACAAACTGCATTGATGGGATACTGATTTGGATACAATAAACTGCATTTTGGAGAGCTGCCTGGAGTCCCACATCTCTCATTTAGGCTGTTAAATACCTGTACCTGCAGAATGAGCACAAGGAAAATTTTGCTTCCCAAGCCCACTCCCAGGAAATGGGGCAGGGATTTGGGACTGGGGAAGCATTGCCTCAACAGGAGGAGTCTCCTCTCATTCCCAGAGACCTGTGGTGAGGATTTTCCAGGCAAACTTTCAGCATAATCCAACTTTCCCTTTCTGTCCTTTAAACCAACTACCTGAACAATGTTTCCCAAAAGCCCCTGTCAGTTCACATTTGTCAAGCAGCTCCTCAGGCACCTTTATTTTCATCAGTAAAAACCTTTATGAGTTGTGTAAGGCAACCCCTTCCTAACCCTGCTACAAAAAGACACCTGGCACGTGCACACCTGGCATGAGTTTGGGTTTCATACATGTTCCTGAGTGAACAGATGTCCTGCCCCATTTGCTGGATAGATTTGGTTGCACTGAGGAGATTAAAGTAAAACTGAGATGAGTCAAACTAGGTCACCTTGGTTGAAGGGGGAGGACTGAATTCCATGGTGGTAACTTTGGGAATTTTAATTAATATTCTGTGTGTAGTTTCACCAAATAAAAGGAAGAATGGGTGATACTTAATTACCAGCACTTACTGCTGCACAAAAGCTTCTGCCTGTGTTTTCTTGTCTATGAACCATCCCCAAATTGTGATTATAGTCATTATGTAATTCATCCAAACCAAACAGGGATCCTGGTCTGACTAGATAAACAATGGGCCTCCCCTCTCCTGCCCCAGAACTGAAAATGCTGAAACTCCTAGGCTGGTGCCCTATGACAAACATCACAGGGAGGGTGGAGATTACTCTGGGTGTTTTATGGTTCTAAAGTTCAGGTAAAATCAGCCTTTTCTAGGAAGACCCACTGAGGTTCCACTGCATGTGCAAATGAGGCAGATGAGCCCTTCCATTTTCAGAGCAGTTTGAAATAATGCTGGAACTTCTCACTAAATTCAGCTCGTGGTTTTCTAAGCCTGGTTGCTGGGATTCTACTGCTGCCATAAATGATGGTGAGGACTGCCAAGGGCTGCCTATCTCTCTGTGAGAGAGAGATCTTTTGTTCTCCACCACATTTTTAGCATTTGAGAGACTCTGATCATTCAATTTTGCACAGGACCTCTGCACAAGTGGTTTGGCCTTTGTTTTTGAGTTATAAATTGTTAGATAACCCTGTCCAGCAAGGCTTCCTGATCATTAACTGAGATTTAAATATCATAGCCACTTAACAAAAACCACAGGGATTTGGAAATGTAGTGGTTTGATTGTTCACTTTTGTTTGATTTATTTTTAATACTGTGCTGGATGAGCAAGTGACCTGGAGCCAGAGGTGAGCAGAGAAGTATTTCTGTAGCACACAGAGTAGATCTCTCTAATCTGGAGGGCAGTCAGGAAAGGAATTTTTGTTGGACATCTTGCCTGTTACTCTTTGGTAACTCTCGGAATTGGATAGCACTGCCCTTGTCTGTGGGTCTGCAATTTACCTTCCTGCTTTAACTGCCTCATTAACGCCTCATTAGTTTCTCTGCTTTGCTTCCAAGTATTTGGCAAATATTTCATCTGTTTCAGGGGGGTTGTATGCTAAAATCGGGAAAACAGCAAAAAACCCTTCAATCTGCTAATCCTCACCATCTCAGCTCCGGCCCTCTGGAGACCTGCTCCTCTGTCATCCTCCAGCACTGTCTATGCTTGTGTGATTGACAGGAGTCAATCACTGCCCCAGTGGTTTGAAACCAATTTACTGCATTCAAACAAACTCTGGGGTACGAAAGCTAAACCAGTATGTTTTCATAAATTTCTTGAAAACAAATGGAAGAGCAAGTCCTAGAATGTAATAGAGCTACAGCCTTTTTGAGTTTGGAAAGCTTTGTTGCACAGTTCATTCATAGGAAATGCAGTTTTTAGTACTGGCTGACTGAAAAATTTAGCCTATATCATGCACAAAAAATTTCACTGTATAAAAACTTAAATTCTTTATTATATTTATATTATATTAATTATTTTATTATATATATTATATTAAAATAAAATGATATATTAAAACTATACTAAATAATAGAAGAAAGGATTCATCAGAAGGCTTGTAAAGAATAGAAAGGAATGAATAACAAAATCTTGTGACTGACCGAGACAGCCCGAGACAGCTGGACTGTGATTGGCCATTAATTAAAAACAACCACATGAGACCAATCAAAGATGCACCTGTCACAATCCACAGCAGCAGTTAATTTTTGTCTTTTTTTTCCTCTGAGGCTTCTCAGCTTCTCATGAGAGAAATCCTGGCAAAGGGATTTTTCAGAAAATATCATGGCAACAAGGCCCAGCACGGTCAACTGGGTCAGGGGGGGCATTGTCCTGCTCTACTCTAAGTTAATTTTCTGACCCTCCATGTCTCATTGGGGCAGCCTCACCTTGAGTACTGTGTGAAGTTTTAGGTGCCAAAATATAAACAGAATATTGAATTCTAGAGAGTGTCCAAAGGAAGAACACAAAGATGGCGGAGGGCCGTGAGGGGAAGCCGCGTGAGGAGCGGCTGAGGGCACTCCAGCTGTTCATCTGGTGGGGACGAGGGGAGGCCTCAGGGATCTGCAGCTTCCTCCTGGGAAGGACCAGGAGATGTAGGGGGATACAGTATGGGTGAATGAAGGTGGTATTGAATGTGATCTTATCCCCAAATGAGCTGCAGCTGGACCAATTACTAAAGATTAGGAGTAGGCCTGATGTCAACAGGCCACACCTGTAGCCAATAAGAACAAGTGGTATAAAAGAGTGGATTGGTAGGAGCTGGAGTTAGATGGTTACTGCAAGGACCAGGAAGTGTTAGTGCTTAGAGGAGGTGCCTGTGAGAACCATCAAGGAGATGCAAAACTCTGGTGATATGGAATCCTTGCACTATAATGATAATAGAACTCTTGATATATAAGACAACAAGGAGGGATGACCTGGAATTGTGTCAGGAGAGGTTCAGGTGGGATATCAGCAAAAAGTTCTACCCCTGAGGGTGCTGGGGCTCCCCAGGGAATGGGCATGACCCTGAGGCTGCCAGAGTTTCAGGAGAGCTTGGATAGCCCTTGGGTGGGATTGTTGGGGCGTCTGTGCAGGGCTTGGACTGGATGATCCTTGTGCATCCCTCCCCACTCAGGACAGTGTGGCACAGTTGGTGTCCTGGTGGCAGCACTTGAAGGTGTTTCTGTTGTCCTTGATGTTGTTCTCTTCTCAGGAACCAACACTTGCTCTCTGGGCACTATTGTGAGTGCCTGAACTGTGACATGAGTGCAAGGCCTCACAAGTTAATTTTTAAAAGTTATTTTAATGCCTTTCAGTGATGCTGGCTGCCCTCTGGATGAGCACTGCTCCTCTTGCTCGGAGGACAAAATGTGTGTGAGCTTCTGTTCCTCTAATCAGCCCCATTAAGCTTCTGTGCTTTTATCCCAGAGATGAAACTCAGTAATGTGTTCCCATTCCTCCTTTCTCAGTAAGAAGCACAGGAATGAGCACAAAGGAAGCCATTCCAACATTCTCCTTCCTCTGGCGTGTTTTGTGGCTGCCTGGAGCAGTTTCTCAGGGAGCACTGCAGCCCTCCTGTTCCGTGTCAGCCTCATCTGCACCGTCACCCTTGGATCCCTGCCCAGAGGCTTCAGGAACGCATCCAGTCTCCGTGTGACACCTGGGCCTGGCTCTGGGAATGCACAACAGACTCTGGTGATGTATTCAGCTCCTAAAAATAACCCCAGCAGGTAGCTAGCAGTCCTTTTCCAAGACTCAAGAACACGGTAGCAGACTGCACTGCTCCGTTTCTCCTTTTGAGAAAGGAGAATGATATGGAGAAGAAAAAAATGTAAAGATGAATATGGCTCTAACTTCTTGACAAGGAATAATTTTTTTAACTTTCGACCATTTCCTTCAAGGTATTTCTGTTTCTAACAGATATTTTTGAACTCCATGACTCAATTACTTTTTAATTAAAAATGAGTGCATGTAATATAGATTACTTCATGTGTCTCATGGCTGTAAAACAAACTGTTGGCTAGACTGGAAAAAAAAAATTCTGGAAGTTATGAACAATGCTAACCTTTTGTTTTTGAGTAATTTTTTCTGTGTTTTCCAGACACTCTCTTTGTGGTAATACAAGTTTCCACACACTTTTATTTTTAATTATGGAGAAATAACAAAGCTTAATTGATTTTTCTGGGATTGAATGTTTCTACAGTCTGGTCATGTGTACCAAGGCTAAGCAATCATTCACTTCTCGTAGTGAATGTGCCCTCTCACAAACTTCTGTGTTTCCCTGATGAGTCCTAATTTTTAAAAATTTTGTAAGGCTGCAGCTCTTGATTTTCATGTTTTCCACATTCAAAACATGGAAATCAAGAGCTAAGTTTTAGATTATTACACAAGGAATATTGGAAGAGATCTCTTTTGTGCTAGATACATGTATCTTTCCCATATGGCCACCAGGTGTGGGTTTTTCCACAATGTGGGTAACTTTGGTTGTGAATTTTCTCCTTTCCAATTTTCCCCTGTCCACCTAAATTGTTTTTCAAATGGCTTCACACTGCTTTGATCTTCCAGAGAAGATTAATATGAAATGTAGCGTTTGGTTTCAGAGTCTATATTTAAAAAGTGTTGATTTCTAGTTCCACAATGATCTTTACCCTTTACTTATACTTTTGGAGAATCTTTTTGGTTTGGAGTGCTAGTGCTCAAAGACACAACTGAACCACAAGGAAAATATGAATATATCTGTGTAGTGGGATAGCTAATTTCTAAATATTTTTGCAGGAGAAAACTGGAAAAGAAATGTCAGATAAATTCTGAGAACCTTGATCAGCACACTATCTATTACCGCAAAGTATTTCCCACAAGGCACAAGGAGAACAACTTAGAAAATAATTAAACAAAATGCTCACATCCAGACTAAAATCCTGTTAATGAAATCTAAAAAACATTGTATGTTGTTACAATAACAGTGGTCTCCTAAATGAGCACCAGCAGCTTCAGAGAAAAAACAGAGAGGGAAGAAGCTCTTTCTAGTCAGGAAAAGTAAAACAAATTTTCATTTTTTTTAGAGGCAATTAAAATCCAGAACATGAAAGCTGCTTGCTCAAGCCCAGATTGAAGTCAGGATTAGAGATTCACAGCAAAAGCTGCAGGTGAAATCTGAACGTGCTGAATATTTTAGAGCAACACATAGATGCTCCAGAGATGTGAAATGAGGCTCCTCCATTGTGCAAACATTTGGCCAGGCTTTGGTTTATAATCTCCTGTGATTTTTGTGGTGGCTATTCTCTTTTATCACAGTTGATATTGCACCTCCACCCACAGATTTTCTGCTGCTACTGCAGTGGAATATGATGGATTTCCAAAGCAATCAATAGTGGAGTGTTTTAACTCCTTAAAGCTCAGCAGTGCCACCACATTCAATGGTTTTTTTAAAAATTAAACACAATTTCCCACATCCTTTCTCCTTCAAAATGTTTATCTGTGATATAGTGCTGCCTTACCAAGTTATCCTTTCCTAACTTGCTCTAACCACTGTCTAAATATGCTATAAATAAATGCAAATAAAACTCTCTTTGCCTTCCCATCACCTACTGCTTATTACAGCCTTTATTTATTGGCTGCAAGGAAAATTATAACCTGCAAAGAACATTATGAGGGTGGTGATAACATTTTTCTTTGTGGACAGCAACAGCATTTAGAAATATTTCTGCAGGGATGTGAAATTACAGATGAATTATTAAAAATCTCTCCTGCAATTTGTGTGCAGATCTAGACTGAAATCTGTTATAGAAAACTCAGGGTCTTTATCTTTCATGAGGTATTCATCAGCCAAACCATAAAATTAACTGCCTTTCACAGACCTCAGCTAAACTTTTCTAAGCAGTTTATTTTGCTGTAATTTTTCCACCAAATGTGTAGAAAATCTGTGTTCTAGAAGCCACAAAATCCAGTGAATCCTCACTGAACAATTGCTGCATTCAATCATGTTTAGAAAAGGCAAAAAATAGCAAATTCCATTTCTTCTTTAGGCTATTTTATCCACATATTGTTATTTTTTAGTATATATGTTAAAAATATATTCCATATTAAAAAACTGCATGTATTCTTAGATTCCTGTGGATTTCAAATGGTTGTGCTGCAGAAAAATAAGTTTTGATAACTCAGATGACTATTACCAAAAGAATTAAACCAATTGCAACGGTCACAAATCATCTTGACTGGGAAGTAAGGAGATAAACGGGGCCATGCAATGAAATTATAAACAGATAAAATTATTTTTATTGACCAAAAATAGTCCCTTATTGAGCTATGGAGAATTGAGCTTGATAGAGTTTGGGCCAGGGAATAATTACTTGTAAACCCCAGCAAGCTACTCAAATATACAATAAAAGGGCTGAGATTATAACAGCAAACGTGTGGATTTAGAGAGAAAACATCCCCCAAGTCCTGCTCAGCATAGCAGGATTAGCACTGAACATGTTCCAAAGATTAGAGCAAACAAAATCCTTTTTTTCTCCTTGAATTGGCCAGGCAAAGCTGCCATTTTCTGAAGGATCGAGCTAACTGATTCTGTCACGTTGTAATTGTCAATATTTTTTTTATTTTTATTGAGAGTTACTGCTGGGTTTGCCCCTTTACTGGGCATGACAGAACAGAAATATCCTTTTTCAAAGAAAAAGGGGCTCCAAAGCACTGACTGCTCAGTGTGGTGTGTGGGGCAATAACAGAACTCACTTGCCTTGGCTATGACTGCTTTTATTCTAATTTATTTTATTCTTATATTAATTCAATATAAGAATTAACATATTTTTAGTCCAACCTTTTTGTTTTCCAGAGCAAATGAAAACAAGATGTTTCTGCTGAAAGATAAATAGACAAAATTAGTAGAGAATATGAATCCCTATCCTTCCATCAGGTGGAATTTATGAGCAATGCTTGATATACATATCATGTTTGGAGTTTGGCTTTGCTTGGCATTTTTTATTTTGTAATTTTCTGCTTGAGAAGTAACTTTGTTCTGCCTGTTTCCTCTTCTGATGGAAAAAATATATTTCAGCCTTCTAGAGGCAGAATGGCTGTATTTTTTTAGCCATAAACCACAATATCATGAAGTCAGTTTAAATCTGTTAATAAAAATACATTTTCTGAGAGTAGAGGAGTTTGTGAAGAAAAAGATGATTTCTTTAGCATGCAAATGGAGTTTATCAAAGTAATACAGCAATATAGATCTGCCAGCTGGGGTCAGGCCATCACACCTGATTTAAATCACTGAATTAATCCAGGGGAACAGATTTGATCACCTGCTCTGACCCCTCCCTTTGCAATGAAACCCAGGGATGCCACCAAGACTCACAGCTCTGGCAGTGCTGCCAAATTCCTGGCTGTTCTTCCTTTGAATTTAGTTTAAAGTTGGTTTTGCAATTTTTATATACCAAATCCAGGAGTGGAGTTAGGCTCTCTCTAATTATTTGTAAGCACAGGCAGGATCTCATGATTTTGTTGGCTGATATTGTATTGATATTTTATTGTATTGATATTTTATTGTATTGATATTTTATTGTATTGATATTTTATTGTATTGATATTTCATTGTATTGATATTTTATTGTATTGATATTTTATTGTATTGATATTTATTGTATTGATATTTTATTGTATTCATATTTTATTGTATTCATATTTCATTGTATTGATATTTTATTGTATTGATATTTTATTGTATTGATATTTTATTGTATTGGTAATTTATTGTATTCATATTTCATTGTATTGGTATTGTAGCACTCCACAGTTGGTGTTCTGTGCTGCAGAATTCCCCTGGCATTAGAGATGAAAGTGCTTCAGGAGACTCCAGCTTTACCCACATGGCCTTTTCACAAATTCATTTTACAAGGCAAAGTCCAGACCCCAGTTCCTAACTCCTCTCTGTATAATAGCATTTGAAATCAATAGCATTGTGGATTTAAAAACAAGTTTCCTTTTTTTCTCAATGGTATTTGCACAACACAAATTTGCCATAGATAGATCAATGACTTCAGCTGCAAGAGTCTGGTAGATCAGCATCTATTACAACCCTAATATTTGTATCCAAACTATTTTTAACTCCAGAATCCTTTCAATTGTCATTTTTAACTCCAGTCCTCTCAATTGTCATTGAACTGACACTCATCCAAAACCTGGTTTTGTTTTGGTTCTGCTGGAAGAAGTTATTCTGAAGTCTTTCTGGAACTGTAAATGTTTAATCATTCAGACTTTGCACAGGATGAAAATAATCTCTTCCTCAACTTGAAATGAGATCAAAATGACACAGTTTGCCACCAGTAAAAACTCATTTTCTGTTTGTTTTAGCAGAGTGGCTCCAGAGGCTAAAGGAGGATCTGTTGTCTGTGGGTGGTCAGAACTGGTCTGTGCGTAATCATCGTGCAAAAACAGAATTTTGCATTTTGGTTGTTAAGAGATGTTACTATTTGGAATTCTTAAATGCTTGAAGCTAAGCATGGGTTAGGCCTTGGAGGCCTGAGGCTGCAGTTGCTGATATTTTAAGGAATATTGCTAATGAGCAGGCAGAGGAAAGATGGGATTTGTACAGAGCAAGGCCACACAGTCATTTGGTTGCTCCCAAAATAATCCAAGAAAATAACCCAAGAAAGCAGTCAGGGCAAAAATAATTTTTTCACTTTTTTGTTCATATGTAAGTGATGTCATTGGATGTGAAAATGCTCTGAATGAAGTTGTTATGAACATAATTATTGACATTATTGCACTGTAATTAATGAACTCACCAGATTTACAGTTGCTCAGTTTACCCTGTTGTAGCATTCACATTCTCTGAAAAATCCCGTCACCCAGGATTTTTCTCCTGGGAAGCTGAGAAGCCTCAGAGAAAAGGGAAACAATTCTTATCTCATTTGCTTCTCCTGTGTTGTGCTCATGTGGAATGTGTTTGGAGATTGTTTACCCACAGGTGATTGTTCCATTGGATTCTGCTGGGAGTTGTTTTCACTCTTTGGCCAATCAGGGCCAAGCTGTGTCAGGGCTCTGGAGAGAGTCAGGAGTTTTCATTATTATTTTTAGCATTATTATTTTCATTACTTTTTAGCAGTCTGTAAGTATCCTTACTGTATTCCTTAGTATAGTTTAGTATTCTTTAATATAACATATTATCATAAAATAATAGATTAGCCTTCTGAGAACATGGAATCAGATTCATCATTCCTCCCTTCATCTGGAGGGAACTCAAACACAATAACCTCTTGCTGAGATTAACAACAGCAACCAAATGTGCATGATTGGAGCACGAGCAGGATTCTTGCTGTGTTCCAGATTTTGTTCACCTGTGGAAGTGCTGAGCACAGAGGCAGCTGGGCGCTGTGGCACGGGGGGATGTTTGGGCACAGGGACTGCCTGTGCCCTGCCTCAGCAGCCAGGCCATTTCCGAGGCACTGAGGCTCCCAGCACAGTCCTGGAGAATGTTAATGACTTTTAGCAGTTTCACTGGAGCCCTGCCCTCTCTGGGCAGCCGGGGCTCTGCTCTCACCCACCTCCCTGCTTATAAACCATGGCACAGCATCCTAGGTGGTCCAGGGCTGTGCTTTGGCTTTGCATTGACACTTTTATCTTGCTAGGAAGTAGAAAAGGTCAAACAGTTAATGAACTGATTTTAAGGAATATCAAGTCCTGTTCCAGGCAGAAATTCAGCTCTGACAACATCGGGTGGCTGAGCCAAGGGCTCATTTTGTTGTCGAGCAGCTCCTGCTGAGAAACCCATTTTGTAATAACAGAGAGCCCACTCGAGGGTGGGAGGGGGTGGAGGAAAGCTGCTCCTTGGAGAGGTCTCTCCTTCAATAGCTGCGAGTTCAGGGGAATTTGTGCATTTCCAGCAGTCTGGGATACCTGTCAGAGCTGCAGCAAGCAGGTTTCAGAGGGACAGGAGCAGCTTTTATGGCTGAGAGCTCAAATTCACTGCTGCAGATCACACACTTCAAAAACCCCAGTACCTTTCTGTTCTGCCAACACAGGACAAGGTGACAACAGCAGGTTTTCCTTCAAAAAGAGCTCATGCCATGGAGATTCAGCTATAAATCACAGATCTCAACCCTTTGGGGGAGTAGTCATACAAAAAAAATTTCTAAGCTGTTCTTAGAGTCAGTGGGAGATTGAACCAAGCTTAATAAAACAGGGATGTAACACTGGGGCACTCATGGTTCGCACAGATAAAAAATCAGGGAGGAATCAAGCAGGAGATTTCTCTCTCCTCCTTGATGTAATTTTGGGGCACTCATAGTTCACCCAGATAAAAAATTTCAGTGGGATTTTTTTCTCCTCCTTGATGTAATGTTGGGGTTCTCATGGTTCACCAGATAAAAAATTCCTACAGGAATTCTCTCTCCTCCTTGATGTAATGTTGGGGCACTCATAGTTCATCAGATAAAAAAATTCCTACAGGAATTCTCTCTCCTCAATGTAATATTGGGGCACTCATTGCTCACCCAGATAAAAAATTCTTGGGAGATTTTTTTTCTCCTTCTTGATGTAATGTTGGGGCTCTCATAGTTCACCCAGGTAAAAAATTTCTGGGGGAATTCTCTCTCCTCCTTGATGTAATATTGGGGCACTCATTGTTCACCCAGATAAAAAATTCTTGGGGATTTTTTTTCTCCTCCTTGATGTAATGTTGGGGCACTCATAGTTTGCCCAGATAAAAATCCCACAGGAATTTTTTCTCTCCTCCTTGATGTAATATTGGGGCACTCATAGTTCGCCCAGATAAAAATCCCACAGGAATTTTTTCTCTCCTCCTTGATGTAATGTTGGGGTTCTCATGGTTCATCAGATAAAAAATTCCTATGGGGAATTCTCTCTCCTCCTTGATGTAATTTTGGGGCACTCATAGTTCACCCAGATAAAAAATTCTTGGGGGTTTTTTTTCTCCTTCTTGATGTAATATTGGGGCTCTCATAGTTCACCCAGGTAAAAAATTTCTGGGGGAATTCTCTCTCCTCCTTGATGTAATATTGGGGCACTCATTGTTCACCCAGATAAAAAATTCTTGGGGGATTTTTTTTCTCCTCCTTGATGTAATATTGGGGCACTCATTGTTCACCCAGATAAAAAATTCTTGGGGATTTTTTTTCTCCTCCTTGATGTAATTTTGGGGCACTCATAGTTCACCCAGATAAAAAATTTCAGTGGGATTTTTTTCTCCTCCTTGATGTAATGTTGGGGTTCTCATGGTTCACCAGATAAAAAATTCCTCTGGGGAATTCTCTCTCCTCCTTGATGTAGTATTGGGGCTCACATTGTTCACCCAGATAAAAAATTCTTGGGGTTTTTTTTTTTCTCCTCCTTGATGTAATATTGGGGCACTCATAGTTCACCCAGATAAAAAATTCTTGTGCTTTTTTTTTTTCTCCTCCTTGATGTAATATTGGGGCACTCATTGCTCACCCAGATAAAAAATTCTTGGGGGATTTTTTTTCTCCTCCTTGATGTAATGTTGAGGCTCTCATGATTCACCCAGATAAAAAAATTTCTCAGGGAATTCTCTCTCCTCCTTGCTGCTGCCCCTCTCACAAATCTACTGCTGCACATCATCCCTGATGAATGAAGAATTCTGTATCTCCATTTCCATCACCTATTTCTGTCCAGGTGAGGTTTTTAAATCAGTTTATCTGCCAGAATCCAAGCAGTGCTGTGAGAACAGCTGCAGCCACTGCAGTGGGTGAAGCACTGGTGACAGAATGTTCTGTCTGCAGGGATCCCTCAGGAGTTTATTGGATCACAGCACATCTGGGCAGAGTTCAGAGCTGCTCAGGAAAACAGGCAAGCCTGGCTCTGCTTCTGTTTGAGGCGCCAAGATTTTGTTCAGCTCTGTGGATCCCTCCTTGCAGCAATTAGGCACGGTGCTCCCAAGTTAATGGCAGAAATTAATGGAGGAAGTCCATTCCTTAGCAAGGAATTTTTGCTGTTTATGGCATTTTTTGCAATCTTTAGAAACACCCGTAGAAGCAGCATGGGACAATATAGAAAATTAGAAATATTCTATATAAATAGAATTACCTGTTTCATCCAGAGTGAAGCAAACACAGCCTGATTTGGAAAATGAATTAGAAAATCAATCAATACTAGTAAAAAGGACAGTGAGAATGGGAGGTCCATTTTCAGAGAATTCTAGAGTGGTTTGGCTTGGAAAGGACCTTAGAAATTACTTTTTCTCATCCCTGCCATGGGCAGAAAACTTTAGGTCATTAATCATGTCTAAATGTAGGATGTTTTAATACAGCATGTTTTAATGCAGGATAATATATTTTAATTAATGTATTTCATTATCAATAAAAGTTAATATATTTTTTATTTGTGATTATATTTTAAGGTCATCTAGAGTGAAGGCATTAAATGCAAAATGCAACTTGAACAATAATGTCAAAATTATAATGCTAGAGTTAAAATGGCCTATAAAATACTTATGGATTATATTTATAAGCAAAGTAATTATCATGTTAAGTAATATGTTAAATAACATTAATTAATATATTAAAATATTAAACAATGCATTAAATAATACAATAATTTACATTAAATATGTTAAATAATAAATTAATGTTATAAAACCACAGAGAGCTCTTTATGGCCCAGGGACATATTTCAGTTAATGGAAAAGCTGTATCTGATTACATTTAGGTAATTCTGCTTTACAAACCAATAATAAAATTTGTTTTAGGGAGGCATTATCAAGCATTAAGAGAAATAAAGATAAAATGCTGACAGGGCAGTCCAGCTGGACTATTCCATTCAAACTATTTAGTTCAAAACAGTGAACTGAAAAATCATGGAAGTTATTACTTTGAAAAAAACACAACAGCTTTGAGAAAAATTAATTCAAAGCAGAGGAAAAATGAGCCTTAATTTGTCAGGAGAGTTTTAGGTGTGGAAGGGTTTTGATGTCTTGCTGTAGAAAATCCCAGGAAAGTAAGGATTGACTTCTATAACAGGGATGGAAGTACTCTGCAAAGTTTTAGGAATATTTTAAAATATCCTACTTTTGCTGTTTAGTTTCCAGTGTCATATTCAGGACTGGGCTGGAGTTTGCAGGGACTCATTTTTCCATAATTTAGGGATTATGAGAAAGGAAAGCCCATTGTTGTTATTGAAAGGGAATTTTACCAGGAGCTGCTTTTTAAACAGTCCATCCCCAGATCCTTAAATAAAACAAGAACATTAATTTGCTGTAATTGTGTGGAAATCCTTCCATTGGGGTAAGGCCCTGCTGTAAAGGGTTTACAGACCTGATATCACAGGAACAACTGATGAGGAATCATTTGGGAAAAGGCATTTTTAAATAATCTTAAAGCCTGCAAACATAAGAGGAAGATGTGAAGAAACCAGCTGCAAGCAACATACACTAAAATGTAACCCTATAACACAAACACTATAATGTAACCCTATAAAACTAACATACACTGTTAAAAAAATGTAACCCTAAAAAACAAACATAGGTGAAAGATGCATTTACTTCTTCTAAAAAATCTAAATTAGGAATTGGAACATAATAAATATTCTTTTTTTTCCCAAATTTTGCAATGTATGTTTAGCACTCTGAATTATTTTAGATTCTTCATAGTTGTAGATGCGGAGTGAGAATTTATTTTCAGCCTAGAATTGGAATAGGATGTTTGTAGAGCTGAAATGGTAATTTGGGCAGATTTTCAGAGATTTTAGTGCACCTGACAAAGGGTTATGACAACATCTATGTTAGAATAATATCTTGTAAAACAACAATCTTCATTAAGATTAAATTACTTATGGGAAAATAAGATTTTTTTATAGAACTCAATTGTGTCTTAAGTTTATTGCATTTAACTATTCTAGTTTCCTCAAAGAAGTTTTCTTGAATATCTCATTTGTTTTAATAGGAGACCATAATTTACATCTGCTTCAGCTAAGAATAGAGTGGTAAATGTTGAAGGTGGCAAAAAGAGTTCCTGAAAGCTGTTGCACAGATTAGGTGCCATTCACTCTGGTGTTTTGACCTTTAACATTGGATTTGGAATGCAGCTCAGGAACTTGCTTTGGCCTCTTCATTTTAATGCAACCCAAATGCTTCCTGAGCAAGCCATTAGGCAGCAGCCAAATTTTGTTTTAATCAAATGGACTCATAGATGGGTTGTTTTCTGTGTCTGGCCAGGATTCTGATTTGCAAATAGAAAAGGGGACTCAGGACTTCAGGATGCTGTTAGCAAAGAGGCACTGAAACAGTTCAAGAAATCACGGAGCGAGCCTGTGCTTAGAAAATTCTGTATGCACAAGGGTATAAAGTGTGAACAGGGAGTTTTAGGGGTTGGAGCTGTGCCAGGGCAGGTTTAGGGTGGAGATCAGGGAAAGGAAAGTGCTGGGCACTGCCCAGGGAATGGCGACATTCCCAAGGCTGCCAGAGCTCCAGGAGAGTTTGGAAAGTGCTGCCAGGGAGGCCCAGGGTGGGATTGTTGGGGGTCTGTGCAGGGATGGGACCCAGTGGTCCCTGAGGGTCCCCTCCAGCTAAGAATGCTCCCTGATCCATCCCTGAGGGTCCCTCCAGCTCAGGATGTTCTCTGATCCCTGAGGGTCCCTCCAGCTCAGGATGTTCTCTGATCCCTGAGGGTCCCTCCAGCTCAGGATGTTCTCTGACCCCTGAGGGTCCCCTGAGCTCAGGATGTTCTCTGATCCCTGAGGGTCCCCTCCAGCTCAGGATGTTCTCTGATCCCTGAGGGTCCCTCCAGCTCAGGATGTTCTCTGATCCCTGAGGGTCCTTTGGGCTCAGGATGTTCTCTGATCCCTGAGGGTCCCTTGAACTCAGGATGCTCCCTGATCCATCCCTGAGGGTCCCCTGAGCTCAGGATGTTCTCTGATCCCTGAGGGTCCCTCCAGCTCAGGATGTTCTCTGATCCCTGAGGGTCCCCTGAGCTCAGGATGTTCTCTGATCCCTGAGGGTCCCTTGAGCTCAGGATGTTCTCTGATCCCTGAGGGTCCCTTGGGCTCAGGATGTTCTCTGATCCCTGAGGGTCCCTCCAGCTCAGGATGTTCTCTGATCCCTGAGGGTCCCTTGAACTCAGGATGCTCCCTGATCCATCCCTGAGGGTCCCCTCTAGCTCAGGATGTTCTCTGATCCCTGAGGGTCCCTCCAGCTCAGGATATTCCATGGTTCCATGATTGCCCCTCATGAATCAACACCAAATTCAGTCTGTGTCCTCCTGCTGATGGATGGTGGTGCCTTCCATGGGTCAGTGTGCTGTGACACAGCCACAGCCCTGCCAAAAGGCCAGTGCACAAACCCCAGGGTGCAGAAACATTGCAGAGTATGGAAATGTTTGGTAGATAACGATTTGTCTTGTTAAACCCACATTTAACAAGTGTGGGCTGTTGCAGACTTATTGGCCATGCAGCAAATGAACACAAATTGTTATTTCTGAGTGTACAACAGCGCAGGAGAAAGTTTCCAGAGCAGCTGCTGTCTCTGTACAAACTCAGCTCTTTCACCTGTAAGTTCTGCCTTCACTGGAAGCAGCTGAACCATCCCTGTGTCCAAGCAGAGAGACACTTTGCTCCTTGCTCAAGGCTCTTGTAAAACCCAGGGCTGAACTGGGAAACTCTTAATAAGCTTAAAGAGACTTAAAATAGGAATCAAGTTGGAATCAAAAATCCATGTAACACAAGCAGCTGCAATGTAATGCTTTCTTATCATCTGAAATGTAATACTTTCTTATCATTGCTAACAAGGACCTGAAACTAATTGCACTAAGAGCTGGCTGCTCCACACCCTCCCTGCTTGGTTTAAAAACAAACCTCAGAAGGGAACCTTGCCTGGTTTAAAACCTTTATTTCTATTGCTATGTGGATTACAGCTTTTTATTCTGTGTGGAAAGTCAGTAATGAACTGAGGAAACTCACACTTGTTGGAGAGATAAAAGCAGTTACAGATATAAAGCCATATCTCCTCAGTCTCAGCTATTTAATCATCAAAACAATCAATGTGCAAGGGGCACAAACCCCTTTTGAACTGCAAACAATGAACCAAGTGCCATATTCTGCCCCTCTTCAGCAGAAAAGGCCACCTCAGTAATTTAACTCCTGAAAATTTTACCTTTAAGCCCCAAATCTGCAAAGCATCTTTAGAAATTAATTTCAGGCTGAATATGCTAAAAGTTTTGTAAATGATGCACTGGTGGAAAATTTTATTGTGCTTATTTGCAGCATGACCTGTAGCCTGTAAGAAGTTAAAAGGTTGTGATTATGGAGGAAATTTTCCTCTTCTGGGTGCGGTTTTTCTACTCTTAAATAATATTTAATTTCAGGAGCAGGTGGAGAAGTTGACTGCAAAGCACAAAACGATGCTCCCAAAAATTGTATGGTTGTGATACCAGAGCTGGTAAAGATGTGATATTTTGGGATGTGTCACTGTCACTCATGCTCTGACATTTTATAGGAGCCTTATTTGCCTTGACTCCACCAGTAAAGTCTTCCTTTCCCAGTGGGAAAAATAAAAGTGACATTGAATAAGGAGATCTTTGTGTTCTTCCTGTTTTAGTTAACTACACACCTCTAATCATGAGGAAATGATGACTAGAACAATATTCAGAGAAAGTTAAACATCTAAAAAATTGGGTTTTTTTAAAAAGATTGATGCCTAGCTTTCCTCAGCATAGGGATTTTTTCCTATGAAAAAATTGCAAGTAAATTTTAGAGAAAGAGTTTAAGAATTAAGTTCTGCTTTGGGAATTCCATTGTGCCAGATTCTGGGAATTCCAGATATTGTGCCTAAATTAAAATGTGGTGGGAACACAGAATCTCAACTGATCATTTCTACTGTTGCTTTCCTTATTACAGACTGCAAAAAGAAACAAGGCCAACTTCTTTTTCTTGCTGTTGTGAAGCCAGAGCTCCACGTCTCAGGTAATAGGGGATGTCTCCTGATTTATTACCTATAATTCACTCTACAAATATCAGGGTGTTGAGGGAGTCAAAATTAGGCAGAATTTATGCATGAAATGATTTCCAGCAAAATTCCTTCTCCTCTCCTGAATTGAGTTTTCCATGGATTAGGCTCTGTGTTTCTGGTAGGGTGATGATTCTCCTCAGTGCCAGACACTTGGAAAAGAATTGGAGACAAATGCATTTTAAGCTTTTCTTTACAGCATAGTCAAACCCTGGAGGATCTGTTTCAGTTTTCCTGTGAGTAGGAAAGGAACTGAGATGAGAGGGAGTAGGAATGGTCAGAAATATCCTGAAATTTAAAAGTAATTGTAGAATATCCCAAGTTGAAAGGGACCCACAAGGATTATCCAGTCCAGACATCCCAACACATCCCACCTGGGCATCCCTGGCAATGTTGTCCAAACTCCCCTTGGGATGTGGAAGCCTTGGGAATGTCACCATTCCCTGGGGAGCCTGGGCAGGCCCAGCGCCCTCTGGAGAAGAAGAAGAACCTAAAAAAGAACCTAAATCTGACAATTTCCAGGAAGGCTTTTCCCACTGACAGCCATCTGCCTGTTCTATCCTCTGTGCCTGAATTGTTCATCCATTTCCAGAGCAGTGCAGCAGCAATTCCCACATCTCCTGCTGCCCTCCCACCACAGCCTTTGTCAGGCTCCTGCAAGCTGTGCCAGCCAAGTCAGCATCTCCCTGCTGCTCTTTGTGCACCTGAATGTGATTTTTGCCCCCTTACTGGAGGGTTCTTCTCTCACTGAGTTTCTTTGTTCACCTTTAACCAGTCACTGGGAAAAATCATTGTCCAGCAGAGATGAAATTCTGGATAATCTTTGTGTCTTCCCAGTGGATTAGCCTAAATAAAATATTCTTCTTTTAGCTGGGAAATAAAAAGAAGTCCAGGCATTTTTAGTAAGTGGATGTAATAAAATTTGAGAGTATTTTCTCTTTTGGCTCTCGAAGCACAGATGTTGCTTTTGCTGGGCATAATTAGGTGGGGTTTCACAATGGTTAATTTTCCTGGTTTGCCAGCTAAGTTCTATTTTGACTCAATTTATAAACCTACAGGTGTCAACCAACAACTGATGATTCACAGCTGTAAAGAAAATATTTTATTGAGAGGAATTTCAGCATTAAAATACTCCAAAATACATTTTAAATAACAAAAGGAATACATGTATTTGATTAAAAATACCATTGCAAAAAGAGTAAAAGAAATCTTTGGGCACTTTGCAACACTGCAGAGAAGCACAAGTTGGCTGAAACATCTGCAGTATCACATCATGTGCTCTGCAGGAGTCTTGTGGAAGGCAATTAATTGTTAATTAGCAATGTGCCAGCAGCCAGCTCAGGACAGGATTGTTTGCTGAGTTGGTTTGAGTTGTCACATGTAATTTATGTGGCAGAGCCCTTGCAGGGCTCAGTGTCTGTGGGGCTGCACTGGGGCTGCTCTGGAGAACTCAACACACACAGTTAAATCCGGCGCCTGAACGCTGACAGTGCTGAAATGGAAATCCTCAATAGCACAGGGGTGTTTGACAAGAGCTGATCAATATTTTCCAGGCAATTACTTTGCTTTACTGACATGCAACTTCAGCCAAAAAGACTTCAATAAAGGAAATGTTCTGAAAATATGGGAGCTCTTTTGAAATTTTGAAGCAATATATTGCTGTTGCTCTCTAGTTCATTGTAAAGAGTGATTGAGTTGAAATTTTAGGGGGTTATATATAATTCTTATTATTTTTCACGGGGAGAAAAATGAATTATCTTCATTCTGGGTTGATTTTGGAGCTTTTTTCCTATTTCAGGTCTGCCACAGAACCAAACCACTCCCTCATTCACACCCATCATTCTGTTTCTAATGGTAACTTGCTTTGGATTTTAATGTATTTTACAGCAACACTTGGCAGAGTGTGCAGTATTGCTGCCACCCCTCACTGAACCTGAATATTGCACAGGTGCCTGTGTTGGCAGGGTAGAGAATCAGAGAGGGGAAAGTGGGAAAACTCATGGGAGGAGAAAGCCCAGGGGCTGAGATCAGCATGTAAAGCAAAGCCAAACAAAGAATGAATTCCCTATTTCCCATCAGCAGCTGGATGTTCACCCATTTCCAGGAGGGCAGCACTTCATCCCATGGGATATTTGGGAATAAAAATGCCATCACTCAAATTATCATCCTCCCTCCTTCTTGGTCCTATTTTTCACTGCTGAGCATGACACCTCATAGCATGGAATGATCATCTACAAGCTGGAATTGCATTTTTTAATTACTGTGCTATGGACTCAACCCAAAGGCAAGTTGGTTTTGTGAAATTCCAGGATTATCCCAAAGCCTGGCTCAGTGGGCTGCTTGTAGAAACAAAGGGCAAGGCTGGGGGGAGATGCTTCTTCCTACCAGAGGTGTGAGAGTCATTCAATTCCTTGAAATTCCAAACAATCTTCCCATACTGGAGCATCCAGTGTACAAAGCAACCCCTTATCCTACTTTACAAAGAGTGTCTGGGATAAAATGAAAGATTTTATGAGCTTGCAGAGAGCTTCTGTAACCTGAATTAAATTCTGATATTGTTCACTGAGTACCTTTAATAATGTTAATTATTAAAAATATTAAAATATTTTATATAAATATATAATATTTATATAATGTGTATAATATTTATATAATGTATATATTATAATTATTAAAAATATGAAAATATTTTAATAGAGTTGAAAATATATCCAGAAAGCTGAGTACAAACTCCCCTCACAGTTCATTCCTTTTCCAGGCTGGGGCAGCTCCCAGTACCTGAGCTGGGCATGCTGATAACATCTGTATCTGCAAATGAGGACTGCAAATTCAGCTTTAATCTGGAAAAATGATTGTCTACAGGCAGTTGTGGTGTTATGCACCGAGTTCTGCTCAGGTCTCTTTGGTATTTCTTTTATTTATTTTTCATTTCTTTTTATTTATTTTATTTTTATTATTCTTTTATTTCTCGCTTGTAAGTCCCACTAAAACCTTTCAAAAGTGTCTTCTCATTCAGTGCTGTCATTTATTTTCTATTTTATAGATTTCAGTTCACTGAAATGATGGGTGACAGCTAACTCTTGGAAGCTGTGGATAACCCAGGATTGGAGGTTCTCTCCAGGTGCTGTTGTGTATAAAATTCATGTTTAAGAAACTCAAGGTACCATTACCCATTAGCAGAAGGGTGTGTCCCTACAGCACAGTGGGAATGGGTGAATTAACTCAAGGAAACCCCAATTTGTGCCACTTTTTCCAGGGGATCAGCAGCAGAAATCTCCTATTTGGAATATTCTCACCCACTCCTGTCCAAAGGAGGGGATGGAAGATAAAATACAGGTAACAAAATACAGATCTCAGATTGACAACGGAAGGGCAACATCAATAGATGGAAAAGTGATTTTTGCAGCTCTCCTCAGCCCCAAAGTCAGCATCTCACCCATTGTGAGGCAATAAATTGGATGGAGAGATACCTCCCATGATAGGGGTTAAGCCTCTCTAAAAAGGAGCCAAACAATCAGGTGTTGCTGTACTTAAAATTATCTGCAACAAAGAAATATTTCTTTTCCCCTTACAGAAAACTGATTAGGCACAAATCAGCCTATTTCTGATTGAAGTCAGCCTCTAATAAAACAGCTAAATGTGTTGGTCTTGTTCACAAATGGCTTTGTGATTTTAGGCTTTTGATCCAAAATATTGTCAGATTGTTATCACTGCTGAAATTCTGATTGTATTTCTTTGCTTTTGTGTAGCTATTTCCCACAAAGAGTCCAGCTTTATGAAATCTTTATTGAAGGCTTGTGCAGATCTTGCTTATAGCAAATCTAAATTGAAGGTTTTAAATCTGGAGAGGATTGTTTTTTCCCCCCCCCCTAGTTATATTGTCACAGGATTTTCTATTGCAGGAACAACACAGAAATTCAAAGTTACAATAAGGGGAATGAAATGAGCCAAGCCCCAGTTTTAAATTTCCAAAGCTACATCACATGAGCTGACATTAATTTTGGCAGCCTGGCAGAATCCTGTGGACATGTGGATTTTTCTCAGAGGTTGTTTTCCCAAGTTACTCTAGGTATGAATGGCTTCTCTTGATTAATTTTAGTTTATAAATCTAAATAAATGCAGCCTTGGAACATTTGGTACTTCACAGCACCATTCTCTGGTGAGCAGAAACATCTGATTTCCACCCCCACCCCTGCACTTTCTGCACAGAGTTGTAAAGGGCTCCTTGGGAGTGTGGAGATAAACCTGAATAAAGCAGAACTTGAATTGCTTTTTGGGGCACATCATTTTAATGGCCAGGGTGTCCCAACAGGCTGAGAGGAGCAGGCAGGAATTCCTGATGAGGAGCACCAGAGGCACAGCGAGAGCATGAACTGACACCAGGGAATTTCCCTCATTGCAACAGCAAAAGCTCCACCAGAATTTAAATAAAAAGAGTTCTCAACCTGCTCTAAAATTTGTCATTTTTTGTTGCAGACACTGGGAAGTGCTCACAAGGATTAGCAGCCAGCAATTACTTCCATAAACACTTCAGCTGGGAGGAGACGGGGTGGGAATTGGTGCAGGAATACAGCAGTGGATAAAACACTTGGCAGCAGGAATGAATCATTTAAAATACTGAACAAATCAGCAAATAAACACCTTCAGCATCTGCCTGCAGGCTGTCTCGTGCAGCAGGCCCTTCAATCTGGCATCATCAATCTGTTTGGTGAAGGTTGGTCTCTCCTCTATATTGAATCATCAAATGTTTACTGTCCCTCAGCTTCCCTCTGTTTTTAGAATTACTCTCAGGAATAAAATGAGAATTCACTGTCAGCTTTGATGTTTAAGTGTATCCTGTTGAGTTTGCTAGGCCTGGCTGGGAGACAGGAAAACAGGGTCTGTTTTGATCCCTGCTGAAAACAAGATGAAGGAGGAGGTAAAAATAAATCAACAAAAAAAGCCCTCCAAGTTGAGTTTAGTTTGTGCAAAGTCAGCTTGGGGAAAATGGATCTATTCCATCCTCAATTAATGAATAACAGCTGCATTAAAAACAAAAAACACAAATGTACAACCCAAAATCAAACCTTGCTCTGGTACTATCTGCGGTAAGGATGCTTTAAAAAATATATATATAAGAATTTTACATTTTTTTCAGTTTTCCCACTGGCAGATCTCCTTTCCCAAGATAGGTTTGAGTAGAACTCTACATGCTGGCATCAAGAAGAAAAGAGAGAGGCTCATCCTGCACCTGTTAGGTGCAAGGATTGACGTGACAGAGAGCTGACAGGGTGAGGCCCCAGCACCCACTCCTGTGACAGGCATCACTGAAATGCAAAATCCTGCAAACTTTAACCACAGCAGAAGCTCCAGTGGGTAATGTACAAGCAGGGTACAAAGTCAGCTCAAGTTAATTTAAAATCTGTATTTCCATTGTCTTCCAGGAGCACTGCTAACAGGTGGCCAGGCAGTGGGAAAAACCCCTGGAGATGGAGGGTGAGAGGGAGAGAATTCACATGGAACAAGACCTGACTGTCCCTGGGACATTTCCAGCAGAGAATCCTGGATTTAGGAGCTGTGAGTTCCAAAGTGCATCCCCTGGAGCTGCAGAGGAAAGCTGATCATAACTGCAGCAGAGTGTGGAGCTGAGGAAGTTCTGAAGCAAGAACCTGGCTTGGGTGCTGCCATTTGCCAAGGAGAAGCTGCAGAGATGAAGAAAGAAGAGGTATTTAATTTGGCTTTGGAGACTTAGGGTGAAAATGACTGACCTACAAAAAAATTTAAAAAGGAGAGGGTTAGATGGGGAAAAAATAAATTTCAAATATTTGATTCAACCTGAAACAAAACCATTTGTAATAATTTTTTCCCTCTTCTCGCCTCTTTTACAGCTTGGATTTTAAGTCAAGCCCCAGCCAGCAATGCCCACATGGGCTCCTTGCTTCTGCATTTCCCTGCTGCCACTCGAAAGCGCCCACATTGTTTCCACACTTCCCAAATGTTCCCCCTCCGTTTATTTTTTCATCCCGTCTGTCCCCCGGCTCTCCCCGCCGCCCTTTCCAGCTGAAGTTTGTGTCATCTGTTCCCGCCGGGCTCCTTTTTTAACTTGTGGGGTCTGTGCCAGCCCCCGAGCGAGGCAGGTGCGGGGCTGGGTCTGTCTGTGGTGCCATCCCTGCCCGAGGGATGCGGGGCAAGGATGGCATTGCCGGGGATGGGACCGGGAACGCGGCTGCCAAACCGCCGGGCCCGCGGGTACCATCCCTGCCCGAGGGATGCGGGGCAGGGATGGGACTGCCGGGGATGGCGATGTGGCTGCCAACCTGCGGGGCTCGGCCCTGCCCACGGTCCCATCCCCGCCGGAGGGATGCCCAGCGGGGCCGGCCGCCGGGGATGGGGATGCAGAACGCGGCTGCCAACCTGGCGGGCCCGCAGGTACCATCCCTGCCGAGGACTGCACAGCGGGAACGGGGCTGCCGGGGATGGGGATGGGGATGCCAACCTGGCGGGCTCGGCCCTGCCCTGTCCGCCATCCCATCCCTGCCGAGGGATGTGCAGCAGGGCTGGGACTGCCGGGGATGGGGATGCACAACGCGGCTGCCAACCTGGCGGGCCCGCAGGTACCATCCCTGCCGAGGACTGCACAGCGGGAACGGGGCTGCCGGGGATGGGGATGGGGATGGGCATGCAGAACGCGGCTCCCAACCTGCCAGGCTCGGCCCTGCCCGCGGTCCCATCCCTGCCCGAGGCTGCGGAGCAGGGATGGGATTGCCGGGAATGGGGATGCGGCTCCCAACCTGGCGGGCTCGGCCCTGGCCGCGGGCGGGGAGCGCAGCCGGGGATGCTCTGCTCTCTGCTCGCTGGTGATGCTCGGTGGTGATGCTGGGTGGAGGAGACGGAGGAGGAGGAGGAGAAGGAAGAGAAGGAGGGGGGAGCTGGCGGGACAGCCTGAGGTGGGCGGAGGGGGGAGGCGGGTGTTAAACCATCGCTCCGGGGAGGGCTGAGCATTTGCAAATTGCGGCTCCATCCAGAGCGCGGGGAGCATCCTCCAACCCACGCCGGGCCGCCAGCAGCGGCAGGGCAGGACGAGGCTTCCCGGCTCGCGGGGATCCCGAACGCCTCCTCCCCTCCTGGCTGTGCCCTGCCCGCGCTGCCGGAGCCGCAGCATCGCCCGCAGGCAGCGCCAGCACAGCCCGGCCCCCGTCCCCGGCGCGCAGGCAGGCACGGGCACAGCCCTGGGTGAGTAATCCCGCAGCTCCCGCGGGCAGGCCACAGCCACCCCGGCCCTCAGGTGTGAGCCCGGGAGGTGCGGCACAGCCCCGGCCTCTGGTAGGTCAGCAAGGGTGGGATCCTTGCCTGGGGAGGGATTTTTGAAAGGTTTCCTTGTCTGCTAGCAAGTTAGCTGTCACCACTTGGAATTACTCCTTCCCTTGCACAGAAATTCTCTCTTCCCCCCACCCCTTTCTTCTCCTTTTCCCCCTGCTTTACAACTTTTCCAGCCTTGTGGAGTTGCCTCCCTCATTTTCACCCACAGATTTCCAGAGGTAGCAAGAAGCCAGTGCCACCCTGGGGGATTTCAGAGGTTGAAGATCAGTGCCAGCAAACGTCCTAACACACCTGTGTGTTCCTCTTTTGTTCTCCACTAGGCTGAAAAGTCATGACAGCTGAAAAGACTATTCCTATAATTAATGGCAAGCCGGAAGATGCTTTGGACCCAGAAGCCTCAAGTACCAACCTCGTCCACAGCAATGATAAGAAAGTTCATGAAAGAGGGCACTGGAACAATAAGGTTGAATTTGTGCTTTCTGTGGCAGGGGAGATTATTGGGCTGGGAAACGTCTGGAGATTCCCATACCTTTGCTACAAGAATGGAGGAGGTAAGATGGCATCACATGTGGATTTAGATGGGAATTAAACACGGGAATTAAACAGTTAAGAGTGCCTTGCTGTGATTTATTGCACTAGTAAGAGAGACGTGTTCAGGGTTTCAGTGCATGTGCAGACAGGGAAGCATTAACATCTGACAACTGAGAAAAATCGTCGTGTTTCCCTTCCCCTCTCTCCAAACACTGTGTGGTTTATTTTTACAAGTTGCTGTTACGTTAGTAAATTGACATCTTTTTTTCAGGAGCATTTTTTCATGCAGGAGAAGCCAGCATTCAGTTATAGTAGTACACTCTGTCTTCTGCATGTGAATACACACCCAGGCATACTTAACTAAGTTTGTCTGACACAGAAAAGAAGGCAGCACTTCATTTGTCACAGCAGTGTACTTTGGAGAGGATGAATATTTTTTTTCCTAACAATGCCACAAAGACTAAATTAATTCTCTTTGTCTCATGAAATTTTTTATACCTCAATGTTCTTTTTTTTCCCCTCGTACTTCTCCAATTCCTACAAGGCAGGAAAGATGTAAAACTACAGGCTGAAGAGAGCAAGCCCTAATAAATACAACTTCTGAATGTTATTTGAGAGAGGAAAGAGCAGACTCAACTTCTCCAGAGTATAACATGTGGCACGTATTGGTTATAGCCAACTGTAAACTGTGTAAGATAAATGACAGCTGAGAATAAGCACATCAGCTTGGGCAGCAGGGGAGAAAGGAAAGTAAATTACAAACTCAGTTTAGAATTCTGTGGACTGGGTTCAACATTCTTCCCACTTAAGGCCTGAGTCAGTGGCAGTGTAAACACAGAGGCTGGAAGAAAAATAGGATGTTGAGGGCTGATAAGCACTGATCTGCTCCTCGATGGGTTGGTTTGCTGTGCCAAATTTCTATTCCTTGTCCCTCCTTATCTGAACTCAGGCATGGTTTTTAGCCCATTTTGTGTGCTGTTCCTACAAGACAAACCCTGCTGTGCAAATTGTGTTTATTGTTGGAAGTTCCTTTCTTTATGTCTCTGTATTTTGGCCAAACTTAGGCAACAAGAGTTCAGCTCTTTAGAGAGTGCTGCTACCAGATCCTGAATGTTAACATGCTGCACATCATATGCACAAGCCTTTCTTGTTGACGGTCAAAGTGTTCCCAGAGAACTTTTGGCAGAGGAAATGACAGGAATATATATTTGCTGTGTAGTTTTTTGGTTCCTGCAGCTTTAGGTGCCCATTTGTGAGTGTGTGCCAGCTTGCTATTATTTTAAAGGCTGTAACATGGGGTAGAAAGAATTTCCATCATTGTTTTGGGTGATTTGATGAAAAAGTAATTACTTAAATATCATATTTAATCATCACTGTACTCTTTAAGAATAGAATAAGTGGGTGTGATTTAATTGCTCGTGTCCTGGCACCATGGGACATTTGCCATTGACCAGTTTTAGTCAATGGAGGCTCAGTCTGTGAGCTTGTGTAACCCCCTGCTGGAATTAGACCAGAGTTTGTTTTTAGTGCTTAAATCTGGTGCATCCAACTCCTTGGTGTGTGCTGGGGGAAGACAGTGGTAAATATCTGAGCTAGCTGTGAAATAAATTGCTTTTTACAGAAAAAATTTAGAGGCTGTAGTTTGGAACTTGTGAGGTGTGACCTCTCTGGCACTTTCTCCAAGCCATAACAGGGAGTGTAGGAATAATCATCTGGAAGTTTGGGCTGTGGATGTTCAGGTTTTGAGGAAAAATAATTTCTTTGTGTGTTTAGAATGAGGTATTTCTTGTAATATGATCTTTTTGTAAGCTGGGCATCCTGATGTTTTCTAATGTTCCTGTTGGAAAAACAAGCTGGTACTTTGGATTTCCACAAGCTGCATTGTTCAACTCGCTGTGAGAGTGTGTGTGATGATACTGGCCAGTAAATTATCCAGGGAAATACTCAATTTTTTGTGGAATCCCCGCGGATTTCTTGAGAGGCACCTGGGACTCATCTCTAGGGAAATTTCCTGGCTGAGGGCAGGAACTCCTGGTGATGAGATGAAGGAAAATCAGAGCAGGTTGATGTAGTTTTCCCAGCATTCTAATCAAAGTGACTGAAGCCCAGCAGCTGTTGCAGGGTGTGGGTGTGCTGTGGTTGGGTTTGCTGTGGTTCACTACCTGTGCTGGAGTTTTATTTTCCTAGAATTTCACATCAATATTTCTGGCTGATAAGGCTTTCTTGTCCTTGTAAGTGGTTCTGAGGTTTGTTTCCTCATTCCCTTTTCTCAATTCTTATCATATAAATGGGTTAACATGAAATGGGTTGCTCAGATTTAATATCTGTAACATTTCCTCACCCCTGAGGAAAGCAAGGAGGGTGGTGCTGGGCAGAGCAGAACTTTGAGCTGAGCGTGGCTGGGGTATTTTCTGTGTTTGAGAGACCGACTTTAGGCTGAAAAACTTTGATCTGCTCTGTTTTAGCCCATGGCCCTGGTTTTCAGGTTAACTTTGGATATTTGGGGCAGGAGTAAACCCTTCCTGCACTGCACTGATGGCTCCCAGCTCAAGATCCTTCCTTTAATGGAAAAATCCTCCCTGTGCTCCTGAGGAATCCTGTTCATTCTAACCAACACCCCCTCGATGTTCACCCCCAGGTGCTTTCCTCATCCCCTACGTGGTGTTTTTCATCTGCTGTGGAATCCCAGTATTTTTCTTGGAGACGGCCTTGGGACAGTTCACAAGCGAAGGAGGCATCACATGCTGGAGGAAAGTTTGCCCTCTCTTTGAAGGTAACAGTTCTGTGTTCTTCTGCAAAAGAAAGCATTCCATTTGAAGTAAAATGAAATTAATTGTAGCAAAATTGAAGTTAAGATATACTTACGAGTAAGCTTTTGCTTTTAAATTAAATACAGCCTGAAAATCAGTTTTCTTTTGTATCTCACTTTTTATTTTGCTCCTCCAGGCATTGGCTATGCTACCCAAGTTATAGAGGCACACCTAAATGTATATTACATCATCATTTTAGCATGGGCTATCTTCTATTTGTTCAACTGCTTTACTACAGAGCTTCCCTGGGCTTCCTGTGGCCACGAATGGAATACAGGTATGACCTCAGCAGAGATTACCACGGTAAAATCCTCCCAAAAGATTGATTACTATATTGAAATGTCCTGAACAAAGCTATTGGTGTAGCAAAATCTTGTGCAAATGGGCCAATCTCATCCCACTACAGCAAAAAAAAAGGAAACCTGGAGTGAAACTGCCTTGGACCTTTCTGGGTTAGGTCATTGTAAAGCATTTACTCCTCTAGAATAGAATGTCAGCAGAAAAAGACTATGGATTTGTTAATTCTGTAAGATCTTCTGGCTAAATCCCAAGACTCTCATTTGCAATCATATCTATTCTCCCTGAGCACACTGAGTGAATTCTGCAGCAGAGAATGACCTGATGACAGGTTGCAATCTTGCTCTTTCACTCTAATGAAGTCAGGAGGAGTTTGAATGGAGAGGGAAAAATGTTAAATGTGGATCTTTGGAATTGCTCTTTTAAATGCCAGATGTTGAGGGATAATGTTCATCAAGCTACTTCTGGAAATGCAGTCTCATAAATAATCCTTGCTGTGCATGTAAAGGAGCCTCCTGCATGCAGGATGAGGTATTCAGGAGGGTTTGCAGGGCAGGGCTCTGCATCTGTCTTCTCATTTATATAAATATCTGTCATTCTCTGCTCTTTGAGTCTCTAGATCCCAAACATCCACGGGGAGGATCTCATCCCACTGTCCTTGTTCCTGAAATTTTGGTTCATCCCTTATGTACAATCCAGTTTCAAATCAAGCACCCAGCATGTTGTCTTTCATAGTTTGCCCTAATTGGCCATTTTTGGTGTTCTTTGAGCACACCTAAATCTGCCTGAAATCTTAGGGAGGTAATTTTGGGCCCAGTGGATGTGGAAGGCTTTGGTATCAATTTTGGCAGCCCTGCCAAGGAGCTTGGCCAGTGTTATCAGTGCTCAAATGCTCCTCAGTGCTGAGCTGCTTTGGCCTTTGTGTTAAAGATAATAATAATAATAATAATGATGATAGTGATAAGCCAGAGGAAATACCCACTTTCCTTATCAGGAAAAAGTGGCAGTTTGTGGCTGGCCATGTTCCCTTGGTAGCCATAAACCACTGAACCAGCAGCTGGAGTAGGAGCACGTTGTAATTTTAATTCCCAATCCATTGCCTCAATGTTTCTTTTTTCTGCCTGAGGTGATTTTTTGGCCCTGTGCCTCTGGGAAGTGTTGTAGCAGAGTCCTGATGGATGTTTGTCTGAGTTGTCATAACCTGGTATTGCAGAATTAGCCACTGTGACCCTTAGTGTCCCCAAAAACCCTTTAAACCACCCAGAAAATGTGGGGGCTTCCCAAGATGCACAAAGTGAGACATTAATAATAACTGTACTTGCATGCCAACATAGAAAACTCCCTTTTTTTGTGGTTCTTTTCTAGAAAACTGTGTGGAATTTCAAAAACTCAACATGAGCAACTGCAGTCAAGTCTCTTTACAAAATGCCACTTCTCCAGTGATGGAATTCTGGGAGTAAGTGCACAAAAACCTTTATATTTGATCAGACTGTTCACTGCTTTTATATTTGATCAGACTATTCACTACTTTTATATTTGATCAGACTATTCACTGCCTTTATATTTGATCAGATTCTTCATTACCTTGCAATGATTTGACCATTTAGACCTCGTAACCCTGCAGCACTTAGGGAGTGAGTTCAGCTGGAAATTTTCTTATCCTGCCACGGTCAGAATGAGAGTTTTTAACTCTTTTTTAAGAGGACACAAGGAAAGGAATTCCATATCCTGAAAGGACACAGAACAAAGTGTGCCACTTGCTCGGGAGCTTGGCTCCTGCTGCTGGAGGAAAGAGCCTCCAACTCATACTAATGAGGAGGCAAAGGTGAAAGAAAGAAGATGATTTACAATATTCCTTTTTTTTCCTCCTTGTTTTATTTTTTTTTCCCTTTTTTTCTCCCCCTAAATGTTTCTTCCCTTAGGAGTGGGAGAGCTACATCCTCATCCTTGTTTCAGCTAACTAATACTCTGGCTTCTGGATCTCATTATTTTTTAAAGGACTGTGTAAGTGTTAGTTATTCAGCTAGAATAACAGCAGAGTTTAACTCTCTCCTCTCCCCCTGACTCTGATTTCTTGCTAGACTAAAGGAAGAAAATCAGATGTTTGCACAAGATGAGCTGCTTTTGTGGTGACATATTTTTTCTGCCTATAAATATTTAATCAGTGCAGCGCAGCCTCCCATTTGTTCCTTGCAGGGTGTAGTGTGTGCTAAGCCAATCAGAGAAATGCAGTGATACTTTGAATTCTGAGTGATTTCACAATTCAAAGCCAGTTACACAATTCTGGGTTACTACAATTTTTTGAGGACCCATTGATTTTATTTTGAGGCTGTTTTGTGTTCAGGACAGCAACAGCTACCCTTTAAAGAACCAGGAATTAAAACTTCTTGAAGGGAAAACTCTACATTGAGATAATTTCCTTCAATCTTAGGACTTGCTGTTGTCTGCCTGAATGTCTTTTTCTTGCTACATCAGTAAACTTAGATTTCATGAGTTATTTCAGCAAATAATACTGTTTTATTTAAAAATAAAATACCTCCCCCTCAAACTAAATAAACCTGAATAACATGAGAGACATATACACTCTCTGGGTAAAAGTGAAATTTTATTTTCTGTTAAAAATTTTCAATAATCTGAACATCTAACATCTTAAATCAAGATATAACTACCCACAGATAATATTTCAGAATAAACAAGAGTTTCTCAGGTGGCATCACTTAATGCTACAACTTTATTTTATTTTAGCAAAAATATCATACGGTTCTTTGGGATAATGAGAATTAAGACTTAACATCAGTGGAATAAATGAACAATATATTTTCTCAAGTATTAACCAATTTACCCTCTGCATTTATATGACTTTTCAACGATATTCCTAACTTTGCCACTGATGGTGACTCTGGTTATCCAGAGAATTAGGAAATGTTTAGATCAATTCTATGGAGGGCATGGAGTAAGTTTTGTACTCTCATATTCCTATGGTTTTACACTCTCATTTCCTATGGTTTTACACTCTCATATTCCTATGGTTTTACACTCATATTCTCATATTTCTGTGGTTTTACACTCTCATATTCCTATGGTTTTACACTCATATTCTCATATTCCTGTGGTTTTACACTCTCATATTTCTGTGGTTTTGTGGGTTTTGTGTTAGTGCTCATCTCTGGAGTGCCTCAGTTCCTGGGTCAGTGTTATTTTGAAGCATGCACAAATCCATTTTAAGGTTGTCCCTTCTCAGAGATCTCTGAAAATGAAGCTAAACAAGATTCTGTAGCTCTGCTTGCAATCAGGTTACAGTAGGTTTTAACCCACTTATTTCAGGGCATATTTCCCTACCTGCTATTGGCTAAATCAGGAATAAATTATGAAACTAGAAGGGAGAATCACATTTGGCCTGTTCTGTAACTGGTTTTACAATCTTGTCAATAAAAAGTTGAAAATACACATTCCAAACCTTTTAAAATCACAAACACACACACACACAAAAAGATAAATTAAATAATCTGTTATTTATTTGGGATGTCTTTCTTTATTGTGTCACAGACAAACTTTTTGTAACACCAACAGTTTGCTGGCCAAAATAACTTAAGATATTCAACTTTTCTACTTTCTCTGTCCAAGTAAAACTGGAGTTGCATAGCTTTGCATAAGGAAATAAATGAACTCTCTTCCTGCTAAGGAAGGTGTTTGCCTTGTTTGAAATTTAAGTAGTTATGGTGTTGCATGGCTTCAAAATTGAAAATAAAAATGAAAAACTGGTTTCAAAGTGGAAGAATGAGACTTATTAAAAATCAGGATTGATTTTGCTGTGAAATAACTTATTGGAATTAAGATTATAATTAAATTATGTCTTAAATATCAAACATAAAAGCAGAGCAGGGTCTTTTTGTATAAAGAGCAGATGACAGAGCAGTTAATATCACTAGAAGAGTTACTTTGTGTGGAGATAAGTGTTATCAGCAATGTTATTTCCCTCAGCTTGAGGTGGTGTTCTCGTGATGCTGCTTTATGATTTTGTAAATTCTGCTGCCAGGAGCCATAAACTCATTGTAAGCTTGTTGAAACAAATAGTAAAAAGGAGATTTGCTGGAGTAGGGAAAGGGGAGGCTCCAGAAGAACCATTCAGAACCATCACACTTTGTGCTCCCTGCAATGCCAAGGCTGCCATTGAAATTCCTTTGAGTTGTGGCCACATAAAGCCGATTTATTGTGTGAAGGGTGGGCTGTGGTGGGAAAAAATGGAGTTTTGTGGGATATTTTATTTTGTGATTTTTTTTTTGAGGTTTTTTTTTTTTTATTTGTTTGTTTTATTTTTTGGGGTTTTTTTTCGTTTGGTTTGGGGAGTTTTTTGGTGTTTTTTTGGGGATTTTTTGTTTGGTTTTGGTAGTTTTTCTGGTGGTTTTGATGGTTTTAACTAAACCCATCCTAACAAGGAGAGGCTCAGCAATTCCCCAGTGGCTTTGCAGTGCTCTGTGCTGCTCCCAATCTGTGAGCTCCTCATGCTGGTCAGGCTCAGGTTGTTGGCTCACACAGGATTTACATTCTCAAAGTTCCAGCAACTGGATCTAAAGTGTGTAAATGAATACACCAGAGCCAAACCATCTTTATTTCTGGCTTTGGAAAGGAATTTTTTTCCCTTTTACCTGGTGCTGCTGGGCTGTAAGGCTCAGCCCTTATTTCCTCATGACTGGAAGTAGATCCAAATCCTCAGCTGGTTTGAGGGTTGCAAACCCAAACTCCAGCCTCTCTGCTGAAATATTGGTGGCTTTTGCTGCTTCTGCAGCCTTGGCAGGTGCTCAAGCTGTGGCTGGAATCAGGCAGGGACTGCAGAGGTGGCAGAGGATACCTGGCAGTGCCTTTTCCATCTCCCTTCCTCAGGTGTGCCCAGGGGATGCTGCTCCCTTAGCAGGAACACTGTGACTTCTGAAAATTCATCTTCTCTCCCTGCTTTGATAGCTGCCTCACACAGAGGGTGAAAGCCCAAGTTTAGAATATTTTTAAATTTTAAAATTTTTAATTTTTAAATCTAAAAATTCTAAAAATCTTTGTTAAAACAAACCACCCAAAAAAGGATTCTGAGAGAAATCCTGCAGCGGGTCCTAGGTGCTGTTTTCCTCCTGGCACACTCCAAAGAACCCCATTAAACCTTAAATATTTTTGTGAGGCTGTAATTGATAACCACTTTTCTGTAGCTGCACAGTGGAAATGGGCTGATCCTGCTGGGGGTGCAGCAAAACTTGGCAGTTTGGACACTCTTTTCTTTTTTTCCTGCTTAGAAATATCTGTTTCTGTCACTGTTTTAAGGCTTCATTTGAGTGAGCAGGCACCACTGACAACTGATCAAAATTAGGGGATTAAAGGATTTCTTACTCCAGAAGGCCTTGCAAGCTGCAGCCTTGAGAAGTTCCAAATTCTGTGTGTACAGGGAAGCAGCTAAACTGATAAAAATTCACTTTTTATTCTTCAAACCCACTGCTGCTGTGTTCCAAAGCACAGACAAGAGCCTGAATTTCCACTTTTCCCTTCATTCTTGTGCCAGCATTCAGAGACTTGACCTGTTTTCTCCCATCTATGGCCTTGCCCTCATCCCACTTGTACAGTTTAAGGATTTTCTAAGAAAAAGCAATAATCACACTTTCAAGGCGTGGCACATAGAATTTTTTTAGCATCCAAAATTAGAATAGTTAATACTGCTAGCTGCTAATTACTGATAAATTAAAGCAGGATATGACAAACCACCGTGGCTGTGGGTGTATTTACAAGCAGAGGGGAGATGCTCTGCTCCATCCTTTTTCTGCTTTCCTAGGAGAGGAAATTGCCTGGCAGGTGTGGGGGCTGCAGCCTTGCCCCTGTGCCCTTTTGGCTGCTGCTCCAGTCTGTCCCCAGGGCAGGAATTGGAGCTTTCCAGAGCCTGGGAAGGAGCTGGACAGACAGAGGAGCCACGGTTTTGTGGCTGATTCCACCTCAATGGGTTTTTATTGGCTGTGTAGCAACAACTTGGTGCTCTGTTCAAGGAGCTCTGTCACTCTCTGGAGGGGGTGACACATCCCCAGCCTTTCCAAGTAAAGCCTAGTGAGAAAAAAAACACATTGGTTTTGTCTGGCCTAAAAGAAAAGGGGCTGTTCTCAGCGAAAAAAAGGAAAAGGCACAAACCCTTTCCTTGCAAAGTCAAAAAAGAGGTTTTTTCCTGTTTCATTCAGGCTGCAAACGAGTGCAGGAGTCACATTGTGGTTAATCCCCAGCACATTGAAAAGTCAGGGGTGAGCTGAGCCTGCTCAGTGTCCAGGGGATCCAACAGCACCCCAAACCAGCCCCTTTGTGGGGGTCTTGTACGATATTAAACAGAACCAGCCCCTTTGTGGGTGTCTGGTAGGGCCTTAAACAGAACCAGCCCCTTTGTGGGTGTCTGGTAGGGCCTTAAACAGAACCGCCCTTTGGGGCTCTTGTAGGGCGTTAAACAGAACCAGCCCCTTTGTGGGTGTCTGGTAGGGCATGAAACAGAACCAGACCCTTTGTGGGTGTCTGGTAGGGCCTTAAATAGAGCCAGCCCCTTTGTGGGTGTCTTGTAGGGCATTAAACAGAACCAGCCCCTTTGTGGGTGTCTGGTAGGACATTAAACAGAACCAGCCCCTTTGTGGGGCTCTTGTAGGGCATGAAACAGAACCAGCCCCTTTGTGGGTGTCTCGTAGGATATTAAATAGAGCCATTGCCTTTGTGGGGCTCTTGTAGGGCATTAAACAGAACCAGTCCCTTTGTGGGGCTCTTGTAGGGCCTTAAACAGAACCAGCCCATTTGTGGGTGTCTTGTAGAATATTAAACAGAACCAGCCCCTTTGTGGGTGTCTCGTAGGATATTAAATAGAGCCATTGCCTTTGTGGGGCTCTTGTAGGGCATTAAACAGAACCAGTCCCTTTGTGGGTGTCCGGTAGGGCCTTAAACAGAACCAGCCCCTTTGTGGGTGTCTTGTAGGACATCAAACAGAGCCAGCCCCTTTGTGGGTGTCTGGTAGGATATTAAACAGAACCAGCCCCTTTGTGGGTGTCTGGTAGGACATTAAACAGAACCAGCCCCTTTGTGGGTGTCTGGTAGGGCATTAAACAGAACCAGCCCCTTTGTGGGTGTCTGGTAGGGCCTTAAACAGAACCAGCCCCTTTGTGGGTGTCTTGTAGGGCCTTAAACAGAACCAGCCCCTTTGTGGGTGTCTGGTAGGGCATGAAACAGAACCAGCCCCTTTGTGGGTGTCTGGTAGGGCCTTAAACAGAACCAGCCCCTTTGTGGGGCTCTTGTAGGGCATGAAACAGAGCCAGCCCCTTTGTGGGTGTCTTGTAGGGCATTAAACAGAACCAGCCCCTTTGTGGGTGTCTGGTAGGATATTAAACAGAACCAGCCCCTTTGTGGGTGTCTTGTAGGACATCAAACAGAGCCAGCCCCTTTGTGGGTGTCTGGTAGGGCATGAAACAGAACCAGCCCCTTTGTGGGCGTCTTGTGGGGCATTAAACAGAGCCAGCAACTTTATGGGTGTGTGGTAGGACATTAAACAGAACCAGCCCCTTTGTGGGTGTCTGATAGGACATCAAACAGAGCCAGCCCCTTTGTGGGTGTCTGGTAGGGCCTTAAACAAAACCAGCCCCTTTGTGGGTGTCTGGTGGGGCCTTAAACAGAACCAGCCCCTTTGTGGGTGTCTGGTAGGGCCTTAAACAGAACCAACCCCTTTGTGGGTGTCTTGTAGGGCCTTAAACAGAACCAGCCCCTTTGTGGGTGTCTTGTAGGGCATTAAATAGAGCCAGCCCCTTTGTGGGTGTCTGGTAGGGCCTTAAACAGAACCAGCCCCTTTGTGGGTGTCTGGTAGGATATTAAACAGAACCAGCCCCTTTGTGGGGCTCTTGTAGGGCATGAAACAGAACCAGCCCCTTTGTGGGTGTCTCGTAGGATATTAAATAGAACCAGCCCCTTCGTGGATGTCTTGTAGGGCATGAAACAGAACCAGCCCCTTTGTGGGGCTCTTGTAGGGCCTTAAACACAGCCAGCCCCTTTGTGGGTGTCTGGTAGGACATTAAACAGAACCAGCCCCTTTGTGGGTGTCTTGTAGGACATCAAACAGAGCCAGCCCCTTTGTGGGTGTCTGGTAGGGCCTTAAACAAAACCAGCCCCTTTGTGGGTGTCTGGTGGGGCCTTAAACAGAGCCAGACCCTTTGTGGGGCTCTTGTAGGGCCTTAAACAGAACCAGCCCCTTCGTGGGTGTCTTGTAGGGCATGAAACAGAACCAGCCCCTTTGTGGGGCTCTTGTAGGGCCTTAAACAGAACCAGCCCCTTTGTGGGTGTCTGGTAGGGCATGAAACAGAGCCAGCAACTTTGTGGGGCTCTTGTAGGGCCTTAAACAGAGCCAGCCCCTTTGTGGGGCTCTTGTAGGGCCTTAAACAGAGCCAGCCCCTTTGTGGGTGTCTGGTAGGGCCTTAAACAGAACCAGCCCCTTTGTGGGTGTCTGGTAGGGCCTTAAACAGAACCAGCCCCTTTGTGGGTGTCTTGTAGGATATTAAACAGAACCAGCCCCTTTGTGGGTGTCTGGTAGGGCATTAAACAGAACCAGCCCCTTTGTGGGTGTCTTGTAGGGCATCAAACAGAGCCAGCCCCTTTGTGGGTGTCTGGTAGGGCATGAAACAGAACCAGCCCCTTTGTGGGTGTCTGGTAGGGCATTAAGCAGTGCCAGACCCTCCCCTTGCTGCCCAGCTCATGAGGGGCTGTGTGAAAATCCTTTTTTCTTTGGAGCCCCGTGAGCTCTCCATCTGTGTTTGCCTCAAGACCACTGATTTTGCCTGACTTCGCCTGACTTCAGCTGAAAAAAGCAAATGGGATGGGTATCAAAATGCTGCCAATTTTTCCTGTATTGAGGGCTGGACCCTAAACCAGGTGGATAAAGTTTCCATGGTTTTTGATTTTTACATTTCCTGTCCAACAGTTTTTCCTTTACTGGGGGCTGAACCCTGAGTCAGGTGATGACCTTTCATGGTTTTTGATTTTTACATTTCCTGTCCAAATTCTGCCAGTTTTTCTTGTATTGAGGGCTGAACACTAAGCCTGGTGGATGAAGTTCTATATTTTTGATTTTTACATTTCCTGTCCAAATTCTGCCATTTTTTCCTGTAATGAGGGCTGAACCCTAAGTCAGATGTCCTAACTTCCATAGTTTTTGATTTTTACACTTCCTGTCCAACAGTTTTTTCTGCATTGAGGGCTGGATCCTAAGCCAAATGGGTGAACTTCCATGGTTTTTGATTTCTACACTTCCTGTTGTACATAACACTTTCACTGTGGATGATGAAAAAATGACCAAGTTTGCAAATTCTCCTGACTTTGTATTGCTTTGGGAATTTGTAGCATTTGGTTGGTTCTTGTGTTAATACACAGTCAAGTTTTGGCTTGCTGTAGTGTCAAAACCAGAAATTAAATTTTTGTAGCAAAGGTCACACATGAGCTACTTAAAATATCCCTTAATTGCACAATTGTTAAAGCTCTAGAAATGCTGTTATTGCTACTAATCATAGGTAAACATGCACAGAAAGTGAGTGAGGTGCTTGAAATTTATGATCTTTAGAAGCTGGTGGCTTAGATATCCAATTTTGGTGAAAAATGGTAAATCTGTTTTATTTGCAACCAACAAGGGCATTTTCATTACTGGGGTTAAGATAGGAATGTGTGTTTAGACTTTTACATCTACATATGCAATTTTGCTGTTGTAGGGAAAGAATTACATGAGAAAAGCAAATTTTGCTTGAAGGGGGGAAATCAATATAAAGTGAGAGGTTTAAAATAGCAAAACCTCAGTGGTGCCATGATGGGCTTGGCCAAACCAGCCAAGAGCAGCACGAGCCAAAATAACCAAGAAAAGTAATAATTTTTCTTCTGCCTTTGCCAGGGGTTCATTGGTTTCTCATAACACGCTGGTTTGCTGGTTTTTTTGTGTGGAGTTTTAAAATTATTTTTGTTAATTATTTTAAAAATTTTAATTAATTAAATTTAATTTTTTATTTTTAAAAAATTTAAAATTGTTTTTTATTAAGTCTTCTATTGAAAGGCCTCCCTTCAGCTGTATCTGGTTTTATGCAATTATAAAACCAGTTCATCCCTTTTTTCCTGAGTTATCATGTACAGCCTCCTACAAATATCTACAGAAACTTTTATATAATCTAGAAAACTAAAAGTAGGAAATGTCTACACAAACTTTTAAAAACTGGAAAACTGAAAGTAGGAAGTGTCTACACAAACTTTAAAACATTCTATACAATAGGAAGTGTGTACACAAACATTTAAATTTGGAAAACTCAAAGTAGAAAGTAGGAAGTATCTAGAACTGAAATCAGGAACTGTCTAGATAAACTTCTAAATCAGGAAAACTGAAAGTAGGGTATTTCTTTATTATGTGCATTCTTCTTTATTATGTACAGCCTCCTACAAATATCTACACAAACTTTAAAATCTTCTAGAAAACTTAAAGTAGGAAGTGTGCGCAAACTTAAAATTTGGAAAAGTGAAAGTAGGAAGTATTTACACAAACTCTTAAATCTTCTAGAAAACTGACAATAGGAGGTGTCTACACAAACATTTAAATTTGGATAACTCAAAGTAGGAAGTATCTAGAACTGAAATTAGGAACTGTCTAGATAAACTTCTAAATTTGAGAAACTTCTTCTTTATTATGTACATTCTTCTTTATTACGTACACCCTCCTACAAATATCTACACAAACTTTAAAATCTTCTTGAAAACTGAAAGTAGGAAATGTACACAAACTTAATTCTAGAAAAGTGAAAGTAGGAAGTGTCTACAGAAACTTAAATCTGGAAAACCAAAATTAGGAACTGTCTAGATAAACTTTTAATTTTGGAAAACTGACAGTAGGATACTTCTGGTGCCATTTTCTGGATGAAACCAATTTGTCCCCTCCAGTAGCTCCCCACAGAAAAAGCTGAAAAGTCCCATCCATATTTGACAAAGTTGTCCACTCCAGGAATTATTTTCTTTACTGGTTGACCACAGGAAAGAGATGTGCGAGACTGGAAGTGCCAACAAATCCCATGGAGCTCTTCCAAGGCATATTTTTCATACCTCTGTAATCCCTTAAATATGCAAGTAAAGAAGAGACTTTTATTTCCAACTGTTCAGGAATGTGTCCAGTACATTTATTCCCTGCCTTGGAGCTGGGAATGGGAAGGGCTTTGCTGAGAGGGATTTTTAGAGATGCACAGGTAACTGAAAACATCATTTAACAGGAATCACATTCCTCTGGTTTTTGGCTATCTCAGCATGGATACTGTGTAAAGGACAGATTTCCATGCAGTTCATCAAGCCTCTGTCTGCTCTTGGCTCTTGAAAAAATATCATCATGAGAAAAATCAAATGTTTAGACACTTTTTAAGAGTATTTCCTAAATATGGCTTTGTAGGTTCAGGATGTTAACAGAAAGGGTGGTTGCTTGGGATTTTAAATCAAATTAAATGAAGTGGTTTTAATGTGCAAAAATTATAATGAGCACAGGCTGGAAGAAACAAAACAGAACATTATTATTATTATTATTATTATTATTATTATTATTATTATTATTATTATTATTATTATTATTATTATTGCTATTATTATTATTTCACTGCTTTGCACTATATTCTTATATGGCAGCAGAATTGCTTTGCTGTGTCAGGAGGATTTCCTGAGGAATGTCATTAAATTTTGCCCTGGAATTCCTGGAAAGGCTCCAGGACACCAATCAGTGCAGGCCTTGAAGCATCACTATGGGCACTGCTGTCCTCTGGGCACCAAGGAAATCACTGAAATCCCCCCAAATCCCTTCAACAGAAATCTCTTTTTTAATTATTCCATAGCTGATGTCCATGGGTTTTAGTTCATACAGGAAAAATTGATCCAGTAGAATGAATCTGGATTTAATTAATAATGTGTAATTTGTAAGTGCTACAGCAGTGATATTTTATGAAGACCCAGCAGCTGCAAATGTGGACAAAGCATTGAGACCTCCCAAAATAATTCCTGTCCATTTACAGCTTTATTTTTTCCCTTTTGAGCTGTAAGTGGTTTTTTATTCCTTGCGCCCCTGCTCTTTTTTACATCTTAGGGGGTTTTTTTGTAACTAGAGTTTAAGGCCAGTGAGATAAGAAATATGTTGACAGAGGAATTTTTTCAATTTTTAAAATTTTTTTGCCAGTCAGGTAATGGTTTTCTTTTGGCCTGTTCTGTGAGGAAGAGATAAGAGCTTATCACCATTCATTTGTTACATGAATTTGTAGCCAAAAACTCACAGTGAAGGTCTGTTTTACACAATCATGCAGTAGCTCTCAATATTTTGTGCTCAGTAGTTCTCATTTGATGAACATTTAATTAATAGTAAAAAGCTGAGTGCAACATCACAGGTTTTCTAAAAGGCTCCACACAAATTTTGAGAGGCATCAGCTTGACTTGATTTCTTCTGGGTGCTTTCAGTTCACAGCTGGTGCTGTGTGCTGAGCTAATTTACACCACTCAAGGTGAATAAAAAAGGAGATTTTTGTTGCTGGATGACTTCTTCAGAGAGGAGAAGAGGGAAAATTACAAAAAAAAATGCCTGGAGGAGTCATTGGATACATTGAGAAAAGAGACTGTAGAGCAGAGGTGAGTGGAGCAGCACAAAAAGTGATTTAACAGGATTAAACCCTTGGGGTTGGTTAAGTTGCCATGACTTCAGTGAAAGAGGAGTAAGGAAAATAGGTCAGGAATGGGATGTTCTGAGTTTACCCCTCACTGTCTCACTGTGAGAGGTACACAGATACACAATTATAAAAAGAAAAAAATACTATGAACATATTTATGCATTATTATTATACATATATACATGTATAATACATTATATTATATACATTTATATACATGTATATAATATAATTTATATTATATTATACATTATATTATTATTTTATACATTATATTATACATTATATTATTATTTATACAGTCAACCTATACTGACCTTAATGAGCCAGGGGTGGACACAAGAAATGTGTCATTCTTTTCATATTTTGCATGCTGTACTAGAAATTTCAGAGTAAATTTGTTGTATTTGCTGGGAAATGCCCTGATGAAGGGGGGAATCTGACTCCATGTTCTCAGAAGGTTAATTTATTATTTTATGATACTTTAATATAATAAGGAATACTAAATTATACTAAAAGTACAGAAAGGATATTTACAGAATTCTAAAAGATAATAATGAAAACTCCTGACTCTCTGCAGAGTCCTGACACAGCTTGGCCCTGATTGGCCAAAGAGTGAAAACAACTCCCAGCAGAATCCAATGGAACAATCACCTGTGGGTAAACAATCTCCAAACACATTCCACAGAGCACAACACAGGAGAAGCAAATGAGATAAGAATTGTTTTCCTTTTTTCTCTGAGGCTTCTCAGCTTCCCAGGGGAAAAATGCTGGGTGGAGGGATTTTATCAGAGAATGTGAATGCTACAAAATCTCTGCAGAGGAAATTTCACTCTTAAATTGGAGGTGTGTAGAAATGGGTAATGAATGGAACAATGTTAAACCCTGGCAGGAATTTAAGGAGAAGGAGCTTGGCTGGATAGCAGCAAATGTGGCTCAGACAGGAAGGATTCATTCTGTTATGTGTAATTCACACTGGATCTGCTGGAAGAGGTGAATATTTCAGAATAATGCTGTAGCTGAGGGATTCTTGCTAATGTGACCGCAGGGAATTGTCTGTCTGCTGCTTTGAGAAACAAGCCAAGTGTGGAACTCAGTGGATTTACAGAAATGAAGTCTTACACTTAAAGGAATTTCCAATAAGTTTATCTCAATCTGTAACCCATGGATTATCTTCTAAAAGCTGAACTCCTCCTTTCCAATCCTTGAGCACTGATGGCTGGGGAGTACATGTGGGTGTCCAGCAGTATCTGTCAAGGACTTTTTCAGCTCTTTTAGAAACCTGTGGGTATATTTCCTATTTTAGAATTTCCAGTAAACCTCCAAAGGGAGGTTTGGACACTACACAGAGCCTGGAGCTCTTATTCTGGATATTCCAGAAAAGCCAAAGTGCCAGCCCATGTTTACTTGCAGGGAGACTTTGGCATCCAGACTCTCCCTTGATTTTAAACACATTTAGTGACTAAATGTGATTAAAAATAATCTACCGGGATTTGTTTAATTTTGCAGCTGTAGCTTGTTCTGGAGGTGTTTCAGTGGTTACCACACCACTGCCCTGGGAAAACACCTGGCACAACCAGCCCATGTTTAATTTCCTAAATATCAGACTCTGAAGGAGGGGAAAGAAAGTCTGAAAGGAATAATTTCATTTTAAGGCATTATCTCTCAGATAATTGCCATCTGTAGGGTGTTAATGCTGTCACTGTGCCACTCTTGCCCATGTCACCATCACAAGACAGAGCAGGGTCAGGCAGTGCCCAGGGTGTCTCTGCTCATCCACATTGGAGGGTTTGGGTGGATGGAAGGTCAGAACCAATTTAGTGCAGCCTGAGGGGTGCCCTGCTGAATTCTGAATTCTTGGTGATTCAGGGTGTGCTCTGTGTAGTGCAGGAGTGTGGGATCTCAGGATTTGAGTCCTGAGATGCCGGGCCACCGAGAGCACCCTTGGGGGGCTCGGGAGTCCTGGAATGTTCCAGAAGTGCCTGGTGGCTGGACTTTGATCCTACACAGGAGACGACACCTTTATGAAGATAAGAGGACTTCACCGGGGTGAATGGCGAAAAGATTAGCTAATTAGAGGGTGAGACACAGGGTTTAGGATTTCTGTACAGGGGGGTTTAGAGAAGTAAGATGGAGGAATTGGGGCGTGTCCTGTCCTTCTTCTTCTTCTTCTTCTCCTCCATCTTCTTTGGCCATGGTGGCACCTTTGGATTGTCATTACTAAAAGTGCACCGGGCAATAAGAATAAAAGGTATTGGGGAAAAATGATAAATATTGTACACGTAACTATGGGTATAAAGATAGGTGGCTGTCCAGAGGGCGAGACAGTGTGCTCATGGCTGGCTGCTGAGCAGAGCTCTGTCGGGCCGAAAGAAAATCTTTTAGATAAACAATTAATAAACATAAAAACCGAAAGAAGAACTGAAGCCTCTTCTCGTCCTTCGATACGCGGCTGCCCCAAGGCCACCCCGGGCCTTTCCAGGCCCTTCAAACAGCCGAGAAAACCCGACACAGGAGCTGTGTCCAGCCCTGGGAGCTGCTGGAGGAGCCCAGAGGAGGCTCCAGGATGGGCAGAGGATGGAGCAGCTCTGCTGGGAGGAGAGGCTGGCACAGCTGGCATTGTTCACCTGCACAGGAGAAGCTTTGGGGTCACTGAACTGTGGCTTTCCATCACCTGGAGGGGCTGCAGGGAACATGGAGAGATGGGGGAAATGGAGTTGTAGAAAAATTTTGAAATTTGATAGAAGGTTTATATAGTGTGTGTTTGTATGTAAACTTTGAGAAAAGAAATGTTGATTTAGAAATGTTATAGAATAGGAGAGATATTGTTGAGAGAGAATTGAACTAGAAACAAGAGAGACTTTGGACAAGGGCATGGAGTGCCAGGAAATTGGGAATAGCTCCACACTGACAGAGATCAGGGTTAGATGGGGTATGGGGCAGGAATTGTTCCCAGTGAGGGTGGGCAGGCCCTGGCACAGGTGCCCAGAGCAGCTGTGGCTGCCCCTGCATCCCTGGCAGTGCCCAAGGCCAGGCTGGACAGGGCTGGGAGCACCTGGGATGGTGGAAAATGTCCCTGGCATGGCAGGGGGTGAAACTTGGTGATTTTTGAGGTCCCTTCCAACCCAAACCATTCCATGAGTCTGTGCTACTCTGGGGTTAAAGCTCATAAAGGTTATCGCTGCTCAAATATGTGTTATCCTGGAAAAGGGAGAGCTCTCCCACACATTTTTGCCCAAGTCCCTCATCAGAGGTATGTGATCTTCTATTACTTTTTGTTTATGCAATGAAACTCAAAAAGACTCTAATCTGACAGTTATCTTTTACAGTCCTGTAATGTACAGAAGAGGATTTAGGTGTTAAAGCTGAAAAATGTTTCCCAGCTCTGATGTTTCCAGGACATAGAATGTTCTCTACCTTTTCTTTAGGACAAGATTGCCCCATTATTCACATTTTCAGTGTCAAAAAATAACAAACCACACCAGAGGAGAGAAACCTTGCAAACCAGTACATGAAATCCAGTAATGAATTGACTGAAGAATTAAAACCACCCTTTTTAGATTCCTTTTATTGAAGGATATTTTTTTACCTTGATCTAGATAAAACATGTTTATCTTAACTTAAAAAAATCCAAGAATTTCACAAAGTAAGCTGCCAGCCTTTTGGTTTCACAGTTTTATATTTAGCATTCAGCATAGATTTTTTTTTTAAGTTTATCAGTATCGTTTTCCAAAGTTGTCATCCAAGAAGATAAAGCAGTGGAGAATATCTCAAATCTTTAATATCTTGTGTTCTCTGGTTCTTGCAAAACAACTTGTTCCTTCTCAGCTATTTCTTTTCCATCTGCAGTCTGGATGCATGGATCTGCCTCTCTAAATTAGACAGCAATTAGCTCAGATCAGACAGGCACAGGGAAATGTTCCACCTTCCTGACAGGTATTTTGGCAGGGGAAAGCTCCTGGCACTTCAAGACCCACAGAGATTCTGGTGCCTGGAATTGGAATATTGAATTTTCAGAGTTCAGTTATACCTGCTCAAGTTTTTCAGTCAGAAACTCTGTATTTGCACAGGATACCTGAATGCATTTGGGTATGAATTATTCAAAGCAATAAATTTTCACAGAAATAAATGAACATTAATTGCATAAAGTGCAATGAGAGAAAGAAAGATGTGAGTTAAGGAAATAGCTTTAGATAGAAACTTAAATTTACTTTCACACAGGAATAAAGAGTGTCTAAAAGATCCCAATCCTTTTCCCCTAAACTGGTGAGAAATCTGCACACACTCAGGTGTATTATGATTTTTGAACAAGGAGCTCAGTGACGAGGTTCACAAGGTAAATATGGGCGGGGTTTGACAACTGCAGGGATGAAAATGCACTAAAATATAAAATATAAAAAATATATAAAATAAATATATAAAATATAAAAATATAAAATATATAAGTATATAATATAAAATATAAAATGAAGGGTTCTGTACAGGGGCACTGCATGATTTTGTTGTTTTCATGCCCTCAGGATGCTCTGCTTGGGCACACCTCCATGGACAGGGCACCTCAAGGGGCTCCTCTCTTTGGGTGCTGTTTGCTGTTGGGTTTTTTAAAGCCTTGGAAACTGCTCCAAATGCAAGTGGGAACATGAAGGGACCTTCCTCAAATAGATTGGAGCTGTTCTTCAGCTTCCCAAATCATGAAATAACTCAAGAAGCACCTCAGGACATTCCTTTCAACGCTGCGTTGGCAGCTGTTAATCCTCTTTCAGTTCAAGAGCCTGTTCCAGCTCCTCCAACTTTATTAGAGACACTCTTTCCCAGGAAAATCCAGTGTTCCCATAGCCAGTAAATAGTGTGTAAGCTTTCAGAAGGTTTGTTTTCAAATTTGGGTGGAAAGGCTTCTTTTCACTTATCTCATCACCTTCCCCTCTCCAGCAATCCCAACAACAGAAGAGCTCTTCTTCCTCTCCCATGCACTGAGGCACCAAATGGAAATGTGCTTTAGTGCTTTCTGAAACAAATGAGTCCCATTTTCAGTAGGTACTTGTTGAAATCATCTCCCAGTGGGATTTTATCTGGGTAAATTGTGTGTAAATTTTGCACGTGCAGTGATGTGAAGTGAGGGAACAGAGGTAACCCTTGGCAATGGGGTGTCCCTGGCGTGTGGGGAGCACCAGGTCCTTGTACAAGGCACAATTTCTTCCTGGTTTTATTATTTTATTATTTTATTATTAATTATTATTTTATTTTTTATTGTTTTAATATTTTATTGGATGTTATGCATACTGAAAATATGCTGAAATTTTTTTATATAGTTCTATTAGTTTTAACTATTTAGATAATTCCTGACTATCCATTTTTATTTCCTTTTAAACCCACATTTATATTTAGATTCAAGTGAGTTTGAAGCCAGGCTTACAATATTTTTTACTCTAGTAGAATTAATCTACACTGTAGTAATTTTGTCATGATTTGTTCAGCCCAACTGCACAGACCCTTGTGACCAGACCTCAGCATTTCTGACAGCCCCTCTTTGGAGATGTGCCCTATTATTCCCCCCAAATTTATCTTTTATTCATTAGATTCCTGGAACTTTTGCCACTTTAATTCTGTGTTATTTAGAGGATGAAATGTAAGAACCTTCACTAACATTTAGCCAATTTAAATGTGTGTGATCAGAGGCAGTGAACCCTTCAAGCACAGTGTGAGACACCCCAAACCCACTCTGGCTGGGGTTTAATATTCTACTTACAAGCAAGATATGCTGTGGAGAATTCATATTTGCTACTGCTGAATAAAAACCTTGCCCTGGTTTGAGTTAACCTCTGATTCCAGACTCCCCCATGGAAGTGGGATGTGTTTCCCTCAATATTCTGCCCAAAAACCTCAAGTGCCACCAATCCCTTGGCCTCTGTCCCAGGCTCTGGGTGGGTTCAAGGGGCTGAAGTGCTGAATATTTTTACACAACAAAACAACACCCCCCCTCAAACAGCTCAAAACCTACAATAAAAACTTTCAAACTCTCATCACTTTCTGTTTTCAATGAGATCCAACAGTAATTAATGATTTGTGTCCTCAGTGCAGGAGAAATCTTTCTCACAGGGAAGTTTCACACAGCCTGAAGTTGTTGCCAGCAAATTCTGCTTCAACCAAGCAGGGATTTGATGTTCTGGAGTAATTCAGATGCTTACCTGCAGTTGTACTGCCAGCTGCTGAGGTCTCCAGGTTCTTGGGCTTTTATCTGTCAAGGAATGTTGTTGATAATAATTAGTTCAAATAAAGAAGTGGCAGCAGTGAATTCTAGTGAGAAAAAGTCAAGGCATTGCAATGAAATATCTGTTATTTCTCATTTGATTTACGAGGGTTTTAAAGATGCTCAGCTTTAACAAGTCTTGATACACAGGATAAAATAATTTCTTTCTTTTCACCCAAGTGTGAAAAGAAAGTTTTCATCACCGAGTGTGATGCAAAGCAGCTGAGCTGCAGATTCACTACAGAACTTTTCAAGCATTTTCAAACCAGAGGGGAGGAGGACGTTGAGTGCTGATTTTACTGCTTGTTTCTGTGCTCTGTGCATGAAGAGTTGAGGAGAACAAAGCAGGGCAGGGTTCTTGGAGGTAAGAGAAGAGGAAGAAGGACTGGAAGAAGCTACAGAACCTTGTTTTGTTGTTGTTTTCAGTGATTTATGGCAGGTTTTAGGTAGAAGCTGCACTGAGCTCTGATCTGACCCCTGAATATCAACCTCACATCTCAGACACAGGGGGCAGCCATTTATTTTCAAAATGCTTCCCCTTTTCCTGTTATTTCAGTTGAATACTAAAAGAATGGGGGCAGATATGACTGAATTGAGGCTTTGTGAGAAGAATTTCATATTCTGATTTCTCCCTCCTATCAAAACTTCATCCCCTGCTGCTGTTGAGATGGCTCCAGCAGCAGAATTTGGATCTGGCTGTAGGGAGAGCTGTGAGGGATTTCCCCTCTCTGGATCCATTATTTCCATAAATTTCATGTTACAGATTAATTATCACTTCTGGAGTTGCTGCTGCTCCCTTTCTGAGGGAAACACCAGCCCTTTGTTCTGCGGGAACAAAGGGAATCCAAAGCCTTGACAGCACTTTGGGGTAATTAACTCCTCATTACGGGGCTGACAGCTGCCCTTGATTGGCACCACGTGTCTGTTCTCAATAGGACCCGCGGGGATAATTAATTGTGGTTATCCCATTAATTTGCCATTGTGACAATTTACAAAAGTATCTGGCCAGGAGTCCTGCGTGGGTGAAGGAGGTGTCTCTGCTCTTTGGGATTTCAGAGCATCCAGAAAAATCCGAGCTTGTTCTGCTCCCAGGAATTGGTGGCTTTTAACAATCTTCACCTCAAGCCTTTATTAAAAATTATGTTCTTAAGAAAAACTATGAAAAAAAGAAAAATTTATGTTCTTAAGGCAAAGGCATCTTCTGGTGAGTGAAATATTTCAATCACGAGAAAGAGAGAACATTTATTTATGAAGTTTTCCAGATAGGGAGTAACAGTGGAGGAATTGGAGTGCCTTGCACATCCATTGTGGAAAAGGAACTTTGCTCATGTTTATGTTCACATGTACATAAATAAATCCAAATAGCCATAAAAAACCCCAGTTTGATTAAAACATAAGAAATTTTTTTCATTATTAGTTCACAGTGAAAATATATCTAAATGAAATTTCACTATTATTGTGGCCCAACCATAAATATTTTGTCTCAGACTTCATCTTAAAAATGTACTGCTTTAAAAGGCCTTTTAATATTTATTGCCCTATATTATTTATTCATTTTCTTATCGTATTATGCCAAATTTTGTCCTGGTTCTCTTGCAATTAATTCCTCTTCTGGGTGATCTAAGAATTCAAGGACTTCATTTGGGATTTGCTGAGAATTTGTAAGGAGGGTGGACTCCATCCTAGGTAAAATTCCACCTTCATCTCTCAAAGAGCTTAGAAGAATTTGAATTTTAACCATGCATTTCATCACCCCTCTGTGTAATTATGTCTCAGTGATGTTGTGTGCAGGTATCAATTATGTCCTTCCTCTTCTTGATTAAAATAACCCTTCATTAAAAGCCACCTCTCCTCATTTGGGTGCATTTTGATGAGAAAACTTCAGGCACTGTGCAGGTCTTGGCTAACTGAGGGTGCTCCGTGCTGGGTCACATCTCCCCCAAAAAAGCTGGTGGAGATTTGAATAATAAAGATTTTAATAACAAAGATTTAAAGAATAAACGTTTGAAGAATAAAGCAAATTCCTGGATGGGGAGGAGATGTGGATGAGGTGGCAGCAATTTTAATTTAAGCAGATAATTCTCAAAAAGTTTGTGTTGACTTCCTGCCCCCTTTATTGTTGAGTGGGAAGATCTGTCTTTATTAATTGGGAAATATGGAGATAAATTCTGTGATTTTGGGTTTTTATTGTGATTTTTGTTTACCCTGTTAATTCTGCCATTCCCCAGCTAAAAAGGGAATTTTAAACTCATATTTTAGGAGCAGCAGCTGCAGCTCTGGAGGTGTGAAGCCCACCCAGCTGCTGCTTCAATATTTCCATTTTCCCTCTTGGCACCTCCAGCCTCCCACTCCATCACTCCAGGAATTTCCCTTCACAGATTCCTCCTTTATTTCATTTTTAAAATTTCATTTTATTTCATTTAAATATTTCTATCTCCTATAAGCATTATATTTTTCACATAAATATTCTATATCCTTTAACTGTCATATTTTATTAGCTGGAATTACAGGATCAGACTTTATATCCCTAAATTTGTTGAATCAGACAATACCTGAACCAAATACAAAAGGAAGAATACTTTTATATTTATTTTATATGTAACTATAGTTTGCTTGGTTTGAACTTAATATTTAACCTTTCTACTAAATTGTAATTAAATTATGTGTATATCTATGTAGATATTAATTATATAATCAATTGAAACCTGTGAAAATCAATTAATTTGTTTTCAGTCACATTGGGGAGGGAGAGGAATACAAGTCTGAGGTCATAATAATTTTTAATTTATATTTATTTATTTATTAACTTATAACTTTAACTGCATTAATTTATTAATTAATTATTTATTAACTTGAAATAAAGATTTTAAGGAAACCTCTTCCTAGGATGATTTATTTCAGGATAGTGTTAAAAAACTTTTATGTGAACGTCTTTATGTGTGCTTTTGTTGCTTTAAGTTGGTTCAAAATGTTGAGGTTTTGAAAAGAAATATTTTAATGTTATAGCTCCAATTACGAAAGGAAATTAATGAAATTTAAGGTGAACAGGTAAAAATCAATGTTAGAAATTTTTTTCAAGAAAAGAAATCAAATTGAAAAACCATTTATTTAGGAAGTGTTTTATTTTTAGCTCATATATATTGGTAAATAATTAAATATAGAAATAATTAAAATAAATAATTAAAATAATTTATTTTTCTTTGACTTTAAGGAAAAGTTGTTCTAAAATTAAAATTTTGTCGCTAACTCAGAAAAGTGAAGCATTTGTTTATTTCTAACCAGATACAAAATACCTGGAATATTCTGCTTTTATGTCTCTTTCTACTGTAGCATGAGGTGTTTTCAGTAGTGGGTAAAGAGGAGTCTTTTAATCAAATTAATTCAGTTTTAACCCATTGTTTCACAAGTAATGCTGGTTTTCTTCAAATATTATCATCTTTTCTTTGTAATTAATTGTTTTAGCCCAGTATTTCACACATAGTGTGTTTTATTCTAAATTTTGTAATTCAATTTTATCCTGGTTTTTCATATGCAATGCTGTTTTCTTCAATAATATAATCTTTGTTTTTTGTAATTAATTGACTTTTATCCCAGCATTTCACATGTAGTGCTGTTTTAGCTCAATATTCTAATTTTTTTTGTAATTAATTCAGTTTTTTCCCAGTATTCCATATACTTTTTTTCTTTGCTATTATCATCTTTTTTTTTGTAATGAATTCACATTTATCCCAGCATTTCACATGTAGCACCATTTCAGCTCAATATTATAATTTTTTTGTAATTAATTCATTTTTATCCCAGTATTTCCTATGTAGTGCTGTTTTAGCTCAATATTCTATTTTTTTTTTGTAATTAATTCAGTTTTTTCTGAGTATTCCATATACAATGCTGTTTTCTTCACTATTATCATCTTTTCTTTGTAATGAAATCAGCTTTATCCCAGTATTTCCCATGCAGTGGTGTTCCAGCTCAACATTAGATTTTTTTGGTTATTATTTCAGTTTTATCCTACTTTGTCGTGTGTAATTTCACACATAGTGCTGTTTTAGCTCAATATTCTATTTTTTTTGTAATTAATTCAATTGTATCCCAGTTTTTCATATGTAATGCCATTTTCTTCAATATTATAATGGGGTTTTTTGCAATTAAGTCAGTTTTATCCCAATATTTCCCACGTAGTACCATTTTAACTTACTAGTCTAATCAACTTAATATTCTAATTTGTAATTTTTTTTTGTAATTAATTGACTTTTATTCCAGTATTCCATATACAATGTTGTTTTCCTTGCTATTATCATATTTTTTGTGATTAATTTATTTTTATCCCAGTATTTCCCATGTAATGCTGTTTGAGCTCGATTTTATAATTTTTTTTGGTAATCAATTCACTTTTATCCCAGCATTTCACATATAGCACCGTTTTAGCTCAATATTCTAATTTTTTTTGTAATTAATTCAGTTTTTTCCCAGTATTCCATATACTTTTTTTCTTTGCTATTATCATCTTTTTTTTGTAATGAATTCACATTTATCCAGCATTTCACACGTAGCACCGTTTTAGCTCAATATTCTAATTTTTTTTTTGTAATGAATTGACTTTTATTCCAGTATTTACTATGTAGTGCTGTTTCAGCTCAATATTCTAATTTTTATTTTGTAATTAATTCGCTTTTATCCCAGTATCTCCCACGTAGTGCTGTTTTAGCTCAATATTCTCATTTTTTTGTAACTTATTGACTTTTATCCCAATATTTCCCACATAGTGCCATTTTAGCTCAGTATTCAAATTTTTTTTAATTAATTGACTTTTATCCCAATATTTCCCATGCAATGCTGTTTGAGCTCGATTTTATAATTTTTTTTGGTAATCAATTCACTTTTATCCCAGCATTTCACATGTAGCACCGTTTTAGCTCAATATTCTAATTTTTTTTGTAATGAATTGACTTTTATTCCAGTATTTACTACGTAGTGCTGTTTCAGCTCAATATTCTAATTTTTATTTTGTAATTAATTCGCTTTTATCCCAGTATCTCCCACGTAGTGCTGTTTTAGCTCAATATTCTCATTTTTTTTGTAATTTATTGACTTTTATCCCAATATTTCCCACATAGCACCATTTTAGCTCAGTATTCAAATTTTTTTTTAATTAATTGACTTTTATCCCAATATTTCCCATGCAATGCTGTTTGAGCTCGATTTTATAATTTTTTTGGTAATCAATTCGCTTTTATCCCAGCATTTCACATGTAGCACCGTTTTAGCTCAATATTCTAATTTTTTTTTGTAATGAATTGACTTTTATTCCAGTATTTACTATGTAGTGCTGTTTCAGCTCAATATTCTAATTTTTATTTTGTAACTAATTCACTTTTATCCCAGTATCTCCCACGTAGTGCTGTTTTAGCTCAATATTCTCATTTTTTTTTTTAATTTATTGACTTTTATCCCAGTATTTCCCACGTAGCACCATTTCAGCTCAATATTCAATTTTTTTTTTTTTTTGTAATTAATTCGCTTTTATCCCAGTATCTCCCACGTAGTGCTGTTTTAGCTCAATATTCTCATTTTTTTGTAACTTACGGACTTTTATCCCAATATTTCCCACGTAGCACCATTTCAGCTCAATATTCAAATTTTTTTTTTTTTTTGTAATTAATTGACTTTTATCCCAGCGTTTCCCATGGAGTGACATTATAAAAAATTCTAATTTTTTTCCCTTTTTTCCCCATGGAAGACGGAGGGTGCTGGCGATTTCCGATGGGATTGAGCACATTGGGAATCTGCGCTGGGAGCTCGCCCTGTGCCTCCTGGCTGCTTGGACTATTTGCTACTTCTGCATCTGGAAAGGCACCAAATCCACTGGAAAGGTGAGCCTGAAATATTTATTTCCACCAGAAGAGGAGAATTTCACATCTGTGAGGAACCGTAATTAATTGTAATTAAGAGTTCTTCGCGTTTTTTGGTCCTTTTGGTTTCGCAATTTGCTTTTTCTCTAATTCTCTTGGGTGGTTTTGTTTTATTTTTGCTAATTTAGCAATGAGATTTATTGAAAAAAAAAGTGTTGATTTCTGTGTAAATATTCTGCAAAATTTGGATTTTGACCCAAATTTCAGGAGTCAAAACTCTCGGTTCCACAAGAGAGTCACTGAGAGATTTGACATAAAAAGAGAATTTTAAAATACATTTTATTTTTGTTAATCTAGCAATGAGCTTTACTGGAAAGAAACCAGGTTGTGTTGATTTCTGTGCAGAAATTCTGCAAAATTTGGATTTTGCCCCAAATTTCAGGAGTCAAAACTCTCAGTCCCACAAGAGAGTCACTGAGAGATTTGACATAAAAAGTGAATTTTAAAATACATTTTATTTTTGTTAATCTGGCAATGAGCTTTACTGGAAAGAAACCAGGTTGTGTTGATTTCTGTGTGTAAATTCTGCAAAATTTGGATTTTGCCCCAAATTTCAGGAGTCAAAACTCTCAGTCCCACAAGAGAGTCACTGAGAGATTTGATGCACATAAAAAGAGAATTTAAAAATACAGATTGAACACCAAGAGCAGAAATAATGAAACACTCAGAGAGGGACCAAGACAGGGATGTTATGGGGGAAAATAAAAATATTTAGGACTTTTTGAGTGAATTCCACTCAATCCTGGGAGCAGGGACAGGAAGCCATGGGGTGAGGGAGAATCTGCCCCTGGAGTGGTGTCAACCACAGCTCTGAGTGGAATCTGTGAATAATCAACAACACTGAGAGAGGAAAAGAGCCACAGATCCGGAAGGAAGATTTTAAAAAGTCAATGGATTCTCATGTTGGAAATAAAGGAAACCAGGAACAAAACTGCTGCATTGAAATACCTGATTTTCAATTGTTTCTTCTGTAGTTTGGGTTGTGGTTGAGGATGTTTTTATTTCTGTTTTAGTGATCTTGTTTATAAGTGAAATATTTGACACGTAATGGAATTTTGAAATTTAGAAAACACCAGAGTGAATTTTTTCAGCTGTGTCAGCTGCACACACCCTTGATGCTACCAACATTTTGGCTGCTCCCGGTTGCTGATTCTGGGTGTGTTTGCCAACAGTGCCACTCAAGCTGCTGCTGCATTTCCCAAGAAATTTCCGCACACATAAGAAGAATTTCCACACACACACACACACACAGAGATTCCTGCAGCCCCACCTTGATCAGTGCAAGGAAAATCACAAAATCACTGCTGAGAATGCTGCCAGGAGCAGGGAGTGATGCCTTGGGAAGGCTGACATAAAACAGGGGCTGGATGGAGATAAAGTAGGGATTTATCCAAAGGATCTCCTCAATGGATCCACCTTGGGCAGCACAAGAGCCCAGCCAGGGCTGCACCCAAGATGAGCAAAAATGGTCCCAAAATGAACCCAAGGTGGACCAAAATTGTCATAAAATGAAGCCAAGATGAACCAAAATGGCCCCAAAATGCACGAGGGGCACTGGGTCTCTCAGTTTGATCAGTTCTGCTCCATTTGCACCTTGCAGTTCATCGTCCCATCCCAGCTTTAGCCCCTGCAGTCCCACCCTGCTTGTTTTTCTCTCTCCAGCCCACGGGGTTTGTGCTCCTGGGCTGAGATTGGGATCATTTGTCCTTGGTGCCCAGCTGGAGCAGGAATTGTTTTGTCTCCCTGCTCTGTGCACAGAGCTCTCCATGCCCTCATAGGAACCCAGACCCACACACTAAAGCAGAACAGAATGTGAAAATATAAAAACTCAAACCTGAGGCATCAGGATGAGAATGAACAGTTTAGAGGCAGGGGAAAAATCCTAAAGAGAGGAATCTGGAGAAGCCAAAGTGACCCAAGGGAATGACAAGATCAATGTCCTCACACATGTGCTGTGGGCTCAGGGAGGTGCATGAACACTTTGGAGTTTTCTGAGGTGCAGAGGGGGGCATATGTGGCCCGAAGTTTAGAGTCCGGCTAGCTGAGGGCGAAAGGCCGACGCCCCTCTGCAATTCCTGGCCAGCGCCCTTCGGCGTCTGAGGGCCTCGGGCTGTGCTGGCTGCGGACTGGCTCACACCGCTGGTATAGGGGAGGAACGGAGCTGACCATTTCCCGGGGGTTAAACATCGGTTTATTGAAGGTGTTGCGGGATCCAAACACGGGGAAACCAACCGGGAAAAAGTTTTTCATAGGGGGTGAAACAGGATTATAAAGGAGGGGGGTGGGTACAGGCGGAACCAATCGGGAAAGGTGAGGGGATGAACTTCACAGAACTGACACTCCATGGAGACCAATAATCAAAAGGTAAAGGAGGTGTCCTGGGACCCCAGCCAGCCACCATCTCCAGAGAGGAGAAGGTTCTCGAAACCTGGGAGGAGGAAAGGGGTGATTGACTGGACAGGGAGGAACAACTTTCACTTATAAGGGAAACCAGGGGAGGAGCAATTACACATCGGCAACTATGAATAGCGGTTACTATGGCAACTTAGCTGACAGGCTAGCAGTGGCGGGAAAAACTGGGGGAACGAAACCATTTTACACATAATAGGGGAGAACAATACATAAATTGGGGGAATAACACAAGAAACTTAACAACACACTACAACACTGAGGGGCTGCAGCTGAAGGGAAGAAATGAAACTGAGCAAAACTGGATTTTTTTTCTGCATCAGAAGGAATGTCTGAGGATGGAAATGTATTCTAGCATGGTTTAATGTGCCCCAGGGGTGCAGGGAAAGCTCTGTGGCTGCAGGTGTGTGCCCGCACGCGAGGCTGGGCAGCACTCACAGACACAGCACGGCAGCAGCCCTGGGCTCAGAAGGGGCTGAAGTTACTTTAGAAAGGATTGATTTCACATTTCTGGAGTTTACATCCTGGATTTTATTGTTTTTCCATTCTTTCAGTTTATACCATTTCCCCAGAACCAGATCTTGTGCTTTGAAGGTGGATAACCTGTCGGACCTTTTCTTTTTCCTTTTTCTGATGGCTTAGCGAAACCCTCAGCTTTAGCTAGGTGGAATAAATTGATTTCATTTCAGTGTGATTTTGATAACTACCTCCTCATGAGGTCAGCCTAGGAGAGAACAGCCTGTCTTGGGCACGAGAAATGGGATAATAAACTTTTCAACAAGCAGAAATAACTTCTAATCTTGCAGCAGAAGCGCAAAGAGAAGGGAATTCATACCCAATATTCAGCTTTATAGGTCTCAAGCTTAAAACACTTAGACCAAGGTTCTGTAAGAGGCAGAATCATGATATAATTGCACCATTTAAATCAGTTTGCCATGAGCAGCTGCTCTGTTTCCAGAATCCTGAGGAATTCCTCAGGACTGGTAAATTCCCACATTTCTCAGTGGTACCCATGAACCTGCCTTTCCACAGGGTCCCTGGCTCTCAGGAGGGATCTGTCCTATATTAATAATTCAATATCATATTGATAATTTATATGATATAATATTGATAATTCCTTTTTCCAACTCTGTTTCTGCAGTGCAGGTTTTTCCCCTGGGCATTTACCTTTTTTTTAATTTTTTAATGCACGGTTTATTCAATATTCTGCCACTTTTTCCAGCCTAATCTCTGGGAATCTGGGCCATGGCATTGCCTTCCCAGAGCAGCAAAATTCCCAGCTCAAAAACAAAGGCAGCACTCAGGTGGTGGGGATGCTATAAATGGATTAAATGTTTCTTCTTGCTAATATTGATAATTCAATATCGTATTGATAATCGATATGATATAATATTGATAATTCCTTTTCCCAGCTCTGTTTCTGCAGTGCAGGTTTTTTCACCCTGGGCGTAAATTTACCTTTTTTAAATTTTTTAATGCACGGTTTATTCAATATTCTGCCACTTTTTCCAGCCTAATCTCTGGGAATCTGGGCCATGGCATTGCCTTCCCAAAGCAGCAAAATTCCCAGCTCAAAAACAAAGGCAACACTCAGGTATTGGGGATGCTATAAATGGATTAAATGTTTCTTCTTGCTAATATTGATAATTCAATATCGTATTGATAATCGATATGATATAATATTGATAATTCCTTTTCCCAGCTCTGTTTCTGCAGTGCAGGTTTTTTCACCCTGGGCGTAAATTTACTATTTTTAATTTTTTAATGCACTGTTTATTCAATATTCTTCCACTTTTCCCAGCCTAATCTCTGGGAATCTGGGCCATGGCATTCCCATGCCTTCCCAGAGCAGCAAAATTCCCAGCTCAAAAACAAAGGCAGCACTCAGGTGGTGGGGATGCTGTAAATGGATTAAATGCTTTGAAATATAAATGATGTAGAAGATTTCTCAGCTGAAGTTTCCATTTCAAATCTAATGCCATTTCTAAAATTCATATTTAAGCTCATCCATAAGCCTTCCCACTAAATTGAATTTATTATATGCTCATTTCCAGGAAACATTTAAAATTGACTTCTGGGGGTTTTTATGATAATAATGTAACAGTCTGTTAAATTTATGACATGCTTTAATAGGATTGGATAATTTCAATGAAAAAATACATTTATTCAAAGCAAAAAACTTCTTAAAGTTTTATCACCTTTGAAACCTTTTCAAAGGGAGGTGTCTGTGGGACAGGAGAGTGGAGAGAAAGAGGACAGGGGAAACAGAGGTGAGATGGAGAAGGTGTGTCCTCTCACACACTTGTGCTTTCTGAAATATTCAGGAAGTTGGTTCACCCTTCTCCTCTTTTTTACTCTGCATTCTAATGCATGATGGAAAAAAAATCCAAGCCTTAAAAGCTGTTATAAAATAACTCCATCACTCTCCAACCAGCACTACCACAGATCATGAATATTTAATATTTCAGGATATTAAATATATTAAGACTAACATCAAGTTTAACTCCAGAGGAAGTGCCTATTACACTGTTAACAGGATGTTCCAAACTTTTCCATTACTGTTCTTGAAATTCATCACTTTCTCACCAAGCATTTCCATTTTCCCTTCCAACAGCTGTGAAACAGCAAAATAAATCCAGGTGATTCTGGCAGCTTTCAGGTGAAATGGATTTGTGCCCTTTCAGGTCTCCTTGTCCTTAATTATTCAAGATTTCTTGCCCTGAATTATCCAATCTTAGATCTGGAGGTATTTGTGTGCCAGCTTTCACATTTTAAATGTTGAAAATATGCAAAATGCAGGACCCTTCAATGAGAAACTCAAAATCAGAAGGAGGAAAATATGCCAGTGCAGTTACCATAATTTTGTATTTTGCAAATTGCTTGTTAATACCTGATCTCCACCTCATGGAGAAGACCTGTCAGTAGCTGAGATCAAATGCTTCCAAAGATGAGGTAAAAACTATCTAGAAGACTGAAGAACGTTAATTTTTTAATATTTAAATTCTCATTCCAGTCTCTCATCATTAGGTTTGGTTCAGGATCTGATTTTTCCAAAATACTTCTGATTTCTGGTTTCTTTTGATTTCCAAAATGCTTTTTGATTTCTTTTGATTTGTGGTTATGAAAATTCTGAGTTTTTCTGTATTGTACACAGAGCTGCTGAGTCTCCCTAATTTTTTGATCTTCCCATTTCATTAATGAAATCTTCAGGAAGAAGGCAACCTGCTCTTTTATTGATCTTGATTATCCATTTAGTAATTTAACTAAATTTAAAATTTGAAAGAGCAACCCCAGTAGCTGCCAATGCATTTTTCCTAAATTACTTGCTGAAGGTAGTACCCCTAATATTTTCCTTTCTATTTTTTTATTTTCATGAGAATTTTTGCAAACAAACCATTTCATTGAGCTCAGGTCTCTGTGTCCTTTTGGAGGGAGGAGCCTGCTGGACTCAAAGTTACAGGAGAGCATTGGAAGTTTTCTTTCCTGCTCTTGGTTAATTTTTGGGTGCATCAACACATCCCAGTCCTGTGCTGATGTCCCTGGTCTGAAACCCTGGCAGGAACTTGGAGTTATAAAAGTTTTATAAAGTGTAAAAGTTTAAAAGTATAAAAGTGTAAAAGAGGGACCTTGGAAAGTCTCTGGTGAAACTTCTTGGTCAAAGAAGGCTCAGCACTGAACTTGGAGCTGTTGTCTTGGTGTTTGTCTGCATCTTAAAAACCTTTAAGGTTTTTAAGGGATTGCTCATGTCTTTGTAAAACCTCTTCCAATCCTTAATTTCCCTCCATTAATCAATTATTCCCTACATGTTGCTTCATTACAATATTTAATTTTGTTTAAAAATTATTTCTTTTTTATTACCTTGTTACATTTCTGTTATCCAGCCCAAATCAAAGCCTATTTTTTGTATCATCTGTGTCACTACAGAGCATTGGTTTGAGTGTCTCCGATTAGTGATTTTAAAAGATTTCTGTATTAATAATCTCAATTAATAGACTCAAGTTTAAAAACAATCTATCTTTCCTGCCTGGATCACTTGAGTGGGAATGAGAGCAAATCAGCATTGAGATGTTTCAGGATTTGTTCTGTAGATGAGGAGAAGCTGAATCAAAAGTATTAAAACCCCCACAGTCTTTGTATCAATTAAAATTTATTGATACCAGAACATTTTACCCCACCCACAGCACATTAATTAAAGGGTGGATGATGTTTTGTCACGCTATGACTCAACACCGAGGCAGAATTTTCTGATGGGAAGTGTTGAAAGAATATTCTCCCTCTGGATTTTATTGAGTATTAGAATATCACACTGATTGTATGAACACTGAATTCTCATATATTTTGGGTCTTTTTCAACGGGTTCTTGTAAAAATAATGCAAATATTTTTACAAGATATTCTTTTGCAAAAGATATTCTATATCTTTTACAAGATACTCTTTACAAAATATTCTTTTGCCAGAGCTAAACTCAAACAGTTCTTGCTCAGTGATTTTTTACTTCTACGCTAGTTACTGGTTAATAAGTGATGAGAAATCCTTCTCATTGTGCAGAACCAGCTGCAAGAGAGAAAAATCTCACAGGAACCCTTTCTTCAACATTTCCTGGAACTCCTCTACACGCCATAATCACTGGATATTATTCTGATTCTGACTTCTGAATATTTTGATCCTTTCCTTCTCTTTGTGCTCGAAGTTCCCTGAATTTCCACTTCCTGCTGATGTTGGAAGGTGCTGAATTTAAGCTGCCCCTCAATATTTTATATTTGGAATACAAAGGGAGGTGCTGGGAGCAGGGATGTTGTAGCCCCAGAGCCAAGAGGGTCTAAAATGAATCTGCTTGGCTTTTCAGGTCATAATTTAATTTGCAAATGTCTTGCAGACTCTCATCAAGCCTTTGATAATATTTGGGCTCTGTCTGACACTTTTTACCCCTTTCCAGCCTGCAGAATCTGTCACCCACAGCCCAGAGAGCTCTGCAGGGTTTGCTGTGGCACACGAGTAAAGCTGGGATGTGGCTTCTCTTTTTGCAGAAACAGGAGCTAAAATGCTGGATTAAATACTCCTGTGAGTCAAAAACAGTAAGATTCATGATGAAATACTCCTGTGAGTCGAAAAAATAACAGATTCATGATTGCACAGGGCTCTTCTCCCCTGATTTATCACTGGGAATGCACTGCAGCTCTAGAAGGACGCTGCTCAGTTTGCAGCTCGCTGTTGTAAACCCTGAGAAATGACCTGGCAGCATTTGTGGCTGTTGGATATAAACCTAAAAGGACAAAGGGCTCTGATACTGTCCTTGTCCCCTTCATTATTCATTAAATCTTCCACTTTCTACACAGCCCCACTGGAAAAGTTACAAACACCAGAGCAAAGCAGAGAACTTTTTATGTTTTCAGAGGAACAGCTTTGCTCCTGTAGGTACCACGAGAAGCAAGATATGTGCAAATGAGGGGATAATTTCTTGTTTTTCTCTTTTGCTTGTGATTTTTTCCTCTTTTCCCTGTGATTGTGCTTATTGCCTTCACCTGTAATTTTCTCCAAAAGTTCCATTTAGAAAAATCAGTTAGATTCCATTCCAACCCTCAGATATTTCCTGCTTTGAGCATTTAATTTAAGCTTTACACACAAAACTTGGACCAGAGTCCTACAGAGGCGCTGAGTGTATTTAAAGCTCTGAGCAGTCTGAGGGGTTTAAGCTGAATTTCTGAGGGATCTGGGGATATCCAGCCTGGAGAAAAGGGATTCAGGGAGGATCTTATTGCTCTAAAATGGTCTGGCAGGAGGGATCAGGCTCTGCCCCCAGGGAACAAGGGACAGGAGGTGGCCTTGGGTTCCAGCAGGTTTGGGATGGATATTGGGAAAAATGCCTCCAAAAGGAACAAAAGGAATGTCCAGCCTGGAGAAAGAGAGGCTCAAGGAGGACTTTATTGCTCTCTAAAATTATCTGGCAGGAAGGTGCAGCTAGGTGGGGTCAGGCTCTGCCCCCAGGGAACAAGGGACAGGATGAGAGGAGCTGGCCTTGGGTTCCAGCAGGTTTGGGATGGATATTGGGAAAAATTTCTGCCCTGAAAAGGTGCTGAGGCACAGGCAGAGGCTCCCAGGGCAGTGGTTTAATCCCCATCCCTGGAAGGGTTCCAAGGACGCGTGGATGTGGCCCTTGGGGACAGTGGTGGCTTTGGCAGAGCTGGGTTTGGGGTTGGTCTTTTCCGGCCTTAATTATTCTGTGATTCCCTGAAATTCATGTTGTGACTGCACAGCTGCTGATCTTTGCTGTGCTGCACTGCTCCTCACGTGGTAATTAGTGCCAGGGATCCCTTAGTAATTAGTGCCAGGGATCATGTTATAGTGGCATGGATCATAATTAGTGGCATGGATCATTTGTTAATTAGTGCCCTGGATCACATGGTAACTAGTGCCAGGGATCCCGTGGTAATTAGTGCCATAGGTCCCTTGGTAATTAGTGCCAAGGATCACTTGGTAATTAGTGCCATGGATCACTTGGTAATTAGTGCCATGGATCACTTGGTAATTAGTGCCATGGATCAGTTGGTAATTAGTGCCATGGGTCATGTGGTAATAGTTGCATGGATCACTTGGTAATTAGTGCCATGGATCACATGGTAATTAGTGCCAGGGATCACGTGGTAATTAGTGCCAGGGATCCCGTGGTAATTAGTGCCAGGGATCACGTGGTAATTAGTGCCATGGATCACTTGGTAATTAGTGCCATGGATCATGTGGTAATTAGTGCCATAGGTCCCTTGGTAATTAGTGCCATGGATCACGTGGTAATTAGTGCCACGGGTCATGTGGTAATTAGTGCCATAGGTCACATGGTAATTAGTGCCATAGGTCCCTTGATAATTAGTGCCATGGATCAATTGGTAATTAGTGCCATGGGTCATGTGGTAATTAGTTGCATGGATCACTTGGTAATTAGTGCCATGGATCCCGTGGTAATTAGTGCCATGGATCATGTGGTAATTAGTGCCATGGATCATGTGGTAATTAGTGTCAAGGATCATGTGGTAATTAGTGCCAAGGATCACTTGGTAATTAGTGCCATGGATCACGTGGTAATTAGTGCCAGGGATCACGTGGTAATTAGTGCCACGGATCACGTGGTAATTAGTGCCATGAATCACATGGTAATTAGTGCCATAGGTCCCTTTGGTGATTAGTGCCATGGATCACGTGGTAATTAGTGCCATGGATCACTTGGTAATTAGTGCCATGGATCACGTGGTAATTAGTGCCATGGATTTCATGGTAATTAGTGCCAGGGATCCCGTGGTAATTAGTGCCATGGATCACATGGTAATTAGTGCCACGGATCACATGGTAATTAGTGCCATGGATTTCATGGTAATTAGTGCCAGGGATCACATGGTAATTAGTGCCATGGATCACATGGTAATTAGTGCCATGGATCACTTGGTAATTAGTGCCAGGGATCACTTGGTAATTAGTGCCATGGATCACATGGTAATTAGTGCCATGGATCACTTGGTAATTAGTGCCATGGATCACTTGGTAATTAGTGCCATGGATCACGTGGTAATTAGTGCCAAGGATCACTTTGGTTTGCTGAGCTGGAGGCACTGAAGGGCCACTGAAGTGTCAGGACATTTTTGGAAATCTACATTAATTATATCTGTCAAAACCCCAGAGATGAAAGAGAACTGGTACAGCCTGTTTGCTGGGACATCTTGACACAGAATCCTGTGAACAACAACAGAAAAATCTCCTGAAAAGGGGTTTGACATTATTGTTAATCTGTGATGGACAGGAAAGAGTCACTGAAAACTAGACCATTTGTAATGAATCACTGAGGTGGCCAAGGAAATATATTAAAAATTTTTAGTTCACACTCACATTTTAACAAGGTGTAACTAAAGGTAGAGACCTCTGGGTTGTTGTTTTATTTTATGATGGTTTTGTGTGTGGTGTTCACAGGGGTCTCAGGCTGAGGGAAGAGATGAGGATCTGACTCCATGTTTCAGAAGGCTGATTTATTATTTCATTACATATACTATATTAAAAGAAAATGATACATTAAAACTATACTAAAGAAGAAAAAAAAAGGATTCATCAGAAGGCTAGCAAGGAATAGAATGGAATGATAATAAAATCTTGGGACTCTCAGAGAGTTCAAGCCAGCTGACTGTGATTGGCCATTAATTAAAAATAACCCCATGAGACCAATCACAGATGCACCTGTTGCATTCCACAGCAGCAGATAACCATTGTTTACATTTCATTTCTGATGCCTCTCATCTTCTCAGGAGAAAAACTCCTGGCAAAGGGATTTTTCAGAAAATATCATGGCTACAGTTTTGAGGAGCACCTGTCCCAGGCTGCAGTTCTGAATAATTCAATATAAAATAGACCCCTGACCTGTTGGGAGTTTATCCCAACAAATTAGGCTCCACACTGTGCACTACTAAATTAAATATATAAAATAAAGCTGCAACTGTAGTTAACTTTTGGTTATAATTGATTTTTCATTTTGATGTTGATGAAAATACCCAGAATTTTTGTGAACAATTTAAAATGTAAAACTGGAGCTCCCAGGCCCTGCTGGCTGAGTGTGGTGTCATCTCTCACTATTGAATTCCAAATATTCCCCTTTAGCTCTGGTTTTATAGTTCTGCTCCCTCCTTCACCTGGAGGGGAGCAGGGGATGGTTCATGGGTGCACATCCCCAAAAAACTTTATTTTCCAGACATAATAAATTATTTTTGCACCCCTCCACGCACTTCCAGCTCATATTTCTTTATATTTTGTGAATTATTTCTGTCACTCTCAGAAATTTGAGGTTTAAGGTTTTTTGTCCTGGTTCTGAGGTGAATTTTAGCTCTCTTGCTTTGAACTGGGCTTTGGTGGCTTTGAAATAATCTATCACAACATAATGCTCCCCCCAATTATGTCCAATATTATTTTTATTCATAATGTTTTGATAATAAAAAAAATTATGAATTCTAATGAGGAGAACCAAATAACTCAGCCCTATATCTGTTCTTTCCAAATGTGATCTTTTTCCTGCCTAAACCAAAGAATTTCAAATACCAAGCAGAAGTTTCAATGGTTTCTCCAAAGAAAAACATCTTTTGCAAGCTTAAAATTTAAACTTAAAAATTTAAAGCTGGTTGGATTTAATTGCTTAATTTAAAGCTGGTTGGATTTAATTGCTCACCTCTCTGTAAAGCTTGGAGCCTCTCTATTCTGCCTAAAGATCTGCAGCAAGGCTGCAAAGAAAAAGTCACAGAATTTTGAGTCACAAAACAGAAAAAACCTCTAATAAGGGGAGCTAATATGTCTTTTGCTGGTTCTGGGATATAAAGTGAGGAAGAAAATCAAGTGAAATTTGGATTTCTGTTTCTGCAGTTTACACTTATGTAGCTGGGCCAACAATTCTGTGATGGAAACCAATAAAAAAATTAAAATAATTTAAAAAAAATAGGCCTGAACAAAAAATATTTCTGACTGGGGGTAATTTTGTGTTAATTGAGGACCTCTTCTATAGCAGAGCCTCTCTTGAGGCCTTGTCATTTCCAGTGTGCAAAAATCACTCACTAAAATAAAAATAAAAGAATATATTAATCTGCTGAGAAATACCAGCAGAAAGAGAGCTCAGTGTGTCAAGATTAATGCATGAGAGAAGTGGGAAAATTCCTGGGATTGAGTTATTCCATTTTCCTTGAGGAGAAGTGGGAAAATTCCTGGGATTGGGTTATTCCTTTTCCTTGAGGAGAAGTGGGAAAATTCCTGGGATTGTTATTCCTTTTCCTTGAGGAGAAGTGGGAAAATTCCTGGGATTAGGTTATTCCTTTTCCTTGAGGAGAAGTGGGAAAATTCCTGGGATTTGGTTATTCCTTTTCCTTGAGGAGAAGTGGGAAAATTCCTGGGATTGAGTTATTCCTTTTCCTTGAGGAGAAGTGGGAAAATTCCTGGGATTTGGTTATTCCTTTTCCTTGAGGAGAAGTGGGAAAATTCCTGGCATTAGGTTATTCCTTTTCCTTGAGGAGAAGTGGGAAAATTCCTGGCATTGGGTTATTCCTTTTCCTTGAGGAGAAGTGGGAAAATTCCTGGCATTGGGTTATTCCTTTTCCTTGAGAAGCAAGGCACTGCTAGGTATCCAAACTCAGAAATGTTTTTTTCTATATTTTACCCATCATTTTCCCTCCCCTCAGGAGTTAAGCCTTGCTTGCCAGCAGTTAAAACTCAGTCACTAGCCCCAAAGAAAATTTATTTCTCAATAGCAGCCCATCTAAAGGCCTTAATGGATTCAATGAGGCAGAAAGAAGGAGCAAAAAGGACAGAAACAAAAAAATTAAAAAAAAAAAAAAAAAGAGAAAAAGATGTGTGGAAGGGAAAAAAAAATAAAAAGAAAAAAAAAGTAGAAACTAGGGCCCATTGTAAGAGCCCAGGAAAAGGAACTGGGCAGCAAGGATTGTATCTCCTGAAGTGTCTTTTGTTTGAGGCTGAAGTGACAGCAAAGAATGGCCCTTCATGGCGAGGCTTTGGCCGTGGCCAAGGCTGATGTCTGCATTCAAAGGGGGAAAGTAGAACATTCATGAGATGCATGCAGAGTTCCTGCTCTCCTCCTCCTCTCCCTGAGCTTTCTAAACTCATTTTTTTTTTTCTCCACTCTCCTGTGCTCTGAGCATTTAAGGACATCTCGGGTTTGTTAAAAAAAAACCTGATTTTTGTGCTTCTCGTTGGTTTTTCTGACCTCTTTGACAACTGAGAAAGGTTTCATAAATAGGAAATTTCAATCAAAATCGTGATTTTATGATTTCAGTCCTTCCTAGCTGCACCTTAGTGCGGAAATAAACTTTTTAATGAATATTTAGGGTGGATCTAAGCCCTGGTCCACAGCTGAAGAGAGTAAAAGGTGTTCAGGGCACTGAGGGACAGCTCAGGGCACGGGCAGGTGGGAGAGGTTCGGGCCACAGAAATCACCAGGGCTGTGAACTTTAAATATGAGAAAGCAGAAGGGGCAGGGAGGAGCAGAGGGTGGAAGGCCAGCTGGGATATTTGCTGTGGCAATGCAGGAAAATTGCTGCAAAATTCAAGGGAAAGCCCCAGGGCACAGATGAGCACAGCAATCCCCGGAGGAACAATGCCCTGATTGGCCAAAGGTAACAAATTCTGCTTCTTTCTGCCATTGAGGCTCCCAGGAACTTTTAGCTCATTATCCAAATTACACTGACCCAACAGAGAGGCTTTAGCAATGTGGCAGTTGCTCTCATTTATTCAGAGTATATATTTATTAATATATATTTATTGTATCTATTTATTATATGTATTTAAATAAATATATAAATAATAGATAAATATAGATTTCTTAATATATACTTATTAACATATATTTATTCAGAGTATGATCTCTTCATGGTTCAGAAGCTGCCCTTCCCTGCCCATCCTTCTCCCCAAATTTATAGCCAAAATAGAACATTTCAAATTTATTATTATTATTGTTGCATGAGTCAGGGTTAAAATATTATTCCTTCACTGCTGCTGGCTGGGATTTACAACTGAGGGGTTTCCAAAGCTGCCCTTCCCAAAACTCTGTGGTTGCCACGTCCTGGTCTCTATGTGTGCACAGAATTTCTGCACAGAAATTGCAATGTCTTCAGTCTTACTTTGTATATTTAGAATACTATTTGTCCCTTTTCTTCTGCAGGAGCACGCAGGGATACACAAACATTTGTAGCTCTAAGTTCCCTAATGCTGCTCCAATTTCATATTTCTTCTCCATAAAACTCCGCATTAGAACCTGCCCTTCCCTACCCATCCTCTTCCCAAAATTTTCTAGCCAAAATAGAACATTTCCAGTTTATTATCATTGTTGATGAATGTGTCAGGGTTAAAATATTATTCCTCCAGGTGCAGGACACTGCTGCTGGCTGGAATTTACAACTTAGGGGTTTGCAAAGTTGCCCTTCCCAAAACTCTGTGGTTGCCACGTCCTAGTCTTTATGTGTGCACAGAATTTCTGCACAGAAATTGCAATGTCTTCAGTCTTACTTTGTATATTTAGAATATTATTTGCCCCTTTTCTTCTGCAGGAGCACGCAGGGATACACAAACATTCATAGCTCTGAGTTCCCTAATGCTGCTCCAATTTCATATTTCTTCTCCATGAAACAGAATAGTTACAACTCCCTATTTTCACACAAGTTTTTTGTCCTCAGCTCCTGCTGATCTCTCCAGCTTTAGGACTGGCTCCTGAACTGCAATTTTAGCTCTCCATTCCCATACCCTGTATACCAAGGCTATATTACCCCAAATTCCTGGCAGTGGGAAGGCAGGCTCTGCACTCTGCAGCCAGCCAAGCCCACATTTCTGCCTTTATTTCCAGTCTGAAGATGTCTTTGTGGTACAAGTTTTGTTTACAAGGCCGTTCTTGTGAGATTTACAAACTGCAGTCCTGTATCCCACCCCAGTGTCAGCTCCTGTGGCCCAGACCCAAACTCACTCCCAAGGATGGCAAAGCTTAATGAAATAAATAAATAAATTACCTCAGCAAAGGCAGCTTCAGGCAGCTGCTGGTGCTGGGCTGGAAACTCAAACACATCCCCAGGAGGGAGCTGGCTGCTGTGCACCTGCTATTCACCCTGCTGCTGCAAAAAAAACTCCTAAAAAAGAAAGGAAGAAACCCAAAACATCCTGTGCAAGCTGGATTGGGTCATGGAAAGCAGACACTCTGGACAATTAGTAGATAGTGGTGTTGTGGAAAGTATAAGACTCTGAATTAAGTCAATTTAAAAAAAAAAATAGGCTTGAACAGTGCTTATATTTCTGATATGGGGTAACTCTGTGTTTATTGAGGACCTGTCTCATAGCAGAGCCTTGTCATTTCCAGTTGGGCAAAAATCACTGGCATGTGGCCCTAAAATGAGAGAATATATTCATCTGCTGGCAAATACAAGCAGAAAGAGTAAAAAATTCTGGGTTCTTTCCTGTGGGTGTGAAATGTGTTTGGGAGAATTGCAGTTCTTGAGGTCAGGGAGGATTTTTGTGCTTTGGGTTGTGTGTCCCTTGTCCCTGGAGTGCCTTGCTGAGGGTGGAATCTCAGTGCTCCAAGTGTGGGATTGTTAGGAAAATTAACCCACAAACACCAGAGGTTTATGTCCAAAAAGGAGACAGAGGAATCCTTTTACTTTATTTGAATAAAGGGAGAGGCCATGGGGCATTCCCTGGGGTCTCTCAAATTTTTGGAGGACACAGCCTCCCTCTTTATCCCAATTTCCCATTTCCCTTCTCTCTTTCCCCATTTCTGAGGTACTTGAGAGCTTCAGACTTCCCAAAACACCTGATACCAAATATTTCCCTCTAGTGCACAACCCTCCCTTTCCCTCTAATGTATAACCCAATCCTTTTTATCCCAATTTCCCAGCCACATTTCCCTTCTCTGTTTCCCCATTTCTGAGGTACTTGAGAGCTTCAGACTTCCCAAAACACCTGATACCAAAGATTTCCCTCTGATGTACAACCCTCCCTTTTAATTTTTAGTTCTTAGGGGTTTTTTTCCCTCATTATTTCTTTCATCTTTCAATGTCTAATTTCATTTATCAGCCAACCTAAAGTTTATTTGTAAAAGCAAATATCTTTTTGCATTCATCAATCAGTGGAATCCTTCCCATTGTTTCTTTTCTCTCCCAGTGCTGGTTTTATCCACCTGCAGACCCACAGCTTGTTTGGAAAGACAAATCTGCTATTTCTGTGAGGACGAGCACAAGGAGAGGTCTGTGCTCCCCAGGGAGAGCCCCTTTACATCCCCAGAGGATGCCTGCAGAGCTGAGGGCGTGAAGGGAGAGCTGAGAGATCAAAGCCTTTCCCTGAGAGAGAAAATCAGGAGAAAATCAATCTGTGGCAGTCACAGCCTCCTCACCCACCCTCTCTTCAGCCCAAGGGTTTTATTGTGTGATCCCGCTCATTTTCTCTATGCATCACACCCCCTTTTCTTCTCAAAGCCACAAATTAATTGCAGCACTGTCAGATTGGTGTCCTACAAGGCAGCCTTGGGGTGATTTAGCGGCAACATTGAGAGGGAGGGAAGTTAGAGAGCAATAACCCCTCATCAAGGTGTGATAACTGCTTTAGGGGTGTGGAGCAGCCACAGGGAAGGGAAACGTGGAGAATCAGGGTCAGGATGATAAGGATGCTTGTTAGGCTGGGTGCTGAGGCCATTTATTGTGCTTTTGTTATGATACTTAATGCACAAGGAGTGCTGTAAATGCTTCGTGGCGCATCCATCCCTCAGCTGTCACCATGGAGATAAGAGCTGGTGTTGCTCAGGGGCTGGCAGGAGCTGGCCTGTCCTGCTGGGGGCACACAAACACACCTTTCCCCAAAGAAATGGGAGCTCTTTATTCTCCTGCAAAAGTCCTGGGCTTCCCATAGGATCCCAGAATCACTTTTTCACTCGGAGGATGCTCACATGCTGGAACAGGTGCTCAGAGAGGTTACAGAGCTTTTGTGTTTGGAGATGCTCCAAATCCAGCCCGTCCTGATCTTTTCCTCCTGATTTGTGCAGTGAAATGCTCTCTATGCCATTCACATGCCCTTCTCATGATTCACAACCTGAATTACACTAAATTTCTATGGCCTATAATCATTACAGAGAAACAGAAAATTCCAAGACAGGGCCCGTCAGTTTAACAGATTTATTGTCACAGACATCTTTTATGAAAAATCCTTTCCTTAGGGTTTTTCCTCCTGAGAAGCTGGGAGGCCTCAGGAACAAAATGTAAACATTGATTATCTGCTGCTGTGGAATGCAACAGGTGCATCTGGGATTGGTCTCAGGTGGTTGCTTCTAATTAATGGCCAATCACAGTCAGCTGGCTTGGACAGAGAGTCTGACACACAAGCTTTTGTTATCATTTCTTCTTTTTCTATTCTTAGCCAGCCTTCTGATGAAATTCTTGCTTCTATTCTTTTAGTACAGTTTTAATATAATATATATCATAAAATAATAAGTCAGCCTTCTGAAACATGGAGTCAGATCCTCGTTCCTTCCCTCATCCTGGAGCCCCTGTGAACACGGTCACAATTTATCACCTAGGGAAAGATCAAGGTCTGCCAGATTTGGGTTTTGTGGTTTGGTTGGAAGGGACAGGACAGTCCCTGGATTCAGGGAATATCCTGAGTTAGGAGAGACCCACAGGGATCATCCAGCCCCACTCCTGACCCTCCCCAGCTGTCCCACCCTGGCACCCCTGGCAGTGCTGTCCAAACTCCCCTGGAGCTCTGGGAGCCTTGGCAATGTCACCATTCCCTGGGCAGTGCCAGCACCCTCAGGGTGGAACCTTTCCCTGATTCCCACCCTGAGCCCAGCCCAGCCCTTCCCTGGCTCCTGTCCCAGAGGGCAGAAACCAGAGCAGAAATCTCCACTGCCCACCCTGGGCAAGTCTGACCCTTTTCCTTCAACACCATGATCACAAAAACCATCCAAAGACAAAAAAGAGTTTCTATGCTGTAGGATATCTCTGCCTGCCAGTTCAGAAATCTTTTTTTTCCCCCAGATTTTACTGCACAAATAAATAAATAGTTTGCACTATTTATAGTGTAACACATTGAATAGTGCTGTGGTGCCCAGAAAAGTGCAGAAGTGACTGCTAGATTTAGAGATGGCCATTACCAAACCTGCTGGAGGGCTTGGAGGATTGATAGGATAATTTTCAAACAAAGTCTCCCATATGATTCGTTTTGGTGCAAAATTCAGGGGAAAATTCTTATTACCGTTGAATTAATGTTCTGTATTTTTAATATTTGCAATTATTTGAAATGTTATGCATTTATTTGGTGACAACAGAGTCTGGCTGACATATTGATCTTTTCCAGCTGGCACTTTTCACTTTTTGAGGCCACCGGTTTTACCTTTTTACCCCTGTAATCCTTTGGTCATAACATTGATTCCACTTCCCAGACTTCATCCAGCTTTTTTTTTTTTTTTTTACCTCAGTGCTGATGTTCATTTGGGAGTGTGTTTTTGTGTTGTTGGTTTTATTTTGAGGGTTTTTTTTAAGGCAGGTGAGGAAAATCAAGCAGGAATCTAAGCTGGAGATGATAAGGGATGCTCTGGTAAATCCTGATTTCATTGGAAAATGTTGATTCACTGAAACGAATCATTGGAGGGAATCCATGATATAATAGAATAATATATAATATATATAAAAATATATATAAATATACAACACATATTAAATATATATTATATAATTATATTTAAATTATGTATAAATATATATTATAAAATACATAATTTTTAAATAATTAATATATAAATTATCTATAATATAATTATAAATATTATATATATTATATATAATGATATTTATACCTATATATAGATTACACATAATTATATATATATATATATAGTTAGAATATATATATATATATATATATATATATATATATGTAAATTTATTACATAAAATCCATTATATAATCATAATAATTCCATGAGACAACAACACTCCTTGAGGAAACCCAGTTTCATGCTCTGCAAGAAGAGTCAGAGGGCAAACAAACCCTGAACCAGGAGAAGGAGTTGGCCAAAATTTTTGAGTCCATTCCAATGCACATTTAAGATCTTACACATTTTGAAGTGACAGGAAAATTCACCTCCTGCTCTGCATCTCTAGCTAAAGGTTAAATATTTTAGCTGAAGGTTAAACAATTTCATGATGGGTCAGGACCTGACGAGTGAGAACTGGAAGAAAATTCCAATTAATTTAATGCCTTATTGAGACCCTGTTTCTGCCTGTGGAAAATCAATTGCACAACTGGAAATTCAGGGGCTGCTGTGGGATAATTCTGAATTATTTTCATAGAAATGGGGGTGCTATGAGGAATTGTCATCCCATATTACACATTTTTTTGAAGCAAAATGCAAATTTCTGGGTATATGTGTAACTCACAGTGTCAGGTTTGTCTGTGAAGGTAAACTAGGTGGCATTGAGAGCTCTGAAAATCCTAGAAAGTTCTGGAAAGGAACAGCTTTGTTTTAGAAAAGCTTGTACATTTTAAACACCTTTACAAAATAGAAAAAAAAAACCCCAACGCTCAGTTGATTAATTAGTCCTAATTTATATTTAAAATTCTTCCTGATTGATTCTTAAAGTTGACTTTTACTTGATTAAATAGGAGTCTTTAATTCTGAGGTATTTGTGGCTCTGCAAATTCCCTCCTTGATGGGAGCTCTACACAAACACTTGGCTTGCAGTGATGAGCTCAGCCAAGAGGCTGAAATTTGCTTCCTCCCCTCAGTCTTCCTCTCCCTGCCCACAACCAGACCAGGGGGCAGCTCTTCCTCTTGCTACCCTTGAACGTTAAACAAAAAATCCCATTATAGCCCTAGGGTGCCATTATTTCATTGGTTTATCAGCACCATTAATGGTGGAGAAAAAAATAATAAACTTCAGTCAAGAGCTAAAATAATAAATTTCAATCAATTTTCTTTTCTGGGTAAAAAACCCAGAAAACCCAAAACATCCACTGCTTTTTTCCAAGTTCCAGGGACAATAACACCAGAATTTTAGCATTGGAAATCTTTTGTATTTCCACTGGGAGAGCTGTGTCTGATTGCCAAATTGTAGAGCTCCTTTTCCTTGAGAATCCCAGCACAGCCCTTCCCCACAACCAGAGGGCAGCTTTTCTTCTTTGTGCCCTTGAATGTTAAACAAAAAATCACATTATAGCTCTAGGATGCCATTATTTCACTGGTTTATCAGTACCATTTATAGTGGAGCTAAAATAATAAACTTCATTCAAGAGTTAAAATAATAAAACTCAATCAATTGTCTTTTCTGTGTAAAAACCCCTCCAACCCCAAAACATCCAAAGCTTAAAAAAAAAACCCCTCCAACAACATTCCAGGTCTTTGGAATATTAGGGACAATAACACCAGGATTTTAGCACTGGAAATCTGCTTTTGTATTTTCACTGGGAGAACTGTGTCTGCTTGCCAAAGGGTAGTGCTTGTTTTGCTCAAGGTTTTCTGGAATTTCTTTGAGAAATTCCAGCACAGACTTTCCTCACAACCAGAGGGCAGCTCTTCCTCTTTGTGCCCTTAGATGTTAAACAAAAAATCAAATCACAGTTAGAGGACGCTGCTATTGCACTGGTTTATCAGCACCATTAATGGTGGAGATAAAATAATAAACTTCAATCAAGATTTTTTTGGGGGTAAAAACCCCTCCAACCCCAAAACACCCACTGCTTTTAAAGAAAAAACTTTCAAAAAAGACATTCCAGGTCCGTGGTATATTAGGGACAATAACACCATGATTTTAGCATTGGCATTCTGCTTTTGTATTTCCACTGGGAAATTGCCAGATTGCAGTGCTCCTTTTGCTCAAGGATTTCTGCCTTTGAGAAATCCCAGCCCAGCCCTTCCCCACAACCATAGGGCAGCTCTTCCTTTTTCTGCCCCTGAATGTTACGCAAAAAAATCAAATTACACTTATAGGGTGCTGTTATTGCACTGGTTTATCATCACCATTAGTGGTGGAGATAATAAACTTCAATCAATTGTCGTTTCTTGGTAAAAAACCCTTCAACCCCAAAACACCCACTGCTTTTAAAGAAAAAACTTTCAACAAAGGCATTCCAGGTCCGTGGTATATTAGGGACAATAACAGCAGGATTTTAGGATTTTAGCATTGGGATTCTGCTTTTGTATTTCCCCTGGGAAATTGCCAAATTGCAGTGCTCCTTTTGCTCAAGGATTTCTGCCTTTGAGAAATTCCAGCACAGACCTTCCCCACAACCAGAGGGCAGCTCTTCCTCTTTGTGCCCTTAAATGTTAAACAAAAAATCAAATCACAGTTAGAGGACGCTGCTATTGCACTGGTTTATCAGCACCATTAATGGTGGAGATAAAATAATAAACTTCAATCAAGATTTTTTTGGGGGTAAAAACCCCTCCAACCCCAAAACACCCACTGCTTTTAAAGAAAAAACTTTCAACAAAGACATTCCAGGTCTTTGGTATATTAGGGACAATAACAGCAGGATTTTAGGATTTTAGCATTGGGATTCTGCTTTTGTATTTCCACTGGGAAATTGCCAAATTGCAGTGCTCCTTTTGCTCAAGGATTTCTGCCATTGAGAAATCCCAGCCCAGCCCTTCCCCACAACCATAGGGCAGCTCTTCCTTTTTCTGCCCCTGAATGTAACGCAAAAAAATCAAATTGCACTTATAGGGTGCTGTTATTGCACTGGTTTATCAGCACCATTAATGGTGGAGATAAAATAATAAACTTCAATCAAGATTTTCTTGGGGGTAAAAACCCCTCCAACCCCAAAACACCTACTGCTTTTAAAGAAAAAACTTTCAACAAAGGCATTCCAGGTCTTTGGTGTATTAGGGACAATAACACCATGATTTTAGCATTGGGATTCTGCTTTTGTATTTCCACTGGGAAATTGCCAAATTGCAGTGCTCCTTTTGCTCAAGGTTTTCTGCCTTTGAGAAATTCCAGCACAGACCTTCCCCACAACCAGAGGGCAGCTCTTCCTCTTTGTGCCCTTAGATGTTAAACAAAAAATCAAATCACAGTTAGAGGACGCTGCTATTGCACTGGTTTATCAGCACCATTAATGGTGGAGATAAAATAATAAACTTCAATCAAGATTTTTTTGGGGGTAAAAACCCCTCCAACCCCAAAACACCCACTGCTTTTAAATAAAAAAACTTTCAACAAAGACATTCCAGGTCTTTGGTGTATTAGGGACAATAACACCATGATTTTAGCATTGGGATTCTGCTTTTGTATTTCCCCTGGGAAATTGCCAAATTGCAGTGCTCCTTTATGCTCAAGGATTTCTGCCTTTGAGAAATGCCAGCCCAGCCCTTCCCCACAACCATAAGGCAGCTCTTCCTTTTTCTGCCCCTGAATGTTACGCAAAAAAATCAAATTGCACTTATAGGGTGCTGTTATTGCACTGGTTTATCATCACCATTAGTGGTGGAGATAATAAACTTCAATCAATTGTCGTTTCTTGGTAAAAAACCCTTCAACCCCAAAACACCCACGGCTTTTAAAGAAAAAACTTTCAACAAAGGCATTCCAGATCCGTGGTATATTAGGGACAATAACAGCAGGATTTTAGGATTTTAGCATTGGGATTCTGCTTTTGTATTTCCACTGGGAAATTGCCAAATTGCAGTGCTCCTTTGTGCTCAAGGATTTCTGCCTTTGAGAAATCCCAGCCTTCCCCTGCCTCCCAGAGCTATTTTGGGCAGGCAGGGTTTACAACCGTTGGGATTTTTGTGCCAACAGCACGTTCTCAACGTGAGGAACACTTCCCAACGCATGGAGAGAACATTTGTGGGACTGTTGGTGTTGAGGGCTGTTGCAGCCTTCAAGTTTTTCATCATAATTCTTCTAGGAACAGTTGGTGAGTGGAGGATTAATGTTGAGTGTGGGAAATATAATTTTGGAGCCTGAGGAAGCACTGGGAGGAGGCACTGAGCTCCTGAGTTGTATTTACTATAGATATTGATCTGTTAAATAGATAAATGCTTTTCTTTCTGGTATTTAATGGCAGCAAAAATGTAATAACATGAATGAAACATTTCCAACAGTTGCTCAGTTTTTAGTTCAGGCTGATTCTTGTTTCGTGTGGATTCACTTGTGAGCATTTTAAACCACTTCAGAGCAGGCACCGCAATCTGAACTGATTTGTTCAGTGTGCAAATTTTACTGTGAATTTGATACTATGAACTTGACCAAGCCTATTCTGGCTGGAATTAATCCTTGAAATAAAAGGAACTGTCACTTAAAATCATTTTTTCAGGATCCAGTCCATTATTTATGATCACTCCCCCTTTTTTTTTGAAGCTGTTGGCACATTATTTGTCACAGATTAGATCATTATTAAGCTGTGCATGTATCAAGAACTAATCTGGTTATCTTAATTTGCCATTATTTATTTATTCTTAATAATTTATAATTAATAAACTTATTTGCCATTGCTATTTATTTATTTTACAATTCAATTTATTATGGTGTTTAAATACAGGTGCTCACATAAATAATTCCAATAATGGGATAAAATTCACTACATTTTCTGTGGGTACTTTTGTGTGTCCTGGTCTCCATGACTGGGATTTTTTGATATGTCTGCATATTCTGTTCTTGGTAGTCTTACAAATGAATGGTAATAAGAGAATTTTTACTCAAATACAACAATATCTGATATTTTTTCTTATTAAGAAGGAGATCTGTCGACCTCATCAAAAGAACTACCAAGCCTGAAGAGCAATTTTAGCAGAAAAAAGGAAGATCTTGATTTTAATGCTCCTGGGCAAGCTGGAAGCAAACCCAGCTGTTGGAAGGAGCTGGGAAATTGCACATATTTATAAAACTTGCTGCTGCTTTAGGAATATTTATGGGGAGCAGGAGCTGATCATGGAAGAGAATTGTTCTCTCGATTCAGCTGGGACAATGAGCTGCTGCTGCTGCTGTGCATGGATATTGTCTGCCCTGGGTGCTGTCTCATAGTTTTCCCAATTTTAGCTGCATGCCTGGGTTTCTAATAGAGCATTTTGGATTCAGCCTTCCACCATAACTTCTCTTTCTTTTGGAGCTTTGGACCACAGGCAGGCAGTTTTGTGAAAACAGAATATTTGAAGTGGAATTTGGGCAGTGCTGAAAATCTATAAAGTCAGGCCCAATGCAAAGAATCATTTGTGCTGCAAAATATATGGAAAAAAGGTTTTTTTCACCCATTTTTAACATGGGATTAAGGCTTCTAAATATCAACATGGGCTTGTTAAAACATTTTTCATTCAAGAGAGAATTCCCTTCTGCCTATTCAGTTAAAAGAATGCCAAACCAAAATTGAGCAGAACATTCTGATTTGGTTTTTTGGATTTTTTTTAATTGACTCAATGAATTTTGGAGTGAAGTTTTCCTTTAATTGTGAAGGAAACCATTCCAGCAGGGCTCAGACTTTCATTTATTTATTTATTGTCTTCACCACCGTGTGGAAAAAAATCTGGACTTGCACATCTCTGCCAGGTTGGGATTTTTCTGTGTCCCAGGCAATGACCTCAGTGTGATGTGGTGCTGGAATTATTCCTTCCTGCAGTTATTATTTCATGTGGAAACTTCTGTTTCCTTCAGGTTCTCCCATCCCTTCACCCAGTGTCCTCTCCTGGCCCCTCTTTGTATCTCATCTCATTGAATTTTCATTCCCAATGGATTTTTCCTTTTTCTCAGACCTCAAATCTCATGAAATTTTCTTAGCTGTTGGGGTTTGAATGTATTCCTGCCCTCACACATGATTCAGTGGTAATTCAGAAGGAATTCTGCAGTTCATAGGCAATCTGGTTAAGGTTGGTTTTACAGAATTATTCTGGTGCAAGATTCCCTCTGTGGATGAACAAAGATGACAAACAGAAGATGATGCTGAATAAATCCATGAAATACACACAGAAAATAGAAAAATCAGCCATTGTGCTGATTCTAACCCCTCCCCTCATTCCATTATACAAATCCATTTACCTGCTGCTCTCTTGGGTTTTTCCTTGTGTTTCTTTCTCTGCATATGAAATTTTACCTTTAAAATGTAGGTGGACCTCCAATGTTTTCTCCCTTTTGACATCCTTTTAAAAACCTTGTGAATCAGCTGTCATTCCTTTATACCATTTCATGCCATTTTACTTGTAAATCCAATTAATGTGGAAAATCTCCCTTTTCAGTGGTAGCTCTGTAGATGGTGTAGAGTCAGATGAACAAAAGCCTTTTTTCCCAACAATGCTGCATGGAATATTTCACACTATCCCATGGAAGTTGAAAAATAAAGTCTTTTATTTTGTTTATCATCTAGGTAGGTTGGTACCATCTAGGAAATCAGAAATTGTGAAACTGGCAAATATCAGTGAGGCCAAGTCTGGTTTGACTGGGGCTTGTGGGACAATTTAAAAACTTTTGATGGAAATCCTGCCCAAATTGGTGGTTCCTGGGTGTGGCTCCTCAGCAGCATCCTGAGGATATATCCCTAATTATAATTATATATAGAAATATAATATATCCCTGAGCTGCCAGGCAGGGATATATTATATTCTATATATAATAATAATTTTATTTTTATATATATGTATATATATATACACACACACATACATACATATATATACACACATATATATATACATAAATATATATATATATACACACATACATATATATATATATATATATATATATATATATATATATATATATATTTGTGCCAATTTGTTCCCCTGGATAAAAAATTACTCTTTTCCTTCTTCCCTCGCTGGGTGAAATTTTGGTTCCTGAGTAGTTTCTCCACACAGGAGTGCAGGGCAGTGTGGGCACATTTGGGGTTTCACACTGGTTCTCCATGCTCATGGTTTAAAATAAATAAATAAATAAAGTTGATTTACACCAGGATTAAAACACTCTGAAAAATAAGGATGAGCAGGACACGGGGGCAGATCTGATTTTCCATAAACACCTAAATAGTGAGTTCTGGCAAACCTCTGGCAATTCCTGCATTGATATTCCTCATGTTTACAGCTCAGTGGAGCAATAGAGGGTTTCAGGGAACAGTAATTTTCTGAAGCATCAAGATAAATTTTATCCCATTTATAAAACCCTTATAGTTCCTAATAGTGCAAACATTGAACATTGCAGCTTGCAGGGGAGAATTCCATCACTTTCCAGGCCTCCAAGTGATATTTAGCTCAGGAATTCTGGTTGTGGGTTCTCAGGAAAAGCCAAGCAAAGGAGGAAGGTTCACAGCTTCAGGCTGCTGTGCCCTGCAGGAGTTTTGGCTAAAGAAATCTGATTTGGGGCTTTGAGATCTCCATGGGTTGGGGCTCAGTTCACTGCATGGAAATCTTCCTCAATCTCAGCAGGGTTATCCTCAATTTCTTCTATTTTTCCTCAAAATCCAGATCCCCTCACCTTGCAGCATGGAGTGTTCACAAAAACACCTTTTCATTTAGGACCAGAAGTTCAGCACTCCCAGGGGACAAACTGGAGCACAGGCACGTGTCTGTGCTGTTGAGATATTTAGGCATGAAAAGATAAAACTGAAACCCAGCTCAGTTCTCAAAATCTTTGTGGTGCCTCACTCATGAAATCATTTCATAGGTACCTTAATATAATATCTCTATATTAACCTTGAGTGACATCTAAGTCTCTTTAGGGTTTTGGTATTTAAATTTCCAGTCCTTGCTACTCAATTTATTTTCTATTCTTTGATACTTAAAGCTCGTGGCAGCCAATAAAATATCAATTTTCAGGATCTTTGGTTCCAATGTACTTTCCGTGAAGCACCCAAGGGTGGTTCAGAGTTGTTGGGTGCATTTCCACCTACTTGTATGTCTAAATATCATTGTCAATTTTTCTTTCCAGCACATTGTGAGAGGAGAACTTGGTGCAGAAACTTGCCTGCCAGAAATTTTTTATTTCGTTTCCAACTGCTTAAACATTGGCATGGCTCTGACAAGGGTTTAAAAAAAGCATTTTGAGCATTGGGATGCAAATTAACATAGCAAGCAATTAAAGTCAATTAAAACAGGATGTGGTGTAATTAGAAACAGTTGTGTTCACATTGATATTCAGAGAGGTTCGATGTGTTGAAAGAAAAGAAAACAATTCAGGAAACTTTTAATGCCCCACAGATGTGATGATGATGCTAATAGCGGCACTGATTCCTAAATTCCCCATCCTGCCTCACCTCAGGAGCTCCTGGGGAGGGGGAGAAAATGGGAATTAATGGCTCTCTCTGAGCACAGTGCACTCACTTGCTGAAGGAAGAGTTCCTCCATTTTTGAGAGTACCTGATGAGGCACAGGAGAGCATTTAATATTTGGGGTTAAACAGTCTGAAAATCCAACTTCATTTCATTAATTACAACAATAAGTCTGAGAATCCTTTCACAGGTCATTCTTTGATGTCTCCCTCTCATTTCCATAGGAGGCAGATATTGGACTCCTCAGTTTAAAACATTTTTTTTTTTTGAGGTTGTCTTTTTACACCAAATGATTTTTTTCCATTTTTGTAGCTTAACTAATTTTGACTGGTTCAAAGCAGGTGTAAGAGTAACACAGGTGGAAATGAGAGAGTTAAATTTATAGAGAGGTGTTTGTCACATAAAGAAATTATTGTTAGTGCCATGGAATTAATTCTTTATTCCTTCTCTGAGTTTGAGAAGCCACGTGCCACTCTCAGGTTTGGGACTGTGAAATAGAACAAATTCTACTCTATTTTTCCTTTGGAAAATGTGACTTCTTGCAGGTTTCCAGTTGCTTCCCCATGCAGAGAACAAACTAATTTTTAGGGGGGAAAAAATGTGGCCAAGTATATGAAAATAGAAATTGCTGGGGTTCAGCACCTCAGACATTTTGCCTGAAGCTTCTTTGTAAGATAAGGGTTCTATATCAAATACCAAGGAGATATGGGCAGAATTTAACCTTTGGGCTTCATGAAATGCTTATTCCTGAAACCCAGACATGCAGGCAGAGTGGTCTGAAGGGAAATCAGTTTAGTAATTCTGGGGTGACTGATAATCCATTGCTTGTGTTATTATAAAAGATGTAATTAATTACTTGTTATCATGTGTTTGGAAATAATACACTTGCAGAGAACTTAATCTCTATTAAAAGTGCTGACATCTCCCACAAACCCTGAGGAGTTTAGAAGGGAATATGGTTGGGGGACAAAAACTGTCAGGAGCCAGCACATCCCTCTGGCTGCCCTGAGGGGCTCAGAGACCCTGGCACAGAGCCCACAATGCCCCTGTGGGTTTGATTATGACCCGTGGAGCAAATGACCAACCTCAGATGGAGATCTGCAAGCCATGACAAACTAAGTAGAATGACAGTGAATTTATCACAAGGTGGAAAAGTAGATTTTGGGGTTTTTAGAATGGGGGTTCAGGGGGCAAGATGGAGCGATCTGGGCATGTCCAGCCTTTCTCCTTCTTCTTCTTGGCCTCCATCTCCTGCTGTGATGGTGGCACTTTTACATTGGCTTAGAGTAGAAGCTCACTGTCTAACATGGGTGATGGGTATTGGAAAGTAATTGTAAATATTATATGTGTAATTTTTAGTATAAAAAGATAACACCAGGCTGGGGCAGGCAGAGTGCCTCTGTCTTGCTGAACGGACGTCGGCAGCACTGGAAAAAGAATTTTATAGATAAGGAACAATAAACAACCTTGAGACCAAGAACTGAAGAGTTCTGACTCTTTCTTCAAGCGCTGGGCTGGGAAAAAAAGCTTTTTAACATTTCTCAGGGTCACTCTGACCAGCTAGAGACCCCGACACAAAACCACCTGCACAAAGGCACCCAAAGCACTTTTCCTCCAGCGGGTGTGACAAGAAGCTGGTTTTGCTGCAGCTGGAAGAAAATTCACAGAATTTACAGAATTCACAGGACTCACAAAATTCACAAGGTCCTTTTCTGCTGTTTGTTTCCTCCCCAGGTTGTGTATGTGACAGCCACCTTCCCCTACATCATGCTGATGATCCTCCTGATCCGGGGGGTGACGCTTCCCGGCGCCTCCGAGGGCATCAAGTTCTACCTTTACCCCGACATCTCGCGGCTCTCCGACCCACAGGTAGGACGTGGCTGCATCCCTGTGTGCCTTTGTGCCCGGGGAAAACTGCAGGAGCCCTTGGGTTTGAAGTCTGAACTCAGGGGACCGCTGGGGGATTGCGCAGATCCCTTTGGGAAATGAGTTTGTAGGGAATGAATTTATAGGCTCGCACAATGGGTGCGTCCGTGTGCAAACCTGGAGATAAGGAATGCTGACTGAGAAATGCCATGGAACAGGACAGACATTGTTGAGAGAGAAATTGAACTAGAAAAAAGTTTCAAAGAATGGCCTTGCAAAAAAGACTGGATACTTTGGAGAAATAGAACTGTGAAAGATGCATTGTGGTAGGACACACAAGGGGTAATTTTAGATTATTGGCTTTAAGGCATTCACAGCATGGTGTGGCAAAAGCTGATAGCCAAGAAATGCTTACAGTGTGTTGTAATTAAGAAATAGTTAACTTCTGATTGTGGTGGTGTGAATTATAATATCCATATTATATTAACTGTATTATAATATCCATATTATAATATCTGCCTCACCCTTCTCATGAGACTGAAAATGGAATAAAAGTTCTTAAAACACCTCTCAGTTACCACATATCTGGCTCAGGAAACAGCTTAATCCAACCCCCTGTCCCTGGCCTGTCTTGGCTGCAGAAATTAATGATGTTGGCTGTTATTTGATGGAGATAAGAGAGAAAATGCTCACAACACAACCTGGATAGGAATTTGCCTCTGCACATCCCAGTGTTTGCTCAGGTAGAACGTTCCAGGCAGGTGGGATGTGCAGGAAGCAGTGGATGTGCTGCACAGCAGGGCAGGGAAGGAAGGAAATGCAAGGAAATATTGCAGATTGCAAGAAAAAAAAGGATTGGAAGGAAATCAAAGAAATATTATAGATATTACAAATATTACATGTGCAAGGCCTTCAGTGCCATCACATGGATGTGTCTGCTGACTGCCCTCTGTTAGATGCAACTTTTGATTAAAACAAAGAGGAAAAAATAGCTGGCAAAGAACTAAATAAATGAAAACCATTAGCTGGCCACTCCATCCTTTCCATGTGATTTAAGGCTCAGAGCAGGACCGTGTCCATCCCACGTGTTTATTGTTTAATTGATTAGAACAAGGAAATAAAAATAGGTGGCAAAGAACTCAATCAATGAAAGTTACCCAGCTCCTCACTGGAGCTGTGGAACTGGGGATAGGGCTGTAAAGCCATGCTGTGTGTTGGCACAGATCAGTTTTTAAATTTGTACTTTGGTTGATAAATGAGGATTTGCAGAGCCAGTTGCAGTTGGTGCTTCTGCCATTGAGAGACAAGAGCATTGCCACCAGTTCAGTGGGAACAAATTTTACTGGGATTTTGCCATTTTTTGGCTCTTTGCTCCTTCCAAATCTAAATCTCAGGCAGAATTGACAGAGAAATTATTCAGATGATTGCCGTCTTTATAGCAGAATATGCAGCTGAGGAGGAATTAAGTGTTCAAACTAGGAAATCTGCCTGGTTTGTTGTTTCCAATGTAGAGCAGAACATGGAAATCATGGCTAAGTTTGTGCTTTTTAAAAAAAAATTCCAGTGAGAGAGGATTACAGTAGAACAGTTATTGTCCATCATTTCTGTGATATTGAAGGGGGAAAGTGACACAATCTCTGTATAACCTGACAGGCTGCAGACAGCATTTACTGATCTGCTTTGGCACTGTAAAAGACATTACACAGTGTTTCTCCTGGGGCTATTACATTATTAAATGGATCCTGAGAAGCAGACAGAAAGGAATTTGGGAATATTTGTCAAAATGAATTTTTTTAATCTGCCTACGGAAGATGTGGCAGCATAATTTTTAAAAAATCTCTGCTTTAGGCATGTTGTTTTTTAAATAAAAAATAAAAGACAATTGAGGGGTTTCTTCAGGTAATTTCTTTGGGGCATCTGAAATATCTGTGATGTTTGCTTTCAACAAGTAATATTTCTAGAGGAGGAAAAAACCCTAAAAACCCAAACAAACAGACAAACAAAAGAAAAACCCAAAAGAAAAAAAAAAAAAACAACCAAAAAAACCCAAAAAACCAAACCATGGCAGGGACACCTTCCACTGTCCCAGGCTGCTCCAAGCCCCAATGTCCACCTGATGTTCTCCTGCCAAGGCTGCACATAAAAAATTCATGTTGTCCTTTCCATGGTTTCTGAGCATTTGTGTTTTAAAAGTCATTGGTTTCACTGTCAATGGATCCAGATCCCCTTTCCAGTTTTTCTTCCCATTGCAGAAAAAAACCCCTGAACTGAGGCCTTGGGAAGGCTGAGCTAGAGCAGAGGCTGGGCAGAGCTAAAGAATAAAGCAGGGATTTATTCAAAGGATCTCCTCCATGGATGCACCTTGGGCAGCACAAGAGCCCAGCCAGGGCTGCACCCAAGATGAACCAAAATGGCCCCAAAATGCACGGCCGGGCACGGGGTCTCTCCCTGTGATCAGTTCTGCTCCATTTGCACCTTGCAGTTCATTGTCCCATCCCAGCTTTAGCCCCTGCAGTCCCACCCTGCTTGTTTTTCTCTCTCCAGCCCACGGGGTTTGTGCTCCTGGGCTGAGATTGGGATCATTTGTCCTTGGTGCCCAGCTGGAGCAGGAATTGTTTTGTCTCCCTGCTCTGTGCACAGAGCTCTCCATGCCCTCATGTGAACCCAGACCCACACACTAAAGCAGCACAGAATGTGGAAAATATAAAAGCCAAAACTTGAGGCATCACAACCTGACCTTGGACACTTCCAATGGTGGGGCAGCCCCAGCTGCTCTGCACACCCTGTGCCAGGGCTCACCTCCCTTCCCAATATCCCATCCATGCCCTCTGTCAATGTGAAACCATTTCCTCTGGTCATGTCCCTCCATCCCTTGTAGAAACTCCCTCTCCATCTTTCCTGCATCCTCTCCAGGCCCTGCAAGGCCACAATTCCATCACCCCAAAACCTGTGCAGGTGAACAATCCCAGCTGTGCCGGCAGAGCTGAGATCTCTCTATGAGCAGGGCTCAGTGCTGCTCTTTAAAATCTGCTTCCTTCCCTTGCCCAGTGCTTTTCTAGAGGCTCCTAACAGGATTTTGCCCTGCCTGTGGATTTCCCACGTGCCACTGACACCCTTGCTCGTGTTTGTCATTGAGGGAGGGCACGCCAGCTTAAAGGACATAATTGCCAGCTTAAGGGACATGATTGCCAGCTTAAGGGACATGATTGCCAGCTCCAGGGAGGGTTTATATGCTTATTTACTCTCCTGGTGCCATTTGTAAAGAAATTCGTGTTGCCATGACAATTTGCAAAGCCCATGGGTTGGTGGGAGCAGCCTGGGAAGCACGGAGGGCTGGAGACACGTGGGCTGTGTCTGTCTGTCCCTCACCCATGGGCTGTGTCTGTCTGTCCCTCATGTTTGGCGCTGGAATTCCTTTAGGGAGTGCTTTAAGAAGACAAATCTTCCTCAGGCTCAGGGAGATTTTCGCTGGCAAGTTCTTGTTCTTTGGTTGGATTTAAACACTTTTTAGTAGGGAAAAAATGTGCCATAACAGAGATGGCAAACACCAATGCAGGCAATTGAAATGTGCAGTATTCATTGGTTTTAGAGAATTATTTTTGTGTTGGAAAAACCTGTCATTCCACCAAAATTGAAATAGGTTGCTGAGAATATTTAATTCAATACCTGAAGAAAGCTTTCAGACTAATGGGTGCAATCTTTAGTCCCTTCTCAAGAAACAGAGGCAGCTCAGTTCTTCAGACGTAAAACTAGAATTTGGTACAAATAGTTTTGTTTCAAAAAAAGAGATTTTGGTCCAGCTTTAGTGCAACTTTTAATGGTAACAAGATAGATTTAGAGGCACTTCTGATTGTGATGGTGTGGATTATAATATCCGTATTATAATATCTGTATTATAATATGTGTGTGTATATACATATATATATATATATATAAATAAAATATTATATTATGCATCTCCATTTTATGAAAATGCAGATTTCAGTGTTCAAACCCACAGCTATCAGGAGAACCTCCCCCACTCCATAAACCTCTTGCCAATTGGCTCTGGAGCTTTTTGCCAAGAAGCACAACTGACACTACCTGGAGATTCGTGTTTCCAGTTTCCATGTTTGCTCATTTCACTGGATTTACTCCCTAATGCCAGAGCATAAATCATGTTGACCACCAGGATTTGTTTTCCTCTTTAGTTGCAGGCTTGTTTCAATAATATTTCAGGGAGGGTGCAGGGTCTGCATGAGAAGAGAGGTATTTGAGCCCCACAGCCAGCTATGTCTGCTGGGGATTAAATAAATGAATTTTCTCTTCAAGGCTCACTTCAGCCTGAAGTTCTGGGCTCTTTTGTCTTTGTGCAATTTGCATTCCATGGTGGGTTAAAGCCTTGTGAGCAGCCATTCATCTTTGCAGCTCCCCTCAGCTTCCAAGGCCTTTGGTCTCCATTTCATTTTTATATTTTATTTTCCAGCAGACCCAATCCCCTCACTCTGAAAATGCCATTTTCTGTCATGTGTACAGCTCATTCCAATCACTTTGTGTTGCCTCAGTGGAAGCTGCAACAGTTTGGAACTCTGTTTAAACCTCAAAAGTGTTTTCCTTCATCCACAAAAAGGTCTCAACAGCCTTCATGCTCAAATTGGCTTGAAACAGATCCCTCTGCCCTAATCTGGGAGATACAGGTGCTGCTTGTAGCTGAAATGAGGGATCTGTGCTGGGTTATAACTCACACAAAAGCAAGTTAATGGGATTGTTCTGGGGTTTGTGTGCAAGCCTGACTCAGAATATGGCTCTGCTTGTCCCTGCACAGATCTAGGGTGATTGTCATTGTGTGTGCTGCTCGCTGAGCCCTCCTGGGATAAACATTTGGGGCTTTGTAAGAGGATTTTGCAAACATTTGTGCCTGGAAGAAGTTTAGGGAGGGGCAGATGTAGCAGATTGATGGGCCAGGCTGTACCAGTATGGATAATTGTATGGAAAATCACATCAATTTAACCCCTGCTGTAACAGTGGCTTGTTAAAAAGGGGAGGAAAATAAGAATAAAGCTGTCTTCTTTATTGTATGCTTGTATGTTAAAAATTGGCCAAGTTGCTGTTTTGTTTTTTGCTTTTTTTAATTTTAAATTTGTGAATTGTTTTAATGAACATATTCATGAGGACATCTATTAACACAGCAACAATTGCACTGAACAGCTTTCAAAGGAAACTTCTCCAAGATTTCTAGAATTTCAAGAATTTCAAAATTTCTAAATTTCTAAAATCTTGGAGAAATTGCCACTTCTCTGTGGGAAGAATCCAGGTTGTAGCTCATATCTGACAAACTCTCATGTGAATGTTGAGCTTGAGGAATGAAGCCAACTTAATCAGGTACAGAAAAATCAGAGCCATGACAGGTAAAAAAATTAATTTTAGGTTTCTCAGGTCTTTTATTTGCAGTGGGGGAGGGAAAAAATGGCAATAAAATTTGTGATGGCAGAAATATTTCTGCAATTCTTTGGTAGCTCAGGCAGGACAATTCACTTTAGGCAGCCGGGATGGGCAGGTGACGACTGGGAGATGCTTCCAGAAGGATTTTGCCCATCAATTCCCTTGGCATTGGGACTTGGCTGGCTGGCTTGAATTTTGAAATCCAACTGGATTTTCCTTCTTGAAAATGAGCGCCAAAACATGAATGCAGAGCAAGGAGCATCAGCTTAACCTGATAACCCACTTATTCTGGGTAGATTTTATACTGCTGAGATCCCTCTCTTCCTTACATTGCCCTCTAGATCAAAAAATTATTTTTCCTCTGTGGCATTTATGCTGTTTTCATGTGTAGTTGTAGAGAAATCAACCATTTATTACATCTCTTTCAGAGAAAACACTTTTTTTTTCTGGTAGAAAGTCACTCTAAAATAAATGCACATTGTTTATTTTTCCTCTTAAAATTGTAATTTTTCATTAGATTTCTTTAATTTTTGTATTAGCATGAGTTTATTGTGGTGTTTTTTTTCCCTCCTTAACATGATATTAATCTGGTTCAGCAAATAAATAACAATATTCTTTTTAAAGGATGCTGCTCAGCAAAACTGCAAACAATTTTTTCCAATCAGTCTGATTATATTATACATAGAGATGAGAGAAATTTGGGAATACTGGATCAGTGTGGAGGTGATATTTCCTTAAATCCTGATCTGAAAACCCAAACTGCAAAAGCATTTGAGAATTTCTCTTCCCTTTTTATTTCCAAGATTTAGGGGGGCTGAGTTGCTCTAGGATGAAGCAATGAGGAGATTGACTCAATTTTAGGATTTGCAGCCCTGGAATCCACAATCCTGTCGCCACCTCGAGGCCAGGGAAGCCTTTTTGCAAGGCAGAGGAAAATTCTCTTTTCTGCCTCTGAGAGTGGAGCAAACTGCTGCATTCAAACATAAATTTAGGTCTCTGCTTTTTCCAAAAAAGAAAAGGTTGTAAAAGAAATTTGGATTTCATTTTTGGGTGCTTTCAGGCTCAGAAAATCCAGGTTGCTGAGCAGTGATTTCAGACCTGTCCAGCATTTAAACCTTAAACAATGGAAACTTGGGAATTTTCAAATGTTGGCAATATTAAGATAAGATATTATAATAAGATATTATCTCTAGTTGCTGGAGAATTTTTGGATGCTTTTTTTTTTTTGAAATGCGACAGATAACAACCTTAGAGGTCTTTTCCAACCTTAATAATTCCATGATTCCCTAAGGGAAAAACTTGCAGTGGAAGGAGAAACTGCTCCATAGGATATCTTCAATACTGGTTGGTGAGTTTTTAAGGATAGTGCTTGGAAAAATGCTTCAGAGACAGGTGAAACATCCTGAATCTTACCTGAATTTTGTCACCAATAAGTGAGAAAACCCTTCAGTGATTTACTGCATTTTTTGCTTTTATAAGAGTTTGGGCACCAATTAAAAAAAAAAAAAAAAAGAATAAATTAACTGGGAAAAAATAGTAGCAATGAGAGGAGGAGGATGTCCAGCTCCCCTCACACTTATGCAGTTCTGCTAAGGGGGTGGAATTTCCTCTTTTTCCTCCCACTTCCTTCCCATTCTCTGGATTGTTTCCCTCAGCAGGTATTCACAGTCTGAACCAGGTGTGATTTACAGTGAATTAAAACAAGAGTGAAAGTCAGAAATCCATACAAAAGCTGCAAGGATGAAAATCCTCAGCCAAATTTATTATCTGTATAACTGCAACTCCCCCTCTACCTGGACCTTTGAACAAACAATAATCTAAATTCCAAAGTGTTCTCTCAGTGAAAGGAGAAAGCCTTGCTGCTGGAGATGAGAGTCTTGTGGTGCTGTTTTGTGTAAAGTTTAAATTTGCCCTACCCAAATTTAAACTTCAAATTTTCAAATTTAAACTGGGAAAAGAATTAATTCTTCTCCAGGTCTGCTGTTTGCACCTTACAAATTACTGAGGTTTGAAATTGTAAAGAATTAAATTCAAGGATACAGGCCAATGTGATGCTTAAAGATATTTTTCCTACAATACAGTTTACAACCTCCCCAGTGAGGAATAATTTCATTTTATGTGTCCTGCTGATTTTGGATTATGTTTCTTTAAAGAGGAGAGAGAACAACTCCCAAATGCAGAGAAAGGGCAGAGGTGTTGAACAAGGGCAGAAATCCCTCTTGGGATGGATTCCCCTTTTTCCCCAAATCAAGGGAATGAATTTCCCCAATTTAAGAGCCAGCCTGGGAGCACATTGCATTTTCCCTGCTCCAAGGCAGCTGCATCCCATTTTTTGGCAGGAATTTGCTTGGGAACTACACATCCCAAAAGGATGGGATGGGGACACCCAGGGGCTTCTCCTGGGGCAGAAAATAACTCCCTGTGCTGCCTTGGGGTGTTTGTTTGCTCACCACGTTGGGTTTTATATTGGGCAAATGTTTTGGGGATGCTTAAGTGCAAAAGTTTTGTGTGCATTGAAGTGCAAGAGTTTTTTGTGCATTTAAGTGGCCAAATGCAGAGAAAGGGCAGAGGTGTTGAACAGGAGCAGAAATCCCTCCTGGGGTAGATTTCCCATTTCCCCTAAATCAAGGGAATTAATTTCCCCAGTTTAAGAGCCAGCCTGGGAGCACATTGCATTTTCCCTGCTCCAAGGCAGCTGCATCCCATTTTTTGGCAGGAATTTGCTTGGGAACTACACATCCCAAAAGGATGGGATGGGGACACCCAGGGGCTTCTCCTGGGGCAGAAAATAACTCCCTGTGCTGCCCTGGAGTGTTTGTTTGCTCACCACGTTGGGTTTTACATTGTGAAAATGTTTAAGTGCAAAAGTTTTGTGTGCATTTAAGAGTATTTTGTGCATTTAAGTGCAAAGGTTTGGGTAAATTTCAATGTTATGTGGGAAAGGCTCAGTCTAAATTCTATACACAAAAATTTTGGGGTGTGTCAGTGCATTTAAGTCACCTTTTCATGGCTCCCCAGACAACTCTGGTTTGCTCACCAGCATCATGTTGTGACTGCTCATTTTATGTGCCAGATGTGCTTTCTGAACTCCAGTTAAGGCTCTGGGGGGTTGTTTCAAGCCCTGAGCAAGGATTTGCCTCCTTCTCCCCATGGTTTCTCCCTGTGTGTGGGATCTCAGCACCTCAGGACTGAGGTGTCACCGAGAGCACCCTTGGGGGGCTCGGGAGTCCTGGAATGTTCCAGAAGTGTCTGGTGGCTGGACTTTGATCCTACACAGGAGACGACACCTGTATGAGGACAGGAGGGTTTCACCGGGGTGAATGGTGAAGGGATTGGTTAATTAGAGGGTGAGACACAGGGTTTAGGATTTCTGTACAGGGGGGTTTAGAGAAGTAAGATGGAGGAATTGGGGCGTGTCCTGTCCTTCTTCTTCTTCTCCTCCATCTTCTGTGGTGATGGTGGCACTTTGGGATTGGTCATTACTGAAAGTGCACCGGACAATAAGAATAAAAAGGATTGGGGAAAAATGATAAATATTGTACACGTAACCATGGGTATAAAGATAGGTGACTGCCCGGAGGGCAGCACAGTGTGCTCATGGCTGGCTGCTGAGCAGAGCTCTGTCGGGCTGAAAGAAAATCTTTTAGATAAACAATTAATAAACATAAAGACCGAAAGAAGAACTGAAGCCTCTTCTCGTCCTTTGATACGCGGCTGCCCCAAGGCCACCCCGGGCCTTTCCAGGCCCTTCAAACAGCCAAAAACCGGACACCTGTGTTTCTTGCTGTTGCTACACAAGCAGCAGCAAGCTGAGCAGGTTTGGGCAGTGGGGAGAGACTTGTTGGAAGAATGGGCTCATTTTGGGATTTCTCTGGGATTTCTGGGTTAGCTCCTCAGCTGTCCCTGCAGCCCCTTAGCAAGCCTGGCAGTGGGGAGGCATCATCTGAGTGTCAGAGAGGCTTTAATTGCAATTTAATATCAGAATTTATGGCTGGTGCAGTTGCCACTGGAGGGAGACAGGATCCACACATTAACTCAGAGTATGGGCATGACAGCAGAGATTTCCCTCTGCTTTCATGGTGGAACCTGAAAAGAAATACAAGAGAAACTTAGAGTCTCTTTTGCATAAATTTAAACATTTAAAGGATTACAAATAATATCAGTGACTTCACTCTGTCAGCTACTTTATAAGTCCGGTCTTCTAGCAGAGAAAAGCTGCTGGTAAAAGTACAAATTTCAGATGGAATTCAGAATTGGTAATATAAAATGTTGAGTGACAGATGGATATTAATGAGGAAATAATAACAAGGGAGCTTGCACACAATGGGGGGTCAGGAAGTGAAGTAAATGAATATTCCATGTTATTTCTGTGCTGCAAGTGGGTTTATGATACCATATAAATAGAGACACTGGAAATCCAGAGCTATTTTAAGAATTGCTAGTAGCATTGTTAATCCCATTATTCCAGAGGAACGAGAGAAAAAAGGAAAAGATAAGATTATTGCACTGGTGGAATGATGTGCTGCTTGCAGAAAATCTGGAATTTGCTCTTTACAAAGTTGTGCGCTCCTAAAGATTATTCTTTCAAGACCTGTACAACAAAATGCTTTCTAATCCCCCTGGCATTTCTGAAAATCTTTTTATTTCCACCCTAGAACTGGAGTAACAGCTGACCTCAGCGGAACAGGAAAAAAGAATTTTATAGATAAGATAACAATAAACAACCTTGAGACTGAGAAATGAAGATTTCTGACTCCTTCCTCAATGGCCAACCTGAGAAAAGACACTTTCTTACACCTCTCAGAGTCACTGTGACCAGCAGAAGTCCTGAGAAGACTGTTGAATTATTTGTTGGATTGTTGTCCCAAATTGATTCTTCACCTCCCATTGCAGAGTTGTTTCTCCCTTCTGCTTGGTAAGGCAGAAGAAGAAGGGAGAACCAACTCTGCAGTGGGAGGTAAAAAATAAATTTGGCACCACAGCCACATATTCACACTGATGGGGTATCACCAAAGTGCCTGTGAGGGTAAAGGACAGGATGGGAAATGAACATTTTCCTCATTTCCCGTTTGGCTGTGGTGCATTGTGTGACTTCATGGTCCCTCCTCTGAGAGTCCTTAAAGAGATCAATTGTCATGTGCTAACATTAAATCCCAGAAAACTTTGTGGCACAGAAATTCCTATAAAGATCATGGATATTTTAAGCAAAACCTTCCTTAGCTGTGGTGCATTTTGTGACTTCATGGTCTCTCCTCTGAGACAAGTCTTTAAAGAGATAAATTGTCATGTGTTAACATTAAATCCCAGAAAACTTTGTGATGCAGGAATTCCTGTAAAGATGGTGGATGTTTTAAGGAAAACCTTCCTTGGCTTTGTGCACAATCTCAGTTTCCAAATGCAAGCAGATTTTCCCATATGGATTTTTATAGGCAGCTGCTCTAAACACTGAGGCTCAATAAATTGAGTTTTCCCCAGAATTCAGCTTCTGAGGCCACTGGGGAACAGAAATAAATAAAATAATAAAATGGGCTTTGTCCCACCAGGGCCAACCCCACAGTGCAACTGCAATTAAGGAAAAATTGTAAAATTGCAATAGTTGTAAAATTGTCTGTAAATAAGAAGAGAAGAAAATTTTGGGGTGTCACAAGCAGAGAGGGAATGAAATACATTGAGAAAATGTGTTACAAATTTGGCAGGAAATCTGCAGATATTGCTGCAGTTTGGGTAAAGGTTCACTGATTTTTCACCAGTTTTTGGTCAATTTCAGAGAACATTTAAATCAAAAAGTGCAGCTGAATCCCATAAAATGGGATCTGGTTCTTGGTGATTCTGCACTCAAGTTCTGTTTGCACACTGATATTTTAGCAGAATAAACAGAAAACTTTTCTAACGACCAGAGCTTTAAAAAGTATTTTTACTTTTAAACATTTGAATCCTTTATTTTTACTTGTTACTACATTTTGAAACAAAATCTTGTTTAGGAATTAAAAAGCAAATGCTTAATTTAAAAAATGGAGCAACAACATTTGGCTTCTTAAATAACCCTCCAGTTTTTGGCCAAATGCTTTTATGTTTCTTAAAAATTTGCAAATAAAATTAAATTGAAAGTTCATTCTTCTGCAAAATTAACCATTTGATCAATGTCAGTACATTTAGTAGGCCAAATGTCAAGAAGTAAGGTCCTGAATATGGTTTCTAAATGGCATTTTTTTTATCCTAGCACTTTCTTTTGGTCTTAATCTCAGTTTTACTTTATGGTTCTGCCAGCTCTGTGGCATAAATGCAAGGTTTTCCACTGCCCAGCTCTCTTGAAAGAGGCCCAGGCTCCCAGCAGAACCCCAGTGAATGTTGAGTGGCTTGTTTACTAAAATTCACCACTTGGGTACACAGCTCCTGCCACTCCAAAAACAACCCAGGCTTTTAGAATGCTCCAAATCCCCTCTGTGTAAAATAATGAAGCAACATGGGCGCTCTGGGGGATGCTCACAAAAAGCTCCTGGTGCTTTCCCAGCCTGGGGGGCTCAGGGAATTTGTTTATCCAGCCATGAAGGGGAGCACAACAGAGCTGGGGAATGATGGCAGCACCAAAAAATCCACTGGGGAGGAGCAGCCCTCAGTGGGTGACTGGTTATGGGGGCAGGAAATGTGCCAGAGGAGGAGGGATTCCAAATTTAAATTTAAATTGTCTGTTGGGTGATTTGATCTTGGCAACAAAGTGGGTGAGGTGGTTGAGGGTCATTGTGTGGAACAGGGGAGGGAAAAGTGTGGTTTGGTTCTAGAAATCATCAATCCCACAGATTCCTCTTTGCCCTGGTCCTGTGGAGCCCTTGGAATGCCCAAGAGCCAGAGCAGAGATGCCTCAGCTTGAGTGAACCAGGCAGAAATTAAATAACACTTAATTGACTTTCTTGTGCATTTTGACTTCAGCAGACAATGATTTTCAGTACAGGTATATTGCTGGTAAATGTGTTTTTGTATTTCTAGAACTCCACTTACCTGCAGATTGTTAAGTTGTTCAGTTTTTAAGTAGTTTAGGTGGTTTGTTGGGTTTTTTTTGTTTGAGTTTCTTTTGGTTTTTTGTTTCTGTTTTGTTGTTTTGTTTTGTTTATTTTATTTGTTTGTTTGCTTGGGTTTTGTTTGTTTTTTAAATTTTATGTCTGGCTTAAATTTTTACTTCCCTTCCACGGTCATGTATAAGCAAGGAAAGGTAAGAGATGATTGCATATTTCCAAAATATAGAGCTGAAGAAGGCAATGCTAAGCGAGCTGGCAGCAAGTGAGAAAGGGAAAGAAATAAACCAACCCATGAATTTTTGAATTTTTCCACTCTGTGTAGGATGGAGGGATCAGAGAGAAGCCAAAGGTCCTTGCCATGCAGGGGGAACATGCAGGGAGAGATTCTGAGGGACAGACACCACACCAGGGAGGGTTTTGGGGTAAAACCACCCCTAAACCACTCTTTGAACACTTCACATGAGCCTTTACAACAAGCCCAGGACATCAGCAGTGCTTTGTTTGTTTTCCTAATTAACTTCACCCAGACAAATCTGTCACAGGGCAGAGAACACAAGCTTGTGCCTGAAGGTCTAAAAACCAAATCTGCTTTATTGCTTTGTCTTTTTTGATCCCTCCCTGTATTTATTTATAAAAATTACTTGGGGACCTCATTCTGATTTTTCTGCCTGGGTAATGTCAGTATCTCCTTAAATTGTCAGGGGGACTCTCAGTGCCTTGTAACTGAGAGAAACCACAAATCCCAAACGCCTCTTTCAAAAAGAAATTAGTTTTTAAAATCAGAGGTTGGTCGGACAAATTGTTGCTCTGAGCTTGTTGGAGTAATCTCAGAGATTCTTGGCACATAATCCTGGGTGGGTGCCAAGCCCTTGGTTTGGTTCCAAGCAAATTCCAGCCACCATTCAGCAGCAATTAACTCTGAGGCAGAGGCAGCTGGGCCACCCTGAGTTATCATCCCTGCCCTGGCAGTGCCAGAGCTGGGCTCGTGCTCCTTCCGCCACAGAGTCGGAGATTTCTCCTCATGCCACCCCAAATTCCAGCCTGGGGCTTGTGGTCCCACGCCCTCTGTAGCTGTACTCGTGGAATTCCCACCCTAAGAGCTGGGGAGAGATGAATCTAAACTTAATTTAGTTATTCTACAATCCTAGATAATATGTATAATATAATACAATTCTGTATAATGGCAAAATATATATAATAATATAATTCTGTATCATGACAAAATCAATGACTGTTGCTTGCTCAGTACTTTCATTGGTGGAATTTGAGGGTGAGGCAAAAAAAAAAAAAAAGAGCAGAGTGTGTGTTTGTATTTATTCAGGGTGACCCCAATTATAGGGAAATAATGTGCTATGACTCCATGATTCAGGAGGCTGAACAAATGCTTTATTAAGCTATTCTATATTACACTATGTTAAATTACATACTAAATATTAGTAATAGTATTTACTAATAATTAAGTAAATCTAGTAATTAGTAAATACTAGATATTTTATTAAAGAATACTAAAGAAAAACCCATGTCTGAGACAGCCAGGACACAGCTTTGACCCAATTGGCCAAGGAAACAAAACAACCCTCACTGGTGAACAATAATCAAATCACGATCTCCATAACACACTCCCCATGTGCCAAACGACAGGCACAGAGAAAATATACAAGAATTGTCTTCTCTTCTTCTCTCTGTGCTTTTCCAGGAAAAATCCTGGGAGAGGGAATGATGTCTCTCTCTGTTCAGAGAATGTGAATGCCCCGTGTTGGTGACTATGGAGGTTTGAGGCTGCACTAAGTAAATTTATAGGGTTTTGTGAACTACATTTCAGAGGAGGTCACTGCAGTGGATTCTGGCAACAATCAAAAAAGGACAGTGAGTGACCTCTGCACTGGCTGAACACATTTTTGTGTATTTATAACTAATGAGAGTCCCTTGCAAAAGTGAAACTAGTAAGTGACACTAGTTTCACTTCTGCTAGTTTTGCTAGTATCACTAGCAAAGGTGAAAAACCAGTTTTATTTCCATGCCTTGATAGTGATTTCAATCCTTTCCATTCTGTTAAACCTTACTAAACAGAAAATGATGGCTCTCAAATGAAAAAGGATGTTTCAATAAAGTGGTTAATGCTCTCAGTTAGCTTTATGGACTTTCATAGATTTCTGGGCCAATTTTTGCTGAGTTAGCATAGGATTATCCACATCAGTAGCTTTGAGTGACTGAAATGGCATAAAATTAGAATAAAATTAAATATTTCCTTGTCTGTCCTTTTGGATTGTTGACCCATATTGTCACTAGCAGTATCTGAAGCAATGTGTTGCCCCAGATTTCATTTGTTTGTTTTGAGGTTACTTTAGGAAACATAATTAACTTTTAATTGAGTCTTTAGTATTTATTCTGCCTAAGCACTCAGTTTTTATTCTGCTTATGAAGGGCAATATTTAGACTGTTCTGTGGGCAGCAGGAAATCAATGCTGCTTTCAATTAAGATTTTCTTTGTGTGACACAATGGTGGGTCAGAAGTTGTCACTTGGTCTTTTTAATGGGTTTATTAAACACTGGGTTTGCTTGAGGGATTTTTTTCTGTTAAATTAAAAACATTTTCCCTTTTTTCCTTTTGGTCTTTAGGCAATAAATTAGGCTTTTTAATAAATCAAATTATAATAGAGTTACTTAGGGGATAATAACTGGAAGCCAGGCCACGGTTTTGGTGGTATTGTAGAAAATTGAGTCTTTGGAGTGGCTCTTCAGAGATTTGTATTTATTTGTGATGCTCATTAAATAGCAGTGTAGGACACTATACACCCAACAGTCATTGGTGCTTTTTTTCTGTGAAAAGGCAAAAAAAAAAAGAAAAAAAAGTAAAAAAACTTTTACTTTTTTACACTTTAGCTTTTACACACTGTCAAACCTGGAAATGGAGCTCAGCCCTCCTGGTTCCACAGCCAAGGCACCATTCCCTGTTTGGGTGGCCCTCAGCCAGGAACTCAGGAGGTCCTCCTGGAGCCCTGCCCTGGCTTTGGCAAAAGTCTATAAAAATGGAGATGTAGTGGGTTTAGAAAAATACAAAAGAATGTGCTTTTTCACACAATGAATGACTAAATGGTGGAACTCCCTGCTGGAGGATGTGGGAGGCTGAAAGTATCAATTAATTCAATTAATTACAGATGGGCCAATTGTGAGCTGTTAGACACAAGAGTCCAGATTTAGCTTGGGGTTCTGGCTGGTTTCTGTGCAGCTTTTATTGGGAGGCTCCCTGTCCTGGGGAGTCCACCCTGCTGGAAAATAAAGTGTAAATTAAAGAGAAGCAAAATGGCAGCAAGTCAGAAAATTCCTGCTTGAATAGAACCCCCCAAAGCAGGTTCAAGCAGAACAAGCCCAGGATCACTCGGGTTGGAAAAGATCTTTAAAACCATTGAGTTCAACCCTAAACCCCACCAAAGTCCGTGTCTGTGGTTTTCTCATGTCCTCTAAACAGAGAGAGACAAAATTCTCTCTCTCAAGTTTTTCATGGACAAGCACAGAGAAAAAACAATTTCTATCTCTACTTGCTGCTCGTAGTGTTTTGCACGTGTAGAATGTGTTAGAAAATTGTTTATCTGAAAGAATTTATTAATTAGTTTCTAGTAGAGATTGTTTCTATTAATTAACCTATTGAGTCCAAGCTGTGTAGACTGTCAGTCTACAGAAAGTCACAAGTTTTTCAATAGTTAATAGTAAGTATTCTTTAGTATTCATAATAATATAAGATATATCATATAATATATAGTATAATATATAATATATAATATATAATATATAATATATAATATATGATATATGATATATGATATGTGATATGTAGTACATAATATAGTATGCATAGATATAATGTATATATATTTACATTATAGATATATACTATATTTATAAATATAGTATTGATAAATATAGTATACATAAATATAATTTAATATAATACAGTTTTAATAAAATGAGTATTCAACATTCCAAAACCTTAAAGTCAGGTACCAATCATTCCCTGGACCGGAGAGCCTGAATTTCCATCACACTTCCAGTCAGGTTCTGGGCTCTCCAAGGGTGTCCTCTCAGGTCACCCTCTTCCAGGGTTTTACTACTGTCTCCATAAGTTTTTCTTAAATTTAAGTGGGATTTGTTGTGTTTCAGTTTGTGCCTCTTGTCCTTCTGTCAGCATTTCTGAGAAGGCTCTGATTGCCTGTCCTTTATTCCCTGTATTTATTTATACACATTTATTTATACCCAAGGATCCCGAGTTCTCTCCTCTGAGCTGTGCAGTCCCAGCTCTCTCAGCCTTTCACCTTTTCCAAGATGCAGAAGCCCCTCCACCACATCACTGGGCTGCAGGAAATCCCTGTTCCTCATGGGCTGGGATCCCAGCACTGAATTTGTGGTGTTGGGCAGAGGAAAGGGATCACCCACCTCCCTCAGGGTGCTGGTAACTCCTCCTCATCCTCATCCTCATCCTCAGCCCAGGGGCTGCTGGCCTCTGCTCCAGGGCCCACTGCTGGCTCACGGTCAGCCAGTCCCCTGGCACCTTCCCCTGAGGTTGCTCCCCTGAGATTTTTCCAGCAGTGACTTTCTTAAACCACAATTGCTCAAGTTTCTAAAGAGCTTTTAGTGACAGATTTTTGCAAAGTGATTTTGAATATAAACCCAGGCTTCCTTCACCTTCCACCACGTGGTTGCTGACCACTTAGAAAAAACCCTTTAGGAACAATAATCTCTCTTTGGGGAGAGTTTATCTTTTTTGTTTGCAGTTTCTAAGCTTTACCAGCAGCTTCTGTGCCGGTTCCAGTTCCAAGTATAGAAGGCACAGAAGGTGCAGGCTGTGCAGAGAGAGCGAGGTGAATTCTGCCCTGGTAGTGCTATAGAAAGCCCATTGGTTTCTCCATTTTCAGAATGCAGCTGCCAGTGGCACCATTCCAGCAGCTGGGCCAGGCTCCAGCCTGGAGGTGCCCACCCAGGGCACTGTGCCAGCCTAGCTGAGAATGGAAATCTGTTCTTGCCCTCCAGGCAGGGCCACGCTGCCAAATCCAGCTCTGTTTGCCTCAGGCTTGGGCTGCTCTTGGTGCTCTGGGGAGGGCTCCTGTGCTCTAGGAAGGGTTCCTCTGCTTTCCAGAGAGGCAGGAGACAGAGATTTCAGAGATTTCCTCACCATCACCTGCTGGCTGCAGGCTCTGACAGCAGAGGTGTGTGAGCACAAACTGCAGGCAGGAGAAACAGAACTCAGCAGCAATGACATCTTCCCCAACATGGAGGAATTACAGAATCACAGAATGACCAGGTTCAATTCCATCCCATCCCCAACACCTCAACTAAACCCTGGCACCCAGTGCCACATCCAGGCTTTGTTAAACACACCCGGGGATGGGGACTCCACCACCTCCCCGGGCAGCCATTCCAGAACTTTATCACTCTTTCTGTGAAAAACTGTTTCCTAATATCCAACCTAAATTTCTCTTGATGCAGCCTTAGACTATGTTTTCTCATTCTCAGTTGCTGTCTGAAGAAAGAGCCCAGGCCCCCCTGACTGCAGCCAAATTTCAGGGAGTTGTAGAGTGATAAGGTCACCTCTGAGTCTCCTTTTCTCCAGGCTAAACAACCCCAGCTCCCTATGAGGAGCTACTGAGGGAGGGATTGATCTGATCTGAGAAAGTGGGAATGGAATTTTTACTGCCCCAAACAGCCTTTAGTGCTGGAGCTGCTGCTGTAGAACTTGTGAGAACAAACAAACAAGAAAAAAAATGCTTAACCATAAAGAGTGATGCCTCAGGTTTTTGCTTTTCTGTTTTCAGACTCTGTGCTGCTTTAGTGTGTGGGTCTGGGTTCCTATGAGGGCACGGTGAGCTCTGTGCACAGAGCAGGGAGACAAAACAATTCCTGCTCCAGCTGGGCACCAAGGACAAATGATCCCAATCTCAGCCCAGGAGCACAAACCCCGTGGGCTGGAGAGAGAAAAACAAGCAGGGTGGGACTGCAGGGGCTAAAGCTGGGATGGGACAATGAACTGCAAGGTGCAAATGGAGCAGAACTGATCAAACTGAGAGACCCCGTGCCCGGCCGTGCATTTTGGGGCCATTTTGGTTCATCTTGGGTTCATTTTGGGACCATTTTTGCTCACCTTGGGTGCAGCCCTGGCTGGGCTCTTGTGCTGCCCACAGTGGATCCATTGGAGAGATCATTTTAATAACTCTCTGCTGTATTCTTTAGCTCTGCCCAGCCTCTGTTCCAGGTCAGCCTTCCCAAGGCATCCAGGGCACATTTTAGGGGAGTTGTCTCCACCAGGGCTGGGCTCACCCTGCATTGCTGGTGCCTGTCCCACCCTCATCCCAGGAATTAAGCAGAGCTCACTGCAGGATCCAACCCAGGGAAAAACCTGTATTATTGGCATGCAAACCAACCCACTCTCAGCTATCCCTTGACAAAACTGTCCAGTTGAAGAAAGTTCTTTTTATCAGGAGTTGTGTTTGTTGAAGTCACAATTAACACCTCAGGACACCCAAGGTCATGCAGGATCTTAGCAGGGAACTTCTCTGCCTTTGGGACAGTTTATCCAAGGGGACAGTCTCTGGATAAGTTTATTTTTCCCTATTTTCTCCACCTGGCCTAATACCCCACTGCCACCTTCAGGGCTGCTTTGGCAGTTTTGTCCTCTAAGGGATTTGTGAGGGGAAAACAAAGCTTGATGAACACAGTTAAACTTAGGTGAGACAAACTTTGATTTACTGCTTGAAAATTAAAATATATTCCTGGAGGCTGTTTTTTATTTAGATGAGTATTTATAGCATACATTTGATTACTCCAACCCAGCTCAATTTTAAGGTCTTTATAATGTAAGGGATGAGTTTTTGGTTTTTTAATTTTTACTCTGCATATTGTATCCTCAAGCCCATCATTTGCCAAGTGATACATTGAAGTAGTAGGATATATTTATATATTAACTCTTCACATATTTAATTTAGCTTAAAAATATTTCTGCAAGCAAAAGAAGCTGATAAATCATTCTTTTAGTTGCATTTCTTGTTTTCATGAATTCTAATCCTGCAGAACCCAGCAAGGTAAAATCCAGGCTCCTGGAAATTGATGGGAAAATTTCCTTCGAATTTTGAGCCCTGACATGGCAGAACCTTCACCTATTTAAAATGCAAAAATGCAAAATTTCCAAGCATTTCATTCTTTATTTTCTGAGCACCCTTTCCTCTATTTTTTTAAATAAAGTGCTAAATGTACATTTAGCACAGTGCTAAATGCAAGTTTACCTCACACAGAGACATTTGCATGTGGTGAATTATGGAAATAGGTGAAATATGGAGCTGGAGCAGAACCTTCAGAACTTGAAGTGCTCTGGGATTTTCTGGGCTCCCTGAAAATCCCTGGGGATTCCTGAAGAGCAGAAAAAACCCCAATGGAGTGGTTTTCATTCCTCATATCAGAAACAGAGAAAACAGGCTCCTCTGAAGGAGGGAACTGCAGAGTTTTTGGGGAAAAACCAATGTTTTTGATGTGTGACCTTGTGTGGTGGTGCATGGGCTTTGTTCTGCAGGCAGCAGTTCTGTTTTCCCCACAGAACCTGAACCCACTCTGGGAGGATCTTTTGGGGTCTGGTGTTTATACAAGGCTTTGGCTGCTTTCAAGAAAAAGAAGAAAATAAGATCAAGCAATCTTCAGCCTCTGTAACTGCATTTTCTTCTGTTTTGAACAGGGTTTTTAGATCCTTTGTTAGTTCAGTTTATAGATAAGCATTCTTCAGGTGGCTTAAAAAGAATCCTTGAGAATTATTATTTTTAAAGACGTCAGATTAAATAACATTTCACCTGATGTTATATAACCCAAGTACAGCCTTCTCTTAGTTTCTGAATGAAGATGAATTCTGTGAATAATGATCATAACCAAAATATCAATTCTGTGAATAAATGATCATGACCAAAATATCAATTCTGTGAATAAAAGATCATGACCAAAGCATTTTCCCTTTGCAAATATTTCAAATATCAGGGCTGGATGCTGTGTTTGTCATCTTCAGTGTTCCTCAAGCTTCAAGGGTGGTGGAAAAAACTAAAAAGAGTAAGAGGAGTTAATAAAAACGCCATTGGAAAAAGGTTTTTGTCAATGGGATATTACAATTGAGCAGATCTGTAATAAAAATTGGATATTTTGATCAGCTTGGTGAGGGGAAATGGAACCTCACTGTCTTTGCTAAATCTCCTGCATCCCCCTGAAAACCTAAAAGCCAAACCCACCCCAGTTACTGGTGGGTTTGTTTACTGTTACTGGTAAATAAAATATTTTAATAAATATTTTATTTAATAAAATAAATAAATAAAATAGTATATTTGAATAAAAAACACCTTAAAACCGTGTTGATTTGGATTCAGAGCAGTGCAGAAATTACTCAGGGTCACCTCTCCATCAGTGCCTGAGCTGAATTAAGAGTAAATATTTTGAAACCCCTGTGAGTGCATTCTGGTGGGTGTGGGAGCTGCCAGATCTCTCATCCTGAGAGCACTTGTTGGTGTTTTTTCAGTAAAGTGGAACTCTAATCAACACCCTCATTTTAAAAATTAGTTGACTGCACTTCCTGCATATATTTTAAAAAAAATTGAGCATCTTTATTTATCATTTATAGGAAATGACATTAACAGGCTGCCTAAAAGACCTGGTAAATTCTGGTGTCTCTGGGGCTGAAAAGATATGAAATATACATGGAAATATATGAAATATGAAAAGAAAAAGAAAGGCAATGTTTATTCTTTGAGCTTTTTCCATACCATACACAGAATGAAAAAAAAAAAATTATTTCCATAAAAGAAATTTTTTTCACAGAATGAAAATAATTGGATATTTTGAATAAAATTTCTGTTATTTCCAAATGCCTGGATCTTTATAGAGTGAAAGTGTAGAAGGGAGAACTTTTGATGATTTTAAGATCTCCCCAGCAAACTGGACCATGGGGATGCTCAGCAGTCAGGGATTTCACCTTCCCACAGGGTGGGATGGTTTCCATACCCAAAACACCCCAGAACAATAATACAAAGTGCCCTCCTGCCCTGAACCTTTGCACTTAAGAAAAATGAAGAAGTGAAGAAAAATGTGTTGCTCCCAAGAGATATTGGGGTTTTATGATATTTGGCCTCTTATCGATACCTTTTAAAAGGAGATTTTGTGGTTAAATATCAATACCTTTCTAAAAATGTTTCCAGCTTGCCGTTTTCCCAAAGTCAAGCTACCAATCCACTGAAGACAATTTTTGTTTCCCATCACTCAGACACAAAATTGTTCCAGATATCTTTTTCCCCCCAAAATAATGTTGTCATAAGGATAGAAATGATTTTATATGAATAATATCTCTGGGATATTCTGTGTACTTTATGCTGCCAGGTATCTCCTTCCACATGCTCCAGAATTAAGTTAATGGAAAGCTGATAGATATTTCAAGGGATATGAATCCTGCCCTCAGGAAATGCTGACAGGGAGGTGAACTCAGACCTCTGGATTTCCCTGTGCCAGGCTGAGTGAGGGAACTTTGAGGATGAAAATGAATCAAAGAGAATCCCAGGCCCAGGAGGGTGAAAGTGGAAATCAAAGGCACTTTCAGATCCCTCAGAACCCTGCTCTGGGTTTGGTTCTGCCCTTCCCACAGGCACTCATCCCTCAGCCAGCACTGTGCACTGGAGAGGCATCTTTGGATAAATTTATTAATTTTTTCTAAATTTATTTATTATTTTTTTTTAAGCTAGGCACAATAACAGAGTGGTTTGGGTTGGAAAGGATCTTACAGATCATCCAGTGCCACCCCCTGTCATAGCAGGACATTTTCCATTGTCCCAAGTTGCTCCAAAACTCCATCCAACCTGGTCCTGGACACTTCCAGGGGTCCAGGGGCAGCCACAGCTGCTCTGGGCACCTGTGCCAGGATTTTCTGCCCTCTGTGAACACCTGCAGTAATTCCATATCCTCTGAACAGAGAGGGACATGGTTCTGCCAGGAAAATCTGTGTAGAATCTGTAAGAAACTCAGGAAAGAATTCAGACAATTATTCTCTCTCTTTCTGTAACCATTTTTTACAGATATGGTTCTCCAGAGTCTACTATTCATATTTCACCAATAATGTGAGAGAAGATTCCTAAAAGCCAATCAGGTCCCAAGTCCACCATTGTTTCTAGAAGAACTTAAGTCTAAATTATTAGATGTCTTAAATCTAAATTATTAGATTTTTAATAATAATAATGTGTCTTTTCATGCCTTCTGATGATGGAATTTGTATCACTTTCAGCTGATACCCCTTCAGTGATGAACACCCTCGTGATTTCCTCAGGGGAGCACAACTGCACCTTGTGCCTCCTCCTCACACCAAGACAACCAAATTTTAAATTTTAGATTAATGAGTGTAGGAATATTTTACTCATGAAAAGCAGCGAGAGGAAGGAAAAGAATTGCTTGATAATTGGAAAGTTGATTTTCCAAGTTGGATGCTGCCACAGGAACATGCAACCGGTGTGGCTGCAGCAGGGAGGAAGGCGCTGCCCCATTTTAACTGGGTGGTTCTTGGCTGACAACACCCCCTGGGAAATCAGCATTTCAATGCCTGGAAAGTGATCCCAGCTATAGCGCTGGCCTCCAAAGGCACCAATGAATAAACAAAACTCCTCCGAGTATTTAGGTCCTTCTTCTCCCGAGTTTCCATTCTCCCAATGAAATTTGCTGCATTCAGCCCTCTGGAAGTGACATTAGCAGAAGGTAGCAGAGGGAGCGCCTAGCAACCCACAGAAACCCCAAAGAGGGGTGGAAAGGAAGTGATTTTCATGTAATTATTCACCCCTACAAAAGCTGCTGTCAGGTAGACACTAGAAACATAGCTGTTTTATTCTTCCCCTAACCTACTTTGGATCTTTTGAGAATCACCACCATTAAAGAGAGGGGAAAAAAGGGCTTAATTCAGCCATTTTCTGCCTGGCCGTTTAAGTGCTGTTTTCCTGCTCTAATGAAGGCTCTGCTTTCAGAAGCTGTGTTGTTTAGAAAGCCCAGGGTAGTAAACTTCAGCCACAAACTCACTCCTGCATCCAAAACTCTCCATTTCTGTTTGCTGCTTCCCCACAATGCACAGCTCATATTTTGTTTGGGTTTAATTCCCCATTTAATGGCATTTCCCACTGAGCTGGGAGAGATAAATTAATTTATTTTATTTTGTTTCCAAGAAGGCATTTGGGGACAGGGGGCAGGGGCTAAAGAGTTTAATTTATTTTAGGTAACGTGGCTGGTGCCAGGCTGCTTGGATGGATCCAGTGGGTTTTTTTCCCTTTATTTTCTCCAGTTTTGCCCTCAGCCACAACTCCTTGGAGCTGAGGCTGCTTGGAGATAACTGAGGGATATTTTTGTGCTGTTCTTGCCATCTGGAGGAGCCTGGAGGAGCTGAGCTTCACTTGGCCAACATCACAGCAAACACTCCTACATGGATGGATGTCACAATGCTGCCACTTCCCGCAGCCCCAGGCGCATCTGCAGTGGATACTCTGATTTATATCCTCATTTTTGTCTGATTTATATCCTCGTTTTTCCACATTCACACTCCCAGCAGAGGTTCAATAAATGCAGAGAGGATAAAAGATGTTCAAAGCTGACTTTTAAAGGGCTTTATCCATTGGAAAATAAATATATCAGAAGTAAGTTTTATCAGAGATTTTATTTGTACAGGCTGTGACATCCAGAGTTGTTTATGGTGAAGAGCATCCGAAAATTCTCAGGGCTTTAACCTGTGTCTGTAGCTAAAGTAATATTCTGCTTTAATATTATATTATACCAGTCTGTTTTATATCCTCATTTTTGTCTGATTTATATCCTCATTTTTCCACATTCACACTCCCAGCAGAGGTTCAATAAATGCAGAGAGGATAAAAGATGTTGAAAGCTGACTTTTAAAGGGCTGTATCCATTGGAAAATAAAGATATCAGAAGTAAGTTTTATCGGAGATTGTGTTTGTTGAGGCAGTGACATCCAGAGTTGTTTATTGTGAAAAGCATCCTAAAATTCTCAGGGCTTTAACCTGTGTCTGTAGCTAAAGCAATATTCTGCTTTAAAATGATATTATAACAGTCTGTTTTACTGACTGGGTGTTTCAAGATTCTGGTTCTGCATTTTCATACTCAGCAAAAAGGTTTTCATTGAGACCCCAAGGATTAACTGGCTTCATTTTATGGAATAACTTCTTTTGTCTGATTTTAAACACAAAATGTCTCTTAAATTAACAAGTGTTCAGAAGACTTGTAGCCTTTTTAATTAAACATATACCAAGACTATTTTATAGTCAAATTTTCATATTTGACTATTTTTGAGTCAAATATAGTAAACTATAACTAAACTAAACTATTGTAAACTATACAGGTACAACAACTGTGTTGACAATGTGGGAAAATGAAGATAATAAAGTTTATTCTTCCCTGTTTGATTTTGCCTGCAGGATTGATAGGAACGAGACAAAATCAGTGTGCTGCTAGTGAGGGAACAGCAGGATGCATGCAAGGAATGGATTTATTCCCTTTGAATGTCTGCATCCCCCGAGTGTTTGGGTTGTTTTGTGAAGAGAACAGAGCCTTGACCTCTGCATTCTGAATTTTGGCAGCTGCACAGCCCAGACACTCAGCTGATTTCTGTGTTCGCTGCTATTTAAGAAAAAAATTTCTCTTGATTGCAGGAGAGTGACTGGGGAGTGAATGCAAACTGCTTGGTTTTATTTTCCTGCCTCTGCACAGGGATTTGTGTTGCTGGCAGTGAATTGTGGTATATTATATATATGTAATATATATATAATATATATATTTTAAGCCTGAGGAACAGGGAAATTATTAAAGGAAGCAGCCAGGTGTGGATCTGTTTTCTCTCTCCCCATGTGTGCAGCTCCCTCTGCCACACCAGACCCAACAGAGGAGGCTGGGATGTGGTTGGATGTTCTTTATGATGAAAAAGCCAGAGGAAAAAAATCACTTTATTGGAATAAGAACAGAGGTAAAATGCTCAGTCCTCCACTGCTATCTATTTTAGTATTATTCCTGGAAGTATATTTTTATATATACATAAATATATTTATACATTTACATAAAGATGGGGCTTGTAGCAGAGGAGTGTAATGAAATGCAATTTAGGGAATGGTTCTTTTCATTGCACATTACAGCAGAATGACTCTTAGTTCCCTGGTGTCACCAAAAGTTCAGCTTGGGGATAAAATTGTCCTTTATTGGAGAGACCTGGGATGTAATGCTGGAAAAGGGAGTGCTGTAAATAGGAAATATTAAAGCTCACTGTGAGGGAAACTTCAGCAAGGTCAGAATGGGATCTGTTTCTCCAAGCCTGAATTTTTGGGGTGTTCTCAGCACGAGCAGCCCATGTTTTCTGTGGGTGAAAACAGCAATTCCCTCTGGTTTTTAATCCCAGCTTCACAGTCAGCTGGGCACTGAAAGCAGCTCCAATGATGCGCTGATGGAAAAGAACTTCCCAGGAGGCTGCAGATGAAGCCCAGGGTGGAATTGGGATTTTACCTTCTTCCCAAAGCTATGAGAAACTGACCTTTTTTATCCTATTTTTTTTTGTTTTTAGCATTTATTTTGGGGGTCTCCTATAGTTTATGTCAGAAATTGTTCTGAGTTCTTCCAGCAGAGCTTGGGGCGTTTTAGATCAACAGAGAGGAGGAGTAGAGGTCACACCACAGATGAGGCTGAACAAAGCTTTGTATGTTTTTAATTTTTTAAACAGCTCGGTTGCAGATCCTGATCCACTGATTTTGAATTAAGGTTTTGAATTAAGACCCTGGACAAGACTTTCTTGAACAATGACTTGTAACTATTGCCAGGTGTAATTTATGCCCTTTCAACTGACTGGACTTCCACAGCATTAAATTGCTGTGTTGTAATATAGCAATGCTTAGTGCAAGCAAGAAAATGTTTTAAGCAGGTAATAAGCAGAAATATTATAGTAAGGCTATGAAATGCAAGGTATAAACGACACGGTTATGAAAGTTTCTTTTTAAGTGAACAGAGAGGGGGAATTGTGGGAATCCATAAAATCAGAGGGGTTTGGGAAAGCTGCAAAAGGCAGCTCAGAGACAGCAGAACTGTGATTAGAGCTAAGCAGCAGCCATGAGATTGGTCAGCAGAAAAATTATTTAAATTGTAGAAAATCAAGGACAAATAGAACAATGGTCTGTGTATTAGCGCTTGTCTAGAATAACTCCTTAAGCTACAGGAAAAATTTTATCTAGTGAGATATTACGGACGTTGAAGCTTAATAATGGAGCTCTGTGCATTGTGTTTTCAGGCTTACAAGCGGGTATTGTATTTGAAATAAGCAAGCATTGTTTAACCAAAGGTACCTGTGCTTACAGTGGTTGGATAGAACTGCTGTCAGTGTGCTTTTGCTTTGTGGGATTGGCCAAAAAACTTATAAAGTGAGTTGTAACATTAAATTCTTTGTCTGCTGCCTGGGATGTGAGCTGCTGGCATCTTCCCATTGCCATCACCATGGAATGAGGCTGATGCTGGAAAATCAAACAGCTCAAGGCACATTCCAGCAGCCCCATCCCGTTTGTGATTTGCACACAGCCACCTGCCAGTGATACTCTCCCACCTCATTCCAGACGAGGGGAAGGAAGCCTTTGTTAGGGAGAGGTCTAGCAGGTACTTTTGAAATGCTTTGATTCTCCAAAAGATTTTGTTAGTGCTCTTAATTAAAGCTGTTGCTAATTGGCCCATGTCTGCTGGGGTCACTCTTTTAGTGCAGGTGTCACCTCAAGGTCAAGCATTCACATTTTGCTGGTTTCCTGCAGTCCTGTCACACCTAAACCCATCTGGCAACAGGTTGTTTTATTCAGGCATTTGTGATAAAATTCTGCAGTCATTCTATGCCCTAACCTTGAAATTTCATTTATTATCTCCCGACAGCCACGGCTTTATTTATAAAAATCTCATTTGAAACTGAAGGCAAACTGCTTTTTAAAATACATACACTGCAGAGGTTCATCAGAAAGTAATGAATAATTTAAATTAAAAGAAAAGCTGGAGTGATTGCTTGTTCTCTGATAACAAAATGGGAAATAAATGACTGTCAACATTTGGAACATCGTGTTTTAAAGAGCAAGCACAGGTTTTAACTGGTCTGTCAGCTCTCCCATATTCTCAGGCAGTGCTTCATGATGGGATTGTCATTTCCACTCTGGAATTAAGGATGCTTTCAGCTTTGCTGCTCAACCTCACTGTTAAGAATGAGGGAGGGGAAAAAAAAGTGGATATTTATGCAGATCCCAGCCAGTGCTTGGGCTTCAATGTGAAATTATTGCATTTTATTTTGACAGGAATTCTCAAGGGAGCAAACAAAGCTGTGTGGGCTGTAGGAAAGGCGAGGGACAGAGAGAAAACCAAAATATTGATTTTTATTTACTCTGAGAACCCTCCTGGGGTTCCGTTGTTCCTGTTCACATGGAGAACCCTTGGATGTGGCAGCTCCCCCAGACTGACACCTGGGCACCAGGTGTCAGTGACACTGGAACCCCAGATTGTCACCTGGGCAGTGTCCCAGGGATCTAGGAAAGGGAATTTCACAGAAACCTGTGAGATGGAATTTAAAATGCTGCCAAAAGAGAAGGGGAGATGTGTGTGCTACAAGAGAAGCTGCACATCAGCCCCTGGGCTGTCAAATGAACCTTCTCAGGTGACAACAGAATATATTTTATTTTTTTAAAAAAAGCCGTGCCTGTCTTTTGGGAGGATCAGACTGGAAATAGCTGCCTGATTTCACCATGTTCCCCAGAAATGGAATAATTTTACACAAATTTTTCTTTACACAACAAGAAAAAATGGAGTTATTCAGCTGTTTGTCATGGAGTTAAAGTCAGAGTGTCCTGGGAGATGCTTCCTGCATCCACACAGAGATTTCATAACAGCTGCCCTGTAGCTTGTTCAAAATAAAGCACAGAAAATAAAGGGGGAGGTACAAAGTTGGAGAAACCCTTGGAATTTGAGATATTGTGGCTTTTATTCCATGATTTTATGTTTTTTTTCCAAAAGAAACAACAATTCCATGAATTGTTTTTTATTCCACCTGAAGGAATTGTTTTTTCTTCCATGCATGATGGAAATAATGAACACCAACACATCCCAGGTTGTCCCTGAGGTCTCTGCTTTGCTCAGCACTGAGCTCAGCTCAGGACACTTATGCAATATTTTGTTTTATCCCTCTCACCCCTTGCTTGGCCCTCTAAATTCACTGCATACGGCTTGATCATCACGAAAAAACTCAAGGCTCAGCCTTGCAAAGGGAATTATTTCTGCACTGGCCATGTGCTTCAACACCTCATTTATTTTATTTTCAGTGTGTGGCATGACCCCATCTTACTGATAGAAATGCATTTTTATTGAGACTAAAATGAGGGGCTGTCACTCTTCTGGGGATTTGCAGTTTGGTTTGTTAAACTGTGGGGTTTTTTAGTTGTTCAAGAAGTGACTTTAATTCACTTTATCTGCAGCAGTAACTTTCTCCTTTGCTTTGGACACCCATTAGGGCACAGCCAAGCCAAGCAGCACGTGAGAAAAGGTTGCTTGAAGTGATTTATGGATTTATGATGATTTATACCATCCCATAGAAGCTTTATGGCAGGGACATGAAAAGATGCCAATTCTCCAGAGCAGGGCTGTGTTGTCTGCACTACAGCACATCCCCTTTCCTTTCCCTTCCCTTCCCTTCCCTTCCCTTCCCTTCCCTTCCCTTCCCTTCCCTTCCTTCCCTTCCCTTCCCTTCCTTCCTTTCCTTCCCTTTCCTTCCCTTCCTTCCTTTCCTTTCCTTCCTTTCCTTTCCTTCCTTCCCTTCCCTTTCCTTCCTTTCCTTCCTTTCCTCCCCTCCTCCTCCCCTCCTCCTCCTCCTCCCTTCCTTCCTCCCCTCCCCTCCCTTCCTCCCTCCCCTCCTTCTCCCTTCTCCCTCCCCTTCCCTTCCCCCTCCCTCCCTCTTCCCTTCCCTTTCCCTTTCTCCTCTCCCTTCCCTTCCTCTCCTTTCCCTTCCCTTCCTTTCCCTTCCTTCCCTTCCCTTCCCTTCCCTTCCCTTCCCTTCCCTTCCCTTCCCTTCCCTTCCCTTCCCTTCCCTTCCCTTCCCTTCCCTTCCCTTCCCTTCCCTTCCCTTCCCTTCCCTTCCCTTCCCTTCCCTTCCCTTCCCTTCCCTTCCCTTTCCTTCCCCTGCTTTCATGGCACGAGCTGCAGAGGAGGCAGGGCATCCTCCACACAGCAGCATCCTGTGTTGGGCCAGCTCCATTCATCTCCCTGGGCACACAAAACACCCATGGAAATGGAGATTGTGCCCCAGACCTGCCACAAGAAGGCCAAATTGAGGTTACACACACAGACTTAAAACGGGGGCGTTGCCAGACTTGAGAGTTGCATGTTGCAGAGCAGCAATTTCCATTTTTTAGTAGAAAATGCTCCTGTTTATTGTTTTGTAAGGTTCTGACCTTTGAAATTGTGATTTTTCAAATATCAGGGTTAGTTATCAAAGTTTTGGAGCTTTAATTTTAATCTTGTTTTGGCATGGAAACTTTTAATATGAGGTGAAAAAAGCTAAAAAAGTCTATTTCTATCTTTTAAGTTAGGAGCTGATAGAAACTAGAAAACTGTTCCAATCCCAAGTTTGTGAGTGCTAAATTGAATTTATTATCACTGACCTAAGGGTTTTCAAGGCTCAAAGTTCATGAAGAGCCAACAGGGTGTTCTCAGGTCCTTTCCTCATGGAGCTGTGCCACCTTTCAGACAAATGTCCTCTTTGGTGTGCCCCAGGTCCTCCTCTGTGTCCCTGCCCTTCGGAATGTCATTGCTCTGCATGGAAACAGGAACAACTCCTGGTTTAAGGCAGCCTCAGCACTCTCAGAAATACCCCACAATGGTTTGGGGGCTGTGAGCTGGGTGGGGGGCACCTGGATTTGGGATTGGTGTCTACAGGAGCCCACCAAGCTGGAATGAGAACAACTTCCCTGAGGTGTCTTTTGGGAATGAGCAAACTGGGGTGACACAGGCTAATGAACAATCAGGCTAATGAACAGTCAGAATAATGAACAATCAGACTAATGGACAATCAGACTAATGAACAATTTGAGACCTCACCAAATCCTCCTGCCACGAACTGAGCGCTGCTGTCTGAGGCTGTGTCAGCTGGTCCCTGGCTGCTGGGCAAGGGGATGGAGAGCTGATCTGAAATGCCATTTTCAGGGCTTGAAAGTGTTGGTGCGTCTGGCAGTTTACACCAGGGTTACTCCGGCTCTTGTGGTTTTTCAGGCACAGAAAATCTACCTGTGGTTTCTAAATGGATGTTCCTGTTTGTAACTTTGCTGATCACTTCTGGCCGTTTTAGAAACCTGAAAGAATTAAATGTCACTTGTCCTCTGAGCATACAACCCCAAAGAAGCTATACAAACTGTATTATTTCATTCAGCAAATAAAATTGCTTCTCCATTCCTATTTAAACATCAGCTCTAAGTTCTGAGGCAATTTCTAGACTGATGTCATAGAGTGCAACAAAACCTCTCTTCAGTCTGATCCCAGTTTCCCAGGGAAAAGGGAAGGGAAAGGGAAAAGGAAAAGGGGAAAGGGGAAGGTAAAATGGAAAAGGGAAAAAAAGGGAAAAGGGAAAGGGGAAGTGGAAAGGGAAAGTGGGCAGGGAAAAGGGAAAGGGAAAGGGAAAGGGAAAGGGAAAGGGAAAGGGAAAGGGAAAGGGAAAGGGAAAGGGAAAGGGGAAAGGGAAAAGGGGAAAGGGGAAAGGGGAAAGGGAAAGGGAAAAGGGAAAGGGAAAAGGGAAAGGGGAAAGGGGAAAGGGAAAAGGGAAAGGGGAAAGGGAAAGGGAAAGGGAAAAGGAAAAGGAAAAGGAAAAGGGAAAGGGAAAAGGGAAAGGGAAAAGGGAAAAGGAAAAAGGAAAAAGGGGAAAGGAAAAGAAAGGGGAAGGGGAAGGGAAAGATAAATGGGAAAAGGGGAGGGAGAAGGGAAAGGGAAAGGAAAAGGGAAAAGGGAAAAGGGGAAGGGAAAAGGGAAAAGGGGAAAGGGAAAAGGGGAAAGGGAAAAGGGAAAGGGGAAGGGGAAGGGGAAGGGGAAAAGGGAAAGGGAAGGATCCATGTGCTGATCCAGTTTCCCAGCTTTTGTGTGAGCCCCAGCAGAAGGAGCATTTCAGCTGACCCACACTCGTCACAGCTTTTTGGGAGCTCCAGTCCTGTTAAAGAGCCTGTCTGTCAGAAGGCTCTCTGTGTGCAGCTTTTCCTGGTGAAGCTCTGGGATGTAACCAGCTGTGTCTTATTCGGGGTGACAGCAACGAAACCCTTTAAGCCTCTGATGTAAATCAAATGTGATCTTAATGTTATTTCCAAACAGAAACACTCAACAGCTCCAGAGAGCGAGGTCTCACTTGATCAGCTGTAAAACAAACACATCCCCTTGGTGTGCTTAGGAGGGTTTGATGGCTGTTATTGGTACTGGAATCATTCCTGTGCTCCCTCTCCCCTGGCTCCAGCTTCAGCAGGTGCAGAGGGGGGCATATGTGGCCCGAAGTTTAGAGTCCGGCTGCTGAGGGCGAAAGGCCGACGCCCCTCCGCAATTCCTGGCCAGCGCCCTTCGGCGTCTGAGGGCCTCGGGCTGTGCTGGCTGCGGACTGGCTCACACCGCTGGTATAGGGGAGGAACGGAGCTGACCATTTCCCGGGGGTTAAACATCGGTTTATTGAAGGTGTTGCGGGATCTAAACACGCAGAAACCAACCAGGGAAAAGTTTTTTTCATAGGGGGTGAAAACAGGATTATAAAGGAGGGGGGTGGGTACAGGCGGAACCAATCGGAAAGGTGAGGGGATGAACTTCACAGAACTGACACTCCATGGAGACCAATAATCAAAAGGTAAAGGAGGTGTCCTGGGACCCCAGCCAGCCACCATCTCCAGAGAGGAGAAGGTTCTCGAAACCTGGGAGGAGAAAGGGAGTGATTGACTGGACAGGGAGGAAACAACTTTCACTTATAAGGGAAACCAGGGGAGGAGCAATTACACATCGGCAACTATGAATAGCGGTTACTATGGCAACTTAGCTGACAGGCTAGCAGTGGCGGGAAAAACTGGGGGAACTAAACCATTTTACACATAATAGGGGAGAACAATACATAAATTGCGGGAATAACACAAGAAACTTAACAACACACTACCACAAGCAGGGAGCGGCTGCACAGCCCCTGCCTCTGAGCATCACTCAGGGTTTGGTGTTTTGGTTGCTCTGATGTGATAAAGGACTTAAAGAGATCATTTATCCCAGGAAAACAGGATTTTATTGGATGGCAGCTCTGTGGGTTTGGGTTCTCCATATCTCCATATCCAGGACTTCAAGGGGTACCTTCAGTGGGAACACACCCACATTGGTCAGGTGAAATAAATGGTTTTGTTGCAATATTTTAAAAGTAAAATGAACCTGTTCATTAATGTTCTGAGGTTGCTCTGAGGAGAAGAATCTCACTGTGGCAACTCACACTTCCTTTTCTCTGATTTCAAATTGTTTGCATCACTTTAGGATACAAATGTTCCCACAATGGCATTACAGAGCTACTGGTTCATTAAGCTCTACAGAACTTTTGTTTGCTGATTGTACAGTGACCAAAGCTGTAACTTTGTGCCTCTTGGATCCTTTAAATTTTGCTGAAAACATCCTTTCCTTGGATAATTTATCCCTTCTTTCCCCAGCTTAATTTATGTATTATCTATATTTATGAATTATATTATTATAATTAATACATATTATATATATATATATTAATATATATATATATTAATGATAATAATATAATTCACAAATACAGATAATACATAAATATTATATATTTATGTATTATCTGTATGATATTATTATATAATACAGGAATATATATAGGAATAGCACATAAATATATTATCTGTATTATAATATATTTATTATAATACAGATAATATATTTATATAATATCTGTATTATAATACTATATTATTATTTATTATTATAATATATAGTTATATATTTATTATATATGACATTATATTACATTATATATATAATACAATATATACATATATACATATATACATATATATAATATATAATATATATAATATATATTATATATATAATATATATAATATATATAATATATATAATATATATTATAATACAATATATATATTATATTACATTATGTATATATAATATATATGACATTATATTTATTATATATGACTATATATATTTTTGTATATTATATACACACTATATTATATATTTGTGTGCTATAGGAATAGCACATTTTGTCTTTAGAGCATTTATTCACACTGCTTTTTAAATTTGAATAAATAACTCTCCAACAGGAGTAAGATAAATGCAGGTGATTCTGTTTAGGCTGCAATTACTAAAATTGTCTAAAAGCAATTAATGAATGTAATGGGTGAGGTTCTTCTCTAGGAATTCTGTGTCCCTTTAGGTTGAGACTCTAAAGTCCAGCTGGGATGGGGAGGGGAATTTCCCTCTCAGCACAATATTTTTTTGGAGTTTATGATTTGTAAAAGCTTTTCCAGCCCTGCAGAGCCCCGTGTGCAGGTTTGCAGCCAATATTTGGCAGGAGGGGGATTTCTCTGGCTGCTTTCTGAGGCTCTCCCTGCTCTCTGTCCCCAGGTGTGGGTGGATGCTGGCACACAGATCTTCTTCTCCTACGCCATCTGCTTGGGGTGCCTGACAGCGCTGGGGAGCTACAACAACTACAACAACAACTGCTACAGGTAACAACACCCTCCAGCCTGCAGCTCTGCTCCTGGGGTGGCATTGGGAACACTTCCCTTCCCCTTTTCCGTGGATAACCGCAAACACACACAGGTGGTTTGGTAGGACAGAGAGCTGTAATGTTCCTTGGAATGGCTCCAGTGGAACTCTGATCCAAAATGTGGTGTTTTCATCCCTTTTGGTCAAATCTGAGCCTTCCACAGCCCCTCAGCACACACAGAGATAGGAATTTCCTGTGAAAATACAGGATTTCAGGCAGGTATCATTGAATGTGTGTGCATTACTTAAGCTGCTCTTTGAAAAGTACTACCAGAAATTCTCATTAAAAATCACCTCAGTTTGGTCCATGCTCTAACTGCCACTTTTCCCCATTTTTTGGGAAGTTTGCAGTCCCCAACCCAAAGGGAATGGGGGGCATTTCATGGCTTAGCTCTCTATTCCTATTCCCATAAGCACACACAGGTGATTTTTAGTAGGACAGAGATCTGTAATGTTCCTTGGAATGGCTCCAGAGGAACTCTGATCCAAAATGTGGTGTTTTCATCCCTTTTGGTCAAATCTGAGCCTTCCACAACCCCTGAGCACACTCAGAGATAGAAATTTCCTGTGAAAATACAGGATATCATTGAATCTGTGTGCATTACTTAAGCTGCTCTTTGAAAATTGTTACCGGAAATTCTCATTAAAAATCACCTCAGTTTGGTCCATGCTCTGACTGCCACTTTTCCCCATTTTTTGGGAAGGTTGCAGTCCCCAACCCAGAGGGAATGGGGGGCATTTCATGGCTTAGCTCTGTATTCTCATAGGTGGTTTGGTAGGACAGAGATCTATAATTTTCCTTGGAATGGCTCCAGAGGAACTCTGATCCAAAATGTGGTGTTTTCATCCCTTTTGGTCAAATCTGAGCCTTCCACAGCCCCTCAGCACACACAGAGATAGGAATTTCATGTAAAATACAGGATTTCAGGCAGGTATCATTGAATGTGTGTGCATTACTTAAGCTGCTCTTTGAAAATTGTTACCGGAAATTCTCATTAAAAATCACCTCAGTTTGGTCCATGCTCTGACTGCCACTTTTCCCCATTTTTTGGGAAGTTTGCAGTCCCCAGCCCAGAGGGAATGGGGGGCATTTCATGGCTTAGCTCTCTATTCCTATTCCCATAAGTACACACAGGTGATTTTTAGTAGGACAGAGATCTATAATGTTTTTTTGGAAAGGCTCCAGAGGAACTCTGCTCTAAAATGTGGTGTTTTCATCCCTTTTGGTCAAATCTGAGCCTTCCACAGCCCCTCAGCACACACAGAGATAGGAATTTCATGTAAAAATGCAGGATTTCAGGCAGGTATCATTGAATAACTCCCTCTCAAACCACCACACTGTGTGCATTACTTAAGCAGCTCTTTGAAAAGTACTACCAGAAGTTGTCATTAAAAATGTTTGATCTGTGCTCTGACTGCCACTTTTCCCCATTTTTTGGGACATTTCCAGTCCCCAACCCAAAGGGAATGGGGGGCATTTCATGGTTTATCTCTGTATTCCCATAGGTGGTTTTGTAGGACAGAAATCTATAATTTTCCTTGGAATGGCTCCAGAGGAACTCTGATCCAAAATGTGGTGTTTTCATCCCTTTTGGTCAAATCTGAGCCTTCCACAGCCCCTCAGCACACACAGAGATAGGAATTTCCTGTGAAAATACAGGATATCATTGAATGTGTGTGCATTACTTAAGCCGCTCTATGAAAAGTACTACCAGAAATTATCATTAAAAATCACCTCAGTTTGGTCCATGCTCTGACTGCCATTTTTCCCCATTTTTTGGGAAGTTTGCAGTCCCCAACCCAAAGGGAATGGGGGGCATTTCATGGTTTATCTCTGTATTCCCAAGGAGGGAATTGCCAATGGCTTCAGGAGGTTCTCATCTCTCCTGAGTCAATGGCCAAAGGATTGATTTGCACAAAATCCCTCTTCCACATCTCTGGCATGGGCAGCAATATGAGCACTAGTCTTTTCTGCTGAAATTCATAGTTATTGAATTAGTTCTACTAAAATTCCTACAAGGACAGTTTGGTCGTAGTGACTCCATTGAGATCTCCAGACAGAGAATTAGAATTTCATTTTTCTGTAAGGGAAATAACACAGTCCAAAAGTGAAAGAATCCTAAACAAACCACCCCCAAACCCTCAAATTTATTTAAATTCTTAATTACAGTTTGACTTGGAGACCTCAGGAGGCAGTTTTAGGAAATGCTCCTTCTTTCCATGTCTTAGCAAGACAATATGTTTTGCTGCAGAAAGTGGTGTGAGTCCTTCAGAGCTGCTAATTAGCACAAGCTTTAGAAAAGACACCACTCCTCTCCTCTCTTATTCAGTTTTATTTAAATTTCTTTCCAGCTGTATCCCAGCTAGAAACAGTCAGTGCCTCAAGGAGTGCAGGAATGCTTTTCCTGAGTTTTTTTGTTTTGTTTTACAAAAAGCAGGATTTTGGATTTATGGAATTTTCTTTCCTTCTCCCTGACCCTGGGGCTCTGCTCTGAAGCTGCAGAGCAGGGTGCTGCAGCCAAACACCTTTTACTCCATCCAGGCTCCACAATTCCCCTCACAAAACATTCCCCAAATTTCCCAGCTAGGAAACAGATGTTAATGTGTCCTGACATGTGATTTTTAATGAGTCTGAGGGAAGGGGGAGGACAGCAGTGATGAGCAGAACGTGGCCAAGCTGGGCAGGGCAAGACATAAACAGAGCTCTGATGTGAAAACCATAATTGTGTATTCTTACCAGCGCTTTAAAATAATAAAATCAAGCAGGTGTTTTTTTTTTCTCCTGCAATTCCCACAACCTGATTGTAACATCATTGTTTTCTGCTCTTTATTACTCCATTTACTTCCCTTTCCTCAGGGAAAATTGCAGGAGAAAATAATGGCAGGAGGTGGGAATTGGGAAGGTCTGAACTGCACATGGGCCTGGTGAATTTAAAGATTTTAATTTAAAGAATTTAAAGATTTAAACCTGATTTAATTCGTTAATGTGGTAAATGAATTGCAAAAGTCACTTCATGTCTTTGAATGGGAAATGAATTTTTATCATCCTTATGTATCTTTCATTGAAAAATATAACAGAGCTCTGATGTGAAAATGACAATATTTTATTCTAATCAGCACTTTAAAATAATAAAATCAAGCTGCGGGCTATTCTGCTACAATTCTCACAGTCTGATTGTACCATCATTGTTTTCTGCTTTTTATTACTCCATTTACTTCCCTTTCCTAAGGGAAAATGGCAGGAGAAAATAACGGCAAGAGTTGGAATAATGGCAGGAATTGGAATAATGGCAGGAATCGGGAAAGTCTGAACTGCACATGTGCCTTGTGAATGTAAAGATTTTAATTTTAAGAATCTAAAGATTTAAACCTGATTTAATTCATTCATGTGGTACATGAATTGCAAAAGTCACTTCATGTCTTTGAATGGGAAATGAATTTTTATCATCTTTACATAACTTTATTGGAAAACATAAAAAAATTCCTCCCAGGGTATCCCAGATTGTGGATCCCAAGTGAATCCTCTGAGAGGTGAAACCCTGGCAGTGTTTCCCCACAGGGATCACAGACAGGTGTGCTGATGTTTCCTCTGATTTTTATCCACCTCAGAATCCCAAATCCATTCCCAGGTACAAGTCCAGGGTCAGCTCCCCTGTTCCCACTGTGGAGCAGGAGATAAAGGAGGGATTTCTCACATGGACAAAACTTTTAAGACCTGAACATTTGTCCTTTGTCAAGTTTCTAGCCTAGGAGGAAAAAAGAAATGGGGAATTCTCAATTGGGTCTGGAGGAACCCATAAAGGCAAGGAAGCCACTGGAGGGATGCCAGGGGCTCTGTGGGCTCAGAGAGGTTCCTCAAGGAAGGCTGGATGAATTTTCAGAAGTGTCCTGCCTGTCAGACAGGGAGAGGAGAAGTGATGCACATCTTCAATTATTCAGGTGATTGGCAGGAGTTTAATTTGCAAGAATGTGAAGTTTTCATAAAAATTTGAAGTTTTCCTTTCACTTGAAATCAGTCTGGGCTTCAGTCAGGCTCTGATGCCCTCCTGCCAAGGGTGCACATAAAAAATTCACTTTGCCCTTCCATTGGTTCCTGAGCATTTGTGGTTTAAAACTCATTGGTTTCACAATGAATGGATCCAGACCCTCAGGGCTCTGAGGATGAGGGAAGAGACATGGAGGATCTGACTCCCTGTTTCAGAAGGCTGATTTATTATTTTATTATATATATTATATTAAAACTATACTAAAAGAACAGAAGAAAGGATTTCATCAGAAGGCTGGCTAAGAATAGAAAAAAGCTGAAATTCACTCAGAAGTTCAAGAAGGGGCTGATTTTTCTTTTTTTTTTGTTTTTTGTATCTCTGCTAAGCACAACGGCCTCTGTGCTCCTCAGTCCTTTATTTTGGATTGCTACTTTGCTTTAAAACGTCCCAAGTGTAGAACTGGCCTGGCTGGGCACAGCTACAGGGAGAATTTCATATGAAAAGCAAATAAATCAAGGTTGGAATTGTATTTTCAGCAAGTATTTCACTGCAAATGAACAGTGTGAGAGAGAATCCAGGCATGAGGGAAGTGTAAACATCACTGCACTTGTCCATGTCTGTGTCTCCATTACAAATGGGAATATTCATTCTTTTTCTTTGCTGGGCACATTTTAGCAATTTGTAGATGTTGTGCCACAGGGCACAAGTACAGGGAGAATTTAATATGAAAAACAAATAAGTAAAGGTTAGAATTGTATTTCAGCAAGTATTTCACTGCAAATGAACAGTGTGAGAGAGAGACCAGGCATGAATCAAGTGTGAACATCACCTGTCCATGTCTGAGTCTCCAGTACAAATGGGAATATTCATTCTTTTTCTTTGCTGGGCACATTTTAGCCATTTGTAGATGTTGTGCCACAGAGATTATTTTTACTCTGAATTTGTTGTGAGAACACAAAACCTTGCCAAAATAACAGTTCAAATGAAGTGTAGCTGGGGTGATGAGAGGGAGCCAAAGCCTCCCATGGCCCCAGGCTGAGCTGGTGCTTGGCTTTGCAGCTCAGGGAGGTGCAGGTGCTCCCTGCCAGGGCAATGTGTGTGTCTGGGGCTCAGTGAGTCCCAGGGCAGTCAGGAGAGCTTTGGGCACATCTGGCAGCCACTGCAGGGCTCTTCAGTAAAGGAATAGGATGCTGGAACTGCTCACCTCATTCTGAGCTCCAAAAATGGATGAGAAGTTGCAGGATAAAAATACTAATTTAGACAAATATTTAGTAGGGAGATCAGCAGAGAGGTTTGGAGGGAATAATTGCCAGGACTTGGAAGTAGGATTTGTCTCCGATTCTCAGCAGCAAATCTGTGACAACGATGTGATCCTTTGCTGAATTATTGAAGCTGGGAATTAGGAATCTGCTGGATTTTACAGGGTCCTTTTTTCTCACTGATAACTTGCACAAAAATTTGCTTCAGGGCCACAGTGGGATGGGGATAAAGCAGATTAAGGGATGGGCTGGAGGCAGCCCCAGGCTTGCCTTGTGTTTCAGTGGGTTAGAACCATAATTTACCCCAGACATGCAGGTTGGATTGTTACTCTCTCAAGCACACAGCTGCCTCTGCAAACAGTCCCCAAGGAGGGACTGTCAGCATCCATCATCTGTCACTCTTAACAGGAGAGCTGAAGAGCAAGCACTGGAACAGGGATTTTATATTTCCCCTGCACAAATTACCATTCTGAGGAGAGATTCTTCCCTTGGATCTGCTTAGTATATTATTGGTGGTGTTTCCAGCCTGGGCAAAGAAATCCTCCTTCACCTTGGCCTTGTCCTTGTCGTGGTTTGAAGTGTGGGATGTGTTTGCCTATTTTTATTTTTATTTTTATTTTTATTTTTATTTTTATTTTTATTTTTATTTTTATTATGATTATATTTTCATTTTTTATTATTTTCAACAAATCATGTAATTATTGCAGATATATTGCATGGATATATTTTTCCAATGTTCTTTAACAGGATAGATAGAGTGATCCCCAAGTTGGTTTTTCCAGCAAAATACCATTTTATAGAGTTTATTGATGAGTTCAATCCCTCTGGAACCTATTAGTATAATTATTATGGAGAAATTGTCCTTAACAATTATTACATGTTTGACATAGTTTTACATGTTTTTTAAAGATTTTACTTGGAAAATGCAAGGGCCTTGCAACAAGTCAACTCCAGCAGTTAAAACACAAGCAAGGATATTCTGATAATCCTCCTAATTCCTGGTTGCTCTCAGGAATAATCTGAGTTGGGACCTGACTGTTAATGAACAACACTGTTAATGAACTTTCCATTCCTGCAGCCCAGGGTTCTGTCAGTCCTCTGGCTGAGTGGATGGAAGAAACCCCAGCTCTGGAGATCAACTGCAGTGTTTTTTATTTATATTTTCAGAGACTGCATCATGCTCTGCTGCTTGAACAGTGGCACAAGCTTTGTTGCTGGTTTTGCTATCTTTTCAGTTCTTGGATTTATGGCTTATGAACAAGGCGTGCCCATTGCAGAAGTTGCAGAATCAGGTGAGTTCCAAAAGCAGATTTCTGAGTTGACAAAATTGCCCAGAGGCTGAGGCCAGAGTTCACAGTCTGTGGATGAGATGACTCAATGGAATAACTGCTGCAGGAAGAGTTCTGAACTGTTTTTGTGGCCACACATTTGTGTGTGAAAAAGATGAATGTTGCTGTGCATAGAACCGAAATCATGAATTCAAGGAGTCACAAATTACACAAACTTTCTCCAGCTGAGCATCCAGAATGTTGTTCAGCAGAGATAAACTCAGCTGGGAGTGTTAATCCTCATCTGCATTCCACCTTTTTTCAGTGAGACAGACTGAAATCCACAAATATTTATTCTTTCTGGAAAAAAATATTATAAAGGATATTAAAGAAAAAAGAAGCTGCAGCTGTTAAAATGAGAAATCAGAAGGGCACACAGGCACAGATTTATGAAAAATTAACCATCCACAACCACCATTGGAGCTGGGCATCCGATGGAAGTTACTCCACACCTTTGTGGCTGTAACATCCCCAAGCAGGAGAAAAAGAGCAGGAGGCTGCACGCCCCCAAAAAAAAAACCCAAAAAAACCTCCAAAACCCCCCCAAAAAACCCAAACCAAAACAAAAACAAACAAAAAAACCCTTAAAAAAATATAACACCAAGTCAATGTAATGCTGAGCTGTTGAGGATGAAAAATTACTGTCATGGAGTTAATCCCAGGAAAACTGCAAAACAAGCAGGGTTTCACTGATGGAAAATATTTATCTTTTCCTAAAATCCATACAACTGGTTTCCACTTTATTATAGGAGCTTGTAAATGCTGCTTTAAATGAAGAAGCAGCAGAGTGTGACAGCTCTGCACTGAAGTTCCTGCAGCAGGAGCACAGAGTTCTCCTTTACTGGCCTTTGTGCCCCCGCTTTGAAAGCTGGCTGACTTCATAAAAAAACATCTGATAAATAAAACCAGAAAAACATGAGCAAGGCGAGAAGGTGCCTTAGCAGATCTGAGAAGTTATCAGTTACAAAAATGTTCCATTTTGAAGGTTTTTTCTAAATATGTAGCCGATGTCACACAGCAGCAGCAGCAGCTGCACCCCAAAACACAGAGCAGGATGGGAACCAACCTGAAGAAAAATAGGAGAAAAAAGAAAGACTCCAGGATATGTTCCTAAGTTATATAAGGCAATCACAGGAGCACAGCTATGATTTATTCAGGGATGTTTGTAGAGCTGCACATCCACACAAAAAAAAGGGAACAGAAAGCTTTGGGATGTCTGAAGAGAAGCTGAGCATCCTTTGGCCAGGGTTGTGCCGTTTCTGATGAAATTGTTTAGACTATGAGAGATGCAGAGTTTGTCAAGAGTTCAGCCCTGGGATTTTGCTCTTGACTATTCCAATGTCTATTTTGCGGAGTTTGGTTTTTTCAGGCATATATGTTTAAAAGCTGATGTAAATTCACACACACACACATATATATATATATATATATATATATATATGTTGTAAATTTCCAGGTGGGGATACTAGCAGGGCTTCTATTTTAATGATAGTGTTACTGTCTATATGATGATTAATGGGAATAGTTCTTTAAAAGGGAATAATTTTTAGGGATATGTTGCTAGTGACCAGATAGGTTGTTCTGTGATTCCATTTCCATTGCCTAAGAAGAGCACAATATTTTTTGACTTTTCATAGACATCTGACTTGGTTAGAATTAGTCTGTTTTAGAAACCTTGTTCCAGAGCCCTGACTCAGAAGCTCAGGGCTTTTGTTTTTTTGATGTTTAAAGACACTGAATTTTGTTAGAGGGACTCTTGACAAACTCTGCGAAGAATCAGGTTGTGGTGGGCTGACCCTGAGCAGCAGCTGGGCATCCACACTCTCAGCTTCCACAGGGGATGGGGAAGGGAGCAGGAAGAGGAAAGGTGAGAAAATGGCTGTGTCTACATAAAATAGTGTGAAAAGTGATGCCGAGTGAGCCCTGCTCACTTTTGGTGTCACAATGCTGTTCTCCCACAGCTCAGGCTGCTCTGGAGGAGCTGAACTCCATCTCAAACTCCCACACAACTATAAACTTTTAATTTCTTTACTCCTTTTCAGGACCAGGGCTTGCATTCATTGCTTACCCTAAAGCTGTCACCATGATGCCTCTGTCTCCTCTGTGGGCAGCTCTGTTCTTCATGATGCTCATCTTCCTGGGCTTGGACAGTCAGGTATGAAACAAACCCCACTGCAAGGAGCTTTAGCTTTTTATTTCCACCTCCCCAACAGGTGGAAATCACCCCTAAACAGCATCAGCCTGATGAAAGACTGAACCCTAACTTGATTCTCTGCTATTTTAAATCCCCGTTGTGATTCTGGATATTCTTTCATAATTCACTGCAAAGGCTGGCTCAGCCTGACTCCAGCTCTCATTATTAACATGGAAATCAGTCTGAACTTCAACAGGGCTGATTAAAATTCACGCTTCAGTAAAATACCAGCCCATTCTTCAAGCACTTGGCAATGAATTTTGAAGCTGAATATCAGATAGGGATAATGTAATTTTCTATGGTGTATTTTTACTGCAAGATACCCTAGCAAGGAATGTGCAGTCATATCCTGCAGCAAAGGGGCAGCACAGAAGTCGTTGTCCTTGTGTGACTGTAAAAATTACAAAAGCTGCTCAAAGAAAAATGTGAAGTGCCTGAGATTTTTAGCATGCAGCTCAGCCCTTGGCATCACTGGGTGCAGAAAGTTTATGATTCTAAAGCTCAGCAGTGCTCGTTCTGCGTGACATTTCCAATCCTTAAATTTAATGTTTTAATAACTGCTCTTTTTAATGATCTAACAGGTTCTTAAAAGACTTTTTTTTTTTTTTTTTAAGTGAGCAGTTCCTGGATTCTGCTCTTGACTATTCCAATGTCTATTTTGGGGAGTTTGGTTTTTTCAGGCATATATGTTTAAAAGCTGATGTAAATTCACACACACACACACACACATATATATACATATATATATGTTGTAAATTTCCAGGTGGTGATACTAAAAGAGCATCTATTTTAATGAGTGTTAATATCTATATGATGATTAATGGGAATAGTTCTTTATGAGGGAATAAGTTTTAGGAATATGTTGCTAGTAACCAATAGGTTGTTCTGATTCCATTTCCATTGTCTAAGAAGAGCACAATATTTTTTGACTTTTCATAGATATCTGACTTGGTTAGAATTAGTCTGTTTTAGAAACCTTGTTCCAGAGCCCTGACTCAGAAGCTCAGGGCTTTTGTTTTTTTGATGTTTAAAGACACTGAATTTTGTTAGAGGTACCTGGCTTGGGCACTCAACAGCTCTGGGGAAATTCTCTCTTCTGGTAAATGGAGAGAACTTCCCCCAAACCCTGCTGCTCCTTTAGCAGGTTGGAGGATTCATGGCAAAATTGGCAAAAGTGTCTGGAGTGACATGATTCCAATGAAGGCTTTGTACAATATTTATTCCCATTCAAGCCACATTTGAAAGGTTTAATTTTCATTTAGTCCACCTGCTACAGGTTAAATGCAGTCTGGGATAATATTAGAGAATCCAACTGTTTGAATTTGGTGGAAATCCATAACTTTGGACTTTTTCATTTGGAGATGTTCCTCTCAGCTTGAGCTTCTGCTTATGGAGCATCCCCAGGGATCACCCACCCAGTGTGATGAAAACACAGGAGGATATTTAAAGTGTTAGGTGGCAAATGCACGGCAGCAGCAGAGGAGACAGTTTTGACTGGATCTTTGCTGTTGTCTGTTGCAGTTTGTGTGTGTGGAAAGCATTGTGACAGCCGTGGTGGACATGTACCCCAAGGTGTTCCGCAGGGGCTACAGGAGGGAGCTGCTCATCCTCGGCCTCTCCGTCGTCTCCTACTTCCTCGGCCTCATCATGCTAACTGAGGTGAGAGCTCTGAGGGGTTCACACCCTCTGAACCTGAGAGAAGCAGAGAAAAGAATGATCAAAACAATTCTTATCTCGTTTGCTGTGTCTGTGTTGTGCCAAAGCAGAATGCAATGTGGAGATTGTTCACCCAAAGATGGGGTTTTATTTCCTTGGCCTTTCAGGGCCAAATGTGTGTGTTGGGACTGTTGGCTCACAATCACAATATTCTGTGCAGCTGAGCTGGGTGCTTGTGCAGATTCAGTTCAGATGCAGTATAATATAATTTAGAATAATATAATATAATACAATAAAGTGTGGTGGTGTTCGCAGGGTCCCAGGATGAGGGAAGAGATGAGGATCTGACTCCATGTTTCAGAAGGCTGATTTATTATTTTATGATATATATTGTATTAAAAGAAACGATGTGTTAAAACTATACTAAAAGAATAGAAGAAAGGATTTCATCAGAAGGCTAGCAAGGAATGATAATAAAATCTTGTGACTGACCAGAGAGTCTGAGCCAGCTGACTGTGACTGGCCATTAATTAGAAACAACCAACACAGACCAATCACAGATGCACCTGTTGCATTCCACAGCAGCAGATAATTTTTGATTTTCTTTTCCTCTGAGGCCTTCTCAGGAGAAAATCCTGGCAAAATGGATTTTTCAGAAAATATGGTGACAATAAAGTAATTAATTAGCCTTCTGATATCAATGAATGCATCACTTTCTCCCCATTGCCTTCTCCCCCACTTTCTCCCCTGCTTTTCCTGCACTGCTCAGAGAGAAAGAACTTGTGGTTCTTACCACCACAGATAAAGCACAAGAACCTTTGCCACAGACAGGAATGTGGCCACAAAATACTTGAGAGACTGCTCTCAGCTCCTGTGTAACATCTGAAATTGGAAAAGTAGCTTTGTTTTATCAGCTGAGCTCAGGAGATGTTTCAATCAGAAATACACAGCCCAGCCAAGGAAATTCCATCTGCTTTGCACCAGCCAGCCACACACACTGATTGTGGTTCCTGCTTGCCCACCCTGGGCAGGAACAACCACACTTTGGATGGAAAGAGCAATAAAGAAGATTAAGTAAAGTGAAAAGAAAAAATCAAACCATCTTTGGTTTCCAGATCAGCAGGCCATGTCAATCAGTGCAGCTGACTGACACACTGATCATGGCTTCTGCTTGTTTGTCCTGGGCAGGAACAGCCACATTTTGGATGGAAAGAACAATAAAGATAAAGTGAAAAGAGAAAATCAAACCATCTTTGGTTTCCAGATCATCAGCCATGTCAATCAGTGCTGCCAATCTCTGAGCAGAAATTTTGTGTCCCTTCCAACTTGGAGTAATCTGGAATTTGCAACATTAATATTTAATTACACTAATTAAATCTCCCTCTCTGATAAGAGATATGATGCTCTCTGTGAAATAATGCATTAAACAGAAATTTTATATTCTTATTGACTTTATATTTACCTGTAAGTCATTCTTATTCTCAGTGACATAAATCATCTTTGCTATGCAAAATGGGAAATCTTGGAATAACCCCTCCACAGGGCACATGCTGATCAGAGCACTGAGAGATATTAAGATATACTAAGAAATATAAGAAAAGAAATATAAAGAAATATAAACCTGAGGAGCGCAAGGGAAGCAAGTTGTTCAAACTGCAGGAATATCCATGCAGGGGTTTTGTTCTCCTTACCTTGTATTGTCTTAGTTGGTTGATTTCTAAATTTGCATTTTGCTCAGGTATTTGCTGAGCCTCACCATGATGATTTTGCTGTAGAAATTTCATTTTTTTTCCTATTTTTAGGATTCTAAAAATCCTAAAAATCTTCCATCTGCAGAAAGTTGTCTGAGATGTAATGGATCACATGAGCTCCCCAAAAACCATTACATCCCAACTGAGGAGCTCATCTCAAGCCCCTCTTTCCTTCTTTGGAATTCCTTTCCTTTGAAATGCTCTCTTGTGAACTCCTGCTCCTCATTATTTCAATATTAAATACAGATGCGATAAATGATTGTGTCTCACATAAAAAGTGTAATATTATGTATATAATTTTAATTATGTCTTACATAAAAAGCATAATATTATCCATAAAACTTTAATTATTTGAACCCTAATGTTATTGATTGGATAATTCTTATTTCTTTTTCTTTGTGACAAATTATAAAGACTTGTTTCACGCATGTGGCTTCAAGTCTGTGAGCTGCATTCACACTTTTTAGGTCACTTTACTCAATTTTTAGTGCCTACACCATCAGAGAGGGATTTTTGTAGCAACAGATTTTACCTTCTTTCCCCACATTTTAATTAATTATTTTACATATTAATAACACAGACACAGAACCAGGATCTGGAGGTCAGAATCACCTGGGAATATCTACAGCTTGATGTGATAAAAAAAAACAGAGGTAAAAGCAGGGAGGTGGGAGAGCATTTTTGGAAAAAAAAAATCAAATCTACTTCTCTCCACTCCAGATTTACCATCCTTAAAGAAGTGCAGAGTGAAAAAACAAACCAAGAAATTAAAATTCTTTGTTCAAGAAGGAACCAACTTGAATAGGAAGCTTGCCAGGGAGCCAACAGCTTGACAGTGTAATTAAAAGAGATTTGTTATTAAATATTCCCACTGGTGCCAACACAATTTTTTTTTCCCCTTTCCCATTTTCTCTTCCAGGGTGGGATGTATGTGTTCCAGCTCTTTGACTCCTATGCAGCCAGTGGGATGTGCCTGCTCTTTGTGGCCATATTTGAGTGTGTCTGCATAGGCTGGGTGTATGGTGAGTGATGAAAATTGCCATTTTTCTTATCAAAGTTTTCTATTTGCATAAAAACAAAGCGACAATCTTGTACCCTTGGGGAATGGGACCTTCCACATTCCCATTCCCCCAAAAAGAATCATAAATGCCTTTTTCTCCACAAAGATGCACAGGAAAATTTCTCTTTGTAAAGCACCACAGAACTGCAGATCACACGTGCCCAGTTATCCCTGGCTTCACACATGAGCACCTAAATATATTTACATATATAAATTATATTTATATATAAAATAGCGATTCTTTGACTGGGGTTGTTTACACCCTGATCCCACAAGAGAATAAACCAACTAAGCAGAATATATTAGGTTTATACTTGCTTTGAAGGAAAGCAAAACTCAAGGTGTGGAGGAAAAAGGAGAGTAGGACTAAATGAAATGTTCATATTTTTGCGACAGCTTGTGCCACACTAATGAAACCTCCCTCTCTGATAAATGATACAATGATCTGTATGAAATAAAAGTTTTATAGCAGCAGGAATTGTAGATCAACCCCTTAGTGCAGATGGGAGGGAGGAGTTTTCCAGGGAAAGAGGAGCAGCTTCAGCCTTCCCCTGTCTGTCTTTCCCTGCTTTAAATCCTGACCTGGACAGCCCCTTCCATGTGCACTCTACATCTGCTTTTCCTTTGGTTTTGGGCAGGCAGCAATCGCTTTTATGAGAACATTGAAGACATGATTGGGTACAAACCTGTGTCGTTGATTAAGTGGTGCTGGATGGTCCTAACTCCAGGTATTTGTGCAGTAAGTACAGAATGTCCAAAACACTTGTTTTAGATATAAAGAGGGGGTTCTGTAAATCTTTTTTCTATTTTTGCTGCTGCTAATACTTGAGAGAAATGCCTCTGTTGATTTATAGCATGTATTGCAAATAAAAAACACCCTGTAGGATCAGTAAAATTGTTAAATATCTGTAAAATTGTTAAATATTCAGTGAAAAACCTTAGTATGTACAATCAAAGGAACACAAATAATGCCAGGGCCCTAAATGAAGATTTGCCAGAACAAGAGAGATGTTTTTCTCTGTACTTGGTGCACTTTGTGTGCCAGCACACAGCCCAAGCTCCTCCAGACTTGTGCTAGGTCCTTTGCTGATTTCTCCTCTCTTCTCCTCTCTCTTTGGGGGAGAGTGGATGTTTTCCAAAGGAGAAAAGACATTTTTTACTTTTAAAAGTAGCAGGAGAGGCCAAAAGCCCATCCCATGGGCATGAAGGAGGGGAAGGAAGCTGGTGCCAGCTCTGCAGAGCTGTGGCAGCGTCACAGGGACAAAGACAAAAAACCAGCATGAGCTGATTGCCCTTAAAATTGAGGCTGAGATGCCAAAACCCCTTCCAGCTGTGCAACACTCCAGCGATGGCAGCTGCAAACCACAGCAGCTGGGGCACCTCGAGATCCAGGCTCCCATTTGCAAAGTTAGGAAAATTTCTGACCCATTTGCACCAAATCTGAAATGGCCTCCATACCATGTGCACTCGTTTCACCACTTTGGGGAAAATTACATGGTAGCTTTTCTCTATTTCATACATTGAAATGGTCCAAGCTGCTTGATTAGAAATGGAGACAGATTTTTTTAGGGTTTTTGGCAGGATGAAAGCATTGGAACTGCAGATACACACAGTGGATTAAAGCAACTTCAAAAATTTTGGCTTTCATTTTTCATCCTGACAGGTTGGAGAGAACCCAGCTCATGTTATTTAATCACAGCTGGTTCACTGTAGCAAAACTTAATCTTTCCTGCCCAGGTGCTGTTTGCCATCAAAGTGCTGGGTTTATTGTCATCAAAAGGTAAATAGGATTAAACTTGAAAGGTTGCTCGTTCCTGCAGGAGCCGCTGAGATGTGTTATTTAAGCTGTACAGAAAAGAGGATGTTGCTGGTGGGTTTTTTGCTGTGAGTGAAGAGCTTCCCTCTGCTCTCCCTCCTCAGGGAGCCTGGCCTGGCCTAAACACTCAGCCAAATCCTTGTTACACACACAGGCTTTGCCCAGATACCTCTGACAACATATCCCTGCTTGTTTCAGGGAATCTTCATCTTTTTCCTGGTGAAATACAAGCCCCTGAAGTACAACAATGTGTACATCTACCCTGACTGGGGCTACGGCATCGGCTGGATGATGGCACTCTCCTCCATGGTCTGCATCCCGCTGTGGATCTGCATCAAGCTCTGGAAGACAGAGGGCACCTTCATGGAGGTGAGAGAGAGCTGCTGAGCAGTGATGCTGCAAAAAGAGCTGGGAAGCGGGGGGACTCCTCACCTCTCGGGAGTTCTGCTGGTCAAAGTGACTCTGAGATGTGTTAGAAAGTCTCTTTTCCCAGCCTGGCAGTCAAAGAAGGAGTCAGAGCTCTTCATTTCTCATTCTCAAGGTTTTTGATTGTTTCTTATCTATAAAATTCTTTCTCTGAGCTGCTGACGTCTGTTCAGCAGGTCAGACAGAGGCACATTGACCACCCTCAGGGTGGTGTTGTCTTTTTATACTAAAAAACTATGTGTACATTATTTACAATAACTTCCCAATACCTATCACCTATGTCAGACAGTGAGTTTCTACCTTAAACCAATCCAAAAGTGCCAACATCACAGCAATAGATGGAGGCCAAGAAGAAGAAGAAGAAGAAGACTGGACACACCCAGATTCTTCCATCTTGCCTCCTGAACCCCCATTCTAAAAACCCCAAAATCTATTTTTCACCCCATGAAAAACTAACTATCATTCTACTTAGACTTTCGTGGCTTGTAATCCTTCATATAAGGTTGGTAATTTTTTCCATGGGTCAGGATCAAAGGCACAGGGGTCTTGGGCTCTGTGCCAGGGTCTCTGAGCCCCCTGGCAGGGGTTTGAGCCATTCAGGACAGCCAGAGGGATGTCCTGAGTTCCACCACTCACCTGCATCCTTTGATCAGAACAGCAGTGCCACATCCCTGTTCCCTGCCTTAGGGCTCTCAGCCGCTGCTGGAAAGAGAATTCTGAACTTTCTCTGCTTTATTCTCAACTCCTGTTGGGTTTTTTGCTGCCAGTGGTAAACTAACCAATTTAAGGTGCTCTGTCCCAGCACAATTTGTAGCTTAAAATGTCTGTAACATCACCCAGATCCCTCAAGGTTTGTACCAGCCATTCCCTTTTTCCATGATTTTTGTTTGTATTGCCAGGATTTTCTCCAAGACCTGGGCTGCCCACATTCCCATTTTCTGCAGAGTTTTCCTAATTTCAGTTCTCTAAATGAGAAGCTCAGGCAAATAAAGAGATTTGGTGGAATTTCTTACGTTTGGTGTCAGGTTAGCTCAGGTCTAGGCTGAGGTTATTATCAAATTTAAGCTTGGAAGATGCTCGTTTCTGTGGAAGCTCCAAAGAAAGGCAGTGAAGGAAGCAATAGTGGAAAAAACAAAAATACAAAACTTTTTCAGCTATTTGGGATTCTAACATTGCAGAAAAGCCTCATTTTGTCCATATTGCAAAGACTCTGTTCAGCTGGTTAAATGCAACCTGGAGACTGCCTATCACTCAATCCCTCCAGGTTTGTACCAACCATTCCCTTTTTCCATGGTTTTCATTTGTGCTGCCAGGATTTTCTCCAGGAGCAGGGCTGCCCACATTCCCATTTTCTGGGCAGTTTTCCTAATTTCACTTCTCTAAGTGAGAAACTCAGGCAATTAAAGAGATTCACTGGAATTTTCTTACGTTTGGTGTCAGGTTAGCTCAGGTCTAGGCTGAGGTTATTATCAAATTTAAGTTTGGAAGTTGATCGTTTCAGTGGGAGCTCTATCCAAAGAAAGGCAGTGAAGGAAGCAATACTGGGAGAAACAAAAATAAAAATGTTTTTCAGCCATTTGGGATTCCAACATTGCAGAAAAGCCTCATTTTGTCCATATTGCAAAGACTCTGTTCAGCTGGTTAAATGCAACCTGGAGACGCCTATCACTCATCCTCCAGTTTGTACCAACCATTCCTTTTTCCTGGTTTCATTTGTGCTGCCAGGATTTCTCAGAGCAGGCTGCCACTTCCGTTTTCTGGCAGTTTTCCTAATTTCATTCTCTAAGTGAGAAACTCAGGCAATTAAAGAGATTCACTGAATTTCTGACATTTGTGTCAGGTTAGCTCAGGTCTAGGCTGAGGTTATTATCAAATTTAAGTTTGGAAGTTGATCGTTTCAGTGGGAGCTCTATCCAAAGAAAGGCAGTGAAGGAAGCAATACTGGGAGAAACAAAAATAAAAATGTTTTTCAGCCATTTGGGATTCCAACATTGCAGAAAAGCCTCATTTTGTCCACATTGCAGACTCTGTTCAGCTGCTTAAACACAGCCTGGAGACTGCCTAGGAAATCTTTACTGGATAGATAAACTAAAACTGAATTGTCCATGATTTAGTTGTCTCAGAGAGTCAAAAAAGGAAGTCTGCACAAATCTAAACACTAAATATCTCCTCAATTCACCTGTCCCTGCCGGTGAGCAGACTTTGCTGGAGCTGCAGCACTGCAGACAGGTCGTTATCTTTTCCCTGCCAGGATGACAAGAGGATTCTTTGAATCACAGCTGGGAGCTTCTTGAGGAGCCAACTTCCTGCTGTGAGCAGCAACCTTGCCGTGGATGTCATTGCTGGAAAAGTGAAAGCAGATTTTGCTCTATCACAGCTCAATACACCTTGGCTGTCTCTGGTTTATTTGCTTTTTCCAGTGGACATCAGGGATGACAAAATGAGAAACAAAATGTACCTGTAGAACAGACACAGTGCTGAGAGCCTTCATGAAAGGGAATGATTAAATCAACATAAAAATTCACTTTGGTTTGAGCTTTGCCTTCTTTGGTCTGGATTTATCCAGAATTGTGCAGCCTGCAGGTCTGAGGGAAATAAAAGAGAAAAGCAGGAGAAAATCCTTTTCTAATGGATCTATTAAAGAGAGGTGTGTCTGTGACCAAGGAAAACATAATGATTTCCAATTTCTCCAATTTTCTAGAAATTCAGGAAGCTGATTACACCTAGCTCAGACCTGAAAATGCGGGGAAAGCTTGGAGGAGGAGCCTACATTGCAGCAATAAATGACTGCGATGCCAAACTGAAAGGAGATGGCACCATTTCCACCATCACAGAAAAGGAGACACATTTCTGAAAGAACTTTTTTTTTCTTGTTTTATTTTTTTTGTATAAAGAAATAAATAAATTCACTTAATTATAGAGGCTGGCTTGTTTTGCACAGAATTTTATTAACCAGTTAATTTTAAAGTGAAAATTGTATACTTGTTTAAAAAGTGATTTTTTTAAATTACTCTATCCATAATGATTCTGTAAAAGAAAAAGAAATAGTATTATATGGTCTGTTAGTGATGACTTCTTGTAATATGGTGATTCCAGTCAATGTTTTTTTTTTAGACTTTTAGAGGGACCTTGTATAATGTGCTGTAAAACTTTTCTACTTTGATTTGTGGCAGGTGTGATGTTGTATAGACCTTCTAACCTGTAAGCATTTCAGCCCATTTCAGCTGTCCATGTGTGTATATAAAGGGGACCAGCCTGTCCTGTGGTTTGCTTGGGAAGAAATCTCCTTTCAGGGCGAGTTTGGTGATGCTGACAGCGCCTCAGCTGCTCCCATCTCCTTCCCTCCACCCTCCACTGGCTTCAGCAGGGCTGGAAATGTGGAATGGGCCCATCCTGAGCCACTGTTTTCCTGAAGATTGGATAGAGGCTGGTTCTGAAGGGCTCTGAATTTTGCTGCTGTAAGTTCCTGGTCTCTGCCAGGATGTGTCCCCAAACATTTTCCATTTTCCCCCGTGAGTGGCTGCTCCTGAATTTTGGCCAGCACTTCCCACTCCCTGGAGTGACCTGTGTCTGTGTGAGCTCCTCCAACAGATCAATTTATTTCACAGAGCTGGAGGTGTCCTGAGGGGAAAAGAACAGGTTTAGGACCAGCTTTAGGGCTCTCTCTGTCTGCACAACTCATTCCCCTCCACAGGAATCCAGGATCCTACAGTGCAGCCCTACCCAGCTCCTCTGCTGGCACAGGGTGGGCTTTGGGGTGTCCTGTGCAGGGCCAGCAGCTGGGCTGGATGATCCTTGCAATTCTGATTCCTCTTCGAGGTCCTTCCCAGGTCCCTCAGACCAAGCACTGCTTCCTCTGCCCAGCTGGGATGGAGTTTGAAGTCAGAGCAGGGATTTCTTTAGCAGGAGGTTGGGGTGATGCCCTTAATGCATGGAGGAGCCCCAGGAGGTCATTTCTGTGTGGTGCAGGAGGGGACTCACACAGGGTTCCTGTGACCCCTCAGTGGCACAGAGGGAGCAGTGCTGGGTGTGTCAGTCAGGCCTTGCTCTGGAGTGACTCCCTGGCTTTAAATAATGTGGTTTTGTACGTGGATCCAGCTGCTGGATGGTTGTTCCAGGAGGTGTGCAGACGCCCCAGTATGAAAACTCCTAAACTTTGTCTAAGGATGTGGTTTTTTTACCTGATAATACCCCAAACATGGTTATTTGTTCTGAACAAATTTTTTCTTGGCTTGTTTTTGTTATTTGATGGTTGTGTGAGAAACCTGTGGAGGAACAGCATCCTGCACTGTACAGGATCTGGGGACAAAGACAAGAGACAGCCCAGAAGAAATGTCATAAAACCTGCTGCCTTCTCTGCAACTCCAACCCACCAGAGCTCAGACACAGCACCTGGAGTTGTAAGCAACAGAAATGGCTCCTGACCTTCTCCCAAGGAAATATTTCCCTAGAAATCACTAAATATATCTTAATATTGGCTAGAACTGTACCTGCAGTCAGCACTTCTCTGAGCTCTTGCTGTTACTTCTTAAAAAAAAGCATTTTTATGGAACTGCTTTGTCTCGAGTCACTTCATTAAATCTAATAGAGCCATTTCATTTTTACTTTATCTTATTTTTGTAGAGGTTTATTTTGTGTGCGGCAAGGTGGAAACCTAGCAGAGGACTTCAAATCCTCGAAGTCTTGTTTTCATATCTCCATTGTGAGGTATTTGGGGCAGAACATTTGGAAGAAACCTGGATTTAGGAAGGCACAGAACCATCATTTTGTGCCTCCCTCAGAGGGAGCCAAAACTCAGTCCCATGGGAAAACTGGGAGAGAAATGTTCCAGAATTGAAACCACAGATTGATTTATATACAATGAAAAAACTGAATTGACATTGACACTCCAAAATCTAGGAATTCACATTTTTGGAAGTCCCAACAAGTCAGGACTATTTCTAACAATATTTGTGATTTGGGCTTTCTCTCCACCAACCCAGGCTGCAGAACCAAGGCCCCAAAGCCACACGTGGGTCCTGGGGTGGGTTATGGTAACTCCCAAGGAGAATGTGAAGATATTTTCGGATCAGTGAAGGGAGATGCACCTTTGGGTTGTGTTTGACCTGATTTCAGCACTCCTGAGAACATTTATGTTGTGTTTGGCCTGGATTTAAGGCTCCTGAGCACCTTTAGGTTGTGCTGGGCCTGGATTTCAGGCCAAGAAATGAGAACCTGAGAGAACCTGAGAACCTTTAGGTTGTGTTTGGCCTGAATTTCAGGACTCCTGAGAATCTTCAGGTTGTTCTGGGCCTGAATTTCAGGACTCCTGAAAACCTTTAGGTTGTCCTCAGCCTGGATTTCAGATTCCTGAACACCTTTAGGTTGTGCTGGGCCTGGATTTCAGGCCAAGAAATGAGAACCTGAGAGAACCTGAGAACCTTTAGGTTGTGTTTGGCCTTGATTTTGGAATTCCTGAGAACCTTTAGGTTGTGTTTGGCCTGGATTTCAGGACTCTTGAGAACCTTTAAGTTGTCTTTGGCCTGGATTTGGGACTCCTGAGAACCTTTAGGTTGTGTTTGATCTGGATTTCAGACTCCTGAGAACATTTAGGTTGTGCTCAGCCTGGACTTGAGACACCTGAGAACCTTTAGGTTGTGCTGGGCATGGATTTCAGGCCAAGAAATGAGAACCTGAGAGAATCTGAGAACCTTTAGGTTGTTCTGGGCCTGGATTTGGGACTCCTGAGAACCTTTAGGTTGTGCTCAGCCTGGATTTCAGACTCCTGAAAACCTTTAAGTTGTCTTTGGCCTGGATTTGGGACTCCTGAGAATGTTTAGGTTGTGTTTGACCTGGATTTCAGACTCCTGAGAACATTTAGGTTGTGCTCAGCCTGGACTTCAGACACCTGAGAACCTTTAGGTTGTGCTGGGCCTTGATTTTGGGATTCCTGAGAACCTTTAGGTTGTGTTGGGCATGGATTTCAGGCCAAGAAATGAGAACCTGAGAGAATCTGAGAACCTTTAGGTTGTTCTGGGCCTGGATTTGGGACTCCTGAGAACCTTTAGGTTGTGCTCAGCCTGGATTTCAGACTCCTGAAAACCTTTAGGTTTTGTTTGACCTGGATTTCAGACTCCTGAGAAGCTTTAGGTTGTGCTCAGCCTGGATTTCAGGCTCCTCAACACCTTTAGGTCATGCTCAGTCTGGATTTCAGTGTCATTCCCTTGGCAATCAGGATTCTGAGGAAATGCCAAGAGGTTCAGCCCCCGCTCCTGGGGCCATCCATGGGCAGAAAGTGACCCCACACAGGCTGAGGGGATGCCTTGGTGTTTTTGGAACCCCAAATAGGACAGGAAATGATGCCTTGGAGGGGCCCCCAGAGCAGAGGGCAGGCAATGTTAAGAGAATAAAGAGGGGATTTATGAAAGCCTGCAGCAGGCCCAGCTTGGGCAGCCACAGCCTCCAGAGGCTGCAGCCAAGGTGGGCCATGGGCACGAGTTTGTCACACAATTATCAGTTTGGGCATTCACACATCAGGGGTTAATGCTCCAATTCCAGCTGCAGGGAATGCAGTCATTCACCCCCACTTTGCTCCCCCCAACTCACTTTTGGTTGTACTTTTTGGGGGCCTGAGGCACTGAGGTGTCCTTGAGTCCCAGGCCTACAGAGGAATTGTTGTGTCTGACCAAAATGAGAAGGCAGTAACCAGCAGTGTGTATGGAGTTTAGATCGTGCATTAATGCAGCACAGGAATTGAAAAATACAAAAGCTAAAACCCTAAAGCATGGCTGGGATCAGGATAAATGCTGCTGTGGGACAAAAAGGGTTCCCTGTGCTTTGTGTGAGTGCTTTGGTCCTTGACCAAAACCTGAGGACAGTAAACACTACTCTGTATGGAATTTAGATTATGCACTAATGCAGCACAGGAATTGAAAAATACAAAAGCTAAAACCCTAAAGCATTACAGGGATCAGGATAAATGCTGCTGTGGGACAAAAAGGGTCCCCTGTGCTTTGTGTGAGTGCAGGAAGGCTGTGCTGTGCCCAGGAGCTGCTCCCTGTGCTGCTGTGAACATTTCACCTGTGCTCTAAAGCATCCCTGCTCTTACTGCTGTGCTCTGTGTGCTCCTAATTGCTGATTTGTTTAACACTTTACTGATTTAAAGAAAAAAAAACTTTTTTTTTTTTCTTTTTGTGGGGATAGGAAGTGGGAGGGTGAATTTCCTAATTGTGGTTGGGGGATTTTTGAAATTATATGAGGGGAAAATGTAAAATACCCAGCTCTGTGTTTACCCAGCTCTTTTTTATCTGCCCTTTTCTGAAATATCTGCAGAATTATTAAAAATAATACAATAAAAATGAACAACCACTAGGGTTTATGTAACATTTTACACAAAGACATTTGTGTTTCTGTTTGGTTTTGAAGGGTACAAGATTTCATCTACTGACTTTGTTCTCAAAAATTAAAGGAAATGGGCAAACCCCATTCTGTGTATTTTAGTTTATATCCATGTACAGGACATGACACTCCCTTAATGAATTAAATAACCCCAGGTACCCTGGCAGAGCAAACAAATGTCCCTTGATGTGAACTGGGGAACTGAGAAACAAAAGGAGGTTTAGCAACTTGTTTGAGGTCATGCAGCAAATCTGTGACTGAGAGAAACTGAAGTTCCCTGGGGCCTATAGCTATATTTATTCATATCCATATTTTATATAGATATTTATATAAATAGATATATCTATTTATATTTAAAGATATATATATATATTTATATAGATATATAAATATCTAAATATAGAATCAATATATATAATAGTTATATCTATATATAAATAGATATATATTAATGTAGATATATCTAAATATCTATATAAAATATAGATGTAAATGAATATAGATATAGATGGAACTTCAGTTTCTCTCAGTCATAGTTATATTATATTATATTATATTATATTATATTATATTATATTATATTATATTATATTATATTATATTATATTATATTATATTATATTATATTATATTATATTATTGAATCTAGCTATATAAATATATCTATATCTATTTATTTTTAAACATCTATATAAAATATAGATATAAATAAATATAGATAAAAATATAAAGCAAAATTAAATATAAATAGAAAGATTACGCATATAAATTATAACATACAATATAAAGTTAAAAATTAGAATGTGTTTTTAAAATTTTAAAAAATTATGATATAAACTATACATTATAAATATAATAAAAATATAAATTACATAAATACAAATATATAAAATATGATATAGAAATATAACTAGATATACATATAAATGATATATAAAATATAAATTATAATTATAAGTATTAAATTATAAATATTTAACTATAAATATAAATATAAATATAGATATTGATAAAATTGCAGACCAGCCACCACTTCCCTGCTGCTGGCCTTTCCCTCTCACCCATGGCTGGTTTGGTGGGGCCCCTTTGTGTCCCTGGCACTGTCACAGCCATGCAGGGAGTGCTCCCAGTGCCCTGAGCTCCCTGCCCAGCCAGAGGAGATGCCCCAGGGAGGGAATTGCATCTTCCAGCTGCTGAAATGAAATGAAAGAACCTCCCAGCCAGCACTCTGATTTTATGCTTTTGTGCTCTGCTGGGTGCCTGGAGTGTTCAGCCCTGGGGCCTCCAGCATCCAAAGGATGTGGAGCTGTTGGAATAAGTCAAAAAGAGGACACAAAAGTGATGAGAGGGCTGGACCTCTCTGTTCTGGAGCCAGGCTGGGAGAGCTGGGGGGGGCTCACCTGGAGAGGAGAAGGCTCCAGGGAGAGCTCAGAGCCCTCCAGGGCCTGAAGAGGCTCCAGGAGAGCTGGAGCGGGACTGGGGACAAGGCATGGAGGGACAGGACACAGGGAATGGCTCCCAGTGCCAGAGGGCAGGGCTGGATGGGATATTGGGAATTAGGAATTGTTCCCTGGCAGGGTGGGCAGGCTCTGGCATTGCCCAGATGAGCTGTGGCTGCCCCTGGATCCCTGGCAGTGCCCAAGGCCAGGCTGGACATTGGGACTTGGAGCCCTCTGGGACATTTGAAGATGTCCCTGCCATGGCAGCGGGTGGCACTGGGTGACTTTTAAGGCCCCTTCCAACCCAAATTTTTCTATAACCCTTTCTTATATCTCTGGCCCACACACAGGGAGAAATTCTTACTTTAACACACAACACACTCATGAAAAATTCTGCTCTTGCCCCTGAGGCACCCTCTTATCCTGCAGCCTGTAACACAGGAAATGAAATTCTTTCCTTAAAGGCTCTTTTGCATCTTGACTACCCAAGCCTGGCTCTAAAAAGGAAAACATGGATTTTGACAAAACCTTTCCACTCCTCTCTGACTGTGCCGCTCCTGGTGCTTCTGTGCTGTTTTACTCTGTGCCAGAATAACAGCCAGGCTCCTGTTTCTCCCAAGGTGTTGCTATCAGCTGATATCAGTGGATGGAGAGGACTGTGATGAGTTCCATGGCTTTATATTTACATTATTTATATTTATATTTGCTTCATGGCTTTGAGAATTAGGGATTTTTGAATTAGGGAATACCATCCTTGTGGTATTCCAATTAAACAAGAAGAGAAGCCTAAGGATAGTCAAGAATTCCTTGCTAGCAGTGGTTAATGACAAAATATTGGAGTGTGCTGGTTAATCCAGCCCCTCAATCCCCCCTCATTCCACTCTGGAGGAGGCACAGCATTTTTCCTTCAGTATTGCTGTAAAACATCTTCTGAGGAGCACTGAGAGCCGGGGCTGACACCATCCCTTCCTTGCCCTGCTCCTCAGGATGAATCATCGCTGCCCTCCTGCCGCAGGGCTGGAAGCTGTCTGCAGCTGAGGCGTGCCACGCTCACAGGAGCACACAGCAGCTATTTGGGCAGACACCTCCAGGGCCAGGGCTAAGTTTGGCAGCAGCAGTGACGTGGGACTGCTCAGCACTGGTGTCACAGCCCTGGCAGCCACAGGCAGGGCAGGGGACAGGGGCACAGCCAAGCCATGGCCCCTCGTGCCTTCAGCAGGGCTCAGAAGGGAAGGGATGAGGGAGATCCAGCTCTAAAAACAAGCTGGGGATCTGGTAAATACAGCTGGGTAGGTGGAAGAGAGGTGAGAGGTGGAAAAAAACAATGGGAAGGATTCCACTGATTAATTAAAGGAATGACAGAGATTTGTCTGTACAAAGAAAATGGCGGTCTGGTAAATAAAGCTGGGTACTGAGAGATGAAAGAAACAATGGGGAGGATTCCACTGATTAATTAAAGGAATGACAGAGATTTGTCTGTACAAAGAAACTGGGGGTCTGGTAAATAAAGCTGGGTACTGAGAGATGAAAGAAACAATGGGGAGGATTCCACTGATTAATTAAAGGAATGAGAAACAAACTGGGGGTCTGGTAAATAAAATCAGGTACTGAGAGGTGGAAGAAACAAGGGAAGGATTCCACTGATCCATGAAAGGAATGAGAGGGGTCTGTCTTTAAAAACAATCTGGGGGTCTGCTGGTAAATAAAACTAGGTACTGAGAGGTGAAAGGAACAAGGGAAGGATTCCACAGATCCATGAAAGGAATGAGAGGGGTCTGCTGGTAAATAAAATTAGGTACTGAGAGGTAGAAGAAACGATGGGAAGGATTCTACAGATCCATGAAAGGAGTGAGAGAAATCTGTCTACAAACAAACTGGGGGTCTGGTAAATAAAGCTGGGTACTGAGAGGTGGAAGAAACAAGGGAAGGATTCCACTTATTAATTAAAGGAATGAGAGAGATCTGTCTGTACCAACAAACTGTGGGTCTGCTGGTAAATAAAACTAGGTACTGAGAGGTGGAAGAAACAAGGGAAAGATTTTACAGATCCATGAAAGGAATGAGAGAAATCTGTCTACAAACAAACTGGGGGTCTGGTAAATAAAACTAGGTACTGAGAGGTGAAAGAGACAATGGGAAGGATTCCACTGATCAATGAAAGGAATGAGAGAGATCTGTCTGTACAAACAAACTGTGGGCAAAGCTGGATGCTGAGAGGTGAAAGAAGCAATGGGAGGAAGCAGAAATTCCTTAGGAAAAGAAAAAGGGGGTTTACATTAGAAGGGGTCTGTCTTACATGATTTGGGAAGTCTGTGCCTGTCACATGTCTCAGCCAATGTGGAAAGAGAAAGGGAAATGCAGCCAGGAAATTGGGATAAAAAGGAGACTGCATGCTCTAACAATTTGAGACACCCCTTAGGAAATGCCCATGGCCTCTCCCTGTATTTGAATAAAGTTCTAGGCCTCCTCTGCCTCCTTTTTGGACACAAACCTCTGGTGTTTGAGGATTAATTTTCCTGACAAGAACAGGCTTTCTGTGGGTTATTCGCTGGTGCCAGGGGGTCAGGCTGTGTCTGGGCTCACAGCCCTCAGTGGAGCAGCAGGAGCTGAGCTCTGCCTGCTCTGCAGACACCCAGGTCTCTCCCAGCCTGCTCCCACATCACCTTTGAAGAATAAATGTGTAAACTCCAACTGTAACCTGCCCAGGAATTCTTCTGGTCTTTAGCACCTTGCCTGGCTTTGGTTTCCTTTCCCAGTGAAATCAGCTCTTTTGGCTGGGTTGAAATGGAGGCAAAAATCACAGGCTAAAGACCTTGGAACCTAAAACTCAGCTCAGAAAACCAGAAAAAGCAGCAATAAGAGCAGAATAGGCCATTGAGATAAAACAGGAACAGGGAATCTCTGTGTGCTGTTTGCAGGGATGAAAGCATGATGTGGTGCAAGGGACACTTAAATCAGCTTTTCATTTTTCCTCTTTATTCTTAGATATTATTTCCAGCAAACCAGTCCAGGTTATGATTATAAGTCTCTGCATGTTTTCCATGCTCTTTCCTGAGACTTCACAGGAAACTTTTTGGGTTCTTGGGGCACAGATTCCTCCTTTCCATCTCCTGTAGGCACCATTTTTGTCCTTCTGTACACCTGAGCTTCATTTTCAACATCTTCAGCTGCCACTGCAGCCTCTGCTCCTGTTGGAGCCTATTAGAGCCTATTAGCTAATTGGATTAATTAAAATAATTTGGCTGCACATGATGCCCATGAGTGGGGAAGGAGAGTGAAGTGATAGGGGGAGAAGGCAGGAAGAAGTTGGATTTTTGGGAAGAAGCTGTGGTCTCTCCTTTCCTTGAGCATGCAGCAAGGAGGGGTGGCAGCTTTATTTTTCAACTCACTTTCTAGTGTTACTTCTGTAGGTTTGTTTTTTTGTTTTTTTCATGTGTTTCTTGGTATTTTCAGAGGCCTTTTTGTGATCCAAACTGTTTTATCCACCCCGCCCCTGCAGGTTGGATTGTAACCCTGCTCTGTGTAGTACAGTGCTGCTGCTAATTAAAAAATCCTAATTATTTGGCTAATTCAAGTAAAGTGGTTTAAAATCGTTGTAATTAAAGGGTTTTTTTTCAGCAGATACTGACAAAGCCATGTTTGGTGTTTTTGGGAAATGTAACACATAGTCTGGACTAATCCTATTGTATATCCTATTACTAAGTGTCCTTTGAGTTGTTGTAGAAAGATGAAATAAATTTTTATCTATTCAGCTGCAGGAGTTCAATTTACCTGTGTTTTTATAAAGTTTGGGGGGTTTTTGTGAAATAGTCCAATCTGTGGGAAGCTGTGTTGTCAGCTCTGTTTTGGGGAGGAATCTGCAGGCAGGGTGGAGTGAAGAGGCAGCACTGGGGGCAGGAAATGTGGTTCTGCTTCTCTGGGCTTGTTATTAAATGGGAATATAAATAATATAAATATATATAGATATGGATATAGATATAAACAATATTAATATAAATTTAAATATAGATATAGATATTATATATATAAATGTGGGTATTTCATGGGCTGATAGAGTTGTCTGAGGAGCCCTGAAACTCAGGGAACTCTGCACACTGGGATTCTGCATCCTGCAGCAGCCACCACTCTGCATTCACAGGGAATTATCCAAGACAGGTTAATTCTCCTTATCAAGGACACAGTGAGTGAAAGCTGACTCAAAAATCAGATTTATTCAAGCTGAAAGTCCCATTTCAGATCAGGAATGGTAGGAAGCTGCTTGTTCTGCATGCCCTGTGCTGCAGGAGGCAGCAGCTCCCTGCAGCAACCACCACTCTGCATTCACATGGAATTATCCAAAACAGATTAATGCTCCTTATCAGGGACATAGTAAGTGAAATCTGACTCAAAAATCCCAGCTGAAAGTCCCATTTCAGATCAGGAATGGTAGGAAGCTGCTTGTTCTGCGCGCCCTGTGCCGTGCAGGAGGCAGCAGCTCCCTGGGGAAGGTTCCTGAGCCGCTCTCAGGGGCAGGGTAACATCACCCCGGGCTGCAGGTGCTCCTCAAAGAACCTTGGACAGCATTTCTGTGGTGCTGTGGGGACACCTTTTGGTTAGAAGCAGTCTGAACCTGGGTTTGGATCCAATCCCCACCTCACACCCAGCTCTACCCTCACTTTTCATACATGGACTTGCCCTTCCCTGTACCAGGTGTTAAAATGTGCAAATCCCTTCTGTAGCTGCTCCTTCCTTCCTTCCTTCCTTCCTTCCTTCCTTCCTTCCTTCCTTCCTTCCTTCCTTCCTTCCTTCCGCAATTCTGAGGTTTTCCTTTCCAAAATCTTGGTTTCCCTATCATTAGGTGGCAGCACCTGCCAACACAAAATCTGTCTGTCCCCAGAGCTGGAAGACAGAAGGTCAGGAGAGGTTTCCTTGGATCTGAATCATGATGCAAAAAATGAAATGAGTCCTTACAAGAAGATAAAATGAAACTTCTTTCTTACATATCCATAAATCTTCAGGCTGAAGCTGCCACTGAGAGTGGTATGGATGTTTAAATTATGGGGAATAACATGTGGTGTGAGGGAAAATGATGACAAGACATCCTGTGGGAAAAGCCACTCCCATAAATTTTATGTCTGGGTTTGTTGCTCAGGTCAGGTTACATGAAAATGGAAAGTCAAATTCACATTTGACTTTTCTTTTTTTCTTGCTCTGTCTGAACCCTGCCCAATATTTCTGAGGAACATCTCAGAACATCCAGTCTGCACACATAAAATATCCCCACTATCAGCCCATCCTCAGCCAGGGTTCTGAGGTTCCTCATTGAATATCTGGGAATCACAGCATCAACAGCTGAAGAAAACGTCCCATTTAATTAGCAGCAGGTGTAATTAACATTCACAGTTTTGTATCCAGGTGTGAGGTGATGAGGTGAAGGTGAAAAATAGCAGGCAAAGGAAAATAGAACAAAAATTTGTATTTAATTGTGTTTTTCTTGCGTTTTAAGCAAAGCCTTCCCTATCTCTATGTGTTCTTTGTGACCAGAGCTGTGTGAGAGGAAATAACCACCTGAGATGGGCCAAGACTTGGCTGAAAGGGGGAGAATGAGGAATAATTCACACTGAGGCTTCAACTGGGAGGTTTCTCATTCTTGAGGCCATTCAGCTCGAGTTTCTGGGAATTCTTTGAAATCCCAGCTTGGACCCTCAGGGTTTGCCCTTGCAATTGTGAGATCCATTGCTGGTTTTCTGTCAATAGCAGTGAAAATTCTTCTGTTTTCTCAAAGTCCTTCTTTTCCCAAATCTTGTTAATGCTTCCAAGTCTAGTCTTGGATTGGAGCCCTGAACATCCTCAAATAATCTGATTTGTTTTGTCACCTCTGACAGGAATATTTCTTTTTCAGACAGGAATAAATTTGTATCTCTTACGATTTCACATGAAAAGTATGAAAAGTAAATTCCTACAGCACAGTTCCGAACAAAGAGCCTGATTTACAATCCTGAGGTGACCTTGCTTCCATTAATACCACTAATAATATTAATGTTGTTGGTTCTAATGAAGGAATGGGATTATTTTTAGGTTAGGAATGATTAATTATTTAGATAAACATTAGAGGTTGTGAGATTTTAAAGCAGCAAATAATTGGTTATAAGTTAGGAGTAGTTACAAGTTTCTTTGTTATAAGGTAATATATAACTTTCTAAACTAATAGATAGTTGTTATAGGGTTTTATTTTGTGTGTGATTTATTACGTTTACTTAATTTTGTTGTATTGTGGATATTATGTTATATTTATTACATAATATATTTTATGTAATATCTAAATAATATATAATATTTCTATATAATATATCGTTTATATATTTATATAATGTATTTATATATTTATATATTATAATAATATTCATCTATAAAACCCAATTGATAATATAAATTATAATAAAATGTAATATAATGTAAATATTAAAATTATTTATATGTTAAAATATCAATATTTTACTTAATGGGTTTCTGTTTTATATGTATATATATATTTATATTACAACTTTTAAACTAATATAACTTTTAAACTAAACCCTAGAAGCTGGTGACTATTTCAAGCCCCAAATTCCCTCTTCTTTTCTCCTGACAAGCTTGCACATCGATTCTGACATGCAGACTGACAGCTCCATGGCATTTTGGAATGTTCCAACTGCACTGAGGATTTTGTGGTACTATTTATTTCAGTGCCCCCATTCCCAGAGCAGCCACTGACTCACAAGAAAAAGCTAAGAGCAATATTTGGCATTTGTTTCCTGTGCAGTACAATTTGCCTGGTTCATTAACCTTCTTTATGTAGATGTAAATTCTGAGTCTGACATGGCTATTTTTGGGGAGCATGTCAGAACCAGATTTGTCTGTCTGAGCAACGTTTGCTTCGGAAGAATGTTGGAAATTGCTTCAGCAATTTTGTCTTTTGAAGCAGATTTTGCATGGGCTAAGCTGTGTTTGTGTGGTACTTTTGGCCCTTCAGCACCATTAAACCTGCAGGACAAAGGGTGTCTGAAGCACCAGCTGGAGGACAGTGTTAAAGCAGAAATATTTTATTTTCTTGTGCAGACTGAGGGAGGCTGAGCCTGAATTCTGCTGTTGATGTGCCAACAGTGGCTGGGCTCAGTCTTAGGGGGCATTTCCAACCTAAATGATTCTGTGATAATTCTGCCATACCTCAATACCTTTTCTATACTTTTCTCCCTGTTTTGCCAAGAACTGTGTGGGAAAGGAAGAAGGGGGACAGAGAGAAATCCATTGGTCTCTTCTGCTGCTCCTTTCCAGCTTTGTCTCACCCTCGTTTGACTCAGCTCTGGTTCTCCACTCCTTGTGACTCCTTCTTTGGAAAGCCAAAGTCTAACTTCCTGCCTGGCTCCTCTGCTGAAGCATGCCACAGGAATTGCCTCGGGAATGTCCCTCGAGCTGCTCTGCACCCCACAGCTGGATCGCCCCACAGCAGGATCTGCCTTCCCACCCTGACCAAAGTGGCCTTCCTCCCATCTGGGCTCCTTGGCTCCTCTGGCTGCTCTGAAATGCTCTGGGGATCGACCAGGAAGCTCTTGGGATTTAGACCAGTGAAGATGCCTTTGGGATTTAGACCATAAGATGCTCTTGGGATTCAGACCAGGTGAGATGCTCTTTGGATTCAGACCAGTGAAATGCTCTTGGGGGATTGGACGGGTGAGATGCTCTTTGCAGGATTTAGGACCAGGTGAAGATGCTCTTTGCAGGATTCAGGACCAGGTGAAGATGCTCTTTGGGGGATTCAGGACCAGGTGAAGATGCTCTTTGGGGGATTCAGGACCAGGTGAAGATGCTCTTTGGGGGATTCAGGACCAGGTGAAGATGCTCTTTGGGGGATTCAGGACCAGGTGAAGATGCTCTTTAGGGGATTCAGGACCAGGTGAAGATGCTCTTTGGGGGATTTAGGACCAGGCTGGGCAGGGAGCACAGCCCATCAGCCTGGGGAGATGGGATCTCATTGAGCTCCTCCTCAGCTGCAAAGATCAGAGGAGGTGGCAGTGTCTGAAACCTGAACCTGGGCTCCCCTCTGCCAGGCTTTAACTCAGCCACATCCTCCCCTTCTTCCTCCTTGTGCTGCTCTTTGGAGCATCAGATTGCACCAAGGAACTGGACTCAGATGGGAGGAGATTCTCCACATCCATGCAAAATTTAAATGAAAACATTTTCTGGATATTTTCTCTGCCATCCAGCTTGGACTAGGTGTAGACTTGCATGATCACATACAATAAATGAAACAGTGAATTAACCTGGAACCTGAGCTTGCAGGAGCAGCAGGCAGTAGAACAGGTTAGAATTGATATTGGAATGGCAAACCTTGTCCAAGTTGTTCCAACACCTCCTTTCTGGGCTGTGACACCTGCCTCAGATTGGAGCCTTTCCTGCTTTTAGTGCTTGTCCTGGGTGGAGAAGTGTTTCATCCCCCTGTTGGTGTTTTGACCATTTAAAAATGAGTTGAGGTGGGTTCCTTTCTGCAGGGTTTGGGGCCCAGATGTGCACAGGGATCTGGTTCTGAGGTTCTGGTGCCTTTTCTGTCAGCACAGCTGGATTAAAAAGAGAGAAGAGAGAATGTTTCCCCAGGTTTAGCAGCAGAGCGTGTGGTTATTGCATTAGTGGGGTCGGCTGAGGTGATGTTTTAAAGGTGCCTTTGGACTCAATAAACTGGGATTCCCAGATCCTGCTCTTCAGAAATTCCATAAATTCCATAATCAAGCAGAGAGTTCTGCTTTTCCCAACACCAGCAGGTAATTTATATAATTCTATTACCAGTTTCCATGTCCTTCTTTAATCTGGAGAGTTCAACTGATGCATTTGCTTCTCCTGTGCTGGTCACTGCCCTGATCCTGACAGAAATGTTTGCACAGCTGCTGCTGCTCAAATTGAGATTCCTCTGCTTTATGCTGCCACCAGCAAGGAAATTTCAATGCCACTGGATGTCACTGTAACAAAGCTCAAAGTGCTTTGGCAATCCAAATCTTTACATTTCCATTGTAAATCCAGGCTCCTCAGCAAAAGAGGGATGAAATAATTCAGAAGTTCCAACGCAGAACCCGTGGATAACTCAAATATTATATCAGGGTAAAACATCCCAGGTTTCATTCTGGGTTTTTGTATCATCTTGGATGTTTCAGGATTTCTTTCTAGTGCTGCAGGGGTTGTCTGGGGTGTAGAAAGAAGGAAAATGTCAGCTCTGACTATTTTTCTGTCCCATTTCCTTAAAAGTTTGAGAGTTTCTGAGCAGTGTGGAAGTTGGGTGTTCAAATCAAATCAAAAGTCAATAAAATCTAACCCTGTCCTCAACTTTTCATTTTCAAAGAGTGGCAAGAAGGCAGAAGTTAATTTAGCTCAGGGACCATGAATGGTGCCATTGCAACATTCAAGTGTAAAATGTCTGCAGAGAAGTGACTTTCCTGAGGACAAGCAGCAAGTGATGGAGTTGAGCTGCTGCACAGAGAACCTGAGCCACAAATCAGCCAAAAATTATAAATTGAGTGTGGGTGCTCCTAAAAGAGATAGAGAATGACCCTTTCAGATGCTTGGGACGCTGGAGAAGCATTAAAAGCACCAGAGGAGCCTCTCCATTCACGGAATACTGCAGGAATAACTTGGATAATACATTTTAAATTATCCAGGTGTGACACCCTGACCTGTGCTGAGCAGACTTGCTGTGATTCTCCTGCCCTTCCCACGTTGATTAACTTTTATAAACCACTGGTCACTTTCACTGGAGTTGGTTCTCCCTCCCTCTTCCACATCCTTTTACTCCCAGTGGGAGAAAAGGTGCTGAAATAATTGCACAGAGGCTGCAGACAGTGCTTAAAATCTAAATAGACTCGCTAATTACTCCTAAAACATGTTTAATACCAGATACAGATAGCTGGAAAATCCAGTAAATGCTGTTCAAAATGTAAGTTCTGTGGCAAGCTGGATAATTTCCCCATCTATTACAACAGAATGGAATGTCAGGGCACTGTGCAAAATTTTAATTACATAATGAGATGACTGAATCACACAAGTTTGTCTTTTAACTCGAGCCCTGCTCTAGAGGGGTTTGGCAAGCACGAAACTGTGACCATGTTCACAGGGGTTTTTGGTTGAGGGAAGAGATGAGGATCTGACTCCATGTTTCAGAAGGTTTGATTTATTATTTTATGATATATATTATATTAAAACTATACCAAAAGAATAGAAGAAAGGTTTCATCAAAAGGCTGGCTAAGAATAGAATAGTAAAGAATGATAACAAAAGCTTGTGTCTCAGACAGAGAGTCTGAGCCAGCTGACTGTGATTGGCCATTAATTAGAAACAACCACATGAGACCAATCCCAGATGCACCTGTTGCATTCCACAGCAGCAGATAATCATTGTTTACATTTTGTTCCTGAGGCCTCTCAGCTCCTCGGGAGGAAAAATCCTAAAGAAAAGATTTTTCATAAAAGATGTCTGTGACAGGAATTGGTTTCCTGCTGGAGGTTCCTCTGGAATTCTGATGGCAGTAGAAATCTCAGAGGGACCATCCCAGGAATTGTAATCTGGGGCTCTTCTGGGAGAGGAGAAACAAGATGAGGTGAGATCAGAGATGTCAGCCAGCTCCTGCTGCAAGGGGCTGATTGTTTTCAGGCAGTAATGACCTGCAGTTGACTCAGTGACTCCAAGTGAGAATCTCTGAATTCCATTACCCAGCTCATCTCTGGGAAATCAATGAATGCCTCCCCAGTGACACATAAATAGCTCAGCCCTTTAAACAAGTGTCAGGAAAGGGCCTTCATTTCCCCCGTGTGCCTCTTTATCGTTCATGTAAATGGGCAGGAAAATGCAGCCCTTGGAAGTTTCCAAAGGCTCATTAATACAAAATGCAAGATGCACTGAGCTCCTTCCCAGGAAAAAAAAAACCAAACAACAAATCCTCTCTCTTTCTGTTCATATGTAAGGGCTGTCATCAAAGAGGGGACGTGCCTGTAATTCTGAAAATATCCCCACTGAGTTTATTTCTTATTTTTGAGGCTGTGCCAGCTCGTGGCCATGAGGTGCCCCTTACAGAGCTCTGTGGTTGGTGTGGCCACAGCCAGAACCCCATTCCCACTGTTTTATCCGGGCTGGGTGTGCTGAGCTCAGCTCCAAACCCAGGTCTGTGGGGAGAAAAGGCTGCAGAGAGCAGAGGCAGCCCCACAGCTCTGCAGAGCTAGAGAGGAAATGGGACTGGGGCCGTGATGTGCCTCCACCTTCTGCCCCAAAACTGAACCTGCAGAGATGAAAGGCTGCTGCAAACTCCTCTGAAAGGAGCCCAACACCACTGATACTTTTTTGGGGTTCTCTGATACTCTTTCATTTATTAATTATTTATTAATGCTTAAATTTATCAGTTATTTATGAATGATTAACTGCTGGGGAGGTGGGGGTGGGAAATAAAAGCCCTTGTGTAGCAATGGTGACACAGTGAATGGGTTTTATTTCCTTTTTTGCATTGGATTATTGGTTGTTTTAACACCAATTGTTTATTCATGTGTCTTGTTTTATTCACCAGGCAATGTTGGCCTCATTAGCCATAAATACATTTATACCTGACCTTGCTTTGGCAACTCCCTGCCTGGTTCTGTCTTTCTTTTACTGCACCTCCCCAGGCTTTGAGTAAAACAGCAATAAAAATAAAATAAAAACTGATTTCTAGCAGGTAGCTGTGGTGCATTTCAAGCTATTTTGGTTGATTAGGAGCTTGATTACAGCGGCTGATTGTTGGTGCATTTTACTGCAAGTTTTACCAAGCACAGCTGGCTCCATGGCCCTAAACATCATTTACATTCCTGGAGCAGCAATGAAAGCCCTTGCTGGAAGTCCTTTTAGGATCAATCCTTGCATTATTTTGGCATTCTTGCCATGCAAAAACCTTACAGGGTGTGGGGTGGTTCTTCATGGCACCTGCTGTAGGAACATGAGAATTTTTGTCTAAAACTTGGCCTCAAATCTGCTCTGTGAATGTTACACCAAACCTTAAATCCCCCCAGTTTCCACCTAAACAGCTCTGCAGCTCATAAAAACACCCCTGAGCTGGGATTCCAAACAAAACCAGGACTGGGGTGAGGTTCCCACCAGGTGAGGATTGTCCTGCTGCAACTGGGGACTTTCATAACCCCCAGAAGTCCAGATCAACACACCCAAAAAGGAAATTTGCAGGGTGAGCGGTCTGAAAAAGGCTTTCTGTGAAAAGTTTCTGGTGACTTTAGGAAAATCTGCTTAAGAGATTTCATGGGAATATTCCTGCTTAATTCAGCAGAGCTCCTAAAAAGTGGGGAGATGGTGCTTCTGGGCTAAGCTTAGTTTTATATCTGCAGTGGACTGGGGAGGGTTTGTCAGAGCTCTCCTGGAGCTGCAAATTTTGCACTCAACCTGATGTGGTCAAAAGATCTTTTTTATTCTTGTGCCTATTTAAACTCACGCAGATTGAGATTTTTCATCAAGAAATTTGCATTATAATGTCAGATAATGTGGGGCAGATCCACAGCCCCAGAGCCTGCTGTGCACAAGTGTTAAAAACTGCAGGATGTTTTCCATTCCCACCTGTATGGCAGATTACCTTTGCCAAGTGGGCAGTTTGCCTTATCTCTCTCTCTGAGTGACCACAATCACTCCTCCCTGGGCAGGGGACATTGCTGATAACAGCTATTGAATGTCCCTGCATGGCTGATAAGAACTACAGCATCCCATTGGGAGATGGGAGCCCAGAGGGAGGAGCCAAGCATTGCTGCCCAGATATAACCCAGGGGGAGGAGCCAAGCATTGCTGCCCGGATATAACCCAGAGGGAGGAGCCAAGCATTGCTGCCCAGATATAATCCAGAGGGAGGAGCCAAGCATTGCTGCCAGATATAACCAGGAGGACCAAGCATTGCTGCCCAGATATAACCCAGGGGGAGGAGCCAAGCATTGCTGCCCAGATATAACCCAGAGGGAGGAGCCAAGCATTGCTGCCCAGATATAATCCAGAGGGAGGAGCCAGCATTGCTGCCCAGATATAACCCAGAGGGAGGAGCCAGCATTGCCTACCCAGATATAACCCAGAGGGAGGAGCCAGCATGCTGCCCAGATATAATCCAGAGGTTTTGAGACACCAGCAACGGCTTCTCCATGGATTCCCCAGAGGAACAGCAGCTGCCTCTTCTCCACTGGATCTTCAGAGGGAGAATCCATCCTTCTCTACAGGATCCCTGCTCCAACAGAGCCAGCCCTGACACTGCAGGAGGGCTGAGCCACAATTCCAATGGGACTGCCACCAACAGCCTGACCCACAGGGTGTCAGGTTGGGTTCTGACTCTGTCAGTGTTGTTCTAGTGCACTGCATTGTTGATTTTATCGTTTTTTTTTTCTTTTCCCTATTAAAGAACTGTTATTTCCTGCTCCCATATTTTTGCCTCAGAGCCCCTGAATTTAAAATTTATAGCAATTTGGAGGGGTGGGGAGGGTTTACATTCTCCATTTCAGGAGAGGCTCCTGCCTTCCTTAGCAGACTCCTGGCTTTCCAAACCAAGGCAACAAGGAATCCTGGGGGCTCTAAAGGTCATTTCTGCCATGGGCAGGGACAGCTTCCACCAGAGCTCATCCAGCCTGCTCTGGGATGTTCCCAACAATCAAAGCCTCTGCAACCCCTGGGCAATCTTGTGTTCCAGCACCCTCATGAAAAGAAAAATTCTGGAACACTTCTGAGTTAGCTCACCCCACCCCAAGACAGCCCTGTTGTGTTTGGATGTCCCATTTCCTGTGAAAAGCAGAAAACTACCAACATTAGGAGCAGAGATATCTTATTTTTAGGTCCCTATGAAAATGTATATAATCCTTTTAAAATCTTTTTGAGCATCACTCAAAGCTTAGGCACAGGTGGAAGGTTTGGGCTGGCTTTTTTCTTATGTGGTTTGCTCACATTGAATTGTGCTGTCCCTGATGGGAGACACAGCTCAGAAAATGAGAGGGGTTTTCAGTCTAAACTCAAAGCCAGGCAAGATTAGGCTTTGTCTGCCTGATATTTTCATTTCTGCATTACAAGCGCCCAGTTATCTGTGGGTTTAGATAAAGATTTCCTGCAGCTCTTATCAGCCAGAGGCTGGCAGCACAGGGAGCCCTTGCAGAACATAAATATTGGTTTTGGAAAAGCACTTGGTGTTGTTGGGATCCTGTTGAACACTTCCAATTACAGCAGCTTCTTTGGAGAGGAGGAAACAGATTGGAGCCACTTCTTGTCCTTTTCTAGCACTTCTTAAGTGAAAGCCTCCAAAACCTTGACTGACTGCATGATGTAAAATTGAGATGCTCAGCTGATTTCTGCTTGCTGTCTGAAGCCCCCACCACCCTGTAATTTGAATTTTTTTCTGCTGACAATTGTTCCTTCAGGCTCTTCTCACTGCCTGAGCGCTGACCTGGTTAAATGTCTGCATGTCTGAGCACACCCAACCATTGAAAATTGGCAACAAAAAGTGAAAAATACTAAATTAATAGTAAAGAGATAGCAAAAGATGCTTAGCCAGTTTCCTTTCAGAAGATTATGTAAATTTTGCACAGGTAGAAAGATGTTTGAGCAGTGAAAGGTCACTTGTCTAATGACCCAAAATCTTTTGGTTTTTCACTTGTCTGAGCCAGTGTTTTGACCAGAGTGCCATCAGATTTTGATATCATTTTATTTGTGCCTAAATTCCAGCTGTTATATCCAATTTTCACTGACAATACTTGAGTAAGTTTTCACTTTCAGTACTTGAGGGGTTTCTTCCCTTCTCATAGTAAATATTCTAGTTGCTTCCCATAAAAACCTGTGGCCTCTGCCCACCACAAACCAGCCATTTCCCACAGTAAATCGAATAATATCTTTAATGATTGAGGCAGAGTGAGCCAATTATTCAACTAAATCCATCAATATCTAAAACAAGGAGATCCACACAATGTGTGTTCAGGAATAACTTCTGAGATCTTTGGGATCCAAATTCTTAAATTAAGCCCATCAATATCTAACATGGAGATCCACATAATGTGTGTAGAAATAACTTTTGTGATCTTTGGGATCCATATTCTTAAATTAAATCCATCAACATCTACATGGAGATCCAAATAGTGTGTGTTCAGAAATAACTTCTGAGATCTTTGGGATCAAAATTCTTAAATTAAATCCAACAATATCTAACATGGAGATCCACATAGCATGTGCTCAGGAATAAGTTCTGAGATCTTTGGGATCCAAATTCTTAGGTTATATCCATCAATATCTAACAAGGAGATCCACCTCATGTGTGTTCAGGAATAACTTTTGAAATCTTTGGGATCCAAATTCTTGAACTCATCAATATCTAACATGGAGATCCACATAATGTGTGTTCAGAAATAATTTTTGAGATCTTTGGGAGTTTCTCAAGTAGGACAAAGCCCTCCTGCAGCCCAGCCTGAGCTGTGGCAGCAAGAACAACAACTGCTGACCAAGAGATGAATTCACTGCAAAGTTTTCCCCAAAACTGTGTCTCTGACCTAGAAACAGCTCTGGCCTGATCAGTTGGTGCATTAAGTATCCAGTGGTTGTGAGGAAAATTATACACTGAACACCCCCTAACTATAGATTAGAGCAGTGTTGAAGCAGTTTTATTTCTGGAAATGTATAATCTTCTTACATCGACCTCGGGCCTTTGTGCAGAGGATTATTTGCACTGAGAGGCTGGGGCTGGGACAGGTCTGCAAGGAGAGAGTGCTGAGGGTGCTGCCTGCTCCCAAATTGCCTCCCCAGTTGCTTGGTAACAGATGCTGAGCTCCTGAGGGACTGGGAGCACTGGGATTGTGTGGCTGTGTCCTTGGGCAGCCTTTCTGAAGGCTTCCACAGTGAGGAAACCAAACCCTCTCTTCTCTGGAAATGAGATATTTTTTATATTCCTTAATATCCTAATATTAATATGTTATGTATTCCTTAATATTTGGTTTCAGAGGATGCTGGTGCTTGTGAAGTTTGTTCTCTTGATGCCTTGTGCATCCATTCCCTGATGGAATAAGAAACTGTTCGGGAACCTTGAGAAGGCTGACCTGGAACAGAGGCTGGGCAGAATTAGAGAATAAAGCAGGGATTTATTCAAAGGATCTCCTCAGTGGATCCACCTTGGGCAGCACAAGAGCCTGTCCGGTTATCTCGGCTGTTTGAGGGGCCTGGAAAGGCCCGGGGTGGCCTTGGGGCAGCCCGTGTATCGAAGGACGAGAAGAGGCTTCAGTTCTTCTTTCGCTTTTTATGTTTATTAATTGTTTATCTAAAAGATGTTCTTTCAGCCGAACAGAGATCTGCTCAGCAGTCAGCCATGAGCACACTGTGCCGTCCTCCGGACCGCCACGTATCTTTATACCCTTTGTTACGTGTACAATATTTATCATTTTTCCCCAATACCATTTATTCTTATAACTCGGTGCACTCTCAGTAATAACCAATCCAAAGGTGCCACCGTGGCCAAAGAAGATGGAGGAGAAGAGGAAGAAGAAGGAGGACAGGACACACCCCAATTCCTCCATCTTACTTCTCTAAACCCCCCTGTACAGAAATCCTAAACCCTGTGTCTCACCCTCTAATTAGCTAATCTCTTCGCCATTCACCCCGGTGAGGTCCTCTTATCTTCATAAAGGTGTCGTCTCCCGTGTAGGGTCAAAGTCCAGCCACCAGGCACTTCTGGCAACATTCCAGGACTCCCGGGCCCCCCAAGGGTGGTCTCGGAGGCCCGGCATCCCAGGACTCAGATCCTGAGATCCCACAGAGCCCAGCCAGGGCTGCACCCAAGATGGACCAAAATGGTCCCAAAATGCACAAGCAGTCACGAGGTCTCTCCCTGTGATCAGTTCTGCTCCATTTGCACCTTGCAGTTCATTGTCCCATTCCAGCTTTAGCCCCTGCAGTCCCACCCTGCTTGTTTTTCTCTCTCCAGCCCACGGGGTTTGTGCTCCTGGGCTGAGATTTGGATCATTTGTCCTTGGTGCCCAGCTGGAGCAGGAATTCTTTTGTCTCCCTGATCTGTGCACAGAGCTCACCATCCCCTGATTGTGAAACCCAGATCCACACACTAAAGCAGCACAGAATGTGAAAAATATAAAAACCAAAACTTGAGCCATCACTCTCTAGGCATTTCCTGGGCAATTCTGAAGTTCCTGGTGCTCCTTTGTCCCTCAGCTCCTGGGCTCTGCCCTTGAGTCAGACAAAACAGGAGAATTCTAACTTTCGGTGTTGATAGGTGATAAACTGTTCAAATCTATACAGAAAAACGTTCACCAGGCTGTGGTTGAGCAATGGTCGCCTCAGAAAACTGAGTAAATGTAGAAATCATAACCTTTCATGGTCTTGGTTGGCTCAGATGAACTATAAATTGTAACATCTTTGGCCATATTAAAACCACCACGTTATCCATGATAATGGGGCATCTTCCTGCATCAGTGCCTGAGCTGGAATCCGTGTCACTGCAGCACACCTGGGTGGTTGAATCTCATCAAATACCCACTGAAGGCACAGGTCCAGCTCAGTGTCTACAGAGGGCCCCAGGTCAGCTCTTCCCAATAATCCCCATTTACAAGAGGTAATGGAAACCTGGCTTTTAGCAGGAAGCTTTTCAGCTGAGGAAAATCCCTGGATTTCTGGCACAGGAATGCAAAACTCTCTTTGGAAGCTATTCCAGTAGGTAGCCACCGTCCCAAAACCCAATAAAATAAAATTTAGATAATTTATTTATAATTTATTTATATTTATTTATCCTTTATTTATAGATAAATCCATCATTTAGATTTCTAATTCAGATAATTTATAATTTTAGATAAATTTATAGTTTAGATTAGCAGAGCAGCTGCTCACTGCCCAGGTGGTAAAACCTTCTCCCACCGCCGTGAATTTGCAGCAAAAGAGAATTAAAGGCTGAGGTTTTGCGAAAAGGAGAGAGATTCCTCTGATCCTGTTATCACAGGCTGAAATCACTCAGGTGAAAAAGGAGGGATGTGAGGAGCTTTAACTCTGTGCTGGGAAAAAGAAACTCCAGGAGGTTTTCAGAGACACGAGTCCAGCCCCAAATTCCTGTTCACCAAATAAATCAGCAGTGAATATGGTAGCCCAAGATCCATGAGAGCATCCTTGACCCACCTGCAACCTGGATTTCCAAAGAAATCTCACCTGAGAGTGAGGAGATGGACAAACACATCTTTCCATGAATCCGTCAAAAAGCATTGGGAAGGATGGAGACAACCAAATCAAGGAAAATGATGGCTCCAGAAAAAACACACAGCCTTCCTTAGGTCATTTTTATAATATTTACAGGGGAAATAGTGACAGGGGATGAGGGAATGGCTTCAAAATGGCTTCAAGTGGGTTTAGATTAAATATTAGGGCATATATACATATATAATTAATACATATTAATATATATTAAATATAAAATTAATTATACTTATATTTAGATATTAAATATAAAATTAATATATTTTAAATATAAAACTCTTCCCTGTGAGGGTGGGCAGGCCCTGGCACAGTTGCCCAGAGAAGCTGCGGCTGCTCCTGGATCCCTGGCAGTGCCCAAGGCCAATCTTTGGCAGTTTATTCTCCACCTTAAAACTGCCTTTATTCTCTAGAAAGCTCCTGAGAAATTGCTTCTGGATCATGGGCATGAAAAGTGGAATCCAAACAAGGTTTTGGTGAGAACACTGAATAAATAATTTTATAGCAGTTAAAAGTTCAGATGAAACTCACACATGGTGTGACACAAGATATCTTGTGGCCATTTTTGTATTGGCTAAATAAGGACCAATATTATTTCCCAAATTACCTCCAGCTGAGCAAAACACTTGAGTGTATTCTTCATTTTTAAGCCCACAAATAGATATATGGCCCTTCACTTTCTGTTCTTTATTGCTGTGTAAAATCCTCAGCTCCTTCCTCAGAGATTTTTATTTCTTACTTCTTCTAATCAGGCAAAACTCCCAATAATTCTGCAACACTCTTGAGGCATTATGCAGGTTATTTATAGCTGCCTTTAACAGAAATAACTTGGACAAATCCATCGTGCAGAGACTTCCAAGCAGCAGCAGCAGCAGCAGGGTGCAAAGTCCCCTTTGCTTCTTTGCTGTCAATCCACAACAGAAACTGGAAGGGCAAATCAGGTAATTTGGGACTGGTGAAGGATCCAGGGTGTGCTGGGGGATGGAATCATGGAATGGGGAAAAGGTGGGGAGGACTTGAGGGCTGAGTCCTGTCATGGGTCCAGCACCACAAGTGCCACATCCAGGTGTCTTCTGAAAATTTCCAGGGATTGTGATTCCACAATTCCACCACTGCCCTGGGCAGCTCCGTCCAATGTCTGACCACCCTTTCAGTGAAGGAATTTTTCCTGATATCCAACCTCAGCCTCACCTGGTGCAACTTGAGGCCATTTTTTTGTCCTGCCCCTTGATCCCTGAGAGAGGAGAACACCTCCTCCTTCTCCTTCTCCTTCTCCTTCTCCTTCTCCTTCTCCTTCTCCTTCTCCTTCTCCTTCTCCTTCTCCTTTCACTTTCAACATTCTCCTCACTTCAACATGTCAGGAGTTGTGCAGAGCCACCAGGTCCCCCCTGAGCCTCCTTTTCTCCAGGCTCAGCCCCTTCCCAGCTCCCTCAGCCCCTTCCCAGCTCCATTCCCTGCCCTGGGCCCCTCCAGCCCCTCCAGGTCCCTCTTGTGAGGGGCCCCAAAGTGACCCCAGGGTTTGGGGTGGTGTCCCCCCATTGCCCAGCTCAGGGGACAATCCCTGCCCTGCTCCTGTGGCCTCACCATTGCTGACCCAGCCCAGGTGCCCTTGGCCTCCTGCACACCTGGGCACAGCTGGGTTCATGTCCAGCCACTGTCCCCAGCACCCCCAGCTCCTCATCCCCCAGATTTCAGCAGACCCAAGGGCAGGAGCCTCCCAAAGGTGCTCAGCCCATGGGTCCAGCCTGTGCAGGTCCCTCTCTGAACAGTCAGATCTGCTGCTCCCTGCCTGCATTGAAACTCATACTTGTAAAATTTAGCCCGGTTTGGGATGAAAAGAGAAGGTTCACCCACGTACAATAACTTCAGAGGATGATGGATGCATTTAGCTGGAACAACCTACTCTAAAAATAGAGTTGTGGTTCTTTTCTTTTGGCACAAGAGCAATGAGATGTGGGAAGAGAAGGAGCCTGAGAAACTCCACATGCACTGCTCCCAGCAGAGCTCAGAGGCAAGGCTGGAGAGCCACATCCTCCCAAATTCTCCAGCCAGGGGTTCAGCTGAAAATATCTGAGAGCTCATTTATCTTCATCCTGAGGAAATGAATCTTGGGAGGTTTTGACACTCATTTCTCCTCGTGCCCTCAGGCATCTTTGTGCTTGTGTGAGAGAAGGGAACAGAGGGCTGGAGACAATGAATTACTGAAAGGCTTCTGGAAATATGTGGCCAAGGAGAGAAGGGCCAACCTATGAAAGGTGCTGCATTTATAGGAATTAAATCTCTTTTCTCCCAGAGGGAAAAGCTGCACTGTCACGTTTTGACAGAAGAAAATTGACATGGAAGGAAGGTGTTGAAAACTTCCAGTCAGGGGAAACTCTGGAATCCTTTTGAGGTCTCAAAGGAGTCAAAGCTGGAAGAAGGCCTTTGGAAATCACAGCCCTGGAATTGCTATAATCTTTGTAATAGATCTTCTATGACAATTTCCCACTGTTTGCAATCTGTGAAGCAGTATCAGCAGGAGACTGGGAATATCTGTTTCTCTTTCCTTCTTCTTCTTCACATAAATAAATCCCTTAGAGAAAAAAACAAAAAAACTTTTCAGCATCTCCAGTCCCACATAAAAATGTGAAGTGGGCAATCAATATTTTAGTCTGCTTCAGACTATTTTAAACTTTTCCCAACTCCTTTGTCATTAATGCAGTGGAAAATGGGATGAATTTGGTACCATTGCAGAGTGCTGTGAAAATGCCCCATCTAGCACAGAAACGTGGCTGTGGGTGTGCATTTTCAAATGCAAAATGCAAACCGAAAATGCCCCATCTAGCACAGAAACGTGGCTGTGGGTGTGCATTTTCAAGCACTTTGGTTTCCCCTGCCACGACCCTGGGGTGGGACCTGACTAAGCTTTATTGGGCTGCCTGATTTAGCCCCAGAGTCAGCGTGAGCTTCATGCTCAGAGCAAATTGAGACAACCCAGTAAGTCAAAGTTCCCTCACGAGGAACTTGTGAAACGTGAAGAATGCCTAAATTTTATATAAAGCACAATTTGAATCTGAACTCAAGCCCACGTGAGCATTAGAGCTCCTTTTGTACTTCTGTCACAACTAAAGGGAGGTGATGGTACATTTTTTTCACCCTGTTTGTTTGTTTGATTGAAAAAATTGTATTTTTTTAGGAAAAAGGCAGAAATTATTTATGAGATATTTCACTAAAAATACAAACAAAATGCTGTTGTGGGGGTTCTTGTGTCTGTGCTCTTCTCACTAAGAGATAAAAAAGCGGAGGAGGATCTGGGTTGCAAACTCCAGAGCCAAACCTGAGCTCTTGCAGAGGGATCTGATCCCTCCATCCCCACTGTGCCCAAGGACAGCAGTGTCAGCCCTGCCTCCTGCACCCTGTGCACTCTGCAAACAAGCACCAAAGAGGGGCTGGAAGCTCAGAGCAGCTTTTCTCTCTCATCTCCATCAGCAGAGCCTCCCTTCTGTGCGCTCTCCATAAATTATGTGCATTTAAATATGGAATTTATCAGGCCTTTTATGTATTTTTTAATGCCATGACACTATTCAGCCACACATGCATGTGTGGAAGCACACGCACACACCCAATCACACCAAGAGCTCCTTTTACTTCCCAAATTTTTTTTTAAACACAAAATCAAGCCTACATTTTAGTTCCCACTGTAATTATAATCAACGTCTTCTTCTAGGAAGATAAAAAGAGAAAAGTGGGAATCAGGAAAAGGGAAATGTTACAAGCCTTTTCATTAGGGTTTTATGTATTTAAAGAATTTACATTTTTAACCAGTGGCAAATTTATTTCATACTCCATAAGCTCTGAGGATCCTTTGGGATAAACAGCATGAAAGCTGTCATTTGAGAACAATCATCTATTTTCTGTTTATTGAAAGTTTGCTTTTTTTTGTGCCACGGTGTTTTGCGTGGAGCTGGAAATATTTGTTCAAAATGATAATTGTCAAAGCGCTCGCTCTGTTTGGGATTCGCTTGTTAAAGGGAGCTGCCTCTGCCATGAAAATAGAGGGAATGGTGCCAGCTGATTTCTTTGGGATGAAGGTTGAAGCCTTCCCCAAAGCCACTTGAGGTCTCATTGCAGTTTCCTGGCAGCCAGAGCAGGGGCAGAGAGGAAAAGTTGAATTTGAGGAGAGGAGGCAGAAATCTTTGTGGGGAGAGCTCTGCAGAGCTTGATGGCTGAAATTCAGGTTTGGGGGCATGGATGGACAGGCATTTTCTGCCGGAACCCTGGCTGATGAGAACTTTAAACTTTCTGTGCAGAAAGGCAAAGACCCACAAGAGAACACTGCATTGACCTGAGGCCGTGGAGAAGCTTCCAGAATGGAGTGACAGAGCTGGGATTGTGGGCGTGGAGTTTGAACAGAAGTGTGAGATATCACAGGGTGGGAAACTCAGAGTTTAAGGGTTTAGAATATAGTAATATATATATAAAGCAAGATGGAGGTTTTAGGGCAGTGGCTGGTCCTCCTCCTTCTCCTTCTCCTTCTCCTTCTCCTTCTCCTTCTCCTTCTCCTTCTCCTTCTCCTTCTCCTTCTCCTTCTCCTTCTCCTCCTCCTCCTCCTTCTCCTTCTCCTTCTTCACCTTCTTCACCTTCTTCACCTTCTTCTTCACCTTCTCCTCCATGGGTTTGGGTGGTTTTGTGTAATTGGATAAAAAAGTCCCCACTGCAGGCATAGGTGGTTGGTTATTGGGTTAGAAGTAAAAATAATTGAGGTGTCGTTTCTTAATTGGACAGTTTATCCCTAAAAGGCCTTGTAGAGATAGATAGTGAGTGAGCCATTTTGTAGCTTGTTAGTTGTCACAGACATATTTGATGAAAAATCCTTTTGTTAGGATCTTTTCTCCTGAGAAGCTGAGAAGCTTCAGCTTCATGTTTTGCTGCTTTGGAATGTGATTTGGAGAATTGTTTTGGGCAAACATGTGAATTGTTTTTACTTGATAACTCAGCAATGACAGCCACCTGTGTCGAGGCTGTGGGCAGTCACAAGATTTTATTATCATTCCATTTCTTTCCTTGCTAGCCTTCTGATGAAATCCTTTCTTCTATTCTTTCAGTATAGTTTTAATGTAATATATATCATAAAATAATAAATCAGCCTTCTGTAACATGGAGTCAGATCCTCATCTCTTGCCATGCTGGGATTGCCAGCGAATTCAACAGTTGGCAGAATGCTGTAGAACTCAGGGTTTGTGAGACTGTGATGGAGATAAAAACTAACAAACACCTGAGCTCGAACACCAAATACCATCTTGAGCACTTCAATCCTGACCTGGACAGAAGAAGAAAAGAAGCTGAGAACTGACAATTTTCAGTGGGAATGAATCCATTCCCACGTGGGATTAGTGGAATCCTGCTTCCCATCAAACCTGGGATGATTCCATCGCTGCTGCTGCAAAGCCAGTCTGGGCTGGATCCTCCAGAATCCTGAACTTTAAGTGCCTCTTACCTGAGCAGCCACCAGAAGATGAAGGAGTAGGAATATCCTAAAACTTTCCCCAAACACAAATTAAGACCCATTTCTGGGATGTACTTCACACCTTGCTGATTTATTTACAGGTCTATAAATTCTCTGTCTCATTGATTCTTACTGTGCTGGCCATGGGATTTAAAAGCCTCAGGATTTTCTTGCCCAAATGTTGTCCAATTTTTTCCCAAATTTTAATAATAATAGAAGAAACATATTTAATGTAGCGACAGCTATGACTTATCTGTTCAGATCAGCAGAAACAAAGGGGAATAAAGTACTGTCCTCAATCATTGAAGGATTTTTATTTCTGTCTTTGAGCTGGGGCAGGATGGAACAGGAATTCACCACTTAGCCCAAGAGTATTATTGTGTTTTCTTAAAGACACAAATCACTGCTGCCTTTGCCTTTGCTCTGGATTTAAACTAATCCATTTGTATGTAATAAACAGCTCCTGGGCCTTACACTGATTGCAAGAGTGGAATAGAAGAAATTAAAAATTCAGTGAGTTGAGGTGGTGCTGGAGTCATCTCCTCAACGTGAAATGCTTTTTTCCTGTGGCTCAGAAGTCACACCAGCAATAATTCATGGCAAATGATGACTTTTGGGTGGATTTAGAGATCTCCAGATGCTGTTTGTTTGAAACCTGTGGTTCTTTTGCTGGACCCAGTGCCATGTGCTGCTCCCAAATTCCCTGAGAGAGCTGACTAATAGTTAGATTTTTTGGAAAGCAGTGACTTTCACACCAGCAAAAGCGTTAATTAAGAAAAAAAAAAGGGTTATTAGTGTCCTTTATTGTTGCAAAGCATCCTTTGGAACCAAACTCTCAGTGCAGGAATCGGCAGCAGGATGGTCCCACCAGGCTCAGTGCTGTCACTAGGCAACCCTTGATGGTGGCTTTGAGGCCCTCAAAGGACGGGACTGGGATGGAAATCAGAGATGATGTGCTAAAAATCCCCTGCCAAAGAGGTCTGCTGGTGTTTTATGGGACAGGAGACTGAGTATCACATGGCCCTCAGTGTTTAAAGGAGCTATGGGAGGCTGAGGTTGAAGCTTTTCTTCATCTTTTTAATATCTCATCTTTTCTACTGTCACATCTCGTTTATGCTGTGCTCTTAACTGAGTTTTAGAGCCAGGGCTGCATTTTATTGCAAGTGTTAATCCCATAAAAGTGTCATTCTCAGCTAGTTAGCTCTGGGAAGTCTTGGAAGAGTAATAAAATTCCTGCTGCAATATAGAGAAGAAGATTGTGTGCCAGCCTCTGGGCACCAGCGGTGAGGCCACGGGCAGGACAGAGGATTTGAGTTATAGGCGACAAAAAGAGCACCTGGGAATACTTCAGGTATTTTATTCTTCATCCTTTTAACTCCAGGTCTTTGAAATGAGACCTGAAATCATTGGTCCAGTGAAGAGGAGCTGCAATGTCTTCCTCTGCAGAGAGAGAGCTTTCCCTTATGGAATAAGGAACATTTTGTTCCTGATGCCTTGAGAAGGCTGACCTAGAACAGAGGCTGGGCAGAGTTAAAGAATAAAGCAGGGATTTATTAAAAGGATCTCCTCAATAGATGCACCTTGGGCAGCACAAGAGCCCAGCCAGGGCTGCACCCAAGGTGAACCAAAATGGTTCCAAAATGAACCCAAGATGACCCAAAATGGCCCCAAAATGCACGGCCGGGCACGGGGTCTCTCCCTGGGATCAGTTCTGCTCCATTTGCACCTTGCAGTTCATTGTCCCATTCCAGCTTTAGCCCCTGCAGTCCCACCCTGCTTGTTTTTCTCTCTCCAGCCCACGGGGTTTGTGCTCCTGGGCTGAGATTTGGATCATTTGTCCTTGGTGCCCAGCTGGAGCAGGAATTGTTTTGTCTCCCTGCTCTGTGCACAGAGCTCTCCATCCCCTCATATGAACCCAGACCCACACACTAAAGCAGCACAGAATGTGAAAAATATAAAAGCCAAACCTGAGGCATCATTGCCTGCTTGGCAATCCATGGATCCAGAGTCCCTGCAGGGCACAGAGCCCCATCTCAAACATCACAGAATGGATTAAAGGTGATTTCTGACTCCAATCCTTTTTCAGGAGAGCAGCAGGAACACCTGGTGCTCTCTCTGCTCTCTCTTTGAGCCTGGCCTGGCTTGGCCAGGGGCTCTGGCTCAGCTCCATGCCCAGCTTGCTCCTGGGGGTCTCTAATGAGACTGCCACCAGGAGAGCGTGGGATTGCTCCAGACTGAGTCAGAGCATGGAACTCTGGATGTCCCTGCGAGGAGGGAAGGTTCAGTTGCAGGGAACATGTCAGAACCAAGCCCCAAGCTCTGTCACAGCAGCCTGCAGCCATCCCGTCTCCTGCAGCCTCAAAGTCCTCGTTGCATTTGCTTCAGAAAGGAATAAATCAGGATAATAATAATAATAAGGCTGTGCTTGTCAGGCTGCTCACGGGGCAGATCCAGCCCTGTGTCCTGTCCCCAGCACAGCCAAACTGATGGCTCCTGCTCTTGTTCTGTCACCTGCAAAGACAGAATCCATTTGGTCCCAAAATGCACGAGTGCTCATGGGGTCTCGCTTTGATCAGTTCTGCTCCATTTGCATATTGGAGTTAATTTCCCAATTACACCTTTAGCCCATCAAGTCCCATCCTGCTTGTTTTTCTCTCTTCATTCCACGTTGTTTATGCTGGATTTGTGCCTGGATTTGTGCTGCTCTCCCCAGAACCCCCATTTCAAACCAGAGAAACCTGAGCTTCACAAGCACAGCCCGGAGATGCTTCTGCACAAAACAGGAGCGTGGTTAGGTACCAAGATTTTCTGCCTGTTTCCTGAGCTTCATCCCTTTCCTTCCTGGCTTTAATTGCCCCAAATCCAAGCCCCTTGCAGCTCATGGAGGCAGCAATGCCCTGGGCATCCCCTGTGCCTGGCTCTGCTGTGGCAGGGCACTGACACTGCCTCGGACAGCTTCTCCCTGGAGCTCTTCCTCCCTCTGCACTATATTTGTGCACTGCAGCCTGGGAGCCCTGAGAAGGAGCTGCAAAATTCTCCTTAACTCCCTCACGGAACTGAAAAATTAGCAGAAGGCTCAGTAATTTGAATTAAAAGCTGAATTTCCCACATCTTGCTTCAAGAAGAGGCAGGGAGACACTCTTACATCAATGCACCCATGCAGGCTGCACTGGATTTGTATTTATTTTGTATTTTGCATTTTGCATTTTTTTTTAAATTTTCTATTTTGTATTATTTTGTATTTTTTATTGCGTATTTTGTATTTATTTTGCATTTTCACCCCTGGCACAAAAGGTGAGCACTGCTTGCTCCAACAGTCCTGATGGCACTGGGATGTGCTGTAAAATACCCTGGAAAAGCCTAATGGGGGTAATGGATTTACAGAAAAAAAAAATCTATTTCTTCTATTATTCTTTTATTTTTCCTTGCCTCCACTTCATAATATTAAGAATAGCTTATATATAGCTTAATATATAAATAACAGCCTAATATATAGAATATTAATATAATAGCTGACTATTAATATAATAGCTTAATATATAAAATACTTTACTGAATATATGTTTCCTGTAAAACCAGCTTAGTTGTTTATTGAAAGTTAGTATTCTTATGTTAATCTTTATGTTGTATCACACAATAATTTCAGTGTTTCCTGCCAGTTTTAGGGTTTTTATAGAGACTTTTTATAGAGATTTCTAGTTGGTTTAGTTTTTATAGAGATATTGGAGTTTAATAAATAAGAATAGGAATTATAACATCTGTATTAACTCACTCTTCAGATAAAACTAAAAAATAAAATAAAAATTTTTAAAACACCTCTCAATTACCGCATCTGTAAGTCAAAAATAATTTATTACAACAGCCTAGGGAAAGGTTCAGGCTTTTGCAATGGGATGCTCTGCTCTGGGTATCAGGGTGGGAATGAGGTGGGATGGGGGAAGTTCTGGGTGGAAATGAAAAATAAATTTTTTCTTTTTAATTTGCCATTACCCTCACATCACCAAAGATACCAGCACAGAAAGAACCTTAAATAAACGACTGGAAACCTGTGGGTAAAGCTGTTGTTCAGAGCAATTTGTAGCTTTTAAGTTGGAATTAGCTCTGAGTGTCCCTGTTTATTGAAAGGGATGCGACTGGGGCTGAAGAGAATCTGCTGAGGAATTAGAATGGCAAAAAAAAAGGAAAATTTGTTTTTTCTGAAAATTGGATTGAATATCCAGTCTTATCTGAGTATCTCTAGATTATATGCAATATATGGAATTTACCAGGCCAGTGTTGAGGTCTGGTCCTGAACTTTTCTCCAGCAAACCAAGGGAGGACCAGGCAAGTATTACAAAACAGAAGAATGCAGAGCATGTAGGAAAAGAGCTCGAAAACACTCCTGTATCTCCAAGCATTTCCCTCAGACACCAAAAAGAGAAATAAACCTGTGAATAATAAAGCTTTTCCCTCCTTGGCTGCCGTTTGCAGAGGTCCCAGCCCAGCTGTGCCTTGGTTTGTGCTCTGGGAGGTGCAAAAGGGTGGCAGCGCTGCCACCAACATCCCCAGCCCTGAGCTCGTTTGGCCACTGATTCAAAGAAGATCAAGCCAAGCTTCTTCACACTGCAGCAAAACCTTCAGAGCATCCTGGCTGCCAAATTTAGGAGAAAAGGTTAATATAAACCTCACAGCTGAGACAGTAAAGGATATTCGAGGTGACATCTTGGCCATGAGCTCTGCTTTGGGCTCTGGGGGAAAAAAAAAAAAACCAGAACAAGGTTAGTTCTAACCTTCAAATTAACCTTTTTCTATTTTTTTTCTGCAGCCAGAAGAAGACCTACGGGCCAAGATGTCGGCTCGAATATTTTGTGTGTATTTCAAAGCTCAGCTTTGACCCCATTTCCATGGTTTGGTCTCTGGACTTCGCCAATATCAAGTGGTGCTGTGCTGATCCCTCTGTTTTCCTGGGACCAGAGGAAAAACTAAATATTATTTGTGGGCTGCTTTAGAATCCTTGCTTTGTTTCAGCTGAACCTAATTCAGTTGTCTACTCTTCACCATGCTGGGTTTGTTTTTTTTTGGTTTTTTTTCCTGTGGCCCTGCTATTTTATTTTTTTTTTCCTGGCTATTTGTTCCTTGTCATTTGCAGTAATCTGATTTCATTTGTTCAGCTCTTGGCATAGTCTCCCAACATAGTCAGCTGCTGCCATGAATATGTGGAATTTCTGCAATCTGACTAAATATCAATAGACTATTGAACTTTTATATTATGCATCCTTGTAATCAAGTCAACTGCTTGAGAATTTGCACATCTATGCATTTAGATGTGGAAAAAATAGGCTGTGTTCATGTAATTAAAGTCTATATCACAATACTTGTGCATAAAAGGGCCAAATTAAGGTTTTGAAGGCAAGTTTAATTCCAGCACTTCCTCTTTGTTTGGTGCTTGACTTTGCAACCTGAAAGAGATTTCTAATGTGATTTTTTTTTTACTTTATTCATAATATCCATGGAAAATTGAGGTGCTGAATTGTCTGTAGCCACAGCCCCTTGCTGTGAGTTATTGGTAATTAATAAGATTTGCAGCTATTAAAGGTGAATTGAGGCAGGAGAAGCAAAAATTACTGAGTTTTCTCAGCACCAACTTTACATTGGGATGGAAAGTGGGGAAAAAACCCAAAATCAGGGGATTTGTGCATTTTGTGCCTTGGAACCCCAATACAAAAATCACAATATTTGCAGGAACATTTTCTATGTAAGTCAGCAAAAGAAGGGAAGGGTGAGACAGCTGTGACCGAAAAAATGAAATAAATGGGGCTGTTCTCAGATTTTTTATAACATGTGGGGTTTTAAGCCCAGGATGTTTGGTTTGGGTTTTTCTGTGGTATCAGAAAAGCACAGGCCAGCATCAAATTGTCCAATTCCACCAGCTTGGTATCGTTTGGGTGCTAAGACAGGAATTAAAATGTCAGATAAAAATGAAATTGGCTCCTTTGAGTTGGAATGGAGTGAAAGGAAGGAGCTGGAGGGATTATGATTTCTCAAAATGATTTTTATGAATTAAGATCAGCATAAATCAAAGAGATGACGATGTTTGTCAAGGCAGCTTGGCCAACATGGGGCCAAAAAGGCTGAAAGAAAACCCAAAAAAGCTGGAATGAAAACTGTATTTTTTGCCAAGCAATCCAAGGTAACCAATCAGAATAATGGCAGCAGCAACACCTGCAGCTTCTGATGGAGTTAGAAACTGTCAAACCCTCAGGAATCATTGTCCTCAAAACAAAAAAATTCAGGGCAATAAATCACCACAATGGGCTCTACGGTCTTTGCCACTTGTCATATTAAAGGACATTTTATTTTAAAAATATTATTAATTTATTGTACATTTATTGAACATTTATTGGACATTTATCATAAATTTATTGTTTTATAATTACTTATCATTGATTTGTTATAAACTTTGTTCCAAAATATGTAGTATTTTCAATATCTTGGATTTTCTTGAAGTTTAAGCTTTAAGGCCGATCCCCATTGGCCACAGCAAGAACCCCAGAGGCTGCAGCCCCAAAATGGAATAATTTACCCAAAAATTGCAATAATTCACCCATAAAACTGCACAGGGAGGTTTCCCCACCATCAGCAGCCCTGCAGAATTCCTGCTCTCCTGTCTGGCACTGGAGTCCTCTCTGAATTGTTGTTTTCTGCTCAATGGGGCTCATTTCCATGGATGTCAGGAACATGGAAATTCTGCATTTTTCATTTTTGGGGTATTCCATGACATCTCTGATTTCCATCCCTGCATTATCCATTGGTGCAGCACAGGATGCTCTCCTGCACACACACAAATAAAGACATTTTTGCTTGTTGGAGGCCCAGCTGAGAATCCCTCCTGCATTGCCTTGAGATGATCAATTTTCTGAAGTGTCCAATATCCAAGCACAAAAAAGGCATCTTAAGTTTGAGGACACTTTTCTCTTGTGATACTGCCCACATAATTCCGCTTTTAAAGCCATTTCAAAGGCCCTGCACTTACCAAATTTAGTAATTTTGGGGTTTTTTTTGTTTGCTGTTTCCATTCCCACCTCCCCTATTATCGATGAAGAAATTTATCACCTCAAGGCAATGCAGAAGGAATTAATTTTTATTTTCTGCTCTGTATTGGGGTTTTTTCCCATGGATGTCAGGAACATGGAAATTCTGCATTTTTCATTTTTGGGTATTCCATGACATCTCTGATTTACACCCCTGGATTATCCATTGGTGCAGCACAGGATGCTCTCCTGCACACACACAAATAAAGACATTTTTGCTTGTTGGAGGCCCAGCTGAGAATCCCTCCTGCATTGCCTTGAGATGATCAATTTTCTGAAGTGTCCAATATCCAAGCACAAAAAAGTTTGTGTTAACATCTTAAGTTTGAGGACACTTTTCTCTGGTGATACTGCCCACATAATTCCGCTTTTAAAGCCATTTCAAAGGCCCTGCACTCACCAAATTTAGCAATTTTGGGTTTTTTTTTTTGCTGTTTCCATTCCCAGCTGAGAACCCCTCCTGCACTGCCCTGGGAAGATGAATTTGCTCTGCACTGCTCCACCAGGCTGTTTGCAGTGTAAACACTCTGCCTTCAGCTGGAGGTGCACACAAAAATGCTCTCAGGAAGTTCCTGCTGCTCCTGCAGCGCCACGCTGGGAATATTTTGTGCTGTTCCCAGCAAATCCTTCTGTTATTTCTGTAAATATTTGCTCTGGGGAACAGCAAACAACATTTTGGAAGACCGTAAAGACTTTATTCAAAATTGTGGTTAATATTCAAGGAATGTTCTCTTGAGTCACTATCTGCTCTCTCCTGGCTGCCTCGTTTCATTTCTTGTGTGTGAGTCTGAATTCAGGTTCTGAATCTGAGAAATACCAGGAGTATTCCTGATTTCTGTATCTGGATATCATGTAATTAAAAAGAAATTATTTAATGCATTCCATGCAGCCACTCTGTACCCCATTGAATAAGAGATCATAATTATAAAAGGGGCTTTGACTTATATTTAGCTTTAACATATTTTTTTTAAGTATCATGGATGCACTTACAAGCATGAAATTCTTTTCAAAATTTGGTAAATCTATTTTAAAAATAATTTAAAAATTCGGTAATTTCTATTATAATTCTATTTCTATTCTATTTTCTATTTCTTATCTATAATTCTATTTCTATTTCTAAATAAAATACATAAATTTGGTAATTTCTATTCTGTAGTTTAAATTAAAATTTAGATATAGAACAAAAAAAAAATCTAACCTACCAAAAAATAGGTTGGGTCTGATGCGTGATCCAGCAAAAGAGCATCACTATTTGAATTTCAAAATCATGAATTCCCAAAATGTGCACCTCAGAAATTAGTAGTAGATCGATAAAGTAGAACGATAGTGAATTTATCACAGAGTGGAAAAATAGATTTTTGGGGTTTTTAGATTGGGGGTTCAGGGGACAAGATGGAGGAATTTGGGCGTGTCCAGCCTTTCTCCTTCTTCTTCTTCTTGGCCTCCATCTTCTGCTGTGATGTTGGCACTTTTGGATTGGTTTAAGGTAGAAGCTCACTGTCTGACACAGGTGACAGGTATTGGGAAGTGCCTCTGACTGTCCTGCTGATCAGACCTCAGCTGGACAGGAGAAAGAATTTTATAGATAAGATACAATAAACAAACTTGAGACCAAGAAATGGAGAGCTCTGAATCCTTCTTTGACCACCAGGCTGGGAAAAGAGACTTTCTAACACATCTCAGAGTCACTCTGAGCAGCTAAAGATCCCGAGAAGAAACATCTGGGGACAGAACTGGGCACCCTAAATGGACTTTGCTGTGATTCCCATTCTGTTGTCTCTCCCCAGTGCTTGGAGCACCTCCCTGAATGTGGGATCTCAGGATCTGAGTCCTGAGATGCCGAGTCACCGAGAGCACCCTTGGGGGGCTCGGGAGTCCTGGAATGTTCCAGAAGTGTCTGGTGGCTGGACTTTGATCCTACACAGGAGACGACACCTGTATGAGGACAGGAGGGTTTCACCGGGGTGAATGGTGAAGGGATTGGTTAATTAGAGGGTGAGACACAGGGTTTAGGATTTCTGTACAGGGGGGTTTAGAGAAGTAAGATGGAGGAATTGGGGCGTGTCCTGTCCTTCTTCTTCTTCTTCTTCTCCTCCATCTTCTGTGGTGATGGTGGCACTTTGGGATTGGTCATTACTAAAAGTGCACCGGGTAATAAGAATAAATGGTATTGGGGAAAAATGATAAATATTGTACATGTAACAATGGGTATAAAGATACGTGACTGCCCCGAGGGCAGCACAGTGTGCTCATGGCTGGCTGCTGAGCAGAGCTCTGTCGGGCTGAAGAAAATCTTTTAGATAAACAATTAATAAACATAAAGACCGAAAGAAGAACTGAAGCCTCTTCTCGTCCTTCGATACGCGGCTGCCCCAAGGCCACCCCGGGCCTTTCCAGGCCCCTCAAACAGCCGAAAACCCGACACCTGATTGCAGCACCGCTGTTGGGATGAATTTTCCTGAGTGTTCTGACACCTTCCCCAGGCTGCTGAATAGATTTGATAATTAGACAATGGGATTTTTCTGTTCCTGCCCACCCTCGCTGAGTGCTGCTCGTGATTCTATTCTTGTCTGGCATATCCCAGCTTTTAAATGTTCCTGCTTTTAAAGGGTTTGGGGAGTGCAGCAAAATATCAGAGGGATAATTCAGCAAAATATCAGAGGAAAAATTCAGCAAAATAAAGTTGGAGAGAAAGGACAGTGGGCCTTGTGTGCATTTCAGCACACCAACAACCCCACAGGGTTTTCTGTTCCACCACCCCATTCTCTGGTAGCAAAATCATTTTCCATGTCCATACTCAGAGCTGGAATGAAGTCTCTCTCTTCTTTGTTGTTATTCCTGCTCAGAGATTAAATGGGAATCATTTCTGTGGATAAGGAAGTGCTGGGAGTGATTTCAAATATTTTTCTTCCTCAGTGCTCTGTGGATACCCCTGATTTGACTTCTCCTCCATCTGAAGAGTCTCCATCCCACAATCTCAAGTTTTCCAGAGTGGTAAAAAGAACACAATGCTAAATAAATATGAAACATCAATATCCGTGGTGCACTTTTTATTTGAGGAGGTGGTAGCTTGGAAGACCTTTGTAAAGGAAGCAAAGCTCTTAAACTCCATTTCTTAATGTTGTTTCTGCCGTTGAAAGTTTGTTTTGCTTTATGAAATAATTCTGAGGTGAAGCAGAGGGACAGAAATGTGTGGGCTGGCACTCTGCTCCTGTCCTCAGCAGTGTCACTTGCCATCAGCTGTGTCACCTCTGGATGTGCCCTCAGTCACAGATCAAGCTTTGTGATTCCTCCTCACATCAGCGTGGGAGGGAAATTAAGTCAATTCCAAAAGTAGGAGTATTTCTGGTTTCTAGTGCAGTTATGGCTCCGTATATCTTGCAGTAGAATTTGGGGATAGGGGAGAAAATCCTCTGGTGCAGAAAACACAACTGCACCCTCTCCCCTTCATTGTACAACAGCTTGAGCTGGCTAAAATATTAAATGTGAGGGAGAGAGGCAAGGTTTACTGAATCCAGGCTCATCCTTTTGTCAAGCTACACAATTCTGCTTTAATTCCACAGAATCAAAATTATGGTCAAGACCAGAGATCGACAGAAAAATTTACTTTTCTCCAAACCTATCTGACTCCTATTGGTGTCATTTTTTTTGGTGCTACTTTCACCAAGCTTAGAATTAAGAACCAGGTTTGGTGAGATCCAAATGTGGAAAAAAAAGTCTTTCTAATCAGTATGCAAGTCAAAGATATTATTTTGAGGTAAAATGAAAGAGACTTTCCCTGCTAAGTGATGCAATTAACTTCTAACAACACCTGTTAGAGCCTGGGCTGCCTCTGAGCCCAGTTTTTTTATTTCTGTTGTTGTTTATGGGGACATGAATCTACAACCAGGAGGACTTTTCTCCATCCTGACAAAATATTGGGTCTGAAAAAGCTCTCTGAGCTCGTGACTGGGTACCAGGTGTGAATAAACAAATGCAATTGCTCTTCCTGACAGTTTTCCATCCATCTTTCAAGCAGGAGCTGAGCAGTTCCTGGGCTGTGAATTGCTCTGGTTTAGGGATCATCAGCACAAACTTTTTCTTTGAAATTTTTCTTCCTTTTTGTCTGCAAATTGCAGCAGCCACCAAACGAGGTGGAATCCCAGGGCACCAGGAATATTTCTCTGTCTGCTCTGGGGTGCCCTGACCCCCAGGGAAGCTCTGACTTTGACCCTCATTCATGGAGAAAGTTTCCCAGACTTCAAGATAAACCAGAATCCACAAAAGTGTGAAATAGATTATAGAGAGTAGTGTAGTTATATCACTTGGTGAGAAATTTAGTTTTGGGATTTTTAGTATGCTGTGGATGGAAGCAAGATGGAGGGCACAGGGTGTCATCCTGGGTTTCTTCTTTCTTCTCCATGCTTCTTCTTCCTCCTTCTTCATGGGTTTGGGTGGCATTTTGTAATTGGGCAGGAAAGTCCACATTGCAGCTCTGTGGGATCAGTTATTGGGTTAAAAGAGAAAATAATCCAGGTGTCAGTTCTTAATTGGATAGTTTAGCCTTAAAAGACCTTGGAACAAGAGCTTGTTGGCCATTTCTGTGGTGCTTTTCCAGCGTGCTGAGCCTGGTGTGGACAGTGTGCAAAACTCTAGATAAGATAACAATAAACAAGAACTTGAAGACCAAAAAGATGCAGCGTGTCTCTCTTTCCTGACACAAAACCACTCCAGGAGGGTCTCCCCCAAGAGGGGTCACAGAAGTTTGGGAATTGGCAACAGGAACCCAACAGTTCTGTTTTAAAAGCTGAAATGAGGGAGGTGAGACTCCCAGGGCTCTCCAAAATGCAGTTTATTGTACCCAAAATGCAGTTTATTTTATTCAAAATGCAGTTTATTCCATCCAAAATGCAGTTCATTGCATACAAAATGCAATTTCTTCCATCCAAGAGGTTACAGCAGTGCAGGGTTGTGGGTGACAGAGCTGTGCCCACAGCTGTCAGCTCCAGCTGCAGCCAGGCCTGGAGACCCTTTGGTTTTGGTTACAGTGCATTGGACACTTTTCTTTGCTGAGCATCTTCATACAGCAGAACCAATCTATAGCTTAACTTTTATCTATAGCCTGTCATAACTACTGTAATTACCATATTCATGCTACTGTTCTCCAATCACTAAAAGTACATTACAGTTTAAGTCAGAAGTTGTTTTTCAGTTTTCTTGCAATGGAAATTTCTGAGACCTTTTTTCTACTTGCAGCTTTGCTGCCTTGTTTGCCTGTGCTGTCTTTCTGCTTGGTAAAAACATCTTCTTGTTTGAGGTGGGTTTGAGCCATAAAAACCTCTTCTTACTAACACACCCTTTACTTCCTTGCTTATCCAGTGAGACTGGCTCAGCAATTCTTTTCTCCCATATCAAAACTTGCTTCCACCTCTATTCCTTCATCAGACTCTACATTTAAAAATCTTTCTGCTAAGCACACATATCTGTGAGACTTTCTTGTCAAACTTTCATCCTTCCCAACACCTTTATTAGGTAATAACCAAAGAGGGACTGGGAATTATTGGCCAGTGGGGATGAAGGCCCTGGTAGAACTCTCAGTGAATTCATGGTTTGAAAAGCTGGGAGGGAACCAGCACAGAGAAATTCCTCTGTGATTTCTGCAGCTCCAGGTGTGTGCTCAACGTGCTAATTAATCCTCACTCCAAAAGCTTTTAAGCACAGCAGATGAAGGCTCTCACTCTGTGCTCTACATCAGCCCTCAGAAAAGGGGCAGCATTCACCAAATGGATTGTTCAGGGGTTGATATGCAGCAGCTTGGGATGTTTGTTGTGTTAAATTATGCTCCAAACAGCTTTTGTGGGGAAAAACAAATAAAAATAGGCCCTCTGCTAGCCTGGAGGTTAATTATCTGTGTGGTGTTGGTGAAAGGAGATTTTATTTTCTTTTAGAAAAATAAATTTAGGTGGGTGGTTTTTTTATTGGTTTGGGGAAAAGTTTTTTTTGGAGAAAAGTGGAAAAAATGTTTATTTAATAGGTAAAGTATTTATTAGTATAAAGGAAATAATATTAAAAATAAAAATATTTAATAATTAAATAAATATAAATAATATAATAATTAAATAATAAGAAATTATATAGTATTAAATAATAATAATTTAAAAGAGATTATAAACTTTGAGGGCCTTTTAGGGGCTGTGCTGGTTCAGCTGCTCTGGGGTGGTCCCTGGAGTTTTCCTGCTGCTGCTGTGTCCTGTCACTGTCACATTTTCTGAAAATTCCCTTTGCTGGGATTTCTTCTCCTGGGAAACCTCAGAGAAAAGGAAAACAAGAATTATCTGATTTGCCTCTCCTGTGTTTTGCTGCATTGGAACGTGGTTTGAACATTGTTTACCAACAGGTGAATGTTTGATTGGTTTCATGTGAATTGTTTTGACTTAATGACCAATCACAGCCAGCTGTGTCAGGGCTCTGGAAGGAATCACAATTTTTCATTATCATTTTTTGTAGCCTTCTGTCTGTATCCTTTATTCTTTAGTATAGTATATGTCATGTTATATATAAATATAAATATGATGTAATATTATGTAATATAATATGATGTTATATTATATTATATTATATTATATTATATTAATTATATATATATAATTAGAAGAGCTAAGCTCTATGTATTGTTTCTCCTTAGACAACGACCCAGGAGGACTGCAAATGAAATGAAACTCTCTACTGGAATTTTTCTGTAAAATGTCTCAATTTTACACCCTAAAAATAACCCTAAGAAATTACTAAGCTATCATCTTTGGCCACTTTTATGGGTTGTTTCTTATTGCTTTGGATTTAAGGAAGTAAAAGGTTTTTCCTAGGCATTACCCAGCTGCTGCTTGCAGATTTTAAAGGTTTTAAAGTGAAAAAATGTGTGTTTCCTGTGCTGCCTCTGACCTCCCTTGAGCATGTACACATCCACAAAATGTACACTATAATGGCAATCTCATAAAAATAAAAATAGCAAAAATTAAAATATGGTCTCAAGGGTTTAGGAGTTTTTGTTCAGATTTAGCTTCCAAAGTGATTCCTGCAATACTTTATTTTTTCTTTTGTTCTTTTTTAATTACCTTAATTGATCTGAACCAAAATTCATTCTTCTTTGAGAAACAGCAACGTGGTTTGAAAGAAAACCCAAAACCCTCAGAGCTCTCACTTCCTCACCAATATTTCCATGGTCTTTCTGTAGCTCCATTTGTACAGGAATTATGCGTGAGAAATAAATTGCTGTGGCAGGGCAATGAAGTCTTCTGTGTAAATGTAAAACACTGCTAGATGATATATTTTATTTATTTTTTTTTTAATCTTAGTGCACTGTCTGAGACAGGGAGCACAGAAAAACTCCTCACGGAGCGTTTGATTCAATTCTGTGCCTTTTGTGGAGACATTTTTTCTGGTTGAGGTGCATGATTTGGGTTGCCAGTGTTCATTCTTGTCATTCCCTTCCAGTTTATTGGAAATGTGATCCCGAAATCCCCTGGGTAGGTTTGGGATGGCACAAATCCCTGCAGGGCTCTGTTTATGGCACAGCAGCACATCCAATGCTCTCCGCCACGCCTGCCCTGGCGGTGTCCGGTTTTCAGCTGTTTGGAGGGCCTGGAAAGGCCCGGGGTGGCCTTGGGGCAGCCGCGTATCAAAGGACCAGAAGAGGCTTCAGTTCTTCTTTCGGTCTCTGTGTTTATTAATTGTTTATCTAAAAGATTTTCTTTCGGCCCGACAGAGCTCTGCTCAGCAGCCAGCCATGAGCACACTCCCTCCCTCCGGGCGAGTCACCTATCTTTATACCCATAGTTACGTGTACAATATTTATCATTTTTCCCCAATACATTATTTTATTGCCGGTGCACTTTCAGTAATGACCAATCCAAAGTGCCACCATCACCACAGAAGATGGAGGAAGAAGAAGAAGAAAGGACAGGACACGCCCGCCCAATTCCTCCATCTTACTTCTCTAAACCCCCCTGTACAGAAATCCTAAACCCTGTGTCTCACCCTCTAATTAACCAATCCCTTCACCATTCACCCCGGTGAAACCCTCCTGTCCTCATACAGGTGTCGTCTCCTGTGTAGGATCAAAGTCCAGCCACCAGACACTTCTGGAACATTCCAGGACTCCCGAGCCCCCCAAGGGTGCTCTCGGTGGCACCTCAGTCCTGAGGTGCTGAGATCCCACATGGCGGGAATCCATAGGGAATGTTTCACCTTTCCACCCCTCTTCCCTCTGTTTTTAAGGGAAAATGGATGTAATTAAGGCCTATTAATTGTGAAACTATAATTTCAACCCTCAAATCAATTACCGCTAAGGAAAACCATGCATTACTTTGCAGTTTTTGGTCTGTGGTTATGTTGTGCCTAAAGCTGAGGATGAAGAGCCATTCAAGAGAGAATTGGTGCAAAGACAAGCCCTGATTTTGCTCTGTGTTTGCCCTGAGTTAATTGGAAGAGTTTTTTACAAAACAGACACCATGCAATTGCAGAAGTCACGTTTGGCCCAGGTTTTTAGCTGGAGCTGTAAATAATTTTACAGAGTTCTTACCATGTAAAATTGAAGAGTTTTTTAGAAAATAGACACCATGCAATTGCAGAGGTCATGTTTAGCCAGGTTTTTAGCTGGAGCTGTAAATAATTTTACAGAGTTCTTACCTGCAATCCAAAGGAGGGAATTGCTGTCCAGGGCTGGACTCACACTTGGCTGGGTGTGAGTAAAAAGTAAAACTTGGATTTTCCTGCACACAGGGCTGGAGCTGCCCATGGTCAGTGTGGGAACACTGCTGAAAGAAAAACAGGAGCAGGCTCCTGCAGCAATAACCCCTCAGGACTTAAAATAGGAATTTAACTGATTGTGCTGCTCTGGGCTTCACAAATATCAACTCCAGAGCTGTGGAGCCATTTACTACAGGTGTAGGCTTTGCTCATTTGTTCATTCCTGGGCTCGCTGTCATCCTCACACAAGATTTGCCTGCCTGTGCCCACATTCCTGCCCAGATTTATAGCTAGAAATGCTTTAAAAACCTCTATAAAACGTATTTTGACTGGTCAGGGATCTATGGTTGTGTGCCAGGCTCAAAGGAAGGCTGGGCACACTTCAGACATGGAGAACTTTGATTTTTAGGGCTCAGATTGTGGATTAAACTGAGACATTTCAGACATGGAGAACTTTGATTTTTGGGGCTCAGATTTGACTGAGACATTTCAGACATGGGTGAACTTTGATTTTTGGGGCTCAGATTGTGGATTTGAGTGAGACATTTCAGACATGGAGAACTTTGATTTGTTTTGAGGGCATCAAGGAATTGATTTGGATTTGACTGAGATATTTCAGACATGGAGAACTTTGATTTTTGGGGCTCAGATTGTGGATTCATGGACTTTCAGACATGAGATCATTATCAGGAATTAACTGGAGAACTTTGAGATTTTTGGGGCATCAAGAATTGATTTGGGATTGACTGAGACATTTCAGACATGGAGAACTTTGATTTTTAGGGCTCAGATTGTGGCTTTGAGTGAGACACCACAGTGGGAAATGAATAAGAGCAGAGTTCCTCCATCCCAGCTCTGCCTCCATCCCATTCTCAGAAAATCCCCCAGGAACTGTAAACATGGAACACAAGCACTGCACCTGGTGGGTTCCTGTATTAAGGAATTTAATTCTTAAGGAATTTAAGGAAACCCTGAATTCCTAAAAATTCCACAGAGGAGAGAGCAAAGACTTCAGTGCCAGCTGAGCTCTCTATTTGTATTTAACACCCAAAAAAAGATGGAAAGTCTATTTACTACAGATAAAAAGAGAGGGAGTCTATCTGCTCCCATCAAACATATTTATTGATTGACACATATATAAATTGAAAATCAAGATTTCATTTAGCCTGAGGAGCACCAAGTGCACATTTTCAATGCATGAGAAACGCTGGCATAAATCAAACTTAGAACTGAAGCCTGCTATTACTTGAAAATAACTGTCCAATATCTCTTTGATCTACAGGCAAGGAGCAGAAAGAAATAAATGTGCCTCTGAGGAATCAGGACAGCCCTAATTATTTTCTTGTAAAGAGCGTATTTCAGTGCTGTGCAAGCAACACCTTCAATAAAACAAAGAAATGCAATCACTCAGCCCTCATTTATTTATTTATTTTGGACTTACAAGAAGTCTTTTGCAAAAAAATTAATGGTAGGCTTTTGTTCCTCAGGTTAGCTGTGTAGCCTCTTGAGTTAAACACTTATTAGTGTGGAAAACTGTCCAGAAAACATCAGACAATGCCTCTGAATACAAATCATTTCATAAATATGCAAGTGCTGCCTCAATGTGACACTTGGCTTGTCTGAGGAGCACTGATAGACTTAAAAAAAATTAAATTTAAACTCCATCAAGTGTGAGCACAATTTAATTTAATGCTCTTCCCATTGAAGGCAAAGTGGTGAATTTAGAGGGGGTTTGTAATGTTCCAATTCATAGTTAAAACAGAATATCCACAGCTTGGCATGATCAGGGTCAAGGGCAAATATTTGGGGGAGAAATCAAGATCAAGGCAAGGAGCAGATTTAATGATGCTGCTACAGCCAGAAGAAGGAGGAAAAGGGAAAAGGGAAAAGGGAAAAGGGAAAAAGGGAAAAGGGAAAAGGGAAAGGGAAAGGGAAAGGGGAAGGGAAAGGGGAAAGGGAAGAAGGGAAAAGAAAGGGAAAAGGGAAAGGGAAGGGAAGAAGGGAAGGGAAGGGAAAGGGGAAAGGGAAAGGGGAAAGGGAAGGGAAAGGGGAAAGGGGAAAGGGGAAAGGGGAAGGAAGGGAAGGGAAAGGGAAAGGGAAAGGGAAGAAGGGAAAAGGGAAAAGGGAAAAGGGAAAAGGGAAAGGGAAAAGGGAAAAGGGAAAAGGGAAAAGGGAAGAAGGGAAAAGGGAAGGGAAAAGGGAAGAAGGGAAAAGGGAAAAGGGAAAAGGGAAGGGAAAGGAAAGGGAAAGGGAAGGAAAGGAAGGAAAGGAAAGGAAAGGAAAGGAAAGGAAAGGAAAGGAAAGGAAAGGAAAGGAAAGGAAAGGAAAGGAAAGGAAAGGAAAGGAAAGGAAAGGAAAGGAAAGGAAAGGAAAGGAAAGGAAAGGAAAGGAAAGGAAAGGAAAGGAAAGGAACAAAAACCCAGGTAAGGGGGCACCCAGTCCAGATTGAGGGTATCAGTTTTGTCTGATTAATTTAGAAATAGTGAGGAAAATGGATTTTTTCCCCTGGAGCTGAGTGGGTGAATCCTCCAGGACCAAGTGCTGTGCCCATGGAGTGGTCAGTGCTCATCCCCTGGATCACAGCCTGAGTGCCAGGAAAAACAGCTTCAGAAAGGAGGGAAAAGGAATTTGCATTAATTTTTAATTATTTTCCAGAAATTAATGGACCAAAATCACATTTAGTAGCCAAATCTCCCTCGAGTTCAACTTCTCTCCCTTGTATCCACTTTATTGTCCAATACGCTCCCACAAGAAATAATATTCAAGGTTTCCCATCCACAAAATCACTTTGAAAGTATCAAAAATGACATTTTCCTGGTCAAGCCTCATTGAACTGTGAGGCAGATTCTTAACTTGGTCTTGGTGGATTATTTCTGTGCTCTAAGACATTTGTATCCCTCTCAACCTACTGCCAGCTCTTTAATTCCCTAATTCTCTTCATTTCATCTTGAAATGATGCCACTGCAGGACCACGAGAGTTGCAGACCTGTTTGGAAGGACTGACAGGAAATAAACAGTGAAACACCTGCTCTGCAGAGAACACACAGAAAATACCTATTTAAATCAGATTATATGGCTTTAAAAAGGGTATTTTACCCCCAAATGAGTGTCCACAAAAGGCTGAGGCTTTCTGTGGAGCTCAAAGAAAAGAACAGGCACACTGAGCAAGTTGATTTTCCTTATCTGTGGCTATTAGGAAATTTAAAAAAAACTTCAACCACCACCAGGAAACATCTTGTTCTCTCAGGGAGGTTTTGTAGAGCTGCAGAGAATTGGGTGCTAAATGACTTGGGTTCCTGTTTGTATTTCAGCAAGATGGGTAATACTGGGTCTATTTCGCTTTTCTGCAGAGAATTGGGGGTTAAATGAATGTGATTTCTATTTCCTGGGATTTTCTGCAGAGAATTGGGCGCTAAATGACTTAGGTTTCTATTTGTTGGCATTTTCTGCAGAAAACTGGAGGTTAAATGACTTGGGGAGTTTTCTATTTGAGGGTTTATATTCAGGGTTTCTATTTCCTGGCATTTTCTGCAGAGAATTGAGTGCTAAACGACTTGGGTTTCTATTCGTTGGCATTTTCTACAGAAATTTGGGGGTTAAATGAATTGGATTTCTATTTCCTGGCATTTTTAGGAAATAGATATCAGATATTAGGAAAATAGGAAGGTTCAGGAGGAGTGCTGCAGTGCTCTGTTCATTTCACCCTAAGGAATTTTCAGAGAATCCATTTCGAAGAAAACAAAAACCACCAAGAAAACAGAAGTATCTAAAACATAAAAACCTCCAGATTTTCTGTGGCCTGCCTGAAGGCATCCCCACTCTGCATTTCTGTGTGTTATGGATGCTTTCTCTCACGCGGCATCAGGGGAGTTTTCTGCTTGGCTTTACCATGGCACAACATTTTAGGAGCCACTTTGGAAGCAGAATGAAGATTTTCCAGGCCTGAAGCTGAGCAGAAGCTCATTCACATTCTCGTTGCTGGACAGAGCTGTTTTCTCTGTCTCATGGAGCAGTGCTGATTAATTCCCACCACGGCTCATGGCGCAACATAAAATTAAAATAAAATTACAGGAAAGCCAAAACAGCCCTGTTGTTCTCCACAGAGACACCTCCTGTTGTTCCCAAAGCCCTTTTTACAGGGAATTTTGTTTTGTTTAAGGAGTTTTCTCCCTCTGGAGGGTTCTCAGAGCAGTGATCAGTAAAATAGGTTCACCTCGAAGAGCCAGGATGGCTTCAGAGGCTTTGGATGGTGCTGAGTAATTGCCACAAGGCTGGAAAGTGCCAAATGGGACAAAATAAAGGGGTGAGAAGTCACAATTCATAACCCTCCAGTGGCATTTGTGCTGTGGGAAGCTGAGCAGGCTGGGCAGCATTCCTTATGGACCCACAAACGGGCAGTGAGGATTCACAGAATTCTGAGAATTCACAGAATTTCACCCAAAGCTGGCCTTGATCAGAAAGCCTTCAGTTCAAGGTACCTAAAATCAAGATACCTGAAAACTGTACAGTTTGGTACATCTGGATGAAACACCCCAAGGGCTGGAGGGATCTTTGGGGTGACACCTGAGGATATTTGGGGTGTGCAGTGTTCTGTGTCTGAGCCAGGCCGCTGCTCACAAAGGGGCCCTTGATAAATCCCAGGGGTCAGGCTGAGCCCTGTGCAGATTTTGCCCAGCCCACAGATATTTCTGCATGTACACACACCACTGAACCCAGCTTCCTGCAGCAGCAAGGATTCCATCTGCAATTTTATGGATTCTGCATGGAAATGAGCTGCCTGCTTTGCACACAACACTCCCGGGCCCATTTTCTCCTGGTGATTGACAGAAAGTGGGGGCCTCCTTTGAGAAGCAGTGTTAGAGGAGGGAAATGCCAGAAGTGAAACCTCTGGAAAGCCTTTCCTTGGATGCCTGTGACCGTGTTCACAGGGGTTTTCGGATGAGGGAAGGGACGAGGATCTCTCTCCATGTTTCAGGAGGCTGATTTATTATTTTATGATATATATTACATTGAAACTATACTAAAAGAATAGAAGGAAAGGTTTCGTCAGATGGCTAGCTAAGCTAAGAATAGAAAAGAAAGAATGATAAGAAAGACAGCTGTCTTGGGCTCCCTTTCTGAGCCAGCTGGGCTGCAATTGGCCATCAATCACAAACATCTAAGATGGGCCAATCAAGGATCCACCTGTTGCATTCCACAGCAGCAGATAATCAATGTTTACGTTTTGTTCCTGAGGCTTCTCATCTTCTCAGGAGGGAAAATCTCAAGGAAAGGACTTTTCATGAGAAGATGTTTGCAACAGATGCCTTGCAAGCCCCAGCAGCTGCAGAGGGTGAGGAGCTCGGTGTGCTCTCACTGCACTTACATCCATTTTATCTACCAGCAGACCCTCAGCTGGTTTGTAAAGACAAATCCCTCATTTCTCTCACACCTTTAAACCCTTCAGCTGTCCCAAAGTTCTCTCCATTGATTCCTTCTTCCCGGTCCAGGGGTGGAGATCACTGCCTTAAATCCTGATTGGAGCTCAGGTGCTGCCATAGTGACAATCCCACCCTCCCAAATGTCCCAAACCCAGGCCACCCCATAATAACAACACAAGGGGGTAAAACACAACTATAAATCTATAAAACTTCCCCTAAGATATATACAGGATATTTGCCTTTTAATGGTGACAGTCACCCATGGCATCACTCACCTGTCACAGGAGGCAGGCACTGGTGGCACTGGGGGTGCTGCAGGTACAGGAGTCCCTTGTCGCTTGTGCCATGTGACAAAAGGTGGTGCCACCACCTCCCAGCAGAGCTCAGAGCAGTTCCCTTCTCCTCACAAGCCCTGCCTCATTCTCCATCCTCATCCTCCACATCCATCCCTTCCTTACTGCTCCATGGTTCCTGCAGAGCTCTGATATTTCATGGGATAACTGGGCAGATTTAGAGCAGATACTGGGGAAAAATACTTTACATGAGGGTGGGCAGGCCCTGGCACAGGGTGCCCAGAGCAGCTGTGGCTGCCCCTGCATCCCTGGCAGTGCCCAAGGCCAGGCTGGGCAGGGCTGGGAGCACCTGGGACAGTAGATGTCCTGGGGTGGAACAGGATGGGTTTCAAAGTCCCTTTCAACCCAAGACATTCTATAATTTTATTATAATATCCCTTAAAAATAAGCTTTAAAAAGCTGCAGGAATTGGTTTTTGGTTTCTTTCTGGGCTGGGAAGGTCACTTAACTCATGAACACCTCTCTACCTCTGAAAAGGAAACCAAGGCAGAGCCTGCCCAGGTTGTTTTGAGCACTTTAAATCTCTGAGAATATCAGTGCTGCACAGCCAGGCTGAAGCAGATAAAGGAGCAGCAGCCCCAGGGTGCCAGCAGGGCCCAGATGTGAGGAGCAGCTCGTCCCCATCACCAAAGTCCCCCCACAAGAAATCTGAGGGAATAAATTTTCCCCTGCTTTCTGTACCCAGAGTGTTCCTCATTTCAGCTCTGCGGGGGCTGCCAAGGTGACAGTGCCCATGGAATTACCCCATTTTCTCCTGGGCTGATGGAACTTATGCAGTTTGATGTCCAAGCAGCGCAGCAGTTGTAAGAACTGAGCTTGTCAGTCGAGTCCTGTAGTTTTTTTCCAGTTTTTTAACTCTCTGACTCTCTCAAATGCTTTGCTTTTCAGTTCTTTCCACGTTTAATGGAGTGCTAGCTGCTTTATAAAAAGCAGGGGGATATTCTGATATATTCTGCTGCCCCACTCTGTCTTTCAAAGCCACACTTGCACTTTGTTCACCCCACCTTTGTCTTTGTGCCTGTGAAACCCTGGCAGTGCAGAGCAGAGAGCAGCACTCCCTTCTTCCCAGGCAGCCTGGATCAGAAAATCTGGTTATTTAATGATGCTGAAATCACTGAGCAAGAATTTGTACTTCAGCTTTTGCTGCAGCTCGGAGCACTCCACGTTTTCAGAGCTCTTTTGTGAGTGAGCTGCTCAGCTCAGCCCCCGCTGCAGTGACACTGGAATTCACCCACTGCTCCATTAACATCTCATTAATCTGCACCCCAACAACGGCTCTCTGCTCCTTGCTGGAAGGACAAACCTCTGGAAAGGATTTAGGTTTGCATGGCTCCACTTGTGCAGCCCCCCTAGGTAAGGTCACAACACACCAGGACATCCCAGCCCAGCATGGGACAGTTCAGGGATGGTCAGAGACTCACTCAAAGCCTGACATTAATAATTATTGGGGGGGAAAATGCCACTTTTAGGTTTGTAAAGGCATAAACCTCTGGAAAGGGCTCAGGTTTGCATGGCTCCACTTGTGCAGTCCCCCTAGGTAAGGTCACAACACACCAGGACATCCCAGCCCAGCACAAAACCAGGCAGTGACAACTCAGGGATGGTCAGAGGCTCACTTAGAGCCTGGCATTAATAATTACTGGGGGAAAAAAAAACACTTTTAGGTTTGTAAAGGCATAAAACACTGGAAAGGGCTCAGGTTTGCACGGCTCCACTTGTGCAGTCCCCCTAGGTAAGGTCACAACACACCAGGACATCCCAGCCCAGCATGGGACAGTTCAGGGATGGTCAGAGACTCACTCAGAACCTGACATGAATAATTATTGGTGGGAAAAAGCCACTTTTAGGTTTCTTACTACATCTAAATGAACACCTTTCCTTCCACATTTCTACTCCTCCTGTCTGTGCATTGACCCAGGAGATGTTTGCTGGATTTCCTCTCCATGCCCTGGTGTTTCAGGCTCTTAACCAAGAGCTTGCCCTGGCATTTCCAACTGTTCCCATCCTTCCAGGACTGTCCAGGGCCAAGTGTCCCTCCAGAAGCAGAGCAGGAGCAGCCTGTGGCAAAGCAAGGACACCATGGGGACAAAGGAGCTCTGCAGTCCTGCCTTGCTGGGCACAGACAGCACAGAAAACCTCTGATGCCAACCAGACATTCTGGTTTGGAGGGCATGGCTGGTGAGATGGCCTCACCATGGGATGCTCAGAACACGGAATTCATCTCCACCCATGAAGATGTGGGTAGGAATCCACTCAGGAAGCATTTCCTTCACTAACTCCACTGGAACAGCGAGCAGGATTTGCATTCCCAGCTCTCCCTCCTGCTCCTGAGCTGTTCTGGCTCTGCTTCCAGCTCTCCCCATCTTCCATTTGTCATGTTCCAGCTTTCCTAATTCTTCCCTGTGCTGCTGAGGCTCTCCCATCTCCATGGGAATGGAGATTCCCCAGGGACCACAAACCCTCAACAAAGCCAGCTGCTATGAGGAGACAATTTCCCTGCCGTGGGACAGGAAGGAGAAGTTGCATTTCCTCTCTGAAATCACCATAAACATGATCAACTCCCAATAAATAAATATTTAAACAAGCCAATAAATCATAAACAAATAGAATAAATAAACAAATAACTAAAACTGCATTACATAAAATAAATAAACAATTAAATGACCACCCCAAATATAAATTAATTAATTAATTAATTAATTAATTAACCCTACTTTGGTCAGGGTGTGTGGGATTCCTGTGCTACAACACCTCCAAAAGACACATCTGCTGCCTAGGAGGGTAGGTCAATATTTGTTTTCTCCTTCTTTCTCCTTCAGCTTGACATTTCCCACCACTCACTAGGTCTCTGTCACTTGTTCCTTCCCCTCAGTCTCTTCAAACTGCTGGAAGGACCAGAGAAGGACAAAAATCTTCCAAAAATGGGATTGCCCATTCCATGCCACACAATTTTCAAATGTCTCAACTTGACTCTTGCAGTGGCAATAGTTTATAATTATGGGGTTATTTCAGGCAGACATTTCAGTGTTCATTAAGCCCTGCAATCTCTTACAGCACCCAGAGGAGTTTGGTCTCAAGGTGTTCCACGGGAGGGGGAACTGGAGCTGTGGGGAAGGAAGCCAGGCTGAACATTTGAGATGATAATGCCATTATCTTGGGGCTCAATATTTGGAATTCAATATCCTGGATTCCTGTCCAGATTGAGGAGAAAAGCCTGGCCTTTCCCACTCTTCTGTCCCAAAACAGAATTGGGAAAAGACAAAAAGAAAAATAGGAAGCTAAATCAGACACCATATTTGTGCCTTATTACTTTGCTGTTTGTATTTGTATTAAGAAACACAATCAGGGCAAAATGCAGTGAGAAGCAAAGGCACAGGACACTGATTTAAAAACCCATGGGATGGGAGATTGGAACTGTGGGGAAGGAAGCCAGGCTGAACATTTGAGATGATAATGCCATTATCTTGGGGCTCAATATTTGGAATTCAATATCTTGGATTCCTGTCCAGATTGAGAAGAAAAGCCTGGCCTTTCCCACCTCCCTGTCCCAAAACAGAATTGGGAAAAGACAAAAAGAAAAATAGGAAGCTAAATCAGACACCATACTTGTGCCTTATTGCTTTGCTGTTTGTAAAGAACACAAAAATCAAGGTAAAATGCAGTGAGAAGCAAAGGCACAGGACACTGATTTAAAACCCCACCTCAGCACCAGAGAGCAGAGGAATATTTCCCCACCGCTTCACTTTGACTTGGTTTGACAACCTCATTTCATCCCGATGTCACAGGAAATCAGAGTCTCCTTTTCCCGTGGCACAGTGTTGGAGGCACAGAGCCCTGTGTGTGTGTGTTCTGCATGTGCTGCTGCAGAACAGAGCACAGCTAACATTTCCAGGGGCTGCCTGCAGCACCAAAACTGCCTGTTAAGTCCCCTCCCAATTAAAACAAAAAACGGAGAGAGGTTTTACTATTCCTGTGTTCCCTTGCCTTTCCACTTGGCTGAGCATTACTGGAGGCTGTCTCTCTGTCAGTCACATCTCATCTTATCCCTTTGCCTCCAGCCCAAAAGGGCTGCAATTGATTTTCTCACCCCTCTGAGCAGGAGCTGTGAGATGGGAGCATTTCTCAGAGCTCTGTGCAGTGGTGGCAGCGGGCTGCATCCCCCATTGCAGCTGCTGAGTGTCTTTATTCCCCTCTGGAGCTCGCAGACACTCGGGAATTGTAGCGGATGCTGGGGATTTTGCATTCTCAAATCCATTTTTGATGCTTCTGGCAAGTGTTTTGCATGAATGTCTATGGATAAATCCATGGAAATGTGGGCAGGCCTGTGTGCATCTGCATGTATAGATGCACATGTTTTCTGACTGGAAAATTCTGCCTGATAAATGAATTTGTCTCTCAGCCATAGGGAAAAAATATTAAAAGCTCTCAATGATTTAAACAAAACTTACCAAAACTGCATTCTATTCATATTTGTCAGTTTATTTTCTAAATAACTGAAATAGCCCCTGATTTAATGTGTGATGGGGCTGGAATGAGTGATTTCTTCACCAGCCTTGGTGTGAGTGGCTTCAAGGCCCTGTGTCTGCTCAGGTAAACGGTGCCTGAGATATTTGGGATGCTCCACATCCTCCTGGAGACCATTCCCTTCCCCAGAAACCAAGGATTGGATTGTTGTGGCTTCCTTTGAGAGAGAAGCTGTGGGATTTTGGGTGGTTTGGCTAATTAATCCAAAAAAATCCTGCTCTTTGTAGCTCTGTGTTTCCATGGGTTTGTTCAGGACCTCAATTTGCTCATTGGATCCTTCTCCAAAAGTCTGACTCCAAGAGTAGGGTTTTCTACTTTCCCTCCCTTGCCTGTGCAAGGGTCACATTAAGCTGGGTGGGATTTCTGGGCTCTGCCACACCCAATACTTTTGCATCATTTGATTTCTCTGAACAAACAAATATTTGAAATACTTGAGTATTTGAATTTTGTTTCCACTGGGGGGAGGGGGGGAAGTTAGATTGGAAAAAAACCAGATGGAGTTAATAAAAGATAAATGAAGGAGAAAATAAAGGAAAAGAGCCACCTGGAAGAGTCCTATACCAAATTTGAAACTGCTTACAGAGGCTTATTGAGCAATTCCCAAAATTTTCACTGAAGAGAGCTGGTTCAGCGAGCAGATTTGTTTTCTGGTGTTTGATGAGCTGGTGTGGATCAGCACCCACATGCCCCCACCCATGGCTGGGCTGCAGTTTGAGGCCCCAGTGGCTCCCCATGCCCAGAGCCTCTCCTGGGAGCCTGCAGCCTCCTGAGCAAACGGGGAGCTTTAAGGAAGGGTGATTAATTCATCAAGCCAACAAAGCAGAAAGCTGGATCTCCCTGAATGGCTCATTAACCAGCAGCATATTAAGCTGCTAACACTAGTTAAAGTCACATCTAATGGGGACTGGCACTGGCTGGCACATTCACCCCGTGCTCACTCCCAGCAGCTGAGCCCAGTGCAGGGAGAGGCTCCCCAGGAAGGTGGAGGAGCCCAGGCTCCTTCCCTCTCTGCAGTGATCATGGATTTCAGTGTAATTCCCTCAGAAATCAGGATTCTGAGGAAGTGCCAAGAGGTTCAGCCCCTGCTCCTGGGGCCATCCATGGGCACAAAGTGACCCCAGACAGGTGATTTGCAGAAGCAAACAAACTCCACAATTTGTGGAAGTTGTAAAGCCGGTATGGTTACTGCAGCACTGGATGCATGTGGGAATTGCTCCCCTAACATGACAGGTGTGCCTCTGGGAACTCCAGATCTCCTTTTATCTCCCTCTGAAATAAATACATATACATGCTGTTTCACAGTAGGTTCATACATATTTGTCACAGACAACTTTTATGAAAATCCTTTTCTTAAGATTTTTCCTCCTGAGAAGCTGAGAAGCCTCAGGAACAAAATGTAAACATTGATTATCTGCTGCTCTGGAATGCAACAGGTGGATCTTTGATTGGCCCATGCTAGATATTTGTAATTAATGGCCAATCACATTGACCTGGCTTGGACAGAGAGTTGAGCCACAAACCTTTGTTACCATTCTTTGCTATTCTATTCTTAGCCAGCCTTCTGATGAAATCCTTTCTTCTATTATTTTAGTATAGTTTTAATGCAATATATATAATAAAATAATAAATCAAGCCTTCTGAAACATGGAGTCAGATCCTCATCTCTTCCCCAATCCAAAAACCCCTGTGAACACGGTCATACATATCCATTCCACTGATTTCATGTGACATTTGCCACTAATTCTTCTTCATCAGAAAGAACTCCTGGGTCAGGTTGACCAGCTCTCACAGCAGTCTCTGTCTCTGCCCCCTTATCTCTGTCCTTCACTGAAGCAGTTTCTCTGAGCCTAGGCTTTTTACGAGCTATGTTTTCAAACTACAGACTTAAAGATGTACATTTCACCTAAATCAAAATGGATTTCTGCTCTGGAAAATTTCTACTCTGTCCCACAGGCTGTCAGTGTTTTTGACACCCCAGATGGGACAGGAAACTGATACCTTGGAGGGGCCCCCAGAGCAGAGGCCAGGCAGGGTTCAGAGAATAAAGAGGGGATTTATGAAAGCCTGCAGCAGGCCCAGAGTGCAGAGGCTGCACCCAAGGTGGGCCATGGGCACGAGTTTGTCACACAATTATCAGTTTGGGCATTCACACATCAGGGGTTAATGCTCCAATTCCAGCTGCAGGGAATGCAGTCATTCACCCCCAGTTTTCTCCCCACAACTCATTTTTGTTTGTACTTTTTTGGGGCCTGTCCTTGAGTTCCAGGCCCAGAGAGGAATTGTTGTGTGGCATTCACATTCTCTGAAAAATCCCTTTGCCCAGGATTTTTCTCCTGGGAAGCTGAGAAGCCTCAGAGAAAAGGGAAAACAATTTTTATCTCATTTGCTTCTCCTGTGTTGTGCTCATGTGGAATGTGTTTGGAGATTGTTTACCCACAGGTGATTGTTCCATTGGATTCTGCTGGGAGTTGTTTTCACTCTTTGGCCAATCAGGGCCAAGCTGTGTCAGGACTCTGGAAAGAGTCACGAGTTTTCATTGTTACCTTTTAGCATTAAATATCTTTTCTGTATTGTTTAGTGTAGTATTCATTAATATAACATAGTATAAAATAATAAATTAGATTTCTGAGAACACGGAGTCAGATTCATCATTCCTCCCTGCCATGTGGATCCCTGCAAATACAATATTATTGTGTCTGAAAAAAACCTGAAGATAGTAACTAATATTCTACATGGAGTATTAAAGTTATGCATTAATGCAACACAAGAATTGAAAAACATGAAAGCTAAAATCCTAAGGCACCAGTGGAACCATCAGATGTGCTGGGGAGGGTGGAAATGGGAATCACAAATGGAATCACAGAGGGATCAACCCCCCATGGAATGCAGGGCACATCCCACCCCTGGCTATGTGTAATTCAGGGCTGGAATCAGAAACCTGTGAGCACCTGGGGCATCCCTGTGGCCAGAGCTGTGGCAGAGCTGCTCACTGCACACAGTGATTATTGCTCTGCTCTCCATGTCTGTGCTGCCAGATCCAAGCATTGCTCAGGGCCCTGCTGCAATTATTTCTTTACCAATCCCCTTGGCGGCTGAGTTGAAACAGAAATCGACAAGTGGGAGATACTTTGGGTGCATAATTGAACTGAAATGCAGTTGAAAATAAATTCTCCCAGAACCGCTCTTGGAGCAGCTTCTCGAGGTGTTTGGGGGCTGTTTCTGCTCAGGCCTGCCTCTTTGGGACAATTTGGGATTTTCTGTGCTTATGCTTGGAATCCTGGGCCTTTGTCTTCTGGGCCTTTGGATAAATATTGTTTCTGTGCCATGAGGGAAGTGTGAACACATCTTTTTTTGCCTTTTTCTACTCCTTGTCTTCTTCATTTTATTTTCTGTTTGAATTTTATGGGGAAAACCCAATTACAAACACTATTCCTTTCTTCAGCTCTGCTGGTTCAGTGTGTACAGAACAAGGTGCAGGAGTCCCACCAGTGCTAACAGAAAATTCACACCTTAAAGTCCTTCCCTTCCCACTGAGCTGCAATTTGTGCTGTTCCTTTCTTTAGGTTCCTTTTGCTGTTCCCTTGGTTCCTCCTGCCCATAACATCTTTGCTGTGCTGTTTAGCATTCCAAACCCCAGCTACCTGAAGCTGAGCAGTTTACTTGCCACAGTTAAATCAAATTTACAGCTGCACATGCTTGCAGTTAGCTGAACTGCAGGCAGAATTCTGCTCTCTTTTTTTTTTTTTCTTTTTGACATATTATGCTGCTTGTGTTAGCAAAATCCCTGCTGTCACAGCACCACTCATTTTTTCTAATACTGATTATTGCCCCCCTTTTTTATCTCCTGCTCCCTGCTCTGAATAAAGCAGCTCTTGCCCACCAGCAGAGTGCATTTAAATGGGGAGGATGTGAGGTTTTTTCACGTTTTCAGCTAGAATAAACACAAGCAGTGAGGTTATCAGCTGGCTGGGAAAGGTTGGGGTTAGTTCTGTGCCATGCCCTGGTTATCAGGGCTGTGCTCACTGCCTTTTCTGGTGTCTGGTGAGCATTAACTCACTTGGGAGCAGCATTTCCCTAAATCCATCCCTTTTTTCTGTAATTTAGCAGTGTTGGAAGTGGCTGGAAGCTGCTCCTCTCTCACTGACCCAGCTCCTGCTGCCTCACACAGCCTGGGTGGGTTTCCTCTCTCCCAGCAATTTCCCAGGAATATCATCCTCAGGATAAACCTGGGGGGGTTCTCAGTGCTTTTAAACCAGAATTCTGTGACCTTTGAGCAAGAGGAGATGCAGGTTGAACCCCCAAGCTGTGAGGGAAAGAAATTGCAGGTTCCCCCTGGTTAATAATGGCTGCTGAAAGATGAATTTCCCCCTGTCAGTCATCAAAATGCACTGAGAGAGACTCAAAGGCAAAAAGGGACAAACAAAACCAACATCTGGATCTAATTATTCAGTGTGAAAGCAAGAAGAGTTAAAAACCCAAGCTTGCACAGGAACATCAATGCTGCTGCTTTTCTGTCCTTGTTTGCCCTGCTGAGAGGCGCTGGGGGATGGATGCTGCCTGCCTCCAGTGAATGGAAAATGCAAAATTCCATCCCCCTGGGCTCCTGTGAGCTGTGGGGGGACCCCTGCAGCCCCCATGGATCAGCAAGGGGGGTTTGGAGGTGTTTGTGGCAGCTTTGTGCTCCCTCCAGCTCTGCTTTGCTCTCTGCCTGCCCCAGGCGCACCTCTGGAAAAGCAAAGGGAGGAATTCACAGGGATTGCTTTTCCCCTCTCACTCCCCATCTTTTGTCTTTCTTTCGGTCCAGAGGAAAGTGCAAGACACTGCTCTGCATCCCACAGCTCCCAAATCCCAGATGGGAAATCCAATTTTCCAATAAAATTCAGCCAGCCCACCCTGAGTGCTCCACGGGACCCCCCTGGGCCAGAAATGGGATAAAAGCTGCAAACTGGAATGGAATAAAAGCTGCAAATCACCTGTACCCTGGGGCAAGAGATGCTCAGGTCTGAGGAGAAGGGGGAGTGATCACTGCGCAAGGATTTGGGAAGGAAATGTCATCAAGCCACATTCACAGGCAAAATACAAAAAAAAAAACCAAAATAAAAAAGAGAGAGAAAAGACTACTGAGCACTGCTGATGGCAGATGCTGGTTGAGCAGGATGCAAATTGCAATCAACCCCTTACAAAAATAACTGGAACAGACTTTGTCTTCTATTTGGAGAATTATCTTTTTGCATTTGCTGCCATCTTTTTTTTTTTCCCCCTCCTTGCTAGGAGATTTTTTTCCCCAAATTTCTTTTCTTTTCAGGATGATCCATGCTTTCACAGGTCAGTTAGGCAAAAGTGCAAGCGTGGTGATTTCTTCACTCTTTATATTCACTACAGAGTGAAAAAGGACCAAACCCCTTTTCTTTCAGCACCTGACCTGACACAATAAATAAATTTAGAAGCACTCAACAAGAATAACCAAATCCCCAACAGGTGGACATGGAAAGTGTAATGCTTCCAACAGAAAGGCAGAATTTCAACTTAAGCTCTCATTAATTTAAAAGGAGATAAAAAAGGAATTCTTGACTTATAATGTTTAAAACTCATATTTTTATGCATAGAAATATCTGTAATTTGCAGACTTGCTGAATGCATCTTGTTTCTTTCTCCCAAAGTATTAATTCAGAGGATGAGCAGACCTGTCAGACTCCTGATTTTAACTCCTGAGCTATTGATAGGAAAGACTTCTCAGTTTAAAGTTGCTTGTAAATTTGGCATTAAACTGGGCAAAATAGATTATTTTTTCTTCCAGGGGCCAGAGGAACTGAATTCTGTCAATGTTGTGAAATTTCATTTCCACTTTTTTCTTTTCAAAATGTTTCTGTTAGAAGCTTTAGTTAGGTTTGTAATGGGTGCTCAAAAAACCCCAAAACCACCCCAAAAAAATGAAGAAAAATGACCTGCCCAGAAATAATAATAATTAAAAAAAACTAATTAGAACTAATCCAGACTTTGCTGAGTAGGGCAGGTAAGAAATCAGAAATTCCTTGCAGACTCTGTGAGCAGACAGGACCTCCTCAAACTCACAATGCTTCATACAGCACCTTTAGAGAACACAATTTTGGGAGAATTTAAATCCTTTTTATTAGAATATTGGTGATATCAATGGATGGCAACCAATAATAAATTATGCTGAGTGAAAGCAACTTTCTAGAGAGGAAGGCAGAGCAAAAGGAAACTAAAAATCAAATTTCCTCCCCAACTCCTGTCACATTTCCTGCCAGTCCCTGAACTCTCCATAAGTTGGGAATGTAAAAAAATTTACATTTTTGGGGTCCTGTTTCTCCATTCCATTTTTAATTACCTTGCTTGGATGGTGGCTTCTTACTGAGTTTTTTATATTTATCCACGTTAAAAGCACAGATTGCACCCACTTTAAATAGAAGCCACGTGCCCACAAAACTTCTTGGGCTTTCTAGGAAAACTTCCTCCAACTTCTAAATTAGCATAAAAATTGATTTTAAAAACGTAAGAGTTTTGGGTTTTTTTTCCTAATGGAATGTGCATTTTGACAGTGGGTTGTGAATGCAGGAGGAATGACAAGCTGGGCCCCCTGATATTTGATATTTATACAAATAAATACCTGAACCCCCTGATATTTGATATTTATACAAATAAATCCCTGCTCCTGGTGCCTTCTGCAGCATCCCAAGCTCCCACAACATCTGACAGGATGTGCAGGTATCACTGTGCATCAAGGCAGGAGAAAATCCAAGTGCCTGGGCTGGCTAATTGTGCCAAGTGGAAAAAAAGGAGAAGCAACTCCCAAGATTAAACCCTGCAAACTTCATTTATGTGAGTAATTCTAACTGGACCAGAGCCTCATTTCATGCCTTGCTGCCTTAAGCACAAAACGAGCCTTTCTCTGGGCAGCAAAGCAGCTCCAGAGGGAGAATTTAAGCAGAAATTCAGGCTCACAGAGGGCAGGGGGCTGCAGCATCCCTTTGCTCCACAGCCATTTTGGGAGCATCCTTGGTTCCTGTGGGATCTCAGCACCTCAGGACTGAGGTGTCACCGAGAGCACCCTTGGGGGGCTCGGGAGTCCTGGAATGTTCCAGAAGTGTCTGGTGGCTGGACTTTGATCCTACACAGGAGACGACACCTGTATGAGGACAGGAGGGTTTCACCGGGGTGAATGGTGAAGGGATTGGTTGATTAGAGGGTGAACACAGGGTTTAGGATTTCTGTACAGGGGGGTTTAGAGAAGTAAGATGGAGGAATTGGGGCGTGTCCTGTCCTTCTTCTTCTTCTTCTTCTCCTCCATCTTCTGTGGTGATGGTGGCACTTTGGGATTGGTCATTACTAAAAGTGCACTGGGCAATAAGAATAAATGGTATTGGGGAAAAATGATAAATATTGTACACGTAACCATGGGTATAAAGATAGGTGACTGTCCGGAGGGCAGCACAGTGTGCTCATGGCTGGCTGCTGAGCAGAGCTCTGTCGGGCCGAAAGAAAATCTTTTAGATAAACAATTAATAAACATAAAGACCGAAAGAAGAACTGAAGCCTCTTCTCGTCCTTTGATACGCGGCTGCCCCAAGGCCACCCCGGGCCTTTCCAGGCCCTTCAAACAGCCGAAAACCGGACAGGTTCCCACTCTTCCAGCAGGGAATGGTTCCTCTCCCTGCCTGCCCTTGGTTTTGCTGTGCTTGTGCACAGTTTGTTTCCAACTGGAGCTCACAAGGTGGAATGAAAAGCCAGGGTGTTCAGAATGTAGGGCAGAATGGTAATTTAAAGGCGAGGAAAAGGTCTGGAAAGCCTGTAAGGGAATATCAGAGAGGAGAAGTGGTTTCCATGACAACAAATCCACCAAAAATCTTTGCATTCATATTGATTCTAGTGATGGATGAGTCAATTTGGGGGCAGGGAAGGGGAGGGGAGGATTAAAAAAAAAAAAAAAGGAGAAAATTATTTAACCCTGATGAAGAATGCAAAATAAATGAGAGAAGTTTTTCTTCCTGAAGTCCTTAAGCCAGACCCCAGCTAGATGAGCCTGAAAGCAAAGCCTGGCTTATTTCCCTGCAGCCTGGCCTACTTTGGAGGGGGTTTTGTTAATTGTGCCCCCCAGCTGTGCTGGAGAGAGGAGAGGGTTGCACAGAATGAATGAAATTCTGGGGATTTTTCTCCTCAGCACACAGAGGAGGGAGCAGGGGTGGGCTGGAGCAGCCTCAGGACACCTCTGTGCCCTGCTCTGCTGCTCACAGGAGATTTTCCCCTTCCCCTGTGCCTGCTTTGCTCAGCTGGTGCCAGGCAGTGTGTGCCACAGTCCCTGTGTCCGTGTGTCTGTCCTGGAGCTTTGTCCCCTGGGTCCTGATGAACCCCTTGGAGATTTGGGCACATTTTGCTGCTTTTTAAAGTCTTGTCTTTTCTAAAGTGTGCTGTTAAAAGGCTCGGCTGTGTCCGGGAGGAGAATAAAACAAAAGGAAGGGGATCAACAGGGTTCAGCCTTCCAGAGGGGAATTAACCCAGGAAAAGGGTTTGGTGCTGGGTGACTGTCCGGTTTTTGGCTGTTTGAAGGGCCTGGAAAGGCCCGGGGTGGCCTTGGGGCAGCCGCGTATCAAAGGACGAGAAGAGGCTTCAGTTCTTCTTTCGGTCTCGGTGTTTATTAATTGTTTATCTAAAAGATTTTCTCTCGGCCCGACAGAGCTCTGCTCAGCAGCCAGCCATGAGCACACTGTGCTGCCCTCCGGACAGTCACCTATCTTTATACCCATGGTTACGTGTACAATATTTATCATTTTTCCCCAATACCATTTATTCTTATTGCCCAGTGCACTTTTAGTAATGACCAATCCCAAAGTGCCACCATCACCACAGAAGATGGAGGAGAAGAAGAAGAAGAAGAAGGACAGGACACGCCCCAATTCCTCCATCTTACTTCTCTAAACCCCCCTGTACAGAAATCCTAAACCCTGTGTCTCACCCTCTAATTAACCAATCCCTTCACCATTCACCCCGGTGAAACCCTCCTGTCCTCATACAGGTGTCGTCTCCTGTGTAGGATCAAAGTCCAGCCACCAGACACTTCTGGAACATTCCAGGACTCCCGAGCCCCCCAAGGGTGGTCTCGGTGGCACCTCAGTCCTGAGGTGCTGAGATCCCACAGGTGACCTCCATGGATGCCACGTGCACTCAGCCAACCCCTGCTCCTCACAGTGACTCTCACTAAAAACATCCAAACCTATGATAATTCACCCCCCAACATGTCACATTCTGCCCTTGCCTCAAACTCCTTTGAAGAAATGGCTGGGTAATCTCTGAAATGTAAAATTAAAAAAAAAATTTAAAATTTACAATTAAAATAATATTTTAAAATATTTTATTTTAGTTTTATTAACTTTCTTGCTTTACTTTTTATTTATTTATTTTTATATTTATTTTATTTTTATTTTATACTTATTTTATATATTTTAATATTTATTTTATAATTATTTTAATATTTATTTTATATATATTTTTATATTTCTTTTTTATATATTTTATTTTTTATTTTTTGTATTTATTTTATAATTATTTTATATATTTTAATCTTTATCTAAATATCTATTTTATAATTGTTTTTATATTTCTAGTATATTTATTTTTATGCTTCTTTTATATATTTTTGATATTTATTTTAATATTTAAATTTACTTTTAATTTTTGTATTTAATTATTTATTTTATTATTTATTTATTTATTTTAAATAGGTTTTAAACTTCATTTTAATTTTTTAAATGTAATGTTTAAATGTTATATTTTAAATGCAGCAGGACTGAAACCTACCTGCAGTCAGAAGAGCTCCCAGGAAAACTTTGCTTATCCTTGCCCCCCATGCAGGAAAGGCAAATGCGTTTCTGGTTTTAAACAAATAATGAGCTGAGATGCTGAGATGGCTGATTTTAAAATTATTGCTTTTACATGCTGGGAGGAAAAAAAAAAAGAAAAAAGAGGACATGGAAGGTCTTTAATGTGTTGTCGGAACCCAGAACATTCCTCTGGCTGCCCTGGAGGACTCGAGACCCTGGCAGGGGGCTCAGAGACCTTGGCACCAAGTGACAAACACCCGTGCCTTTGATTTTAGCCCATGGAAAAAGTTACCAACTTTGAGGATTTAAAACCACAAGATGGTTAATTTGTCATAGGGTGAAAAAGTAGAATTTTAGGGTTTTAGAATTGGGGTTCAGGAGACAAGATGGAGGAATCTGGGTGTGTCCTGTCCTTCCTCCTGCTTCTTCTTGTCCTTCATCTTCTGCTGTGGTGGTGGCACTTTTGGATTGGTTTAGAGAAGAGACAGGCTGTCTAACAGAGGTGATAGGTATTGGAAAATTATTGAAAATTAAGTACACATAGTTCTTAGAATAAACAGATAATACCACCCTAAGGGCAGGGACTGTGCCACAACCCGACCTGCCAGACAGATCTCAGCAGGTCAGAAAGACAATATATTAGATAAGAGCAAATAAACAACCTTGGGAACCAGAGCCAAGGAATCGTGTCTTCTTCTTCAGTCTCAGGGCTGGAAAAAAAGAGACTTTTTAACACCTCGTGGTCATCTCGACTCCAGAGACCTTGTCAATGTGCCATTTGTGGTTTATTTGTTTGGGTTTTTTTTCTTTACTATTACAGGGATTCACAGATTATTCTGAGTTGGAAGGTCCAACATTTAAATAACAGGTCCATACAAGGATCAAATCCTCAGGCTGGACTAGTCCTGGTTGTTGTTTGATGAAAACATTGTTAAGAGGCAGCTCTTTGAGTCCTTTCACTCCTGCCCTCACTGTGTAAGGTCTGCTCAGGTTTTGTGTCTGGTTCTCACCATTTGTGTCTGGTTCTCACCATTTGCACACCTGTAACTTGAAGGTGTGACTGAAAAATGAAGCTCATTCGCCCATTTTCCTGTCAATTCATTACCTCATTATCTCAAAGTTTGGAATTTCCAGGGTGAATTCATTTCTGTTCTTAAAAAAAAATAATGAGCTGAGATGCTGATATGGCTGATTTTAAAATTATTGCTTTTACATGCTGGGGAAAAAAAATAAAAGTAAGAGGACATGGAAGATGTTTCATGTGGCATTTGTGGGGTTTTTAACATAACAGAATATTTTGAGTTGGAAGGTCCAGCTCTTAAGTGTCTGCTCCACACAAGGATCAATTCCTCAGGCTGGATTAATCCTCATTGTTGTCTGATTCAAACCTGGTTTTTCACATTTTTTAACGTTTTTTTTAAACATTTTAACATTGTTGACATCTCTTCCTTACACTCCTGCCCTCACTGTGTAAGGTCTGCTCAGGTTTTGTGTCTGGTTCTCACCATTTGTGTCTGGTTCTCACCATTTGCACACCTGTAACTTGAAGGTGTGACTGAAAAATGAAGTTCATTCGCCCATTTTCCTGTCAATTCATTACCTCATTATCTCAAAGTTTGGAATTTCCAGGGTGAATTCATTTCTGTTCTTAAAAAAAACAATGAGCTGAGACGCTGATATATGGCTGATTTTAAAATTATTGCTTTTACATGCTGGGGAAAAAAAATAAAAGTAAGAGGACATGGAATATGTTTCGTGTGGCATTTGTGGGGTTTTTAACATAACAGAATATTTTGAGTTGGAAGGTCCAGCTCTTGAATGTCTGCTCCACACTGACCAGTTCCTCAGGCTGGATTAATCCTCATTGTTGTCTGATTCAAACCTGGTTTTTCACATTTTTTAACTTTTTTTAACATTGTTAACAGGCATCTCACACTCCTACCCTCACTGTGTAGGGTCTGTTCATGTTTTGTGTCTGGTTCTCACCATTTGCACACCTGTAACTTGAAGGTGTGACTGAAAAATGAAGTTCATTTGCCCACCATGAAACTCGTGTATTTGCATAGGCAACAAGTGTGATAATGGTTAAAAACATGATTTGGCTTCCACACAAGAACAAATCCTAGACTGAAACCTGGAAAACTTGGAAAAAAAGCCAAAAGAGAAGGATGGCACAGCAATAAAATCCCAGCGGGTGGGGAGGTCAGCTGGGGCAGCAAAAAGCATCCCCAGAATGCAAGCAAAGGGCAACCAAGGAAAATAACAGCAAGGAGATTGAAAATCTACCAGAAATAATATCTTTGGGCACAGTCCTTACTTAGACTTACACAGCTTTAAAAAGAGGATTTGTGCTTTCCTCTCTGTGCCTGCCCCTGGGCAGCAGCACCCTGATAATTTTGGATTCAGTGCCCAACCTGTCCTGTTTCTGTGTGCCCACCCCAGTCAGGCACAGCTTTTAGGGCCAGGAAAAGCCTAAAATGGATGGAAACATCCCCTGTCTGTGAAGGGTTAACTCTGCTCCCTCATTTCCATATTTTGGGGGTCACACTGGCTGGCAGGCTCTGCACTTATATAGCAAAGGAAGCTTCAAAGCTACACAGGAATGAACATCAAATATCTGATTTAAATTCACAGGAGATTTATTCCTGTGGAGGGATGAATTTGGGATTTCAATAAAAACTATGCTTTTTTAACTTGTAGGTCCTTCTGAGACCCACTGGAAGCCTGAACGTGGTGCTGTGTCAGAGCTGGCATTGCCTCTGCTCCTCACAGCACAGCAACAGGAACCATTACTCACATTTAAGGGTAAAATACATTTCAAGAGGTTGTTTGGAAGGTTCTCCCAAATTTTTAGACACAGAAAAAGAATTTCACTCCACTAAAAGAGATTCACACCATGTCCTGTGATGGGAATGGAAAAGAAATTAAGGATATTGATGAGGAACATGAACATCCCAGTGATCACTGAGTATCAGTGTCCTGTTTTCAAAATTCAGTTCATTTTTAGGAGGAAAATATTCTCCTTTGAACAGGGAGAGAGAGCTGGCAAAGCAGGTCCTAGGGACCAGAGAAGAATTCAAGCCCTGGACACTCAGTGTCTAAAGAAATTTGTGAATTGTTTTTTCACTGTCTCCAAAAGGAGAGCCACGTTCACCTTTAAGCAATGATTCCTCGGACAGTTTCTGATTAAAGGCAGAAATTTTGATATTCACAAATGATGCTCTTGGAATGGATATAAAAATCCTCAGGGGAGCAAAGAAGGGCTCAGAAAGCTCAGGAGGGAATTATCCAGTGCTGGAGTGCTTCAGTCAGTGTGGAACTGGTTGTGAGCCTGCCCTCAGAGGAGCTCCAGGGAAAAATGACAGGTTTTGCCCAAAAAGAATTGTTCAGCAGGTTGTTTTCCAGCCAGCTGACTCCAGAAAGTGATCCCTGCTCGTGGTGTATTCTGTTTATTTATTCATCTTCAAATGAAGCACGGGAGGGCTAAAGATAGGCAATGTGGGAAAGATTTGGCCCTGGGGAATTGTGTCCTCACTGAGACAATACAGCTGTGTCCCTCAGCAGGGCTGTGTGGGAAAGGGGAGCTGAAACAAGACAAAAATATAAACAGGATAATTTTAGACAGCCTTAAACTGGTGACAAACAGCCAGCAGAACCAGGAGGAGCTGATACTCTTTGCCAGTCCTGGAATTAATTAGAGATTAATTAGAGTGCAAATTGTCTCTTTTTAGGGACAATCCCAAAGCTCTCAGAGGTGTGTCCTCACCTTTCCTTGCCAGCTCACTCCAGGGAAAACAATCCCATAGGTAACTGCAGCAGGAACACCAAGGAGAGCCTGGAAATCACAAAACCTCTCATGAAAATATGTGAAATACCTAAATAAACATGCGCTTGTGCCAAAAAACCTGCATTAAGATATAATAAATATATTATATTTATAGATATAATAAAAACCTGCATTAAGATACAATAAATATATCATATTTATAGATATAATGCTGACTGGCCACATGATACCTAGGTAAAATTTTAGATATTAAATTATGAAACTCCATTTCAAAAGCTTAAAAGAATTAGCCTGGAAGAACTTCATGTGTTTATAATTTAATAATTAGACACAGAGTTCCTAACAGATCTATCTGAGGGGATTATTCAGTAATTTTTAGTGTTCTGCACAAAATATGACAAATATATATATATATATATATATATATATATATATACACATATATACATATATACATATATACATATATATATACATATATATATATTCACCCATATATATATATAATATAAAAAGCAATCATCCCTCACAGTAAATAAAGAAGATAATGAGTTTGTGAGAAATCTAACCAGGATTTAAATTAACTATTACCCATTTTATTAATTTTATATTAATTTTAATAATTTTATATTAACTATAGTAACTATTTTAACTATTTAGCGATTTTCCTCCTAAATTCCTCACAGGGAAGGAAACAGCAGATCATGGCATCCCAGGGAGCACCAAAATCCAAATGTGGATTTGTGAGAAATCCAACCAGGATTTAAATTATATATTTAACTAGGATTTAAATTATTTGAATGTGCACCTGAATTCCTTTCAGCGAAAGGAACAGCAAACCATGGACTTCCAGGGAGCACTGAAGTCTGAATGTGGATTTTTGAGAAATCTAACCAGGATTTAAATGATTTTATTGTGCTCCTAATGAAGGGAACAGAAGATCATGGAATCCAGGGAGCACCAAAATTTGAATGTGGATAATGGATTTGTGATAAATCTAACCAGGATTTAAATTATTATACTGTACTCGTAAATTCCTCACAGTGCAGGAAACAACAGATCATGGAATCCCAGGGAGCACGTGGATAATGGATTTGTGAGAAGTCTAACCAGGATTTAAATGATTTATCTAATCAGGCTTTAAATTATTTTAATGTGCCTAAATTCCTTATGGCAAAGGGAACAGCAAATAATGGAATCCCAGAGAGCACCAAAATCCAAATGGGGATTTGTGAGAAATCCAACCAGGCTTTAAATGATTTTACTGTGCACCTAAATTCCTTAAGGTGAAGGAAACATCAAATCACGGAACCTCAGGGAGCCCCGAAATCCAAATGTGGCAACAGAACCAGGGCTGCTTTTGGGAAAACTGCTGTTTTCCAGCTTTCTGCAATAAAAAAATATATAAAATAATGAGAAGAATAAATAAAAATGACAATGTGCCCAAGGCCCAGGCCATGAGCCCCTGGCAGGGGCTGTAATTTGGTGCCTTCTGTGCCCCCCAAGCTGAGCAGCTCAAGGGACCCAAAGTGACACCGTGGGCTTGGGGACACAAATCCACAGCCAGGCCCCAGCAGAATGCCTGGAAAGGCATTCCAGATGGGAATTTAAATGCTACATTTCCTCTCATGTTGAGGAGCAGGTTACTTCATCCCTCATTTGTTTGCCATCTGTCATTACTTCAGGAAAAATGTGTGTGTAACTCATCACCCCACACACCCGGACAAGATCCCAAACCCAGTCACTGGGAGATGCAATTTCAGAATAATTACTAATTATAATGATGCAATTAGGGGAAAATTTGGGGGTTGCAGTTGTTGTTTCAGTTAGTAAAATCGGGGATAACCCTCCAGCCCTGATGGTTTTTGGTTTTATTTTGTTTTTTCTGTTTCTGCACGCAACTGAGTGGGTACATCTGTGATAGGAGCAGCTCATAACCAACGGGCACAAAAATGGACTGAGAATATAAAACATCCCTCAGTTGGCAAAAAGTGTTCTCAGCTGCATTTGGGGTTTAATTTCCCTACAATTTGGGAGTGAAATTCTGTAGGTAAACCCCCATCATATGGGGATAAAGGAGCTCTTTATCTGCCAAAGAATGATGAGCTGCTCTTTGCTCACCTGAATTTCACTAAGGGCAATATGGTGACTTTTCTGATAGGAAAAAGAATGGCAAAAGCCTAAAACCCAATATAAAATAAATGCAATGAACCATAATGTAACTTCTGGGTTTAACTAGTCCTCTACCAGCAAAAAGGAAACACAGAAAAGCTCAGAAGTTATTACCTATTTTGAAAATTTAGTTAAAACACATGAGCATTTTTGTAATCTCCTTGGTTTTTATGGAATAGCCATGAAGAGTGTAGTGTGTCACACACTGAGGCCAGAACATCTTTTCACATCTTTTAATTCCACCATTTAAATGTGGGAATCCTGCTGGACTGAATTATGCTCTGGTCAGAAAATTCTATTAAATTTACAGGACCAGAGGGACATTGTGATGACAATCTCCTGGGGACTTTTATATTTCATTGAGTTGATTCTCACTGGGTTTAAAAAAGAAAATTCTCCACTAGTCCATGGGCTATTGAAGTCACCAGGTAACCCCTGCGCTGCCTGGCACACAGGAAAAGGTTTTGGGGTTTTTTTAACCACCCCAGTGTGTTCAAAGAGAGAAAATCTCTCTCTTTGAGAGTTATCAGGAGTGATATTTGATAGCAGTCCCTGTGTTGGGCAACAGGGAGGCACCACCCCAAACCCTGAGGTCAACATTTATATAGCCGATTAACACATCCACAAGTCAATATGTTAGAAGAATATAAATACAATCTTATATATTTGATTTTTAGTAAGGTGTAAAACACATACATTTCAAATTTTCCCTTTTGCTCTGTTTTAATTTTTCTGATTTTCTGAACTTTTTAAAAATATATATTGTATTTGGATCCTAAGGAGAAAAAAATTGACAATATATTCTGGAGTTGCAAGAGCAAAACAGGGATTACAGATCTACAGGAACAAGGCATGGAATAAGAAAATAAAGCCTCAGGAGAGACTTAAATTGGATATTTGGAGAAATTTCTTCACTGAAAAGGTTGTCATGCACTGGCAGAGGCTGCCCAGGGCAGTGTTTGAGTCACCATCCCTGGAGGGGTTTCAGAGATGTGCAGATGTGGCACTTGGGGACAGGGCTTGGTGCACTTGGCGGGGCTGGGTTAATATTGGGACACGAGGATCTTAAAGAGTCTTTTCCACCCTAAATGATTCTGTGATTCTGACTGGGACAGCACAGTGCAAGTGACAAAACAGAATTCAGGACTATTCACAAAATGCAGCTGTAAGGGGAGAAAAAAGAAAAAGGAGAAAGAGAAAGAAGCAGTGAGATTTCATCAGCTGCACTTGTGGGGGAACATTTGTGGTGGTTTGTGTTTTGAAGGGCTCCTGGCTGGCTACAAGGGCTGTGTGCTCAGAGCTCATTTCTCTTTGCTCCTGTGCCCTGCCTTGCTCTGCCTCTAGGAGAATCTCACTGCCCAGCCTATGCATTTCTGCACTGTAATTAGGGGGGAAATTTGTTTATGTCATTTAACTAAATTTTCAGAATAGGTAATAACTTCTGAGCTTTCCTGTGTTTCATTTTTGTTGGTAGAGGATGAGCTAAACCCAGAAGTTACATTATATTTAATTGCATTTCTTTTATATTGGGTTTTGGGTTTTGCCATTCTTTTTCTCTTTAGAGAAGTCACCATATTTTCCCTCCTGGGTTGGAAAGCCCATGTGGATTCCCCAGTCCCACAAGCAGCTCCTGCTGTTCACACTGAGGGGGTGATCACTAAAATCTGATTTTATGCTCTGTGCAAGGGATGGACACCACTCTGTGCCAGTGCCAAGGCAAAAAAAAATTGGTGCTTCCAGGGGGATTGATGGGCAAGAATTCAGTCTCAAATCCTTGTCTGCCTCACACCATTTCAGCAGAGACACAGCACAACCCCACAAATCAAAATTTCACATCTTCTCACTTGACAAAACTGCTCTGCTCTCAGTTTAAAGACATAACAAGGAAGAATTTAATATTAGATTTGCTGGAGAATCAATTATTAGATTTGCAGGAGCATTTCCTTACTCCTTTAAGGAAATGCTAATTCTGCCATTCCTGTCAAACCAGAACTTTAATGTCACCTGATGTCCTTGGGAAATGAGAAATGGATTTAAGAATCAGAAAGAGAGCCCCAACAGGGGTGTACACTTTGCCATGTCTCCTTCACTCCTCAGTGTCCCTGTCTGGGCAGAGCAGGGTGACAAAATTTAGCTTGATCAAGCTTAAGGAACGGGATACAGCCAATCCACTGGAGGCAAAATAGAAATCCCTTCCTTGAGGCTTCCTGTCCAGCCACATAGATTACAGTAATTTCTAAATTAAGTTCTTGAATAGACAGAAAAAAGCTGATAACAGTCAATCCATCCTGCAAATGGCAGAACACAGGAGAGGAGCAGAGAACCAGGTGGAACATGAGGAGTCTGTGGTTTTCTGCAATCCATCTGCAAGTGGCAGAACACAGGAGAGGAGCAGGAACCAGGTGGAACATGAGGAGTCTGTGGTTTTCTGCAATCCATCTGCAAATGGCAGAACACAGGAGAGGAGCAGAGAACCAGGTGGAACATGAGGAGTCTGTGGTTTTCTGGGTCCCAGCCACTGCTCAGAGGGATGCAGAGCCAGGCTGTTGTGTTATGGTGCAAATAAAAAGGCAAAGAGGGGGGTCTGCCTTGTAATGGAAACTGTGCTCAGGGGCCAGGCACTGCTGGGACTCCAGATGTCAGGAGTTTGCTCAGCGTACCACAAACCAACATGAAATGTGAAAAATGCAGCTGGAACAAAAGGTTAGGCTGCCTCTCTCCATGCTGCAGCTCCCAGGATGGGAAGAACAACAAAGTCCCCTGGCAGCTGGGGCTGCTCAGAGCCTGCTCTCCCCACGGCCAGGCCCTCGGCTCACTACACAAGCAAATAGGGCTTGTCCCATCCCAGCAGTGCACAAACAGCCCCCTGCCAGGGCAAAAGCATCCTCTGATTTCCCTGCAGCCTGCTCTGCTCCCAGCCCAGCACCCCTGTGTCCCAGCCTGGGAGGAGAGCTGAGGGAGGCATTGCTGAGCTCAACAAACAGCCCTGAGAGCTCTGCTTTTCTTAAAGCTGCTGCAATTTTCCTCCAGCTTCGTGCTCTCCACCCAAGGGTCAGGCTGGCTTTTATGGGCAATGTTACTGATGGCTCCAAACGTGACCAAAGGTGGCACCTTGGGAGAAAAGAGCCTGAGAGGCCCTGAGAGGCCTCATCTGGAGTGCTGTGCCCAGCCCTGGCCCCTCAGTTTGGGAAGGACCTTGGCACACTGAGCACATCCAGAGGGGACAACGAGGCTGGAGAGGGGCTGGGAACACAAACCCTGAGAGGAAGCCCTGAGGGAGCTGGGGGTGCTGAGCCTGGAGAAAAGGATGCTCAGGGCTGCCCTCGTCACGCTGCACAGCTCCTGAAAGGAGCCTGTGCTCAGCTGGGGCTGGGCTCTTTCTGCAGCAGCACTGACAGAACTGAGCACACAGCCTCGAGCTGCACCAAGAGAAACACAGGTTGGATATCAGGAAAAAGTTTTTTACAGAAATGGTGATAAAGTTCTGGAATGGCTGCCCAGGGAGGTGGTGGATTCAGCATCCCTGGGTGTGTTTAACAAAGCCTGGATGTGGCACTGGGTGCCAGGGTTTAGTTGAGCTGTTGGGACTGGGCTGGACTCAGTGGTCTTGAAAGTCTCTTCCAACCCCATTCTGAGTGTCCACTTCTCCTCCATCTTCATGTTCTCCACTCAAGGGCCAGGCTGGCTCCTCATGGGCAATGTTATGGATGGGTTCTTCTGACCAAAATTGGTACCTGGTAGAGAAAACCTTGGGAGAAAACAGCCTGCAGGACCTGAGTGTGCACCTTGCTGTCCTGGTACGGCTCTGATCCTTCTGGATCATCCCTTCCAGGATGATTTGATTTTTGATTTTTTCCATTATGATCATCCCTTCCAGGAGAATGAGCCTTATCCCATTTCCTGCTGTTGGACTCAGTTCTTCTCACCAAGACTGCTCCCTAAAGCCTGGCCCATCAGCACAGACCTAATTATTGGTAAAGATGCAGAAAAGACAATATTAGGAATTGTCCCACTGAGAAATCAGGTATTGAGGTGAAAAGAGCAGGACTTGGATTCTCTTCTCTGAAGGACAGTGAGATTTCAACACTTCAGCTCTGCCTCTAAATGGAACAAAGCCTTCTCATTTTTAAAATCTTATCCTGAATCTGGCTGTTTAAAAAGCCTCTTCTCTTCCAATTCCAACAAAAAATAATTAAAATTCAAAGGAGCACACTGAAAACTGTGAAATATAAAATCGAGGCAGGTAAGGAAGGAGGAAATGGCAATAATTTTTATTGTACCAGCTGTTATTACTGGTAAACAACAGGGCTTGGGGCATGCAGCTCCTGCTTTAGGCCTGAAACAGAAACAGTCTTTGAATCCTTTCCAGATGCATCATCTGGCCTAATAAAAGATACTAGGCCTCCCAGCATGCCTTACCTCATTCATGTGGTGAGGCCTCTTCTGCTACAATAAATAATAAGAATAGGATATTTCTGTAAGAAAATTACATTTCAACAGTGTTAGAACCCCTTTCATCTAAACATCTCTCAAGAAAAGATACCTGGTTTCGTCAAACTCTCTTTTTCAGCAGGCACCGACTTTCATATTCTGAATAACAATTCAATTTAGGAGAAATTATCAGTGTTCCAAAATAATACACAAGCATTGGCAAAACCCGATGATAACAACTTTTATTTGGCAGCAACCAAAACAGGTTGGAAAAGGGTCAGAAAGAAGAATAAAAACAGATCCAGCAGAGGCATCACATAAAGCCTAAGGTCCTATAACAGGCAGGGCTGAGAAAAATGGTGTTACAAGAATCAGCTGGCAATTCTTGCATCTCCAGCTGAATTTGGAGTCCCATATCTATGAGCCCAATCCAGTCCCCAGCTGTGATCAGAGAATGCTCAGAGACTGAACATTAAAAAAACCCCAAATTTAGGGCACTTCCCAGTTTCCGTTGGGTTTTATATTGGGTTCGGGGCAATTTATTGTTCGGTCATCATTTGTGACTGAACATTAAAAAAGCCCCAAATTTAGGGCACTTCCCAGTTTCTGTTGGGTTGCTCTCTATACTTTAAAATATCTATGTTTATTTTTCCTGGCTTTCCTGGGATCCCAGCCAGGGCAGGGATCTCTGTTGAGATCTGTTTGCTCTTCCTGACCCTTTTTTATGCTCCATCTCAGACATCAAAGCCTTGCACACTCTTCCCACCAGAGATCCAATCCTGTTAAATTTTAACCCTGCCTAGACCCAAATTCCAAAAAGTCATCAGGGACAAAATCAACTCTCCTTCTGTCACCTCCTCCAGCATCAAATAATTTTAATATTACCCTCAGGTAGGCAGCAAGTTATTCATTATCTGTGACAGCCTAAGGAAATTGCAGATTATTGGGTTTATTCATCTAAAATAGGAGTGTACACTTTGCTGAAGAGCCACAGGACAATACTGACAACAAGAGGAAACATTTGGAAAAGGAGATGGGTCTGGAGAGAGCTGTGGGCTTTGGGAAAGCATTTCCATTCTGCCACGAACAGCAGAGTTTTCTCTCATGTGAAGGAGGGCAGAAAATGAAAACCATGTCCACGTTCCAAGGCATTCCAGAGTAAAACTGTATTTTCTGTGTTTCTCCAGGATGGAGGGATGGGGGAAGGACAGATGGGACACGAGGACAGGGTGTCCCCTGTGTGTCACAGAGCTCACCTGGGCATGGCTGAGGAACCACCAAGGGTCAGGAGTGAGCTCACAGGACAGGTGACATCCAGTGGGGTTTGCTCCAGGCCATCTGCCCAGGGAGACTCCTCAGGAGCAGCCTCACCCTAAACCTGATCCTTGAGCGGGATTGCAGCCCAGGGCGTCTTGGAGGGACACACAGCAGGGCAGGAACAGCCCAGGAGGTTCCCAAAATCACTGATGGGAGCTCCCTTTGATGCCTTTTTGGGGCTACCTAAAACCAGAGGCCAGGCAGAATTAAGGGAAGGTACATTTAGGGCCGACAAACCCCCTCACGGCCTACACCCCAAATTGGACCATGGCTCACAGGTTTTTATACTTTTATAAATTTGGTCCATTTGCATATTGGGGGTTAATCTGCCAATTCCAGCTGCAGATAATGAAGTCATTGAGCCCCAGTTTGCTCCCCCCAAGTCCCTTTTGTTCCCATCTCTGGCCCTGAGGCAGTGAGGTGTCCTTGATTGCCAGGCCTGGAGAGGAATTGCTGTGTGTGCCCAAAATGGGAAAGCTGCAGCTGACACTGGGTGTGGGGTTTGGAGTTACACACTAAAGAGCTACAGGAGTGCAAATAAATGGAAAATACAAAAGCTAAAATCTCATTTTCCAAAGGAGAAGTGGGGCTGGGCTGCACCGTGTTCAGCAATGGGAGATATGCAGCTCAAGGGCAGCCCTGACTGCCATGCAAAGAGATTCCCAAAACAACATTAAAGTACTTTAAAGCACTTTTCCTCTCTCTGTGAGCATCCCTCACCCTGTGTCTGACACACTGAGCAACTCCACCTGTTTTTCTTTGCAGAGTTCAGTGGTTTCAGCTCCCAAATTTGCTCCTGATTGTTTCAGTTGCCAGTGAGTTTGGAGATGGCTTTGTCACTAAAATTGCCTTGGTGGATTTGTAGCAGCTGTCTGTTCAGTGGTACCATGGGAGTCCTGGTTAATGTTTAACCATAGGGTTCCTAATAGGATTTCTAATATCTCATTACTTAGGGCTTAGATCTGCATTTCCAGCCCCAGTAATGTACAGACAAGCAATCCTCTTATCCCAAAGCTTATATTACAGGCCTCCAGACTGCACCTATTTCCTCAGGAACAACAGGGAGAGAAACTATTCACTCAAATTTTCTTTCTTTTAAACATCAGGACCAATGAGGATGAACACCCACTTGGAGCAGGTGGGGTTTTGACTTGCTCTGTGTTATCCCACCTGCAGCTGTTCATTCTGAATCTCACAAGTCTCAGATTCCCCCTTAGAACCCTCAGTGCCTGTCTGGAGCCTCAACACCTTTCTGCATGTACAGAACCCACATTCTGCTCCCTTGAGACTGGAGAGAAACAAATCACTTAACAAAATCATTTAGCAAAATCATTAGCTCCAAAAGAACTTAGGGAATGTATCCTTCTGAAAGCCAAATATCCCCAAAGCTGCCTTGCTGGAAGTAAAGCCCAAATATTCCCCTTTTTCAAAGGGATCCAGCCCATATTATTGAGGAGCAGTTCACCAGTTAGATTAAAAATGGTAGTTTGCAATGAATCTGAAATGACAGACCATTAAATGCTTGATTGCACACTCAAAGAGAAGGATGAAGCACTGCTAACTTTCTTATCTGTGGGATCTAGTGAAAAGCTTCCGAGACACAAAGCTACGTAATCTGCTTTAAAAAATTCCATTAATTTGAATAGCAGATGTGTATCTAGCCTTTTAAGATAGCTCTGAAAAATTCCAATTTTGATTTCAGCATTTTGCATTTGTTGCAGTGGAAAATGATTTCATGTTTCTCCCCAAACCTAAACCAGGGTGTCTTCACCAGTTCTGCAAGAAGTATTAAAAATTTTATTTCTTGAGCCTGTTTTTTGTTATCTAATTTCACTGCTCTGCGTTTTCCCAGGAGATGCTGACTGGGGAATGAACAAGAAGCATCACTCCCAAAACTCAGAGCAATCAGAACATCATCCTCCAGAAAATCCAAGTACTTCCCTGCTCCTGGGCACTTCTCCTGAGCTCCAGGAATGCTGGCAGCTTCCAGAGCAGTTCTGCTGATGTGAGACATGATGCACCATGAGCACCACATGGCCATTTCTTCTGGTTTGAAAACAAAACCAGTGAGAGACTCCAAGGCAGAAATAGAATTTATTAGGAAAAGAAAACCAAAATACATGCTGTAGCTCCACAGAGAAAAGCAAGGAGCAATTCTTCCCAAGAATATTTCTGGGTTTCACATTCTCTGAACCTCAGAGAAAGGAAAAACAATTCTTATCATTTGCTGTGCCTGTGTTTGTGCAAAAGTAGAATGCAATGTGGAGATTGTTTACCCAAAGTGATGGGGTTTTGTTTCCTTGGCCTGTCAGGGCCAGGAGTGTGTGTGTTGGGACTGTTGGGTGACAGTCACAAGATTCTGTGCAATTGTGTGCAGGATTGAGTGCTTGGCAGATTCAACTTAAATGTAATATATTAATATATATAATTATTATAATATTGTGACAGTGATCACAGGGGTCTCAGGTTGAGGGAAGAGATGAGAATCTGACTCCATGTTTCAGAAGGCTTAATTTATTATTTTATGATATATATTATATTAAAACTATACTAAAAGAATAGAATAAAGGATTTTATCAGAAGGCTAGCTAAGAATAGAAAAAGAAAAATGATATCTCGGACAGAGAGTCTGAGCCAGCTGACTGTGACTGGCCATTAATTAGAAACAACCACATGAGACCAATCACAGATGCACCTGTTGCATTCCACAACAGCAGATAATCATTGTTTACATTTTGTTCCTGAGGCCTCCCAGCTTCTCAGGAGAAAAAAATCCTAAGGAAAGGATTTTTCAGAAAAAATCATGGCTACATAATATAATTATACATATAATTATATTAATATATTTAGTATAGAATAATATAGTGTAATAAAGTAATTAATTAGCCTTCTGATAAGATGGAGTCAGATGCATCATTTTCTCTCCCCTCATTGGGGATGCCCTGTGAATTCTATATACATGCAATAATACAAAAGAAAAGCCACTGACAGAGTCAGAACCCAACCTGACACCCTGTGGGTCAGGGTGTTGGTGGCAGTCCCATTGGAAATGTGGCTGCAGTCCTCCTGCAGTGTCAGGGGTGGTTCTGCTGGAGCAGGGATCCTGTAGAAAGGGTGTAGTCTTCCTCTGATGATCCAGTGGAAAAGACAGCCATTCTTCTGGAAATCCAGTGGAAAGACTGTCTGCTCTGTCCCAAACCCCAGATTATATCCAGGTGGGAATGCTCAGCTCCTCCCCGCTGTGTGGAGCATCTCACAGTGGGCTGAAATCATTCTGTGCATCCATTAAACAGAAATGGCTTGGGCTGAAATCATTCTGTGATATCCATTAAACGGAAATGGCTCCTGGAGGGATTTCTGTCCCAGTCCCCAGATTATATCCAGGTGGGGATGCTTAGCTCCTCCCCCTGGGTGGAGCATTTCACAATGGGCTGAAATCATTCTGTGATATCCATTAGACAGAAATGGCTCCTGCAGGGAGTTATCTCTGAGTCATGCCAAGGCATTGATGGGCCCACTATCAGGAGATAAGGAAAAGCAAAGCCCCTCCTGGTTCCAGCAGCTCTGGAGGATGGGAATAGAATACATCTTAATATTGTAACCTAGGACATTTTTCCATCATCAGAACATCTCCATTGGAAAGCTGATGAATGCTGCTGTGTCCAGGGCCTGGCAGGACCCCAGAATTGCTCTTTATTGTTAAGTCTTGTGATTCTGCCTCTCCTCGTCCACATGGATTTTCTTACTACAGTGATGCTGAATTTAAATATTCCCGTGGTTTTGCTCACAGCCCTCAAATTAGCATTTCTTGGGTTTTTTTCCTTGTACTGTTCTTGCAGTCTGCTCTTCCAGCCATTTACTGCACATGAAACATCCCTTACCTTATTTGTATCATGCCCCCAAGTACTGAGAGATCTGGAGAGGAATTTACAAACTCCTGACATCCAGGGAAAAAACAAAAAAGGCAAAAAAACCCCCCATCTCAACCTTAACAATATTTTTTTTTAACTACCACGTTCTCACATTTGTTTTTCCATCACACATGCGTTTGTGTGTGCAGCTGCTGAGGTCACCAAAGGGGAAACTGAAATATTTTTAACTGCTGAATATCTCCAGTTCCAAATTCCTTGACTTAAAGGAAACCAGTCCATTGGATGGCAAAAGGGGTGAAGCAGAGCACCAGCACTGCAGGTGACACTGGTTTAGTGCTGTTGTTTCTTAGCACACACAGAGATCTTGGATGGACCCAACCTCAGGACAGTTTTCCTTAAAGGAAGAGCATTCAGCAGCTTTTGCTGCTAAAACTGGGTTATTTCTTTGAATCAAATTAAAGTTTCATTAATGAAACTTGGAGTTTCATTTTAATCTGGGGTGAGCCTAGGATACTTCCTACAAAATAATTATGGATGGAAATAAATTTGAAAAGTGCTTTGATTTTTGCTGTCCTGGATCCTGTTGGACACTGGGAGTAGTGTAGCACACAAAACCAGCCTGAACCATGAGCAGGACTGGCTACCAAGGACTGCTGGTATTTGCCAAGGTTTCCAGGGCAGCTGCGCCTCTCACCTTCCTCAGATCCACCTCCAGATCTCACAGTTCATGATACAAACACCATCAAAATCAAAGAGCTCCTCACTGGCACCTCTCACTAATAAGATGATGATTTGCTGCTACTTGTTGTTTAAGAAGCTGCCAGCACCTCTGTCCTGGCTGAGATTTTCCACAGAAGATGCTGGCAGGTAGGGAAGGGTTTCCTTCTCCACAAACTCTTCTCCTAATGACACTGTAGTGGGGCCAAGCCCAGGAGGAAAATCAAGGCTGTTCACCTTTGCTAAAAGCAGCAAACTCATCCCAGCATTGAGTTTGAAGTCTGAGATTTCCCAGCAGTGGCACTGCAGCCACTCACACCTGGAGTGACATTCCCTGTCTGATGCTGCCACCTCTGAGGCCAGGGGACGCTGAAGTGAGCTGGGAAAAATCCTTGTCCAGAGCAGCACTGCCACAGAATCCTCCTGATGCTGCTTCCCACAAAAAGCAGGCTCCCAGTCAGCCTCAGGAAAAGGGGGAGCTGGGTAATTTATTTCATTTTAGCAGAGGGTGAATAATATTTCTTGTGTTCTGGGATGAGATTTCTGGACAGCTGGTGTTAGACATCATCCATCACACGCTGAAGAGCGTTTTTAGGAGGTGGGAATAAACTGCTGCAGACATTAACCAAGAGGAGCAGGTGCTTGACAACATTTAACCTTCTCAGAAAGCTCATGCATTTGCCAGCCCATTTTTTATGGCTGCTGAAGGCAGAGACAAGCAGGAGAATGGGGGAAAGTCAGCAGAGAATTAAAATATCATCAAAAGAAGGTTTGAAAGGAGCCAAAAATCATTCTGAGCTCCAAACATCACCGGACAGCAGGAGCTGTAGTTGATATATATTATATAAATATAATTTGTGTTCACTTTGAATCTTTATATGAAGCAAGAAGACATTTGCAGAAACAGCTGTGCTGCCTCCATTCCCTTCCCTCATCCTCCCAAGGAAATCATAAATCTTTTGAAGTTACAGCTTTGGGTTTCCAAGACTTTTGTGTGTTCCTGCCCACTGGTAAGGGTACAAATAATAACAGTGTAAGACAGAGCATGTTTATCTCTCTGAGGGATAGGATCAATCCCAAACTCTTTTGACTTTCAAACCCAGAATCACATTGTTCATTTTTATCTCAGTTATCAGTCTTCAAACAATCCAGTCTCATGAGGATTTTATGCCAGCTCACACAAAGTTGAAAACAGTTTGGAATCTCAAACATATTTTTGTGTTTGAGTTCTGTGTCCTTTCTCTTTCCATGAATAGCTAATTAATGTTATCAGCTTTGGGTTTTTTCAACTTATCTCTTACCTACAGGACTTTTATTTTAAGTGTTCTTATCAGAGTAAGGCAGAAATCATCTTTGCACTGGCAATCTCTGTAATGTGGTGAAAACATTTCTATTTTCCTGCTAAAAACAAATTTTAATAAGGTGTGCTCTGATTTCCTCGAATAATTCCTAACAGGCACTTTGCATCTGGACTTTCGGGAGGTCCTTATTCAAAAAGACATAAAACAAAGACTGCAAAACTTTTTGGCTCTTTCTAAAATGACATGGAGCCCCTTTTCAAAAGAATTTGGTGATTTTGGGTGCTCAGTTTGAGAGGATCTCCAGGTTTCCAGAGCACTGTGCTCAGCATTTCCCAGAGAGAAATCCTTTTCCCATTTACTGAGCACAGACACCTGAAATCACAAATTTCAGCAGTCTTGGCTTTTCTATCTCACCAATAAATTCAGTTTGCATTACAGCTACTGCTCCATTGATTCTTCTCTGCCAAGAATTGGAATAAATGCCCATTAGGGATTGAAATTGGTTTATAGAATGGAGTAAGGACAGAGTTTTAGGGGGAGCTCCATCAAGTGGGATTTAAGCAAGTGGAGAAGCTGCTGAGTAAATGGAGCATCCCCAGCCTGTCCCATGCCGTGGAATTGCCAGGAGCTGGAGAAATCCAGAGAGGCAGTACATTGCTAAGAGTTCTGGAATGAGAATCTGGAAAATTTCTGGAATTTCCACCCCCAAAGCTCTGAAATCCCTGCTGAGTAACCCAAACCATCCACACCATCCCTGCTGGATCCCATGACCTGCAGCGTGCAGTCCATGAATCTTTAGGGTTGCAGGAACACGGTTTGGTGATTTTTAAATTACTTTAAAACTGTTAATAACAGCAGAGGAAGGGTCACAGCTGTGAGCAGGAGCTGCTGTGGGTGAAGGGAGAAAGATGAAACAGGCCTGGCAAGAGCTGGCTGCTTTTATGGTGTTTGTGGTGAAATTCATGGCAGTTTTTCATGGCTTCTCTGGTCTTGAAGACATTTCTTTCCCCACACACTCAGTTGATGGGATATCCCCATCAAATCTGTGTTTTAAGCATTTGAACTCCAACTCTGGCTGTGGTGGGTTGTGGGAATTGGAAAAACAGAAACTTCCACAGACTCTGAAGGGTTTGGGCTGCAGCCTTGGGAGAAGCTTGGATTGATGTAAAAATACAATACACAGATATTAAGCAGAAAAATCATAAACTTATGGTTCTGTAGTTGTAAGAATATGCCTTAAGTAAGTGAGCAGCTGTACTGCTGAGATGGTGAAGGGTTTGTAGTGTAGGGCTGGGGCTGTGTGGAGTGAGCTGAGAGTTCAGATTTATAACAGAAGCATTTGTGTGCATGTGAGACAGAAGCCATTGGACAAAAGTATCCACAGTGCAGCAGAAGTGAGTAAAGGTGATGGGTTAGAAAAGCAAAATAAACCCTGTGGCAGCTGTCATTGGGTTAGAAAGTTCTGTATTGCCTTGGAACAAAGAACTTGTGACTGCCCTTGAGCTGTGGCCCAGTGCTTGCTCCTCTAAAACCTCACAGCCCCTGAGACTGGTGCTTGTCTGAGCAATAAATCGTTTTTAGCCTGAAAATAGTTCCATCCCTTCATTATTGGCAGCAAAAACAGTGGGCAGCAAGATAGCAAGATAGTGGTTGAGGCTAAGGGAGTTGGTGGGGACTTGTTGTATATTGTATTTTTACATCAATCCAAGCTTCTCCCAAGGCTGCAGCTCAAACCCTTCAGAGTCTGTGGAAGTTTCTGTTTTTCCAATTCCCACAACCCACCACAGCCAGAGTTGGAGTTCAAACACTTAAAATACAGATTTGATGGGGATATCCCATCAGCTGAGTGTATGGGGAAAGAAATGTCTTAGAGACCAAAGAAGCCATGAAGAAATGCCATGAATTTCTCTACAAACACCATAAAAGCAGCCAGCTCTTGCCAGGCCTGTTTCATCTTTCTCCCTTCACCCACAGCAGCTCCTGCTCACAGCTGTGACCCCTCCTTTGTTGGTATTAACAATTTTAAAGTCATTTAAAAAACACCAAATTGTGTTTCTACAACCCTAAAGATTCAGGTTGTTGCTGACTCTATGGGGATCCAGCATGGACAACAAAGGGCAGAGAAAATACTCAAAAAAAACTTATGGGAGGGTTTGGAAGTGTTTGAAGAGTGCTAAATCGGGTTTACAACCTTTAGCAGGGCTTGCACCTTGTTGTGCACAGCCAGTTTGTGGCTGCCACGTTGTTCACGCTCCATGAAGCCTGCACAGGCACAGACACAAACATTTCTGCTGCAAAATCCAGCCAGGAGTGCCCTGGGACAGCTCCTGGTGTCACTCTGGGACAATTCCTGTGCCACACTTGCTCCTTCCACACCTCAGTCTTCCCATGTTAGGATGGGGCAGTGATGAGATGGTGCTGGGGAATAAAAAATTTTCTTTTCCAAACTGCTGCTGCTGCTTTTCCCTCTCTGCCACAGGGCTGGAGTGCGTGGAGAGCAGGAAATTACAGGGTAAGGATTGGAGAGACTTTTAAAAATTGATTTTTTTTTATTTTTTACCATCTATAGAAAAGCAGTGCTGGCTGTCAGTGTGCTTTTAGCATTAACCCCTGCTGGGATATGTATTCCTGAGTGTGTGCACATGTGGTGTTTGTTTGAGGGTTTTGCGACACATGAAATTATTTTTTAATAACTTTAAGACAGCAAAATAAGTGACACTGTGCTAACGGGACCATACAATCACTATCATCAGTAGAACACAACTCAACAGAGAAATACATAATAGTTGTTTATTCTCCCAGTGAAAATCAATTCTTTTGTAGCTGTTTAATTGCTTTTCCCCTCTCCTTCCTGTTCTTCCAGCTAAAATTGATTTTAGAACTGCTTTTTCAAGGGGGCTCCCCTTTATGGCCAGCAGAAAAGAGATCATTGCAATGGTCATAAAATGTCTACAGAAATCCCATTTTTGGGGTTAGAGTTAGGTCCCAAAATAAACTGAAACTGCAAACCCATTGTGGAGGACGTCAATGTCTTTGCAAGGATACAGCTTGGAAAACTTCAGGGGAGGACAAAACCCACTGTGCCACGTTTCTGCAAAACGAGAGCGTCTCACCCTCTCCCCAGGAAATTAATCAGAGTGCAATCAAAATATATTTCCAGCTGCTGGAGTTCACTTCCTCCCTTGTCAGTGTTGCTCACAGAAACCTCGAACTCAGAGTGGTGTTGGCTGAGCAGCCCCTCTCAGGAGCTGCATGAAGGGGCAGTGCCTGATTTTATCCAGCTCTGTGTGCTCCTGCTGGCTGGGACTGCCTCACACAGAAATCACACGTGTGGGAGGGGAGAAAACACAGCACAAATCCCCCTTGTAGCTGATATTTACTGCAAATCAAGCAGCAACTTCCTGAGTGTCAGTGGGAATGATGCCTTAGCATTTTAGCTTGTATATATTTAATTTATTTGCACTCCTGTAGCTCTTTAGTGTGTCACTCCAAACCCCACACCCAGTGTCAGCTGCAGCTTTCCCATTTGGGGCACACACAGCAATTCCTCTCCAGGCCTGGCAATCAAGGACACCTCACTGCCTCAGGGCCAGAGATGGGAACAAAAGGGACTTGGGGGAGCAAACTGGGGCTCAATGACTTCATTACCTGCAGCTGGGATTGGCAGATTAACCCTCAATATGCAAATGGACCAAACTTATAAAAGTATAAAAAACCCCTGACCCGTGGTCTATTTTGAGTCTATTTCTATTAAAGCTTTTCTTAATATTCACACAATAGTTATCTTTTTTGTGAGACCTAATCATCTCATTATCCATCTCTACCAACCAGCACCAGGATCTGTTTGGCTTTTTCTGAAGCACAGCCCCTCTCAGGGCACTGCTGCATTTCAGTACCACAGGCTCCCAGGGAACTGCTCCTGTTGCTTTCTGGTGTTTATTGCCTTGGGGGAAAAGCCAAATCAATTCAGACACAAAGCCCAAGGCACAGAGGGGATTTTAACGGATTTGCTCCCTGTGAAAAACGCCAATCACTTGTTTTTGAAATTTTAAAAGTTTAATAGTAATAAAATGGTTATAAAAATAGCAATATAATTAGAGTAATGATAATTTGGACAATTAGGATTTAGGATAATATGAGACAATAAAAAAATGAGTTATGGATGTCTGGGTATCTCCTTCTGGGCAAAATAAGCCTGAAAAAGGACCCATGTTAACAGAGGATTAACCCTTAAAAGCAATAACCTGTTGCATATTCATACACCTCATACATGATGCATAAATTCCATTCAAACACAGGATTCTGTCTGCTCAGTGTCAACTTCTTCCTCTGAATCCTAACAGTGCCTTCAAGGCAGGAAGAAATTAATTTCTTCTGATAGGAGAGCAATAAATTTTTTTTTCTCTGAAAGATTTAGGTGTTCTGTGGCTGCTGTCTCAGTGGGAGTACCTCATTCCTCTCTTTAAAAAAAGTATCCTACATATCATCGTTTCTGTTTTAACATTATGTTATAACCTGAAACTGTATTTAACACACTACTTAAGAAAATTAACACAGCATAATTTTCTAACATAACACATATAATATTCATTTGAATATTTGCAAAAAGCCAATCATAAAATTGGCATTTTTCACACTGCCAAACTTTAGAGCACAGCACCATTGGAACAGGGGGTTGCTGGCAATCCAGGGCGTGCAGGTGACTTTAAAAGTTGTCCTCAATTCTACTGGAGGAAAAACCACCCTAGAGGAGGAGTAATAAAAAGAAACATCAAAATATTGGAAATATTGCACTACTGAGCTAGAACTAATGAATTTGCCTGACTATCCTGAGCAGACATTGCAAACACAGTCACAGTGCCAGCAGAAAACACAAAATGCTGGCAGGCTCCAAAAATGGCAATAAGTCTATTAAATGGCTCTGCATACAAAATCATTGTCAATTTTAATATTTGTATTTAATATTCAATAATATGACAATATCATTGTCATTTTAATATTTGTATTTTCAAACTGACATTAAGGCTGACACGTGGGTGAGGGTAACCAGAAGGTGATGGCAGAACTTCCACTGGGGAAGGGTTTGTCCTGGTAATTCCAACATAAAGCCTGAATTAAAGCTCTGATGGTTTTTAATCTCTTTTCAAACAGATATGCTGGAGTGTTTGGTTGATAACTGAGGGTATTTTTAGCACTTTTAGCATTCCTCTAGATGTCTAGCATTGCTCTGAGTGTTACTCAGCTCTGCACATCAACAAGTTCACACAGCACAGCTCATGTGAGTTCTGGGGAAAAAGAGATTGGCACAGATTTGAGGACTCCCTTTTCCAACATTTAAAGATTTGTGATGTGAGTGATTATTTTAACTTGGGAGCTCATGAGGAGATAAGGGAGGATGACATTACCTCAATTCTTTGTAGAGAAGGATCTAAGTTTTGTTTGGCTGAAGAACACAGACCTCACTGAGACTCCATTTATTGTCCTGGTTCGGTTATCTGGCACTTTCCAGAGATTTCCTCTGGCCTGGTGGCAGAAATGTTCCTTCTATTTCTGTTATTGACACAGCTCCCCCAAATCCCCTTGCCTCAGAAAATCAGTACTTCTGCTCAAATATGTACTTGGAGATACTGCTTTCCTTCCAGCAAACCAGTTTGAAACAGAAACTCTTATATTTGAAAGTTTATAATCCTTTGCATCATCTGCCTGACTGTATCTTAAAAAAAACCCAAAAATGCATTGATGCTTTGAGAGAATAACTCAATTTCCTTTTTCCTTTCCTTTTTCCTTTCCTCTTTCCTTTCCTTTCCTTTCCTTTCCTTTCCTTTCCTTTCCTTTCCTTTCCTTTCCTTTCCTTTCCTTTCCTTTCCTTTCCTTTCCTTTCCTTTCCTTTCCTTTCCTTTCCTTTCCTTTCCTTTCCTTTCCTTTCCTTTCCTTTCCTTTCCTTTCCTTTCCTTTCCTTTCCTTTCCTTTCCTTTCCTTTCCTTTCCTTTCCTTTCTTTTTCTTTTTCTTTTTCTTTTTCTTTTTCTTTTTCTTTTTCTTTTTCTTTTTCTTTTTCTTTTTCTTTTCTTTTTCTTTTTTTTTTTCTTTTTTCTTTTTCTTTTTTCTTTTTTCTTTTTTCTTTTTTCTTTTTCTTTTTCTTTTTCTTTTTCTTTTTTTCTTTTTCTGATATCCAGCCCCCTGAAGTGTGAAACCTGGGGGCAGATTTGTCACCACAAACTTGGACCTGGAGAAGTGCTACAGGAATGAGGGGAGCTTTGCTTTCAAGCTCCTTGACAGAGGGAATAAAATGTCGCTTCTTGCATCCTTAAACCAGTTCAAGAGCAGGTGGAGGATGGATCTGGTGCTTCTGTAGTCATCCTTCCAGGGTTTTAGTGCTCTGTTTCCCCTCTGGATGAGCAAGAAAGCAAAACTCATTCACACCAGGGAAACAAACCTCATTCACACCAAAAATATCTATATTTATATCTATATATCTATATCTATAGCATCTATCTATCTATCTATCTATCTATCTATATCTATATATCTATATTATCTATATCTATATCTATATCTATATCTATATCTAATCTATATTATTTATATTTATATCTATATCTATATTTATTTTATTTTTATATTATTTATATTTATATCATTTACATTTATTTTAAATTTTTATTTTATGTATATACAAAGCTTAAGTTTCTCCTCAGCAAATCACACTGCCTGAACACAGCTTGCTATCGGTTGCACAGCCAGGAGGAAATGCTGATGAGATTCAATTAAGTGGTACTAAAGAACTCTCTCCATTGACTCAATGCATTCCTGAGCCCATTTCCCAGGGATGAGATCCAATGAACCCTCAGAGGGCAATAATCAATGAATTGAGCACAAAGTCCTTTGGGTTCCTCCAGTTTTTAGTGTCTCAAACAGTTGTTTCTGAAAGATTTTGGGGAAAATAATAAAGAAGGGCCTGCACAAGCCCAAATCCTGGCACAAGGACCCTGCAATCAGGAAATTGTGTATTTCAAATGATGTTCAAAAAAAATATTTTGTCTCTGAAGTCCCACTGATCCCTTTGTGCTGTTCACTGATAACCTAAGAAGGGATTTAAAGGTAAAAAATAATCAACCCTATGTGGAACTGTTCTCTTTTCCCATGACTTTGAGGAGAGTGTTCTCCCTGTGCTGTGTCCATGAAAATTTTCTATTTTCCTGCTGTGAACAAATTTTATTGGTATTTTAAAGATTTTTTCTGCGCAGAATTCATGTGGCACTGGGGCTGTGGGACATGTGGCTGTGGCCACCTCTGTGTGACACCTTCCTAGACAGCCACAGCAAGGTCCCCTGGCTTCCAAAAAGTGCCCAACACACTGTTCTAGCAGGAGGGGAATAAAATAAAACAAACACAGCTTGTCCCAAATTAATCTGACACGCTTTGCAGGATGAAAATAATGTTAACTGCGTTTGGAAAATCATCTCCTGGCTACATCAATAAACTGCAGAATGAGTTTATTGAATGCAAGGGGCTGCTTTGAAGCAGAGAGTGTGTTGGAGGAGGAAATTTTGAAAACTTTTTTGGCCAGCAGGAAAGGCTGGCGCTGGCAGCAGCTCTCGCAGGCATTGTCCCTGCTGGAGCTGGCTTTTGCCACTTCCTCAGCCACACAAGGCCTCTTTAGTCCCTTCTCTCCCTTGGCTCAGCGCTCTGATGAGAGGTTCAAGCCTTTTGTCCCTGCTATACTTAGTGCCTCTCCTTGTGTGCAAGTTTTATATCCCTTCCAGATGTTGTCCAAGCCCAATCACTGCTCTCTGCAGCCAAGACAGATGTAAAGCTATTTTTTAAAACACAGTCCAAGCCAACTTTCTTTCTTTGAGATGTAAAAATACAACAAAGCCTTATGAATGCCTTTTAATGCTTTAGAAATGCAGAAATAAGTGCTGTAATAACCATTAGATTATTTCTCATCATCTGTCAAGGCCAAATCACAGCTCCAACAGAGTCACCGTGGCTGGGCTCCAGCTCAGTCATCACCAGGGACCTGCTCCAAAAACCATTGTCAAAGTCAACAAGAAACTTTCTCCCACTGAGTTTGGGGTGATTTGGATCAGGCTTCAAACTGCCCAAGCTTGCAGAGGCTGCCTTTGGTGCTCCCAAAGCCAAAATAAACACAGAGGATGCTGCTGGTGGAGATGTCAGTGCAGAGATCTCCACAGCACTGCCTGGGGAGTTTGGGCAACCAGGGCTAGAAACAGCTCAGTTCTTTCCTGAACTTTTCAGCTCTTTCTTTATTTTCTTTCAGTTATCTCCTCCTTTCTGCATCCCCACCTCAACAGCTCCAGTCCTTGCTGAATCCCAGCCCTAACAGGTCAGGTGATGGTGAAAACCTTCACATGAGGGATAAGGAGCAGCATTTCAAGTGTAACGGCTGAAATACTGAAATAATACTGAAATATTGAAATACTGAAATATTGAAATACTGAAATAATACTGAAATAATACTGAAAAAATTAATACTGAAATACTGAAATGAGATACTGAAATAATAATGAAATAAACACTGAAATACTGAAATTAATACTGAAATGCTGAGATACTAAATAATACTGAAATACTGGAATACTGAGATACTGAATAATACTGAAATACTGAAATGAATACTGAAATACTGAAATATTTAAATACTGAAACAATACTGAAATAATACTGAAATAATACTGAAATACTTCCACATCAGAGCCAATTGTCCCAAAGCAGCAGAGAGATTTCATTGCTGCCTGACCCTGTGAGCACAGGCTTGTGCTGCTCTTGGTGTCTACAGGTGGAACCCTGTTTGTCCCCTGAACATCCTGATTTAAATTCCTTTGTGTGCTGCAGAGTTCCTTAAAAATATCCAAAAGGATCTCCTGCTGCAAGGAGCTCCTGGGAGGGAGAAAAGTGTGGAGTTTCCCCCAGATTATTTATAAATGTGCCAGGCTTCTCCTGCTGTGTGGGCAAGCTGGTGACTCAGAAATCTCAGGGAAAATGCTGGATGGAGGCAGGCCAGGCTCTGTGGGGTGTGCCTGGGTGCTGGCTCTCCTCAGGGACATTTTGGGGTGGCATGGGCTGGCTGCAGGTGTGCCCGTGTTCACAGGGGTCTGAGGATGAGGGAAGAGACGAGGATCTGACTCCATGTTTCAGAAGGCTGATTTATTATTTTATGATATATATTATATTAAAACTATACTAAAAGAACAGAAGAAAGGATTTCATCAGAAGGCTGGCTAAGAATAGAAAAGGAACAGAATAACAAAAGCGTCTGTCTTGGACAGAGAGTCTGAGCCAGCTGACTGTGATTGGCCATTGATTAGAAACATCCAATATGGGCCAATCCCAGATGCACCTGTTGCATTCCACAGCAGCAGATAACCATTGTTTACATTTTGTTCCTGAGGCCTCCCAGCTTCTCGGGAGGAAAAAATCCTAAGGAAAGGATTTTTCATAAAAAGACGTCTGTGACACGCAGATGCTATGGAGAGAGGGAGAAGTCTGGAGCATCCTGCTGCCAGCTCAGTGAGAACACCTCAGGTCCCACTGGGGCAGGGCTGCCCACAGGAGCAGGAATTCAGTGTCACCTGGGCAGTCTTGGCAGGAAAAGTTACCCAGGCACTGCAAGGGAATATTGAGGGTTTGAGGGCTGAAACCTTATCCATATTTCAGTTAAAAAATGGGTGTAAAGTGGAAGCTGCTCCCTGCAGGCCTGAAATAAGACCTGAAGCAGTGGCACTGACAAGCATGAAACACCTCGGCCCTGGTTCTGGCAGGATTATTAATAATCTGTGAGGATTATTGTTGTCTGTGTTTGCAGCAGTTTCCATGCTGCTGAACCCCCCAGCTCCAGTGCTGTGCTTGTGATGCTGTTCTAGGTGACACATAAACAGACTGGAGCTTTGATCATTCCATTTGTCAACTGCTTAAACAATTCCACAGTGTCATCTTTCATCCCAAAAGGTAGCTGCTTTTTGTGCCAAAAGGAAAACACAGCCCTGTGGTCAGTGTGGGTTGTTCCTTGGTTTTGCTTTTTGCTGCTTTTGATGTCTGGAGGTCAGACAGGAATTTACACAGAGCAGATAAAGATCATGCCCTGAATAAGGGACCAGATTCAAGCAGTAACAATTAGACTTTTTTGTTGATAATTTGCTAAATTGTCACGGCTGGTGGGTCATTGTGGGTTGCAAACCCTCAGGTTTGAGGTCAGTGGGGTCACGGCCAGCCAGGATTTGTGTAGGGACATCACCTGAGTGAGGATGGAAGAGCTGCAGATCTTTCTCAAGTCACTGAACTGCACTGTGACATCCAGCTTTAAACAGATCTTCCCACTGGAGCATGGCACAGCTCTCCTCACAGGGGAGGCTTAGAGGGAGATTATGGCACTGCCTCCAAACCACAGCGCAGACTTCTTTCCAAATTCCCCCTGGCACAACCTGGGGCTGTGTCCTCTTGTCCTCTCCCTTGTAACTTGGGAACAAAGACTGAATTCCATCTCCCTTTATTCAGGAACTTGTAGAGAGTTGTAGGATCTCCCCTGACCCTCCTTTTCTCCAGTCTAAACCACCCCAGCTCCCTCAGCTTCTCCTGAGAGTTATTCTCTAACATCACAACAACAGGATTAGTTTAGATTTTCAAATGTCTCATGGATCAGACCGAACTGAATTCAGATGAGCTTCAAATCTACTGAAATGCAGGTCCAGGACAATTTGGGACACACTGCACTAGGGTTTTGGGGGTTTTGGTCTGCACCTTGGTGGCTGTTAGTGTCATTTATTCCCTCAATTCCTTCATAGAATTGATTCTCTCCATGTCAATTTATTCTGCCAAACTGGAGCTCTCCAGTAGAAGTACATCTAGGCTCAAGCATCAAAAATGTGACAAGTGGTCCCAGCCATGGCTGGCAGTGCCAGGTCAGGCAGTCTTGACCTTTTCCAGTGGTTCTGACCTTTTCCAGTGGTTTTGATGGTTCTGACCTATCCACAGTAAACAGTCCCAGAGGCAGAGGACAGCCAGCCCCACTGCAGTGCCACCAGAGCTGGTGGCATGTCCAAACCCAGAAAAAGGCATCTCTGAGAGAAAAGGAAAAGGAGGAGTCAAATTGTGCTGCTCTGAACAACTGAATATATCCTGTATTTTTAAAAAGCTGAGTCAATCAGCACCCATGCTGAACCAAAATGCAAGGACAATGGCACCATGATGAAGACAAGGACTAATCAAGTGCTAATCAGGAGCAAAATCTATAACCCTGGAGTAATGATAGGAGTTACTCACTGCTGCTGTAAAAATCAGCTCAAATATCATTAGCTATTACCTTTCCAAGGCACATGGGCAAAGAAAATTCCTGATTATTATGGTGGATTACAGGGCAATCCAATTATTATTCTCAGCATAAATACTCTTTGTAATTAATGGGCAACAGAGTTAAACTCTGCTGACATGTTTTCTCCATTAAAACTTGCAAGCAGGTCATCGAAGATTTTGAGTAATCTGGCAACCTCTGCACAATTAGCTGGGTTTGGAAATGCTAATTAGCCCCTTTTAAGCCCTGATCTTTATGTCTTAATAAACATCAGTGTTTAAGTTCATTTGCTGTGTGATTATCACGAGTTAAACATTGGTTCGCATATCATCCTTAAATTCACACTGAGCAATGTGGACATTGAGGAAATAAGCATCTGGGATGGGTTCATGATGCTTTGGTGGGGAAAATAAAAGTAAAAAAACCCTTTCAGCCCCATTTGGGATGGAAAGGAGGAGGTCAGACCCTCTGGACTCAACATGTGTTTGACTGTGCAGTTCATGTGCCTGGTTTTGTTATTGATTTGGTGCATTTTAACACAAAATTGTGAGTGTTACCTGACTTTCCAAGCTGTGTGCTCACGCAGTGAGGCACAGGACAAAACAAGATTGAATTCATCACTGGGATGGTTGCTTGAGGAACCATCATGGAACACTCTCCAGCAGGTGTTCCCTGGGGTCAGTGCCCTGGGCTCTGTCCCTGCCTGTGACATTCCTGCTCAGCTCCCTGTCTCCTCTCCCTGCTCTTCACCTTCCCTGGGTGCCTGGGTTGGCTGGCTCAGGTGACCCCACCTGGCCCTGTCTGATCTTACTGAGGGAGCACCAATGATCTATTAAAAATACGGATATTGATATAGTACCGATATCTAACTATGATGGACAAAAACTAACAGTTTAGAGTTAGAAAGTGTATGTTTATTGTGGGATAACTCCCAAATACACACCACAATTTACAGGTGATTGCAGAGTCCTTTTATCTGTACAAGTATTGAATGCCCAAAATACAAATAGATATTCATAATCCCATCCCAATATAAATATTGATCTAGTACCGATATCCAAAAACTCTCTAACAGTTCAGAGTTAGAAAGTGAATGTTTATTGTGGGATAACTCCCAAATACACACCACAATTTACAGGTGATTGCAGAGTCCTTTTATCTATACAAGTATTGAATGCCCAAAATACAAATGCATATTCATAATTTTGGTACATCCCATTCCCCACTTCCCATTCAATTAGTTCAAAAGCCATTAAGCATGCGTAGTTTGTTCCTTGAAATGGGTCAATGGTGCCTTTCATGTGGAGGGGTCCCAAAATGAGGAAGTAAATGAAGTCTTCCTCATTCTGACCTTTCTACCTTTTTAATGCAAATCTGACAAATGAACCCTTGGTAGAACTCCCATTCCCTGTCTTCAGTTGGTTTCAGAACAGAGGAGGCCACAATTGTCTGATGTTCCCAAAAACAATTGTCTTATGTTCCTAAAAGCTATTTATCAGTTTCTATATTCTTCATTATAAACCCAGGTAACCAAACATTGTGCTGACAAGCAATCAATTATTAGTTAACTACTAACTCTTAACTTCATCAAGGCCTACCCATTTATTTTGATTAACTCCAATAAAGCTTATCTCTAACTAAAATCTTAGCTCCTCTAAAATCTCTAAATTCCTTACAGTTTATGTCTCACCCAACTGAGCAGGACCCCAGCAACCAGACCATTCTGGCCACATTTTTGAGGAGGCTCGGGAGCACATCTGTGCCTCCACAGGTTCAAAACACACTTCCAGGCATTGCTGTTTGAAATAATTCCCACCCTGGTGACCCAGACCTGGGCAGAGAGCTCTGAGCCTCCAGCAGCTGCCCAGCCTGGCCATTCTCAACTTCTCTGGTCAACTTTGGTTCATGGGGCTGGGGGAACCAGCTGAGGGCACCACATCCCTGCACTGGGGCTGCCCAGCACCATCTGGGGGAGGATGGGGGAAAATGGGGTGAGCTGGTCACAGGTGTCACCAGGCCCTGCGACACGGGCTCAGCCTGACACCAGCCCCGCGGCCTTGAAAGGATCCAGCAGCCCTGAGGGGCATCTGCTGGCCCCAAGGGCATCCATCAGCCCCACAGAGCATCTGCCAATCCTGGGGGCCCTGCCAGACTGGAGGGGATCCATCAGCCCTGAGGGGGATCCATCAGCCCTGAGGGGACTCGCTGGCCCAGAAAGGATCCATCAGCCCTGAGGGGCATCTGCTGCCCCCAAGGGCATCCATAGGCCCCAAGGGCATCCATCAGCCCTGAGGGACATCTGCCACTCCCGAGGGGGATCCATCAGCCCCGAGGGGACCCACTGGCCCAGAAATGATCCAGCAGCCATGAGGGGCATCTGCTGACCCCAAGGGCATCCATCAGCCCTGAGGGGACTTGTCGGGACCAAGGGGGATCCATCAGCCCTGAGGGGACCTGTTGGCCCAGAAAGGATCCCGCAGGCCTGAGGGGCATCTGATGCCCCCAAGGGCATCCATAGGCCCCAAGGGCATCCATAGTCTCTGAGGGGCATCTGCCACTCCCGGGGGGACCCGCCAGCCCGGAGGGCACCTGCTGGTGCTGAGGGGGAATCCATCAGCCCCAAGGGACCCATCGGTGCTGAGGGGGGTCTGGCAGCTCAGAGGAGACCCGCCAGTCCTAAAAGGATCCAGCAGCCCTGAGGGGCATCTGGTGGCCCCAAGGGCATCCATAGGCCCTGAGGGGCATCTGCCACTCCCGGGGGGGACCTGCTCCTGCTGAGGGGCATCCATCAGCCCCGAGGGGACCCACTGGCCCAGAAATGATCCAGCAGCCATGAGGGGCATCTGCTGACCCCAAGGGCATCCATCAGCCCTGAGGGAACCCGCTGGCCCAGAAAGGATCCAGCAGCCCTGAGGGGCATCTGATGCCCCCTAGGACATCCATAGGCCCCAAGGGCATCCATAGTCTCTGAGGGGCATCTGCCACTCCCGGGGGGACCCGCCAGCCCGGAGGGCACCTGCTGGTGCCGAGGGGGAATCCATCAGCCCCAAGGGGACCCATCAGTGCTGAGGGGGGTCTGGCAGCCCAGAGGAGACCCGCCAGTCCCAAAAGGATCCAGCAGCCCTGAGGGGCATCTGGTGGCCCCAAGGGCATCCATAGGCCCTGAGGGGCATCTGCCACTCCCGGGGGGGAACCTGCTGGTGCTGAGGGGCATCCATCAGCCCCGAGGGGACCCACCCGCCTAGAAAGGATTCAGCAGCCCTGAGGGCATCTCCTGGCCCCGAGGGCATCCATCAGCCCCGAGGAGCATTTGCCACTCCCGGGGGGGAAACCATCAGCCCTGAGGGGTATCTGCTGGCCCCGAGGGGACCCCACAGCCCCGAGGGTGATCCATCAGCCCTGAGGGGACCTGTCGGTCCCGAGCGGGGTCTGCCAGCCCCGAGAGGCATCTGCTGGCCCAAAGGGAATCCATCAGCCCCGAGGAGGGTCTGGCAGCCCCGAGGGGACCCGCCGATGCCGAGGGGGGTCTGTCAGCCCCGGGGGGACCCGCGGGTGCCGAGGGGCGGTCCGGGGGCGGGCAGGGGCGGTGCGGGCCCGGCCCCCAGCCCGAGCGGGGAGGGCGCGGCGGAGCGGCGGGCGCCGAGCTTTAAATGAACATTAATATCGCTCGGGGAGGGCAGCGCCGGTGGCTCGGGACGGGCGGCGGCGGCGGCAGCGGCACCTCCAGCTCCTCTTCCTCCTCCTGCTCCTGCTCCTCCTCCTCCTCGGCAGGTAGGCTGTGCGCTGTCACCGCGGGCTCCAGCACGACCCCGAGCCCGAGCCCCGCGGGGGAAACGCGCCCGGGATGCTGCGGGATGCGGGGATGCTGCGGGATGCAGGGATGCTAAGGGATAAAGGGATGCTGCGGGATGCAGCGATGCTAAGGGATGAAAGGATGCTGTGGGATGCTGCCGGGGCTCAGAGGGGGACGCGGCAGCCCCCGGGGGATGGAGGCTGAGCCGGCATCTCCTCGCAGGGCGGCGGAGCCCCGCGGGGAGCGGCGATGGCCGGGAGCTGCCGCCTGTTGCGGGCTGTGGGAGCTCGGGGAGGCTCCGAGCCGGCTCTCCGGGGCTCCCCGAGCCGTGCCGGGCTCCGCGGAGCCTCCGCCGCTCCCTGCGCGCTCCGTGCGGGCTCCGCGGGCGCTCCCGGCACCGCGGGGCTCTCGGAGCCGTGGAGAGCTGGAGCGGCCTCGCCCCGATAATAAAAGTTCTTTGCAGAAGGCGGAGTGGTTGATTTTCTTTCGTTTGCTCCCCGAACGCGTCGCGGTGCTCCGCTCGCCCGTGGCTGCGGGAACACCAAGTGTCAGCCCAGCGCTCCGCTTCTGGCTTGTTGGGAATGGGTTTAAAGCTTTAGTTTGAATTTCAGGGCATCGGAGAGCTTCGCTCGGTTGCTTTAGAACTCGTTTAGAACTGTATTTTCAACGGAGACGAGTGAACTTTAAAGAAAATCAGGTCAGCCATAGATTCCGGGCATCAAACCCTTTCAGGTCCCAGAAATAGCCACAGAAGTAGCGTGACCAATTCTTTTTTCATGCACAAAGCTTTTTCCTTTTTATTTTGGTTGGAATTTCTGACGGATACCGGAGCTCATCAACTGGATCTTTTCAGCTTACTTTAATGAAATAAGCACGCTTTCCAAGCTTGCATTTTGATGCAATTATATTAGTCTCCCTTGACTATACGAGGTTTGAGTTTCTGATAGAGCTTGTAGTTCTTAAAATAACAATAATCTGTTTAGCCGAAGGTTTTTCTTTGTGCATTTTTGGGGTTTAGATTTATGGGAAGGTGAGGAAGAAGATGACTGAGAGGGAACATGGGTATGAGCTGTTATGGGGTAAAGAATACGCTTGGATATAAATGGAAAAGGTTCAGGGGGGACGTTTTATTTCAAATATTCAGCACTTGAAACAAGGCTGTCCGTAAGTTTTCACATCTCTGACAAAGTCTCGAAACCAGGATTGACAAATATTTATCTTGCAGTAAGTGGGTCAGATGATAACATCTTCCACTGGATCTCTTACTTCTGTATTGGACAGCTTTGGTTGCTAAGTAGCTCTGAATTGCTAATCCCAAAGTCAATGATGTCATAATGACATCATCACATCCTTTCACCTGATTGATTCTCAGAAGAGAACAGTAATGAGATTTGATATACATGTCCCATCTCTTTAATATTCTTCCTCTGCTTCAGGGGATTTCCTGACCTGCCTGGCAAATTCCAATGAATCACACTGAGCTCTAGTAAAAAGACGTTTCTTTTGGAGACGAGGTGGAACATTAAAGGGACAGTGGCTGCTCCTGGTCCTTTCAAAAGCTGAGGAACTTGGCAGCTTGTGTTTCAAATGTGGAGTTCTGGATGTGGAGGGCAGTGATTTAAAACTCTGGACTTAGTACATTTGTGTGCAGGTGTGAAAGTGGCTCGGGTTTCAAAGAGGATCAAGTCACGTAATGTGTGTGAGTCGGAGCGCTGGAGGTGCTGCAGGGGGCACAGAGAAAACAGGAGCTGCTTCAGCTGCCAAAATAAATTGCAATTCTAATGGTAAATGCATGAAATCTGTCAGGAATTGCCATGTTAAGAATGGTACTGAACGGTTCTGAAGACAGCTCAGAATTTATTTCTCTTTCTAATTAGGCAGCATAATTGGTAAGTTTGAAGGATTTTAACAGCAACACTGCCATCGCAGGGAACTCCTTGTAAGTGAGTTTTAAATCTTTAGAGTGTGTGGAACGTGTGCAGAATTGATGGGTTTGGTTTCTTCTGAGGTTAAAGGCACAAATGGTGTCATTTGCTGATGATCAGCAGGGACTGCTGGTTGTCACAGCTGTTTTGCATTGTGTGTGTCCACACGAGCATGGTCTGCATGAATTTCAGGTGTTTTCCTCCTCCATAGCTTTGTGATCATGAATTTCTCCACAGACAGCGAGTTTGACAGATTCCAGACAGGGCAGAGTTATATTTCAGGTGTGCAAACCTTCCTTGGAGAAAGGGAGAAAGGAAAACAATTTCCATTTGTTTTGTGGTTCTGTTGGTAAAGTGAAAATCTGAGCCTCTCTCAGAACATTCAGAGCCCAGCCTCACTTGATTGATGAATACCGTGGGCTGCTAAAACATATTTCAGAAGTAAACAATGATTTGTTGGCGTGGATGAGTTGGTGTTAATGTATTTACTGAAGGCACTGATTGCTGATTTTATTGCTGCTCCAGAGCTGCAGTGTTGGTGGCACTGTTAAGTCTAACAGAGTAGTAATTGCACATGAGGAGGGGGAACGAGTGGGAGGGCGGTGGGGGAAGATGTTTTTGGCTGTGTGTTGGAATCTATTCACCCTGTAAGTGCAATCCAAGCTCCAGATGCAAAAGGGAAATTTCTAAATAATCTGCAAGAGTTCTGCACTCCTCGTACTACACGCAGTGACAAATTTCCACAAGCTTTAGATTCTCTCTGGGATGACTCAACTACGAACAAGTGATTTGGAAAAACAATATTATCTCTGAAGAGAATCCTTGGTGACAATTTCTTTTCAAGTTATCTTAGGATTTTCTACTTACCATGATCTCTTCTAACTCATGCCTGCCTTGAACGTTGGAGACGAGAAATGAGTTTGGACTTGGGGATAAATCTGTGCCTTGCAAGTGCACGTTGGAGGGTCAGCTGTGACATTTGCATGGTTGTGCTTTGGATGTGCTGCCACATTTGGTTACGTAAAGCAGAGCCTGCCCTGAGCTGGCAGGGCAGGGGTGATGCTGCAGCGTCCCTGAGCTCTCTGAGCCGGGGACAGAGGGGGACAGAACTCTCACACACGGGCTCAGCTCCTGCAGAGCTCAGACCAGGCAGCTGAGTCTCTGCTCGTGCCAATAGCAATGAGAAATTCAGCCTTTAGGTTTTTAAACCACGATCAATGTGCTTCAGAACCCGGCTGAGATGCTTTGTCCCCCTGGTTCCAGCCCTGTGGCTGTCAGGGCGAGGAGAGGCAGCGTTTCAGCCCCAACTTCTGCTCCCGTCCTCAGCTCTGAATGAGGATGGAACCAGGCACCAGCTGGATTATTGGATTTACCTTTCTGCTTTTCAAATGTAGATCTTTAAGGGGAAAATAATATCAATAACAGCTTCACCTGTGTGGGCCTTTTATAAGGGCAAGGCTGGCAGCTGGATATTTGAGATGTGCAGTGTGATAAGTGAATTCATCTGCAGCTGGATATTGATGGAGAAAAGTGACAGAACATGGACAGGATTGGTCCCTTATAAACTAGGAAGTAAAATAATTATTAATCCCAGTGATCTGCAGCAATCCCAATTATCTGCACTAATCCCATTCCAATGATCTGCACCAATCCCATTCCAATGATCTGCAGCAATCCCAATAATCTGCACCAATCCCAATGACATAAAACACCCCCTGAAATGAACAAAATCACCCCAGATATTGTATCTAACATTACCCAGTAGCTATGAAAATTCTATTTAAGATTTAAGTTAAGGAAACTGAGGTATCGATTTTTCCAAAATTTCTTTTCTATTCGAAGTGGGTTCTGAAAGGATTTGTTGTCCAAAAATAGAAGTTATTTTAAAATTATTCCTGCAGTGAATTGTTAAGATGGAAAATTTTTATTTTTTTCCAGTTTTGATCTTTATCTATAAGTTATATTTCAGAAGGAAAGTGATGTTGAGAGCAAACTCAGTGCTGATTTCAGTCTGAAGTGCTTAGAGTAACCTTTGTGTAAACTGAATCTTTTCTGTGCAAAATGACAATTATTTGAATGTTTCACTAGAATGATGCTGCAATGAAAAACATTCAGTGAGAAATCAGTACTTTTTATACCAGTTGTAATCAGGAGTTTATCAAGTGATGCCTACACAGCTGAGGTTCATTCTGTAGCGTTACAAAATTGTGTAACAAGACTGAAATCTAGGATGGAAGAAAAAGCCATGTTAGTGGTGCATAAATACATGAAAAAAGTTTCTTTTGAAAAATAGATGCTTTCATTTACCAATCAATGCATTCCTTTTAATTCAAACTACAAATTCCTAAGGAAATTATCCCTGTCTGAGCCTGAACTCTGCTTGTGCAAAGAATTCTGATTCTTTCCCTTCTGTCTTTCTGAAATAAAGCAGACAAAACCCAAACTGCAAACTCTTTCCCCAGAGAGGTTTGTTCATCACTCCACAGCAGTGGGTGAAAAGCTTATGGAAACACTTCTAATGTGAAATATGACTTCTATGATGCTCTGGAAGGCAAAGGGTGCCACCAATAATCCAATTAGTGCTGAGTTTCTGAGGTGCCCAGGATGAGGTGAGAGATGAGGAATCTGACTCCATGTTCTCAGAAGGCTGATTTATTGATTATTATATTATATTATATTATATTATATTATATTATATTATATTATATTATATTATATTATATTATATTATGCCATGCTAAAACTATACTAAAGAAAGAGAAGGATACAGACAGAAGGTTTAACAAGAATGATAATAAAACTCGTGACTGACTCAGAGAGTCCAACACAGCTGATGGTGATTGGTCATTAAGTAAAAGCAATTCAAATGAAACCAATCAAACATTCACCTGTTGGTAAACAATCTCCAGACCACATTCCAAAGCAACAAAACAGGAGAAGCAAATGAGATAATTCTTGTTTTCATTCTTCTCTGAGCCTTCTCAGCTTCTCAGGAGAAGAAACCCCGGTGAAGGGATTTTTCAGAAAATATGACAATGACAAATGAGTTACTGTGAGTTTTCTGATAAAGCCCAGGGAGCCACTTTACTGTTGGCTGCTTTGGTCTGGGATTTTTTCCTGTCTGGAAAGCAGTGGAGACTCATCTGGAGACTCATTTTCTTCCTGGGTGAGTGGAGACTCATCTAACAGCTGCCCAAAGAGAAAATCCTCATTTCTGCCAAGGTGATATTGCTGTGTAACACCTCCCTTGATTCCAGCCCCTCTGCCTGCCCCAGGCCAGTGTGCCCAGATGGAAGGAGGCAGCTGGATAAAAACAAAAATCCCAGGAATGAAACACGGCCTCCAGTGGTGGCCACAACAAGGGGGGCACTGTTTGGTGCTCTTCTCCTCCTGGGCTGTTTGGAAAGGCCAAGGAAAGCCTGAGGAGATGCTCAGGCACTCACAGCAGCACAAATCCCCACCATGGCACTGCTGCTGCCCAGCCTCGGCGCTGGAAATTTTGCATTCTGCGTCTTTGTTGCCTTCTGTAAATGTTACAAATAGCAGGAAGGGATGGATAAAACGACACAGATGCTTTAATTATGATTTGATTACAGAGCAAGCAGAGGAGTCTATTCTGAGGAATATGCAATTAGAGAAAATTCTGAGGACTATCTAACCTTCCGAAATTAAAATTAACTGGGATTATTTGAAAGGGGTTTGAACATCTCTGAAAAAAGAGATCATTCCTCAAGGATCCTGCTGCTCTTGTCTGCTGGATCCTCTCTGAATTGGCAGATGGGCTTCAGGGTAACACAATGTCATCTTCCTCAGCTGCATGTGCTGCTTCCTTCACCTCCCAATCCTATTTTATTCCCGTTTTAGCATCCCTTGCTGGCCACTTAAAGGAGGGTGACACAGAGCCTGGAAGGAAACAGGCACCCCTGGGTTGGAGCACACAAAAAGGGAGAGAAGTTTGAGCATTCCTGGGTTTCTCCATCACACGAGCAGGAAAAATGGAGCTGTACATGCTTGTGATGCACGTTCCAAAGGGAAAGTGTGGATGGAAAATTCCATGCCTTTTCCTCTGGCAAATTATTGAATGGAAGGAAGCTATATGATTAAATATGTTAAGCTTCTCTGTGGGCTTAAATGGTACAAATGGGCTGGATTAAATTCCATTGATTCCTCTGGCTGTCGAACACGAGCAGAATTCCAAATCTGTGCCGGGGCTGAGGAGCAGGAGTGTGAAACCGCTGAAATCTCATCCCTGCATGGGGATCAGGGCTTCCTCTGCTGCCCTGAGCTGGGTCAGCCAGCTGCACAGGGCTGGGAGCAGTGGCTGAGCCTGGGCTGGGGGCACCAGCAGGGCACCGGGCTCTGGGGTTGTGCCCTTCACCCAGACGCTGTCGGGATCTTTGACTTGTCAGAGTGACCCCAAGAAAAGTTAGAAAGTCTCTTTTCCCAGCCCGAGCTCTTGAAGAATGAGTCGGAGCTCTTCATTTCTCGGTCTCAAGGTTGTTTATTGTTTCTTATCTATAAAATTCTTTCTCCTGCCCTGCTGAGGTCCATCCAGCAGGACACTCTGCCTGCCCCAGGGCAGGGTTATGTCTTTATACTAAAAACTACGTGTACAATGTTTACAATTACTTCCCAATACCCGTCACCTATGTTAGACAGTGAGCTTCTACTCTAAACCAATCTGTGAGTGCCACCATCACAGCAGAAGATGGAGGCCAAGGAGAAGAAGGAGAAAGGCTGGACATGCCCAGATTCCTCCATCTTGCCCCCTGAACCCCCATACCAAAAACCCCAAAAATCTACTTTTCCACCCCATGATAACTTCACTATTATTCTACCTAAACTTGCTGATCTTCATATAAGGTTGGTATTTGCTCCATGGGTCATAATCAAACCCACAGGTGTTTTGGGCTCTGTGCCAGGGTCTCTGAGCCCCCTGGCAGGGTCCTGGTGTCCTGGACAGCCAGAGGGATGTTCTGGGTTCCCACATGACACAACCCCTGGCAACAGCTCAGAGCTTTCATGTTGCTCTTTCTTCCCCTCAGTGCTTGACACATTCTCAAGCCAGTGGTAAAAGGGGTTTTTTGGGGCTTCTTTCCTGCAGAACCTTTCAGTGTTTGTTGTTTGTGTTTGAAATTGTGTGTGGAGCACAATGTCAGCTCTCCAGCCTGGGGCAGCAGGGCCTGCGTGGGCCCTCCTGCCCTCTGCTGGGCTGGAATGCTTGTTGTGGGGCTGGGCAGGAAAGGAGGGTGGCTCCCACCTCAGCCAGCCTTGTTCCTGCACTGTTTGAACCCATGAGACACCAGGAAATGGGGCTTTGGTGCTGCCTGGATGCTCTGGGGAGGGATGGGGTGCTGAGAGGGGCCCAGCTGCTTCCCTCCATCCCCAGTGGGCATGGCTGACCTTGGCTTTGACCCTGCTCACCTCCAGAGGACCCCAGAGCTGCCCTGACAGGGAATGTGGCTGTCAGAGATGCTGCTCAGGACACTCAGAGAATCCCTGCTCCTCCCAACAGGTGCTGAGCACATTTAAGCTCAGCTTAATTCAGCAGCCTGTCAGGGTCCTTTGTCACTTGTAAGGACATTTTCTGGCATAGTGCCTCATTTATTTATTTATTTCAACATCTCTTTTTAGGAGCCTTCAAATCCTCCAACTTCAAAGCATTTGTGTGTGTTCCTACTGACCCATGTGTATTTCCCAGGGATAAACCCCAGGCTGGCAACTTAGGGATGATTTTTCAAGGGTCTCTTTAATAAATGAGGTTATTTATTTTCTGCCTGAAATTCCCTGGTTGGTGACTAAGAGGAACTTTGTATTAAGCAGTGCAGAGCATAATGAGGCTGCTGTAATGCTTTGATGTGGAAATGCTTAAATGCCCAAAAAAAATAAAAAAGAAATGAATTGAAATGGTGTTATTGATGGAGCTTGCTTAAGGTATCTAGGGACAGTTTATATCAAGCAAATATAGATTATACTATAAAGATTATAGATTTTGATAATAGCCCTTTAAAACTCTAATAGCAGACATCATAAAAAGGTCAAAATCAAATTATTTTCCTGGACCATGCTGCTGGTGCTTACAAGCTGAGCCCTTTTTCAAAATAAAGACCTGTGTGATATCAATTAGAGAGGCGCTAATGTTACAATAGATGTGCAGGGAGATTTGATTTCCTAACACCTATTACAAAGCTGCTCCTGGTGAAGATCCTGCCCGGGCAGGCTGTTCAGTGTGTGGCAATGAAAGGCTGGGGTGGATTTGCAGCACGTTAGTCTCGCCTAATGAAGGAGGTTACATAAGAGTCCCTTCCCCTCAGCTGCTGGAGCTCTGTTTCCCATGCCACTTCTTGCTTTCCATGCTGCTGATAGATTAGAAAAACCAGACTTTGCTGCATTTTCTTCTTTTCTTCTTGAGGCTGATTAGCACAAAGCAGCTCTGAGCCGTGGCTTGGGCACCAGAGATTGTGAGAGCCTCAAACCGCCCAAATAATGGAGCAGGATGAAGGATGCTGGTTGCCATGGGAACAGTGCATGTGCCACACAAGATAATGGCAGTGCTGTGGTGCGGGGATCTGTGCTGAATATTGATTTGAGCTCCCCTGCGTTCCTTGGGAGCGCTGGGCTTTGCTGGGTGTTCCACCTGGCGAGGCAGAGCAGCTCATCCGCTGGGCTGGGGCCAGGCAGAGCTTCCTCCTCTGGGCAGAGCTGTTTTTTCCAAGGCATGGGGGAAGGAAGAGCAGGAATTCCTGGAGAGAATGATCAGGGTCACAGCCTTTCCTTGTGGAGCTCCTGGGCGTTGAGCTGGAGTTAATGAAGAGTTGGATCTGGGGTGCTCCAGGGGAATGCACTGAATTAAAGTGACAATAAAACACCCCTGAAGCTGAACTTTCACCTGTGTAATGTTTCTTGTGATGATGGTCACCTGGACACTGCACAGTGTCACAGTTCCCCTCTGTATCCATTCATGGTGGCATTGAAAAGTTCATTTTTGTCCCAGCTTGTCAAGGAGGAGTCTAATTTAGTGGCAGAGCTGTGCAAAATTGGGGGATTAAGAAACATCAACTCACTGGCAGCCAAACATCATCACTATAATTATTATTATTATTATTATTATTATTATTATGGCAGTATTGGCCATTTCCCCAAGCTGGGGCAAGGTAAAAAATGAAGGGTTTCATTTGGGGGAAGGTAAATCATGGAAGTTTTAACTTAGGGGAAAGTAAAACATGAAGGTTTCCATTTGGGGCAAGGTAAAACATGAAGGTTTTCATCTGGGGGAAGGGAAAACATGAAAGTTTTTCATTTGGGGCAAGGTAAAACATGAAAGTTTTAACTTGGGGGAAAGTGAAACTTGAAGGTTTTCATTTGGGGCAAACTAAGACATGAAGATTTTCATTTGGGGGAAAGTAAAACATGTAAGTTTTAACTTGGGAGAAAGTAAACCATGAAGGCTTTCATCTGGGGGTAGGTAAAACTTGGAAGTTTTAACTTGGGGGAAGGTAAAACATGAAGTTTTTAACTTGGAGGAATTCTCTGTGAGCAGGATCACACCTGGTCCTGTTTTTTAGGTGAGTTTGGGATTCTTGCATAAAAAAGAACAAAGCAGGATTGGTTCTGCTGTAATTTTGCAGCCTGAGATTCTGGCTTCTGGAATGACAAAGAAACTTGAATTATTGCTCCTCTAGCCCAGCGCCTCAGTAACAAAAACCAGCAAAACTTCCCCAGTGCTTTCTCTGCTTGGCAAGAGGCAGCTGGGGCCACTGTTGCTCGGGAGGACTGTGCAGATGAGGTAATGCAAATTAAATTCCTGTCCTTCTCATGTTTTCCCCTCCAGGAAGGGTGATGCCACAAACTCTTGCTTACCTTCAGCAGGATTGCTGGCACTTGGCCACCTGTTAGAGGAAATGTTGTGTAATTATGGACTTTAGCAGATTTTGGGAAATTATCTGAATTTTTTCATATCTGCCTTGTGCTCTTTGGACCTCCTGGTGTTGTCTGGATCAGCCTTAAAAGTACTGGACCTTTAGGAAATGTGAATTTCTGTGGCAGCTCTAATAAGATGCTTATCTTGAGGCAGAGATGGTGAACTTTAAAAATATCTGAGGTGTTATTTGTCAGAAATGTGTCTGGGAGGACAGATTTAGAAATTCTAGGCTGTTGTGCCCTGTGGGCACGATTTGCAGGTTTGTGTGACTTTGTTCTTCAGCACAGGTCATGTCCAATGTGGTGCTCAGAGAGCCATTCAGTTTATCCTTTCCTGCTGGTTTTGCCTTTAAATCCTGACACCACATCCCAGCTGAGCTCCCAGTTTTATTGCCAAAAATTCCAAAACCTGATTGTAGAGGATCAGCTCCTCTGGATTTCTGGGGTTTTTGTACAGCCAGGACAAACTGAGATATTATTTAACACATCTTTTGATAAGCAGGACATCTGCTCTGTAATGTACCAAAAGTTATATATTAGAGCACCTAAACACACTAGAGGAATTTGGTATGTTTAATTAAAGCCATTGGGTTTTTTTTTTTTGTTAGTTGGAATTTTTGGGGTTTTTTTTGGTAATGTTTTAATGTTTTCTGAATTTATGTAATGATTTTGAAGGTGAGAATCTTAGTCTTTTTTAGAAACAAAATCTAGATTGTATTTAGGACGTGAACTAATTAATGAACTTGGACATTAGGCATGGCTTTAGATATCATAGATATTTAAGATTTTAGATATTAGATATTTAGATATTTAAGATTTCTGCCTGAGTGAAACCTCCCATGCCCTGTGACCCATCCCTCCAGGTGCAGCTGCTGTGCACAGCAGGATTGGGATTTCTGGCCACCTTTGCCTGTAAATGCGCAAATCTACACCCCAGCACCCTTTGTGTGTGTGTGAAAATGTGTGTACCCCACGTTGTCCCCCTCTCCTGCCCTCCCCTGGCAGTGGTTAAGATGATTTCTGAGGTTATGGAGCTCTCCAGCTCATCTCCAAGTGAACAGACTGAATGTCAGCTGGAGCTTTTGCTCTGGCCCGTGCTGTGCACCCAGCTGGGAGTGGTTTGTCACCATAACGAGGTGACAATGTCGTTCTGAGCCAACCTGCAGCAGTGGCACAGCCATTGAGTGTCACTCGTTTGTTTTTGGGCTAGTCCTGGGCAAGCAGCACCTTAAAGAAAGCTCAGCTTTAACTATGGGGGCAAGCAGAAATGTCTACAACCACACGCAGCATCCTGGCACTGTGCCTGTGGGGTTTTGTGGGGTTTTATGAGGTTTTAAGGGGTTTTATGAGGTCTTGTGTTGTTGATGTCTGTCAGCCTCTGCTCTGCACCCAGGAATTTCCCATACCAAAATGGTGCAACATTTGATAAAACCAGTGTTTATACTATGATGTCTCCTCACCTGCCATTTTTCTGAAAAAGTAGACTTTGAGGGGATAAATCCCAAAGCCACGTGAAAGGCAGGGAATCTGGTGCTGCTGTTCCATGGAAAACCACCCCAATGCTCCCCTGACCCCACCTGAGCTCTCAGTGACCTCTCTTGGCTGAACTCCTCTGCCCTGGGAGGCACTGCTGATTGCTGCTGTCAGGAAAATTAACCCACAAACACCAGTGGTTTATGTCCAAAAAGAAACAGAGGAGTCCTTTGACTTTATCCCAATAAAGGGAGAGGCCATGGGGCATCCCCTGGGGTCTCTCCAAATTTTGGAGGACGCAGCCTCCTTTTTATCCCAATTTCCTGGCTGCATTTCCCTTCCCTCTTTCCCCATTTCTGAGGTACTTGAGAGGCACAGACTTCCCAAAACACCTGATAGAGATTCCCCTCTAATGTATAACCCTCCCTTTTAATTGTTAATTCTTACAGAATTTAGGTGGTTTTCTTCCACATTGTTTCTTTCACCTTTTAATGTCTAATTCCATTTATCAGCAATCTAAAGTTTATTTGTAAAAGCAAATATCTTTTTCCATTCATCAATCAGTGGAATCCTCCCCATTGTTTCTTTTATCTCCCAGTGTTGTTTAGCTACCAGCAGACCCACAGCTGGTTTGGAAAGACAAATCTGTTATTCCTCTCACTGGGGTGTGGTGCACAGCATTCTGTAATTCCCCCCCTGTTCACTGAACTAAAATTGGGATTATAAAGTAAATTACTCCTTTGTGGTTGGCCAAGTTTTAGGAGAGCAGATGTGAGAAAAAATGTGGCTTCTGCCTCTTCCCCAAACCCACAAAAGCTCTGTTTGCTGGCTGGAGCACAAAATTGTCCCAATGACCAGCTGTGGTGTTGAGAGGGGAATAAGAAGGAATATTTCTGGGGAAAACAGCAGGGAAGGGAGGCAAGTGTGTACCTTGGAAAGCGTAGGGGTATAGAATATAAGAAAATAAAGATAGTGTGGAAAGTAATCTCACCCCTAAGGAGCTACAGCTGGGCCAATTATCAAAGATCAGGAACAGACCTGACTTTAACAGGCCACAGCTGTAAGCAATGAGAAGAAGATGCTATAACAGAGTGGGGTGGCTGGGTGAGAGGGGAATTGGGGTCAGCGGCTGCTTTGTGAGGGAGAAAGAGTCAGTGATCTGAGGAACTGCCCACGAGAAACACCAAGGACGTGTGAAACTTTTGTGATAAGGAGACAACAGGAAAGGGCTTGAATAAACCAACAGGAGTTTGCCCTGCTTGCGAATCTGGCCCTGGCATCCTGGTCCCTCCCCTGAGGAGCACAGGGAGGGTTTTGCTGGATGCCAAACTCCACCAAAGGGGGCTGGCTGTGGTTGATCACTCAGAATTCCCTTTGAAGTGCTCCCAGCAGCCTTCCAGAGGAGGCAGCTTTGCATGGAGACGTGGTAAGATTCCATCTTCATGGATGGCTGTGTTTCCCAAACCCAGGCAGGGCTGTGGGGAAGATCCTCCCCACATTTGCATCCAGCCACTCTGAGGATATCAATTTCCCCTGAGCACGAGGATGGCTCTGCTTTTGCACAACAAGAGTTTCCAAGGAGGCACTGGAGTGACAAAAGCTGTTGCCAGGGGTCTCCAAGGCACTTGACAGGTTTATAGAGTGATGATCAACTGCTGGGGTAGTCCCAGTGGAAATTGGGCTTGATGGAAATAATAAAGAAGTGGAGGTGCTCAAGGACATCCACAGAAAGCAATTTGGAGAGGCCGTGGAACATTTGGATTTGTCTCAGTGTGATTCCTCCCACAGAAGGGAGCTGAGCTGTGACTGCTGGGATTTATTACAGCTTTATACCTTTTCATATGGAAAATTGAGCTGCAGCACGAGAGCCTGCTCCTGTCTTTATGCAGATTACATAAAAATAAATGGCTAACTGATGGTGGTAATATCTCGGGGAAGGTTCAAATGAAAATGCTCCAAGAATGTCTTTTATTTTACAGGAGCCTGTACATCTTAACAAAGTGGTTTAGTAATAGACAAATATGCACCTGGAAAATGCTTAAACGGGCCTTTAAATATGTCCCAAATTTTTCTGGGTAATTTTTTAAAGTCTATTTTAAATAAAACCACGCACACTATTATGTTCAGCTCACATCTGTGCCAGCACTGACAGTGGTAGAAAGGCAACCCCATTTAGTTCCTTTTGTTCTTTATGTAAGAACTTGCTGCCTTGTCTTCTGAGCAACACAAAAGCTGTTTTATTTCAAGGAACACACACTTGCTGAGCAAACCCCTCAAGAGATTGTTTTGCCTGTCATGACACCACTACATTTTCATTTGGCCACTATTTTTGAAGTTGTAGAAAAACCTCAACAGAATTGCATTGCAAGAACAGAGCTGCTTGTGTTGGGATTTGCTTCAAGAGCTTAAAAAAAGGATTGCTGAGAGGTGCCTGAGGCATGGCAGGTAAATATGTGAGTACCTGGTGGCTAAAATCCAGGTGTGCTGTGGGCACAGGTGAATTATTTTCATTTATGGATGTGCTGATGTTAGAGGTGAGATGGAGGGGCAGGGCAATAATCTGCTTTTTTACTGAAATTCTTTGTATTCTGACTCCCTCCAAAGCTTGTGTAGCTTAATTTTAATCCCCACAACCGACTGTGAGGATTAATTGAGTTCATGTCAAAATTAGCTGCTTCCTCCATCTGAAAATCACATTGGTGTGGACAAACAGGTAGTAAAGCAAGCAGAATAAAAGTGGGCAGGTTTCTGGGCAGATTTCTGGATAGGTTTCTCCCTGAGGGTGACCAAGATGTACAGACTGAGGGGAAAATTGCTGTAAGTGCCCAGAGATGTGTCAGTGGCACTTCCCTTGGGGACAGGAACACACAGAAATCATTAACTCTGCCCAGGAATGGCCCCAAAGAGGGAGCTCAGGATTATCCTCTGTGGGAAGCAGATGGGAACCATCAAGGCCACCCTCCCTGCCTGCTCTGGCTGCTCACAGGAGGCTCTTGGCAGCAGCAGTGCAGAAATATTTGCTGCTTGCTCTTGAAGTTCCCTCCTGCATCCTTTGGGATGAAGAGTGGCCAAGGAGCCAAAGCCTGGGCATTTTTGGCCCTCGTGCACCATTTTATTCCACTTGATTTGCTAATTTTTGGTAACAGGAGGCTCTGCTGCACTTAATCCATCCCTCCCCAGCATGTGAAGGGTTTGGGAGCTGGGTCCAAGAGAAGAGTTTGCAGCTCAAGAGTTGGAACAGCAGCACAGATCAACCTCAGCTTGTGACACCTCAGTCTGCTCAATGCTTGCTTCTGGATTAGGAGCATAAACAAGCAAAAAAAAACCAAAAAAACTGTGCAGAATGCTTTGGCCATCTGAAAAACCCCAAACAAACCAGCCAAGGAGAAAAAACCCCTGAGAATTGTTGTTTAAGAAGCAGCTCTGGGACAGGAGAGATTACTGTGCTCGTGTGGCCGCCTGCCTTGTGTGTGGAAGCAAAAGAAATGTCTGTCTGCAGCTCCTTCTGTTATCAGGGCTGGACTCATGCACTCCTGCAGAGAAGGGCTGCTGGAAGGACATTTCTATGGGTGCCATCCATTCTGCTGGGCTTGTGTTACCCATGATTTTCTGGGGTGGTTTCTGTGGGAAGCCAGCCTGTGGATCTGCCACATCCCCTTGGCTTTCCTGGTTAAGATCACACTGCTTTGTCTGTGTATTATTTTTGTAAAGGCATTTGCTGTGTTTGTGTATGAATTGATGGCCAGGGGTTGTTCTAAGCTCTGTTCTGAGCTGGGATGTTTGTGGCACACAAAGCCTGCAAGATGGAGGCTTTGCACACCGCTGGAAATGAGAGGAAGCTCTTGGAGTGGAATTTGGGCAGCTGGAAGAGAGAGAAATGAGGTCTTTGCAGAAAGCCACAGCTCCACTGGCCTGGGTACCCTTCCAGCAGTGGACAATGCAGTTCTGTGCTTTTAGATGGTGATGGGGAGCATAAAATGTGGACTGGGTGGCAGCTGGGCTGCTGCGACTTTTTGTGTGGGAGGGTCCTTATTTTTCCCCAGGAAGGATGAATTGGTCATTGTTCTCTCTGGAGGATGGGAATCACAAAAGAATGCTGCTTCCATTTATTCTCCTTGCAGTTTTAATTCAGTCCCAGCTACTTAATGTCACCACTGCTTCCACAAAATGCTTCCAGTTCTGGGGCATTTAAATTAAATGCTATGAAATTAAATTATTGTTAAATAATTTGTAATAAATAAATTATAATAAACATTATATATATATATATATAATAACATTATAATATTATATATTATATTATATTATATTATATTATATTATATTATATTATATATCATATTATATTATATTACATTTTATATTATATTATATTATATTATATTATATATCATATTATATTATATTATATTATAATTATTATATTATATTATATTATATATTAATATATCAATATATTATTTATTAATTTAATTAAATTTATTAGATTTATTAAATTTAATTTAATTTATTTAATTAATTTAATTAAATAAATTATACATCTGAAATTAAAATAGCCTCCACCCAATTTAAACCAAGGCTCTGTATTTTGTTTGTGTAATGGTGGCATCTTCCTTAAAAGCAGAGTGAAATCCCATCACTGGAATCACTCTGGAATACCCAGAATGAATTGTGTGTGAGGGTGCCTGAGGTGCCTTGCAGATAAAAGCCTCCAGCAGCAGCAGCAGCAGCAGGGTTTGTTTGTAGGAGCAGGAGCTCTGTGTGCCGTGTAGCAGTCAGGATTCACAGCTTTCCTGCAGCTCTGATACTCCAGCAATAAAGAGTTCCTTTGTTTACAGGAGAGGAGGGGGGGAAGGCACCCTCCAGGCTGTTGTTGCTGGCTCCTGACATGTGATAGAACACGAGCGTGCCTTGGCTTGTGGCAGCTCAGATTGGCACCTTCCCAGGGAGGGGAGATCTTCAGGGGGAGCTGGGAGCTGACACCTTGTCATCCATCTCCCGTGATGAGCCCTGCAGAGAGCTGCTGAAAGCACTGGGGGATGTGCAGCATAACACAAACGGGATGCTGGGAGAGTCACACACAGGGGTTGTGCACAGGAGCTGGGTTACACAAGGTGCAGTGCTGTCGTGTGGGGGGCACTCCCAGAAATGGGAATTTCTTGGCTAATAAAAGGCTTGCAGCTCTGGTCCCATGGGTCTTATAAATGGTGTTGCCATTTGTGGATGTGTTTGGCAGCGGTAACCCCTCTCCTGCCCCCATCTGCATCTTTCCCTCCCTAGTCTGAGCCAGCCATCACACCAAAACATAATTAAATCTGGTATTTCCGACCCAAACTAGGCATTAATCACTCAGCATGGGGTTTTTTAATTTTTCTGAGGAGTCTAAGGAAGACACACATCTCAATCCAACTGAAATGCACGTGTGTGTATTTCTGAAACATTCAGCCCCGCTCTTTAATATAATCCAATGGTGATCTTTGATCAACACATTCTGAATTACATATAAATGTTGGCTATGTGATATTCCCATTGCCCTTATAGTGTTTTAAAAAAATAAAGCTCCCACTGTTGTTTTTTTCCTCTCTATTTAAATTTTACCACTTGATACCCACCAGTGCTTCCACAGCTCAAGAGAACCCAACTTTCCTCAGATTCCTCATTGAGGCAGGCAGTGAATTGCTGTGAATTTTGCATGAGTTCTCTTATCTTGAACAAACCTTAAGAAACAGAACACTATAAAAATGTTCAAATACCATTGGCCCTGCTGAGGGGTGACAAGGTTTTGCCCTCTTAAGCAACGTACCAGCTCTGCCCTGAGTGTTGTTATCCCTTCAGGATTATTGAGAGACTTTGATACTTGATTTGGTAACCAAACATAAAGGCCCTGTGGTTTGAAGATGGAAATGATGGGACTGCAAAATTGGAGATATCTGAGTGCAGCCTCTGCTGGTGGGAGGCACTTCAGCCAATGTTTACACCAGGAAGAAACAGTATTTGGAGCCTATTTGGTCTATAAATAAATATATTTTAAAAGGTAGGAGGATTTATTCTGCCTTCCCTGATGGAAATCTCCATCCACAGCTGCTGCCTTCATGGGCCTGGATGACCCCAGGATCTCTAGGCCACCTTTAGAGGTGATGAACATCTCCCAAATGCAGGTTGCACCTCACAGAAAATTTGGGAAGAGCCTCTGGAGGTCACCAGGCTCACACAGGAGCCTGTGGGTTTGGCTGTTTGGCTGCTATCTCACTGGCTCATAGACAAATGGCAATAAATCAATAAATTCTGCACATCCCTCGCTTTCTCTGTCCCCTCCAGGCACACAAATGTTTGTAGCTACAGGGCAATGAAGACTTCTCTCCTCACTGTAATAACTTTATACCGTGGTGTGCTGTTTGTTTGTTTAGGTTAAAATCCTCTCCCTTTGGTGAAATTCCATTTTCCTTCAAAGCAACACGGGCTCCCAGTGGAGGCTGAGGATCTTCACAGCTTTGCAGAGCCAAGGCCCCCGTGTGCACAATCCCTGCAGTCTGGCAGGATATTTGGAGCAGCTCCATTGCTGCTTTAGACTCACTCACAGGGGAGAACTCTTCACTCAGTCTGTGCCGTGCAGATAAGAACTGAGATTTTTCTGTGGAGAAATCTGACTTGTTCTGTTATTTTATTGCACTCAGAGGGTATGGAATTAACTGTAATGTGCATTATTCTTGAGGAGTCCCATTTGCCTGGTTAATACCTGGAAGATGGAGCTCCAGAGGAGCTGGGGTGTGTTGTTCCAACTCAATATTGTGCAATACAGAAAGATTTCTGTTCTTCTGCAGAGCCAAGGAATTGCTTATTGTCTAATAGGCAGAAACAGATTTTTATTTTGATTTCTTTGGGCAAAATGCAGTTTGGAAAGGAGGTTATTAGTAAAGAATAAAGAAACGCAGATTAATATAAAAGATAGTGTTATTATTTCAATCCAGGTTTTGCAGTGTTGGGCTCTGGCAAAAAAATAAAAGAACTTTGTGCCTTGGTATGAACAGGTGCAGCAATTGCTTTTGAAATGAGTCCAAGCAAGTAACATTAAGTCCTCATTTTACACCTCAGTGAGTGCTGTGCAAAGAGCAGAACTTCCCAGCAGCATAAGCAGATATAATTCCATTGATAGCTTTGGCGCTGGGCCTGCTCACTTAAAGCAGAGGAGTAGTATTTGCTCACGCCTCAGCAAACAAAACCCATCCATTATTTAGGTCAGGACTTGTTTTGTGTGAAAAATGCATATTTTATGATTAGCTTTTTGCAAATATTAATATAAATATGTGTTATGTTAGAAAGGTATGCTGTATTAATTCTCTTAAGTAGTGTGTTAAATATAGTTTTAGGTTATAACATAATGTTAGAATAGAAACTATGCTATGTGGGATACTTTTTTTATAAAGAAAGGACTTGCAGTGAGATAGCAGCCACAGGACACCTAAATCTTTCAGAGAAAGAGAATTTATTGCCCCATTATCAGAAGAAATTAACTTCTTCCCGCCTCACTCAGCCCTAAAGACAGTGTCAGGATTCAGAGGAAGACGCTGATGCTGCCCAGGCAGAATCCTGTGTTTGAATGGAATTTATGCATCATGTATGAGGTGTATGAATATGCAACAGGTTATTGTTTTTAAGGGTTAATCCTCCGTTAACGTGTGTCCTTTATCGTGCTATTTTGCTCAGAAAAAGGTACCTGGACTGTCCATAATTCCTTGCTTTTATTGTCTTTTATTGTCCTAAATCCCAATTGTCCAAATTATTATTACTCTAATTATATTACTAATTTTATAACCATTTTATTACTCTTAAACTTTTTAAATTTCAAAAACAAGTGATTGGCGTTTTTCACATTTTGGGACAGTCCTCAGCCTTTTGAACACTTCCCTTGCCCAGGTGAATGCTGCATTCCCAAAAGGAGCCTTTGTTCCCCCAGCTCCCACTCCTGGGCTGCAGGAGCTGCAGGGCTTCCCCTCGGCTCGGACCTTTGAGGGCCCCAACAATGGCAGCAGGATTTGGGAACTTCCCTCCTGTGAAATCACTTGGTTTTAAAATTTTAAATGTTTAATAGTAATAAAATGGTTATAAAAATAGCAATATAATTAGAGAAATTAACATTTGGACAATTTGGATTAGGACAATAGAAGACAATAGAAACAAAGAGTTACAGACATCCCGGTACCTTTTTCTGGGCAAAATAAGCCCAAAATGACCCACCTTAACAGAGGATTAACCCTTAAAAACAATAACCTGTTGCATATTCATACATCTCATACATGATGCATAAATTCCATTCAAACACAGGATTCTGTCTGGTCAGTGTCAGCTTCTTCCCCTTAATCCTAACTGGCGTCTTCAGAGCTGAGCGAGGAGGAAAGAAGTGAGTTTCTTCTGATAATGGACCAATAAATTCTCTTTCTCTGAAAGATTTCAGTGTCCTGTGGCTGCTATCTCACTGCAAGTCCTTTCTTTAGAATAAAAGTATCTTACATAGCATAGTTCCTATTTTAACATTATGTTGTAACCTAAAACTATTTTTACCACACTACTTAAGAAAATTAATACCAGCATAACTTTCTAACACAACACATATCGCATTCATTTGAATATTTGCAGAAAGCCAATCATAAAATACACATTTTTCACACCTCCCAAGGGGAGAGGGAAGGCTCCCAGCCCAGAGGGGTGAATGCACTCCTGGGACCAGAGCCTGAGGAACACTTCCAGCTCCTTTGGAAAGGAGGCAGCTCTGTGAGAGCACAGTGTTCCCAGCTTGAAATCCTGGACAAAAGGGGCAGGGAACCTTCCAGAGCCCGGTGCTGCTGTGGGGAAACAGCTCTGCCTCTGCTTGGGAGGTGGACGAGCCCCTGGGGAACTGTATAGAAAAATAATTTGGAAAAGGAGTCAGTGCAGAGTTCTGGGGACTCACTGTTGATGGGGCAGAGAGGTGGTTGTGAATGAGGAGCTGCCTTGGGATTCTCTGTGGCAGGTAAGGAATATATCTAATATATCTAATATATCTAATATATCTAATATATCTAATATTCTGCCTGCTCCCTACTTCTTCCTTCTCTTCCCAACCAAGCGCCAGGGACAGTGGAGGGAGTGGAAGGGAATTTTCTCCTCTGCTCCCCATTCCTGTGTTTCTCCTCCAGGAGCTCTGCACAAGCAGGGCAGTGCTGCTCGGTGGTCTTGCATTAGGCTCAGCATTTTTCTTCAGAAATGATGGTGCTGAATATGATCTTTTCGGTTTTATTTTAAAAATTCATTGAAGTGAGATGGTGTTTTGAGTATTTCTCTCAATGGTCCCAGTCACTGGCCCCATAAAAGTTCAGTGCTCACTGAGGTTCACCCAGTTCCTGTGAAACCTTCAACCAGTTGGGAACATCTCTTTTTATGTTTTGGGGGACACCTTTTTTTATGTTTTGCCTTTTTTTAATGGAAGCATTTGTAGTGAAGCAAATTAAAAGACATTTCTAATAATGGAACCATCTCCTCCCTGGCAGGTTTCTCATGGAAGCATGGCTCAAAGTTTTCCTCCTGCTATTCAGCTGTGTTAAACTTCTTAATTTCATGCATCAATCTCACCAGTTTAAAGCAAAACTTATCCATTTTAGTATAAAGAAAGAAAAAAACAAAAGCCACAGAGCTACATTTAAAGAGGGAAAGCACGTAATTCTCATCAAGTGTTGATTAAAGTCTTGAATAAAATACATTTTTTCCTGTGCCATCACTGCTGTAGATTGTTAATAAAAAGAAAAGTAAAGCTCAGCTGTGTTCTCCAGGAGCTCGAGGAGGCAGCAGTTTTTGCTTCCCATTAGGAAGGTGACATTCCCAGATAGATGGCCTAGAAAATTGTTTCCAGAGAGTGAGAAAAATTAGTTCAGGAGGGTTACTGAGCATCCAGCTCTCTGCTTTGCAACAAACTGCTGGGTACCTGGCAGCACATGGCACTGTGACAAGTGTGCAGCCTGGGGGGTGTGACAGAACGGGAGATGCTCCAAACTCCTCTTCTCTTGCACATTCTGGCTGAGCTTGCAGAGCTGGGCTGCAAAATCCCCATCTTTGGGAAGTTTTGTGGATGCTGATAAGCTGAGCAAGGACATTCCCTTGGTGTGCAATAAATGTGGGGCCTCATAATAATGCTGGGCTTGGGTTTCTGCGGTTTTTTAAGTGATAGCATGTTGTGCTCATTTTCAAATTGTATGAATTAAGTGAACCTTAAGGCATTGGATAGGAAGACATTTGGCATTTGTGGGGATTTCTGTAGCAGTTTTCATGTGTGGAGGGATCTTTTTCTTACCTAGAAAAACCTGCTTTGCAATTGGCTTTTTGCAAATCAATTTTTTCTGTTTTACTTTTGCTCCTAAATACAACAATGCACCTTATAAAAGCAGTGCAAGGGGAAATAAACCTGAATTCATTATTCCAAAACGCAGAATGGGAGATGCTCCAAACACCTCTTTCAATTCTGCATGAGCTTGCAGAGCTGGGCTGCAAAATTCCCATTTTTGGGACTTTTTGTGGATAAGCTGAGCAAGGATGTTCCATTGGTGTACAATAAATATGGTGCCTCATAATAGTGCTGGGCTTGGGTTTCTGGTTTTTCTAAGTGATAGCATGTTGTTCTCATTTTCAAATTGCATGAATTAAGTGAACCCTAAGACACTGGATAAAAACACATATGGCATTTGTAGGGATTTCTGTAGCAGTTTTCATGTGTGGAGGGATCTTTTTCTTACCTAAAAAAATCTGTTTTCCAATTGGCTTTTTGCAAATCAATTTTTTTTGCTTTACCTTTGCTCCTAAATACAACAATGCACCTTATAAAACCAGTGCAAAGGGAAATAAACCTGAATTCATTATTCCAAAACACATTTTGCTCCCGTTCAGATCTGTTTGTCAGCATTTGGCACTGTCACCATGTGGGACTCTCCCTTCAGCCAAGGCTTGGAAAGTTTTAAATGGGAAGAAACTGAACCCTCCCAAGCTGCTGCTGTGGGGAGTGAGGGAAATGAGGTTTTGTGTGCCATTTGTATTCCCCTGGGGTTCTGACCAGCATTTCAAACACAAAGTGAGGAAGAGATTTCCTCCTGTGAGTCCTATTGAGCCCAGCTATTGTGAAGGGATTGTGGGAGCTGAAAAAGAGCATAAAAAATACCTGTAAGGACAGATCCATGAGGAAAATAAATGAGGCTTATAATTGTGGTGCTCATTATGAAGTTTTTTCTTTGATTTAACAGATTCCTGGAACCTGGGGCTGACTTCCAGTCACTTCTGGGGTGGAATTCATCAGCTATTTGTTAGGAAAGAGCTACCACAGGTCCACAGAATGCAATTACAAAGCTGACACTGTGCCAGGACTGTGGATTTACTTTCCAGAAAGTGCCAGGGCATCTTTCACAGTCACAGATCGTGACTCTCACCTTTTGGATGGGACACGAGGCTGGTTTTATTGGGAAAATATGGCTGCAGAAATAATTTGCCGGGTGTATAAATAGCATCTGCATGTGGTTGTGTTCCTCAGGAGAAGAAGGGGAGCCAGCTGAGCTGCCAAGCAGCACAGATAAATTGTATCTGGAAAAGAGAAGTATTGGTTGCAGGAGGACAGAGGTAATTGGGACCATATGTTGTTCCAAGCTTTTCCTCAACTGAGCAGTCATGTATTACAGTGCAAACAGCTGAAACTGCTCCGCACTCATCTCTGAGATGTTTTGTGTGTTCAGTGATGGCCTTGAGTTCTTTGGGGCTGTGCAAATCCAGAAATCCTGGCTGTTCCCTCAGCAGGAGCCAGTGGCTGAGCTGCAGAGACGAGAGCCAGGGGTGAACTGGGCTGTGGAGCATCAGGGGCCAACAGAGCCTTGGGGATTGGCATCAGACAGCTGGGTGAGATCTGGGAATGATGGAAAAAGGAGGGGAAAAATACACTGCTCCAAGAGCTCTGGAAAGGGAATAGGGTGGGATGGGACTAGAGGGAGAAATGGGGAATGCCAGAAGGAGTGTGGGGTGCATTGAGGGACTGCTCAGCTCTGTGAGAGCACATTTGTTCCAGAAAGTTGCTGGAGAATGTTTGCAGCAGGAAGCAGGGAATGTTCAAATCTGAGCAAGTATTCAGATTATTCTATGTAAATTTGACCTCTGGCTCTCTGAAGGCCAATGGAGCAGGACTCTGCAAGGCCCAGGAGGCACATTAGCAGTGAGCAGCATCCAAATGACATTTCAGACACTAAATACAGCAACTCCCTCTCCTCTTATATCCCATCTGTCTTTGTTCTGTCTGTCTGGCTAATTTATTGGAGTCTTGTCTTGTGACAGTTTATTTATCCTCATCACAGACTTCTTTCCTGTAGCCAAGATTTCCAGTTTGGCTGAGGGAAAGAATATTGCTGCAGTGCAATTCTCCATTTGTCTGAGAGATAAGCTACCAAAATCTCAATGTGCTCCCCTGGAGCAGTGTGGTAGGAGCCCAAATCAGTTCTTGACCCTATGACTTGTCATTAAAAGCCACAAATCATCCATGATTTGTGATCATTTCCTGATGTGAAAACTGAGAGGCTGCAGTAGTAGAGGAGCAGTGTTGTTAATCCTGTCCTGGTAAAATATTGTTCTATGATGGCAATTGCACATGTGGTGCAAATTTACTTTTGCTGCCTTTCATTACTTCTTTGTTGCTGTTGTCCCATCACTGCTTCTTGTACATTTTTCCTGCTTGGCTTCATAAAATGAGATTCACAAGGGGCTAGAATGGAATGATCCTTCCAGCCTGGAGAGCACAGCCAGGGGAGAAGGAATTGCTGGTGCTGCATGATCCACTTGGTAAAAACTGCAAGAGATGCTGCTCCTCTTTGTCTGCAGATCTTCCCAAATCCAGCAAGGAACAAGGCAGCACCTTTTGGGCAGAACTAAGTGGGAAATAAATATATTCAGGCCTGGAAATTCCCAATCCAAGGGACTTCCTCCACCTCAAAACACGAGCTCTTAGTCCAGCATAGAGCCACCCCTGGCTGTGCTATCCCAGCACAGAGGGGGTGTCCCTGGATGTGCCTCTGCCTCCCAGTACTGCTCCTGCTCCCCTTTTTCCATCACAGCAAAGGGGGTGAAGAATTGCCATCCCTGCTGTCCCAGGAAGGAGCTGATCCTCTCTCCCTGCACTGTTTGAAATGCTGATGTGCAAACAGGGCAGAAGAGGGGCAGTATAGTAAATATTTTTTCCCAACATCCAGGAGGAATGATGAGGAGGACTCCATCTTATCAGAAGGCTAATTAATTACTTTATTATACTATATTATTTTACACTATATTACATTACATCTAAGCTGAATCTGTACAAGTACTCAACTCTGCACACACTGCACAGAATCTCATGACAGTCAGCCCACAGTCCTTACACACATACCTGGATCAAACTGGTCCATGAATCAAAACACACCAGAATTCAATTATCAATTCTCTTCAGGTAAACAATCTTCCACCATGCATTCCACTTGTGAGCAACACAGAAGCAGTAAATGAGATAAGAATCATTTTGCCTTTCTCTGAGGTTCAGAGAATGTGAATCCCAGGAATATTCTTGGGAAGTGACACCTTGGCTTAGATGGATTCAATTGGTCAATGAATCACAACACTCACACCAGAATTATTAATTCTCTTCAGGTAAACAATCTTCCACAACTCATTCCACTTGTGAACAATACAGGAGCAGTAAATGAGATAAGAATTGTTTTTCCTTTCTCTGAGCTTTCAGAGGATGTGAATCGCAGGAATTTCTTGGGAAGTTGTGCCTTGCTTTTCTCTGTGAAGAGAAATGTGGTGACAGAGCAGAGTTTGAGCAAAGCCTGTTCTGGAGACTTCCATCAGCACTGTGGGGTTTTCTGTGCTGAGAGCCCCTTTCCTCCCAAGGAATGTGAGAGCCTGTGGGAGGCTCCTCATGCTGCTCTCCCTCAGCTGCTCTCATGTTTGCCCCTGCCTTTGCCAGGCTGGCACAGGGGCTCTCTGATCTCTCACACAGGTGGAGTTTGCTGATGGAAACTGGGAGCATTCAAATTGTGCCTGGCAGTGCCCTTTGCATGGTAAATAATGAACATTCCCCAGGATGAAGTTTGGAGAAAGTGGGTGGAGGTGAATTTTTTCATTGAGATGAGGAGTGTGTGTGGTTGTTGTTTTTTTTCCCCTTCTCTGCTTTTCCAGAGCTCTGCGCTGCATAACTGGAAGATATAATGGCTGTATGAATTGCTATTTAATCAGGGATGCTAATTAAGTCTTAGCTCTTTAATGCTTTCATGGGAGAGCTGTATATGATTTGCAGTGGCTGGAATTGCAGTTTCAGGCAATTAAGCTCCTCTTAGCTTTGTAGAACCTGAAAGTGCAAATTTCTGAGGAAAATTCAGGGCTCAGAGAGATCCTGTCACCTTTAACATTTCTCTGGGACTGAGGGTAGGAGATGTTTGGAAAAGGAAATATTCTAAAGCAGCCAGGCAATGAAACAGTGCAATCATTTCAGCTTTTAAGCAGCATTTTTGAGTGTATAATTACAGTAGTACATCCACTTTTATGGCACAGTTAATATAATTGAAGGTTAAATATAAAGCCCATTTGGAAAAAGAAATTTCGCTTGTTTTTTCACTTGTTTAGTTTCATCCTGAAATCAAAAACAGTTTTGAGCTGCCAGTCTGCTGCCTTATCAGGTGGCAGAGAAGAATTCCCAATTCTGGGTCTGGGCAATTCTTTCCAAACAAGTTGGTCCCACCAGCAAGTGGATGGAGACATTTAAGAAGTGGGACAAAATGTGTGGAACGCTTGTCAGGCTTGTGAAGCACAGTCAAACCAACCCAGGAGCTACATTTTCAACAGAGAGCAAGCAGGTCTGTTTGTGAGTAAGAACTGGCTGGAATTTTTAGGATTTGAGGAGCTTTAGTCCCCCAAACATTGTATTTTTGTAGCTGAGATCAGTGATACAGTGTGGTGGTCATCTTAATTTTCAGTGCTCTGGGAGCTGGTTCAGTAAGCATGTCAGAGCCTGGCATGCAAAAATGTGCCATTTCTGCATGGCAAAAGGGCCAGAAGGGAGAAGAAAAATGAAGAAAAAATATTAATATAAAATAAAGAAAAATATTAATATCTCTCTTTCTTGATTGGAATGCTTCTTGGAAAAGCAGCCTGCCCTTAGAAGAAGGGTAATTCAGAGACATTTCAGATACTTGAGGCCTGAGAAAGAGAGCACAAGATGGACTTTTTAGACTGAAGTGTGGTCCATAATCACACTCCTGAGATTAGAGGGGTGGTTATTTTAGAGAGTCCCCTCTCCTTCGCCCTTTCTGCTGTGGCAGCCACTTCTCAGCAGGGCAGCTGGAAATGGAAAGGTGAGGAAGGAGCAGTGATGTCCTCAGCAGCATCTCCCTGAGCAAAGCTTGGTGTCTCCTGCTCCCTGCAGGTTGGGCAGGTTCCCTTCCCTTGCATGTCCCTGCACTGCTCTGGCATTTTCCAGCTGTCCAGGTGTCCCCATCCCAGCACTGAATTATTTCACACCACAGCCTTGTGATGATGAACTGGCAAATATCCATGGAGGGAGCAGATCCCACAGGTTGTATAAATACAAATGGGGCTGAAATTCCCTGGGCCCACCGATCCCACAGGCTGTGGAAATACAAATGGGGCTGAAATTCTCTGGGCCAAGAGATCCCACAGGCTGTGAAAATACAAATTGAGCTCAAATTCCCTGTGCCCACAGATCCCACAGGCTGTGGAAATACGATTTGGCCCGTAACGTGGGAAATTCTGCTGTGCCAACAATCCCACAGGCTGTGAAATACAAATTGAGCTCCAAATTGCCCTGGGCCCACAATCTCCCAAAAATGGGCTGATTGGAAATACAAATGGGGCTGAAATCCCCGGGTGCCAACACAATCCCACTGTGAATAAAGGGCTGATAGGATCACGCTGTGGACACATAAATGGGGCTGAAATTCCCTGAGCAAAAAGATCTCTAGACTGGAACTGTGAAAATCTGGCCAAATGGGGTTGGGAAATTCCCTGGGCCCACAGATCCAAGAGTAGGGCTGAAATTTCCTGAACCAACAGATCCCACAGGCTGTGGAAATACAAATGGGGCTGAAATTCTCTGGGCCCACAGATCCCACAGGCTGTGGAAATACAAATGGGGCTGAAATCCCCTGTGGCAACAGATCCACAAATGGGGCTGAAATTCGTTGGGCCCACAGATCCCAGAGGCTGTGGAAATAAAATGGGGCTGAAATTCCCTGGGCCAACAGATCCCACAGGCTGTGGGTGCACAAATGGGGCTGAAATTCCCTCTGCCAACAGATCCCACAGGCTGTGGGTGCACAAATGGGGCTGAAATTCCCTGTGGCAGTGTAGCCAAGCAAATCCCCCAGCTCAGCAAGTCCCTGGAAATGCTCCAGTGGGTAATTTGATGAGCTTGTTCAACAGGGCTGTGTGTGGCAGCTGAGCTGGCATTTTCTGAGCCCTTTTAACTGCCTGGCTGCTGGAATGCTCTGCTTGGTGCTGATTCTGTGAGATCTGGGTTCTGCCCACCAGCACTCTGGGCTTTCTTTGTAAAGAATTTCAAGTGGTACCATCCTGCCTTCAGTCTGCTCTGAAGTATTTTCAATCAAAAATGTAAAATAAAATGTAGAAAAGCAGAAATTGTGGTTGGTAATAAATGGAAGCTCTGTTTGCTTTGCATTTGAAACCTGTATTGGAAATGTAGAAAAGCAGAAATGGTGGTTGACAATTAATGGAGGCTCTTTTTGCTTTACATTTGAAACCTGTATTGGAGCGGGGATTAGCAAGGTCCTTCCAGCTTTATTCTCTGCAAGGCTTTTCCATGCACTGCTTTGATTTTTAGCTTATTTCCAGCCTGCCCCTCTTTTGCTCAACCCCACAGGTAAAGAGGGAAGTTGTTTATGGCACAGATAATCAGAGTTCACATGCTAAAATCTCCCCAGAGATCTGGATACCCAATTGCTGCTGAGATGCTCATTCCAAATTGTGGGGACTGGTGAGATGAATCCTTTGGATACTGCAAATTGCACTCTGATTTTGGGAGGGGAGGACAGGAATTGTGTCAGCTACACCAAAGTTCATGGTGACCTTTGGAAACTTGGATGTTCTCCTCCACAGGAGCTCTGGGTGGGAAGAGGCTGCCCTTGGAGGTGATTGCAGCCACCTGAACCTCCAGAGCCTCTTGGGTGGGGTAAAATTTGTGGAAATGTGGAAAACTTTGTGCTCTGGAGTCTGAGACTGAATTCCTGAAGCAGAAATATGCTCCGGGTCTAAAAGCTTCACTTGCAAGGTGGTTTTGTTTACTCTGAGAATGTATTCCCCACCAGAGCTGCTGTTTCAGATATTTGAATGTTGGACCAGGCTCCCATTCCAGCTCAATCAGCTCCTGTTAGATGGTAGTGGCCATTTCACCTTTCTTTTTTTCTGCCTTTGCTGTAAAACAGACAAATGTTCCTCCATTGATTTTTTGCCCTCTGAAAGCTGCTCTAACACCCTGGCAGGAAGGAATTGCTGCTGCTGAGAGAACTCACAGGTGTCATGCAAGATCAATGCCTCCCTAATTTGTTCCAGGGTGAAAATACATGTTTTTCTAAGATCTCCTACAGGATTTACCTGGAAATCCACTCCTGCCTGGAAAACATTGGGCAGTCCTGAGGTGCTGATGGAAGTGGAATGCATGGATGATCCCAAGGAGCCCCTGGGCTGGGATAAAGTGAAATCCATGTAGTGAAAAGCATGGAGTAGAACATGTATTACAGCATGGCAGCAAAGGAATAGCTGCTAATCCATCCTAAATATCACTGGATGCCTGCTGATAAATAACATGCCTCATCTATTATCCAAAGGCAGCTGAGAAGACACATTTTCCTGATTGTCCAAAAAAAATCCCCGTTTTCAGGCTGTTTTCTCAAATAAATTAATTTATTATTGCATCTGTGATGGCCTGAGGGCTCTCTTCTCCACTGGAGAAACTCTGGCACAATAATCTAATTTGGAGATTAAGGGTCATTTGTAACACCTGAATGGCAGGGGTGTGCTCCCTGGGGGATTTGTACATTCCTTTTTCCCAGTGAGGATCCTCTCTGCCACCTCAGATTTTACAGGTGGGTAAAGGTAGAATTTCCAGGTGTGCTTCAGGAAACTGAATTTTTGCTGATTATCCACTAGAGATCTGGCCCAAAGCAATGTCAACAGGGAGAACTGAATGTTGCTGATGGCTCACACTGGGTTTTTTGTTTATTTTCATACATACGTCCTTTACTGTGAGCTGGAATTTAGAGAGCTTGAGGAATTTTAAAGAGAAGCACTGAGAAATGTCATTTCTTGGGTGAATCTGAAGCACTGATTGAGAAGTAGGGGGTTTATTACTGTTCCTGTTGTGCTGCCTTAACCCAAAAGTCAGTCCAGCTGGAGTTCTTGGTGAAGCCCAGCTGTGGGAAAAGCTTGATTTCTGGTTTTATTGCTGCTAATTTCATTAATAATGGAGCTGCTGTCCAGGAAGAGACTGAACTCCTGAAGCAGAAATGTGCTCAGGCTGTAAATGCTTCAGTTGCAAGGTGGTTTTGTTTACTCTGAGAATGCATTCCCCACCATGGCTGCTCTTTCAGATATTTTAATGTTGGTTTTATCCACGCTCACACAGCCATTAGTTTGCAAATGATGATTGAATTAGCAAATTAGATTCCTTCACCCTTGGCAAGTGCCACAAACCTTGCAATTGGAAGGCTGTGAAAGTCTGAGGGGGAGAAAAAATCAGTTCCCAAAAAATGGGGGAGGGAAAAAAGCACCAAACTGCAGCAAATAAGGTTTTATCTGATGTAACTAAATGCATATATGAGTGTTTTGGTTTTTTTTTTCCCTATAGAGTCAAATGAGATTTAAGTGGTCTCAGCAGGAATGTTCAAATCCTCAAGTGTGGATCTGGAAAAATGTTTCCTGCTATGTTCTATTAGGGCAGGCAGATGAAAATAAAGCTGTCAGTCCTGCAGCTTGCTGCAGACTCATCCATTTTGAGAGCAAGGCAAGCACTGTGTGCACTCTTACCCAATATGAAAACACATTTTTCCTCCTTGAACTTCTTGCTGATGAACTGTGTACCTCTGGAAAAAAGGCAAGTTTAACCTAATCTCCTCCAGGGGAAAAAAAAATCATAACTCCCATGTGTCATATTTTTGCTCAAGTGGTTTATTATTCAAACAAATGGTGTGGGAGAAAATAACTCCCTCCTTGAGGAAGGTGTTTGCCTCCTAAGGCTTCATAGTGAAAAATATGCCCTAGAGATCAAGGAAAATATGTTTGGTAGTGGCTGGGAGTAAATAATTCAATTTCTACCTTTGAATGAGCAGCTGTCCCCTTAGAACAGAGATGATCAGTGGGTTAAAAAATGAGGATTTACCACTTTGGACAAGACCTGCCATGACACCAGCAGGGCTCCCAGGAAGCTCTGCTCTGCTCAGGAGATCACCTGGCCCTGAACTCACCCAGGTGCCCTGTTCTGGCTGGGATCTGCTTCTCTCCTCATCCTCCTCCTGCTGCTCTGGGCTCCTGAAATCCCAGGGAATTCATTCAGTGTGGTCTCAGCATCCAGAGGAGCTCCAGAGCTCCAAGCCCTTCCTCTGCAGCACAGACCAAGGGGGAAATTATCCCAGATGCTGCCAGTGGCTCTCAGGCTGCAGAATTAACCTTTGCTGCCTGGAGTTCTCCTGGAAGCCCTGCTGGTGCCTTATCTCTGTGTGTGTGATAAGAGCAGCAGGGTTTATTGGCAGGAGCCAGCACTTGGTGCTGTGTGGCTTCCCTGACCCTTCAGATGGTTGGCAGCTCTGAGCAATGTCACTGCTGCTGCGTGGATGGCTGCTGGTGAGCTTGCTGAAATTAAAATAAAATAAAATAAAATAAAATAAAATAAAATAAAATAAAATAAAATAAAATAAAATAAAATAAAATAAATAACCCACAAAAAATACCCCCAAAAAAACCCAAAAAACAAAAATAAAAACCACCAACCCCACAAATCAATTCCTTCACAAGGCAGGAAATTGTTACTCTGTGTTTACACTGCAGCCAGCAAAGTGGATGTTTGGTCTTAAATTTGAAATTACTGACGTGCTGTGAGAAGCAGGTATTTGTAATATATATCTCCCAAGCAATGAGTTGTTAGTGGATACTCAAGGCATGCCTGAGGAGATTGTTCAATAGATTTATTTTGAGCAAAGCAGCAAAGCTTCAAATCTTCTTTGCAGTTAGAAAGCTCCAGACAGGTAAAACCAAACCAAAATTCTGCTGATGGTCTTCAATGCATGTCCTCCACACTGAAAATCTTAGTAGGATACTTCAATATATTCAAAATAAACCTATTTAAACTATCAGTGCAGTCAGGTAAAAACCACTTCCGTGCACTTTTGACCTTAGAAATAAAATAGAAATAAATATATAAAATAAATAAAAATATATAAATATAATAAAAATAAATAAGATTTATATGAAATATAAATAAATTATATAGAATAAATAAAATTTATGTAAAAATAAATAAATAAATAAATAAAATATGAATAAATAAATAAATTAAATACCTGAGTGCTCTGGAGCAAAGGAGCCCTCCAGGAAGGGATCCCAAGTCCCCTCACCCAGGGTTTGCCATTGCAGAGAGCTGCAGGGAAATGAGGGCAGGGGCTGCAGCCAGACCTCAGCGCCACCTGACCGAGCCAAAGCGGAGCCCCAAAGCCCAGCAGAGCCTTCCTGCCACGTGAGAATTCAGGTTTGCATCTCCCAAAGGCCAATTAGTTCCAGGAAGTTGATGTGAGGTGCTGCTGAGTTGCTGTTCCGGGCATTAGGGCCGGGATTCAGGGCTCCAGAATGCCCCCGAAGGCGTTTGTGCTCCCTTGAGAGCCATGCCAAGGGCTTGGAACGGACCCTGAGCCCAGTGCTTGTCTGCAGGGAGGCTGGAAATGCTCCTGGACAGGCGTGAAGCCTGCCCTGCTGGCATTGTCCTGCCATTGAGCCATCAGCCCACACCAGCAAGGGCTGCTTTCCATCATCCCCTGACCCCTTGCAAAATGCTCAAATTTCTATTCAGCCTTTTACTTTTATTGCCTTTATATTTTTTTTTTCAACTGAAAAAAACCCAAATTATTCTATTTATCTCCTACCCTCGGAGTGAGCGCCCTGATTGTTTGTCCTTATCACTTCAAGGCAGAAAGTTTTATAGATTTGCAAAGCACCTCAATATTGCAGCTTCGAATTCCTGATTTGACAGGAGGGGTGAGGAGGGGGAAAAGAATTTCTTGTTTCCATTTAAACTGCTTTTAGTTCAGACTGAAATCCCATTTAAACCTGAAGGTTTGGATTGAAGTTTGAGGATCAAAGAAAACAGAACAGATAGAAAATGTGGCTTTAGCTTGGAGCTATATCTGAAAAGGGTAACCTCAGATTCAGGGCTTTTCTTCTCTCCACTGCACCCCCTCCAAAATGCTCTGATTTTTGCAATTTCTCCTGCCAAGAGTCTTAACTGCATTAACATGTGCATGTGCCTGCAGCCTTTTTTTGTTTGCTTTGCTCTGTATGATAACTGCATGTAAGAATCACAAATGTGAAGGCTTTTCTTATTCAGAAAACAGGGGCTGTTTCAAAGAAGCCACGAGCTAAAACACGTAGAGGAAGCCCCAAAATTAGAATCCTTTGGATGAGCAGTGCTGGCAGCTGCTGTTGCCAGTTGAGAGGCTTTGTAAACCAGGAAACAGCATCTGCCAGAGCTGCCTCTTTTCTTCCAGGCTTGGGGAAGTGCAGGCCTTGAGCTGGGCTAAAATTGGACAAGGAGTTTTGTGGGAGTTGGGGGGAAAAATAAAATAAAAATAAATTCCAATAAAATAAAAAAAAATTCCAACAAAATGATAGACACTGAAAGAAGCTCGACTTGCACAAAGGTGGCACAGCACAGCCTCTAAAAAAGAGGAATAATTTAGCTCTGTTTGTCAGAATGTATTCCCAGCCCTCACTGTGATGCTGGAGCTCTGTGGATCCTGCCTGGTGGGTGGCTCTGGGAGCTGCAGACAGCTTTCCCCTCTGGATGTCACCCAAAGTGACTTGCCCAGTCACACAGACAAAATCTGATCTCAGATGTGCCAAGATGTCATCCCCTGAACAATAACTCGGCCCTGGCACTTTTAGGCAGTGTTTTCAAGTTTAAGAGAAACTCAAATATCCCCAAAATCCGAAGCGCTCACTGGAGGTGGCAGGAGAATCACAAGGGATAACAGCCAGAACAAAAATGTTGTATTTTTGTGGCCCAAATTCTGTTGGTTTTATCAATGATTTTGAAGCTCTACTTGAGTTTGAAGTGATCTTCAAAGCTCTAATTTTTCTTCAGCATCGCTCTACAGAAATTATTTTTCTTCTCCTTGTGGCTTCATTCTTAAGCATGAAAGGGAAACTTGGGTAATATTTTTAAATCTAATGAGGAGAATTTTAAACATTGTTAAAACTTTATTTCTCTCTCTCCACCTCACCCCCACGATGGTGAAGGTGCCCCTTTTCAAGCATCATGAGCCTTTTCAATTTAGAGATCCATTTTAAGATAGTATCTGGTCTAAATTTGGCCTCGTTGGAAACTGGGAGCCACGTGAGAAATCAGAGGCTGAGGAACACCAAGCATTTGGTGAAAATCTGAGTCAGATTTGGGTCAGATTCTGTGGATTTTGGCCTTGGAATCTTGGTGAAACAATTCAGTGTTGCCTTGGCTGCTGCCCCCCATCAACATTGGGCTCTGTGTGGTGTGGGACTGACACAAAGCAGGAGCCATTCACAGGCTGCTGATCAATAGTCAGTGTTTCCTTTAAATATTAGAAATTCAGGCAGCCAAAACCCTGGGGGCCCGAGCAGCTCATACAGAAGGCAGGCGGAGTGTTGGATGTCCTGTTTTCACATCATGTTTTCACCAAAGGAAATGTTTTACTTTGGGGATGTGGCACCTCCAGATAATTTGGGCAGTGTGTTGGTTCTCACAGGCTTCCAAAGCCACTGCTGAGCCCTGGTGCTGTTGGGGTTCTGTGCCTGTGTGGACTCCTGAGGTGTCAGAAAATCTCTTTTTTCCCAGCCCCACAACCAAAGAAGAAGTCAAGATTCGTCAGTTCTGCTTTTCAAGGTTTATTTTCTCTTATCCATTCCTTTCTTTCTCTGACCTGCTGAGATCTGTCCAGCAGCTCAGTCTGTGGCACACTGACCACCCTTGGGGTGGTGTTAACATTTAATGCTAAGAACTAATTGTACTTTATTTACAATAATTTTCCAATACCTATCACCTATGTCAGACAGTCTGTCTCTGCTCTAAACCAATCCAGAAGATGGAGGAAAAGGAGAAGAAGAAGAAGAAGAAGAAGAAGAAGAAGAAGAAGAAGAAGAAGAAGAAGAAGAAGAAGAAGAAGAAGAACAAGAAGAAGAAGAAGAAGAAGAAGAAGAAGAACGAGCACAGGACATGCCCAGATTCCTCCATCTTGCCTCTTGAACCCCCATTCTAAATCCCCAAAATTCTACTTTTTCACCCTGTGACAAATTCGCTATCATTCTACTCAAACTCTTGTGGCTTGTAAATCCTCACAGAAAGTTGGTAATTGTTTCCATGGGCTAAAATCAAAGGCACAGGTGATTTTAACTCCGTGCCAAGGTCTCTGAGCCCCCTGCCAGGGTCTGGAATCACCCAGGGCAGCCAGAGGAATGTCCTGGGTTCCAACATCACTGCAAAGTGCCCAGGGCTGGCTCTGGCAGGTTTAGGCACTGGCAGAGCAGATGCAGGGCAGCAGCACCACCTTCTCCAACACTTTTCCCTCCTGCCAGCAAATTTGGCTCTGGCACACCAGGGCATTCTCTTCTTTGGGAGGAGAAATGGCACAGAGCTTAGAGACTGGTAAAAATTAAATAACAAACACCACCCCTGTCACTGTCACATTTTCTGAAAAATCCCTCGGCCAGGATTTCTTCTCCTGGGAAGGTGAGAAGCCTCAGCTTCTCCATGTTTTGTTGCTCTAGAATGTGGTCTGGAGATAGTTTATCCAAATATGTGAACTGTTTTTAGTTAATAACCAATCACCATCAGTTGTGTGGGACTCTCTGAGTCAGTCAGGAGTTTTTCATTATCATTGTTGTTAAGCCTTCTGTCTGTATCCTTTTTCTTTAGTATGGTTTTAGTATCATATAAATAATATAACATAAATAATATGATATGATATGACATGACATAATATAATATGATATAATATTATATAATATGATATGATATGATATGATATAATATTATATAATATAATATAATATAATATAATATAATATAATATAATATAATATAATATCGTATTATAATAAATCAGCTTTCTGAGAACTTGGAGTCAGATTCTCATCTCTCACTTCATCCTGGGGACCTCACAAACACCACAACCCCCAATTAGTTACAGTGAGATTTTTATTTTTTTTCCCCAGAGACTGTGATCCTTGCTGGAGCTTTTATGTGCTTTTATTTACCTTTATTTGCTTCCAGGAGGCAAAAAGTCTTTCATATTTAGCCATTTGTACATGCTGGAGATGAAAAGAGGCCGTGAGGAGAGCGTAGCCGCGTTATTATTGAAGGTTAAGGGATTGCACTGGCACGCAAAGAAACTCTGCTCTAAATTCTGCTCCAGCCTCCTGCTTGGGCAAATTGCTTTGCCTTTCTGAGCACTTGCTGCTCCCTTTTTCTGGGCTGGCTTCCTGCATTGGTGTGTCTCCAAGGACGGGCTTTGTGCAGCTCCCTGGGCCCAGGAGCTCAAGGCCCCCAAGGCAGGAAGTCAGCACTGCCCAGCTCCTGCCCACTGCAGCTCCCCCCAGCACAAACTCCAAAAAGGACAAAAAAAGAGGGGCAGAGCAGCAGGAGAAAGGGCTGGGTGGGCTCCTCATCTCCTCCCGGGCAAGGGGATGGGAGAAGGGAAGCAAATCTTGTGACTGGTGGTACTTGTGGTGTGGGTGAGAATCTTTAATGGGTGAGAATCTTTAATTTCTGCAGTTCAGCACAGGGCAGTAAATCCATTTTCCCACTAAATTCGGCTTTGTTTCTGTGGCCAGGATAGACAAGCAATGTTGGGTGATTTCCTGGGTGTCAGCAGAGGGATAATGGAACCTGTTGGAGCATCGACCCCAATGATGACTGGCGCCACTTGTGTCCTTTTTTTGAGGCTCTCCATCCCCAGGTGTTGCATTTTCTAGGCACCAGTTTTGTCTCTTTTTGAGCCTCTCCCTGATCCCCAGATATTGCATTTTCTGGGCACCCATTTTGTCCCTTTTTGAGCCTCTCTGTGTTGCATTTTCTACCTGTGGGCTCTCAGGGAAGGCCTTGGGGTCTGCACAACAACAATTAACACCAGCTAGGGCTAAAGGATGACCCAATCTACGTAAAGAACAATAAGCAAACCCATTTTATGCGGTAGTAACTTGTGTTATCACCCTGCTCCATTAAACTCCAGAAGGATGGGAGTACAACCAGGAGTCCAGATAAATATGGGAATGTTGTCCCTGCTTTCCTAAAGCACATCCTATGTACTGTGTGGGAGCTAGAAGTGAATCTGTGGTTGCAGTAGATGGTGATTATTCTATTTCATTATACTTACTAACTTTCATTACATTTATTTCTATTTATTTATTACATTTAATCAGTCTAGAAGCTAAAAATAGAAATTGTGACAAAGACAACAGTGCAAACAGCAAAGGAAACACCATTCCAGAAGGTGGGAATCACCAAAGCAGGCAGGTACCCCAGAGCCATTTGGTTCTGTTGTAAATTGCTCGAAATCTCTCTGAAGTTGGGCCCAAAATGTTGTGGTGTGTAAATATGAAGTAGTAGGAGCAGATGGTGCTAATGTGGGCTGAGGAGAAATACTCTCAAAATAGTTTGTGAGCACCCCCAGCCTTGTTAGAACTTCTGGCATGGATTAGGAATTGGTGTTGATCACTGTAAAATCTTTGTGAGGGACTGGTTATCAGTTAGTTTTGATTTAATTCCACGAGGAGTGGAAAAAGCTTCTCCTTCCAGCATCTATCATCTATTTTAAACAAAAATCTTGCAACAAATCTTACGTATCACTCCATGCTTGCTGGAAAATATTGTAGATTTTGCAATTGGCCTCGTGCAGACTCCCAGGATTGTCAAGATAATTTTGCACTTGTGCTTTAAGTGTGTTTTGCTGCATCCTGACCCTGATGTTAACCAAAAGGACAAAATCCATTGTCATTCAGAAATAACCTTGCTATGGGCTATGTGGCCAGCACTTCCCATGATTTTGCATCTTGCACTTCTCCTTTGTTTCTTTTTTCTTTAATTTTAGTGTGTTTTTTTTTCTTTAATTTTACAGTGGGGTTTTTTCCCAGACTGATTACAGAATCGTTTATAATTGCACAACTACACATTTGCTAGTAAATTCTTTAGAAATATGAAACTTTGGGTTTTTTTGAGGATTAAGTGATTAATATTTATTTAAGGATGTAACCAGGATGTGTCCTTGCTAGCAGCACTGTGTAAGAGACAAGCTCTCTCTGCAGGTTAGACCTTTGTATCTTTACATTAAGAGGGAATTTTGTACCAGGAGAGCTACAGAAAATGATAAATCTCATCACTGAACTGGACTTGGGAAGTAAATACCTGTTCTTTGGGCTCTCAGTTCCACAGATGCCTCCTCAGGAATCTCTGCACGCCACAGAAATTTGGACAGTTCTGGTGATGTTTTCTGGCTTTTGGGTTTTATCTTTATTTTCTCCTTGCATTTGAAGATTGGAAGACAAAGCTTTTCCTTCCTGGGGGTGGTGGGCCTGTTTCCAAGGCACAGTTAAATATAATATCCTTGTGATTTCTTTGGATTCCTGTGGCAATTTGTGCATCCCATGAGAGCCAGACAAGTGCTGTAGGAAGACTGCTACCCTAAATTTAAGGAGAGGCAAAGAGGGGCTATTTTTAGGAAACTATTTTCTTTCTTTGCCTCACATGCAGCCTCTGCTGTGTGGCTAGAGAGGAAATTTGTTTCCTTAGGGGCGAAAGCAGAGGAGCTTTCATGGACTGTCTTAGAGCCTGAAGGGAAATTGTCTGGCAGGGAGGGACCTGGAGGTGATGGGGACAGTGGCTGGACATGAACCCAGCTGTGCCCAGATGTGCAGGAGGCCAAGGGCACCTGGGCTGGGTCAGCAATGGTGAGGCCACAGGAGCAGGGCAGGGATTGTCCCCTGAGCTGGGCAATGGGGGGACACCACCCCAAACCCTGGGGTCACTTTGGGGCCCCTCACAAGAGGGACCTGGAGGGGCTGGAGGGGGCCCAGAGCAGGGAATGGAGCTGGGAAGGGGCTGAGGGAGCTGGGAAGGGGCTGAGCCTGGAGAAAAGGAGGCTCAGGGGGACCTGGTGGCTCTGCACAGCTCCTGACAGGAGGGGACAGCTGGGGGGGGTCTGCTCTGCATACCCAGGAACAGGGACAGGAGAAGGAAAATGGCCTCAAGTTGCTCCAGGGCAGATTTAGATTGGAGATTTGGGAAAATTTCATAATTAAAAAGTTGTCCTGCACTGGAAGAGGCTGCCCAGGAAAGTGTCTGAGCCACCATCCCTGAAGGGATTTAAGGGATGTGCAGATGTGGGGACAGAGGTGCACGGTGGGCTTGGCAGGGCTGGGTTGGTCAGGGGTGGGTGTGAGGATCTCCCAGGGCTTTTCCAGCCTCACTGATTCCATGACAGTTCTGTCAACTCCCAACACCTTCCTGTCTTGGACAGAGGGACAGAGGGAAATCCATTGGCATCTTCTGCTGCTCCTTCCCAGCTTTGTCTCACCCATTGTTTGACCCCAGCCGTGGTTCTCCACTCCAGTGGCTCCTTCTTTGGAAAAGCTCAAAGTCTCAACTTCCCTCCTGCCTGGCTCCTCTGGCCTGAGGCTGCCACAGCAGGAATTGCCTCAGGAATTGTCCCCTCAGAGCTGGCTCTGGCAGCCCCACAGCTGGATCTGCCCCACAGCTGGATCTGCCTTCCACCCTGACCCCCAAAGTGGCCCCTTCCTCCCATCTGGGGCTCCCTTTGGCTCCTCTGGCTGCTGCTGGAGATGCTCTTTGGGGGATTCAGGACCAGGTGAAGATGCTCTTTGGGGGATTCAGGACCAGGTGAAGATGCTCTTTGGGGGATTCAGGGACCAGGTGAAGATGCTCTTTGGGGGATTTAGGGACCAGGTGAAGATGCTCTTTGGGGGATTTAGGGACCAGGTGAAGATGCTCTTTGGGGGATTCAGGACCAGGCTGGGCAGGGAGCACAGCCCATCAGCCTGGGGAGATGGGATCTCATTGAGCTCCTCCTCAGCTGCAAAGATCAGAGGAGGTGGCAATGTCTGAAACCTGAACCTGGGCTCCCCTCTGCCAGGCTTTAACTCAGCCACATCCTCCCCTTTGTCCTTCCTGTGCTGCTTTTGGAGAATCAGATTGCAGCAATAAACTGGACTCAGATGGGAGTGGATTTTCCACATCCATGCAAAATTTAAATGAAAACATTTTCTGGATATTTTCTCTGCCATCCAGCTTGGACTAGGTGTAGACTTGCATGATCACATACAATAAATGAGACAGTGAATTAACCTGGAACCTGAGCTTGCAGGAGCAGCAGGCAGTAGAACAGGTTAGAATTGGAATGGCAGATATTGGAATGGCAGAACTTGTCCAAGTTGTTCCAATACCTCCTTTCTGGGCTGTGACACCTGCCTCAGATTGGAGCCTTTCCTGCTTTAGTGTGTCCTGGGTGGAGAAGGGCAAAGATGCCTTGGAACTGTTGGGGTTTGGATCAGTGGAGAATTAATTGAGAAGAGCTTTCTCTGCTGTTTAACCATGGTGGTGCCTTCTCCTGATGAATATTTGGCCACCAGTCTGCAGCATTTTTGCCTGTGGCACTGAGCCCTCCCTCAAGCCAAGCCCTGAGCTGCCCTGTTGGGCTCCTTTCTGCAGGGCTTGGGGCCCAGATGTGCACAGGGGTCTGATTTTGAGGTTCTGGTGCCTTTTCTGTCAGCACAGCTGGATTAGACAGCTGTGCCAGAAGAGAGACGGTTTTCCCAGGTTTAACTCTGCAGTTCTCGTTATTTCACAAATTTGTACTCTTTGGGGTTTGGTGAGGTGATGTTTTGCAGGTGAGTTTGAAACCAGTGAGCTGGGATTTCCAGCAGTGCTCTTCAGAAGTCTCAGGCACCCAAAATGGACAATTCTGCTTTTCTCAATGCTAACATTCATATAGACATGTGAAAAATCAGTTTTCACATCCTACTTTAGGCACCACAGTCTGCAGAGTGCATCTGATGCATTTCCTTCCACTGCCTACCTTCCTGGCCCCATCCTGAGCAGAAATGTTTGCACAGCTGGCCATGCACAAATAGATAGAGATTTTGTTGGTTTTGGTTGTGCTCAAATAGAGAATTTGTTGGTTTTGGTCATGCAAAAATAGATAGAGATTTTGTTGGTTTTGGTTGTGCTCAAATAGAGATTTTGTTGGTTTTGGTCATGCACAAGTAGGGATTTTGTTGGTTTTGGTCATGCACAAACAGAGATTTCCCTGCCTTTTGCTGCCACAAGCAAGAGAACCTGTGAGAGATGACAGCAATATTGCTGTTCACTTTCATGAGCTCAACTCCTCCAATCCACTTCTGTGCAGCCCAGGAGAGAGAAAACTGCCTTTGTGCAGTGGCCCTGCCTTTGTGGCAGTTTCCCTGGCAGTGCCCATGCCCTGGGCTGCTATGTGAGCTTGGCTCTGCCCCAGGCCATTCCTGCCCAGCTGGGATCCTGCTGCAGATCCTTGCAGCCCTTGGCTCAGCAGCCCTAGTAACTGAAGTCAAGGAGGCTCCTTTGTGCCCTGAGGAATGTGGTGGGAAGCTGCTGTGCCCTTCCTAGCTGTCTTGGTTTGGAAAGCCAGGAGTCTGCTAAGGAAGGCAGGAGCCTCCCCTGAAATGGAAAATGTAAACCCTCCCCACCCCTCCAAAATGCTGTAAATTTTAAATTAAGGGGTTCTGAGGCAAAAATACGGGAGCAGGAAATAACAGTTCTTTAATAGGGAAAGGAAAAAAATAAAAGGATAAAATGAACAATGCAGTGCACTAGAACAGCACTGACAGAGTCAGAACCCAACCTGACACCCTGTGGGTCAGGGTGTTGGCAGCAGCCCCATTGGAATTGTGGCTCAGCCCTCCTGCAGTGTCAGGGGTGGTTCTGTTGGAGCAGGGGGATCTGTAGAGAAGGATGTATTCTTCCTCTGAAGATCCAGTGGAAGGAGAGACAGCTGCTGTTCCTCTGGGGAATCCAGTGGAGAAGCCGTGCTGGTGTCTCCAAACCTCTGGGTTATATCTGGGCAGCAATGCTGGCTCCTCCCTCTGGGTTATATCTGGGCAGCAATGCTGGCTCCTCCCTCTGGGTTATATCCGGGCAGCAATGCTTGGCTCCTCCCCCTGGATTATATCCGGACAGCAATGCTTGGCTCCTCCCCTGGATTATATCTGGGCAGCAATGCTTGGCTCCTCCCTCTGGGTTATATCCGGGCAGCAATGCTTGGCTCCTCCCTCTGGGTTATATCTGGGCAGCAATGCTTGGCTCCTCCCTCTGGGTTATATCTGGGTAGCAATGCTTGGCTCCTCCCCCTGGATTATATCTGGGCAGCAATGCTTGGCTCCTCCCTCTGGATTATATCTGGGCAGCAATGCTTGGCTCCTCCCTCTGGATTATATCTGGGCAGCAATGCTTGGCTCCTCCCTCTGGATTATATCTGGGCAGCAATGCTTGGCTCCTCCCCCTGGATTATATCTGGACAGCAATGCTTGGCTCCTCCCTCTGGGCTCCCATCTCCCAGTGGGATGCTGTAGTTCTTATCAGCCACACAGTGACATTCAATAGCTGTTATCAGCAATGTCCCCTGCCCAGGGAGGAGTGATTGTGGTCACTCAGAGAGAGAGATAAGGCAAACTGCCCACTTGACAAAGGTAATCTGCCATACAGATGGGAATTGAAAACATCTTGCATTGAATCTTCAACACTCAGGGCTGGCCCGAAGGGATGGGGCAGCAAAGGCAGAGTTGTTTAAGGGATTTCTCCATCTCTTCCCCACAAAGGCAGTGGGTGCTGTACCTGCTCTGCTGCCTGACAGCTGCAGTTCTGCCCAAGCCCGCCCATGGAGCTTACATAAGTGTCTTTCTGTCCCATTCCATGTCAGAGCAATTTGAAATTTAAATCCCAGTGCTGTGGGATAGTGCCTAATGTGATTAGAGAGCGTGTACCCAGGGTCTTTGTGCTGCACTGCCAGTTCTTCCAGGTTTCTGTAAGTCATAAAGCACTGCAGTGTATGGAGAGCGTGGATTGCAGGTTAGACTCCACTTCTGCTGTTGTAATTTATTACCATTAATTCTTAGGCTTGGGAAAAGTTACTTTTCATAGTTTGGAAAAACCTCTAATTTCCAAACTGGAATTGGAGTATTTGTTCATTGTTTGAAGCTGACGTGCTGTGTGCCCATAAATGCACAAATGTCCATGCATGAGCCAGTGCCAGTAACAGCTGGAAGGATGGCACCAGCTGTGGTGGGGCAGCAAACTGCTCAACCCCCACCTGCATCCTCTAAAAGGAACCTCTTCTGAAGCTCTGGGTTTGCTGTTGCCAAGGTTTGGGATACCTGTGGTGTGTGCAGTGGTTGTGTTGTGGCATAAAGTGCAGCACATCCCCAGGTGATTTTTTGAAGCACTGTTTTCAATGTATTTTAACATAAAAAGCCCCAGGCTGCCTGCCAGGCATACATCACCCTTGACACAAATGTGCTGGGCTGCCTTGGGAAGTGCTGAAACAGGTCTGGGCTCCTTCCTCCAGGAGGTTCCTTCTTTATTCATGAAGATTTCCTAACTAACCCTCTGGTTTGTCTTTGTCACAGAGTCCTGCACTGGAATGAGTTTCTCTGTGCACTCAGCAGAGGCTGTAAAGCCCAGCAGAGCCTGGGAGGGCTGGGGCAGCAGGACAGGCTCCATGCCCAGCACTCACCTGTGGGACCTGTTCTGAGATCTGAGGGGCTCAATCCCTGTTCCTCTCACCCTGTTCCTCTCAATCCCTGTTCTTTTCAATCCCTGCTTGTGCAATCCCTGTTCCTGCAATCCCTGTCCCTCTCAATCCCTGTTCCTCTCACCCTGTTCCTCTCAATCCCTGTTCTTTTCAATCCCTGCTTGTGCAATCCCTGTTCCTGCAATCCCTGTCCCTCTCAATCCCTGTCCTCTCAATCCCTGTTCCTCCAATCCTTGTCCCTCTCAATCCCTATTCCTGCAATCCCTGTCCCTCTCAATCCCTGTCCCTCTCAATCCCTGTCCCTCCAATCCCTGTCCCTCCAATCCCTGTCCTCTCAATCCCTGTTCCTCTCACCCTGTCCCTCTCAATCCCTGTTCCATCAATCCCTGTCCCTCTCAATCCCTGTTTCTGCAATCCCTGTCCCCTCAATCCCTGTTCCTCCAATCCTTGTCCCTCTCAATCCCTGTTTCTGCAATCCCTTTCCCTCTCAATCCCTGTCCCTCCAATCCCTGTCCCTCCTGTCTTTGTTGCTCCATTCTGACTCAGGCCAGATTCCTGGGAGCAGGAATTTCTTCCTCATGATGAACCAAACCAGAGATGTGCTGTAGATGTTGGAGGGAGATTTTATGTTGGTTTGGGTTTTTTCCACTCATCCTCAACACATTCAGCCTCTCCCAGTGCTTGGAAACTCTGCTGATGGCAAAGCCCAACCCAAACACAAACTGCAGCAACAAAACAAATCTAATCTAGTGCAGGGCTGTTTGTAAAGTCCCAGGACACCCTGGTGGGGTTTTTTCCATCCAGGCTGTGTTGGCTGAAAGGAGCCACGATCCGTTCTGGCTGTTGAGCAGCAGATGGAGCTGCCAAACTGCACATCTGGGGCTGCACCTGCAGCTGTGCAGCCACCCACGCATGGCCCTGCAGAGACAGGGCAGCTCCCGGTTTCGGGGTGCTCTCCCAGGAGGAGCCCCCTTTTGCCACCACCATCATCCCAATTTCCTCCTGTGTCAGCAAATGCCTTTGCTGGAATGCTGACCACAGCTGGGAGTGGTGGGGTTGGGTCCAGGACACTGGACAGGCGTGGGATGTGGAAAACTGGGAGATATCTGCACACAGGGTTTGTGAGGATGCAGGCAGAGATGGATTTTCCCTCTCTGAATCCCACCATGATCCCAATTTCCTCCTGCATCGGAAAATGCCTTTCCTGGAATGCTGACCACAGCTGGGAGTGGTAGGGTTGGGTCCAGGACACTGGACAGGTATGGGATGTAGAAAAATGGGTTTAAAAAGGAAATATCTGCACACAGGGCTTGTGAGGATGCAGGCAGAGATGAATTTTCCCTCTCTGAATCCCATCCTGATCCCAATTTCCTCCTGCATCGGAAAATGCCTTTCCTGGAATGCTGAGAGTGGTGGGGTTGGATCCAGGACACTGGACAGGTGTGGGATGTGGAAAATTTGGTTTAAAAAGGAGATATCTGCACACAGGACTTGTGAGGATGCAGGCAGAGATGGATCTTCCCTCTCTGCGGCCCACCCTGATCCCAATTTCCTCCTGCATCGAGAAATGCCTTTCCTGGAATGCTGACCACAGCTGGGAGTGGTGGGGTTGGGTCCAGGACACTGGACAGGTATGGGATGTGGAAAAATGGGTTTAAAAAGGAAATATCTGCACACAGGGCTTGTGAGGATGCAGGCAGAGATGGATTTTCCCTCTCTGAGGCCCACCCTGAAGTGGAACAGGCAGGAAGGAAGGTCACAAACACTGTCCTTTTTCTCTCCTCACCCCAACCACACCTACAGCTGATTTTCTACAGCTTCCAACCAAAAACTTCTTTTAATGGTTGCACATGGCTTTATAGTCATGCAGTGATCAGAAATGACAATTCAAAGAAAAACACAGCCTTTACATTTTTTTTTTAATGTTTCTTTTACCATAACTTTCAGTTGGAACCTCAATCCTCCCTTCCAAAAATGTGTAAATAAAATTGTTGTTGATCTCTGCCTGAGCTCGTGCCCAGTGTTGCCAACACAATTTTCTTCACGCTGGCCAGTGTTTCATGTGCTGCACCTCTGGTTTGAGCACTGGGCTGGCAAAAAGGAGTTATCAAGAGAAAACAGACAATAAATTGGTTGTGGATGGGTCACAGAAGACATGAAAAGCTTTATTTCAGTTGGTTTTTTCCAGCTGTGGAAGCGTGCAGGAGCCACAAGCACTTCAAAGTTGATTAAAATACCCCAGATAATTTTTCATAATCCATATTTGCTTCCTTGATTATTGTTTTATTTAGATTTTGGAAGTGTACCTAGCAACAGCAATGGTGTTTTAAAAGGTTAAAATGGTTGGGAACAGAAATGAGGAGTGGCCATTGCAGGCTGCCATCTCACTGTGCTGACAATTTCAGCTTTGTCAAACATTTGTCTTACATTAACAGCTAATTATAACCACGTGTAAAACCTGACATCATTACCCAGGATTAAGTACCATTGCTTTATCTGATTTGTTGGTTAATTCCTTTGGGAGCATTTCAGGGAAAGGTGTTTTAGATAAGAGAACTTTCTAATTTCACTACAAATCCACCGTTAATGGTGGCAACTGCTGTTTCTTGATTTACCTTTTTATAATTCTTTCTGCAGATTCTTAAGAGATCTCTAGGGACAAAATATACTCAGAGAGATTATTTTGGTTAATGGCCAACATTCTAAATTTAGCATTAATTCACTATTAAACATGGCAACTTCTATCACTTGGTTGGTATTTCTTGAATTCTTTTTAGTGTAGACTTATAAGAGATCTATAGGGAAAAAGGATTATAAGTGGTCTTGGAGATTGTTTTGGATTAATACTGAACTTTCTAAATTCACTAATAACCCATTATTAAAGATGGCAACTGCTATTAGTTGAAATTGTTTTTAAATTAATTTTGCAGACTTGTAAGAGATCTATAGGAAAAATTATAATAAGTGGGTCTTATTTGCTGTTGCTTTGGTTAATAGTGAACATTCTAAATTCAGTTTTAAGCCACTATTAAAGATGGCAACAGCTATTAGTTGAAATTATTACATTTTTTCTGTAGATCTGTAAGTGATCTATAGGGACAAAATGTAATCAGTGCACATTGGAGGTTGTTTTGGATTAATAGTGAACTTTTAAAATTTACTGTTTAATTTACCATTAAAGGTGGCAAGTGATACTTCTTAATTTTTTTTTTTAATTCTTTCTGTAGACCTATAAGAAATTAATAGGGACAAGTATAAGAAGTAGGTGTTGGAGATTGTTTTGGATTAATAGTAAATGTTCTAAAATCATTATTAATCCAAAATAAAAGGTGGCAACTGCTATTTCTTGTTTGTTTGGGTTTTTTTAAATTCTTTTCTCTGTAGACTCATAAAAAATCTATAGAAAAAAATATAATAAGTGTGTCTTGAAGATTGTTTTGGTTAATAGTGAACACTCTAAATCCACTATTAATGGTGGAACTGCTATTCCTTGATTACTTTTTTTAATTCTTTCTGTAGACTGCTAGGAGATCTATAGGAAAAATTATAATCAGTAGGTTTTGGAGATTGTTTTGGATTAATATTGAATGTTCTAAACACACTATTAATCCACTATTAAGGGTGGCAACTGCTGTTTCTTGATTTATTTTTTTTTATTTTTTCTGTAAACTCATAAGAGATTTATAGGGACAAAGTATAATAAGTGGATGTTGGAGATTGTTTTGTATTGATAGTGAACTCTCTAAATCCACCATTAATGGTGGCAGCAGCTATGCTTGATCTGTTTTTTTCTTTTCTTAATTATTTCTGTAGACTTGCAAGAGATATATAGGGATGAAATATAATCAGTGGGTCTCAGTGATTGTTTTGGATTAATTGTGAACGTTCTAAATTCACTATTAATCCACTATTAAAGATGGCAACTGCTATTCCCTAATTTTTTTTTAATTCTTTTTTCTATAGACTTGTAAGTGATCTACAGGGACAAAATATAATAAATGGGTCTCAGAGATCACTTTGGATTAATTGTGAATGTTCTAAATTCACTATTAATCCACTATTAGAGGTGGCCACTGTTATTCCTTGGGGTTTGGGTTTTTTAAATTCTTTTTTCTGTAGACTCACAGAAGATCTATAGGGACAAAATACAATCTGTGGGTCTTGGAGATTGTTTTGGATTAACAGTGAACTTTTAAAATTTACTGTTGACCTACTATTAAAGGCAGTGACTGCTATTCCTTGGTGTTTTTTGTTTTTCTTTTAATTCTATTTCCTGTAGACTCATAGGCGATCTATAGGAAAAAATATAATAAATGGGTCTTGGAGATTGTTTTGGCTTAGTCATGAGCATTCCAAATTCAGTATTAACCTACCATTAAAGGTAGCAACTGCTATTCCTTGGTTTGTTTGTTTTTAAATTCTTTTTTCTGGAGACTCATAGAAGATCTATAGGGACAAAATACAATCTGTGGGTCTTGGAGGTTATTTTGGATTAGTCATGAACATTCCAAATTCAGTATTAAACTACTATTAAATGTGGCAATTGCTATTCCTTTGGTTGTTTTTTATTTTTAATTGTTTTTTCTGTAGATTGTAATTTATTTTTTTTTCTGTAGATCACTCATGGGCAATCCATAGGAAAGAATATAATAAATGGGTCTTGGAGATTATTTTGGATTAGTTGTAAACATTCTGAATTCAGTATTCCTACTATTAAAGATGGCAACTGCTATTCCTTGGGATTTTTTTTTAAAATTCTTTTTTCTGTAGATTGTAAATTCTTTTTTCTGTAGATCACTCATGGATGATCCATAGGAAAAAATATAACAAATGGGTCTTGGAGATTGTTATGGCAACACCACAGTGAACGTTCTAAATTCATTATTAACCCACTATTAAAGGTGGCAACTGCTATTCCTTGGTTGGTTCTTTTTTTAAATTCCTTTCTTTGTAGATTCATAGGTGATCCATAGGAAAAAAGATAATAAATGGGTCTTGGAGATTATTTTGGATTAACCATGAATGTTCTAAATTCAGTATTCCCACTATTAAAGGTGGCAACTGCTATTCCTTGGTTTGGTTTTTTTTTTCTTAATCCTTTTCTCTGTAGACTCATCGGTGACCCATAGGAAAAAAATATAATAAATGTGTCTTGGAGATTGTTTTGGATTAGCCACGAACATTCCAAGTTCAGCATTACCCCACTATTAAAGGTGGCAACTGCTATTCCTTGGTTTGTTTTTTTGTTATTTTTTTTTTTCTGTAAACTCATAAGCAATCAATGGGAAAGAATATGTAAACGGGTCTTGGAGATAGTTTTGGCAACACCACAGTGAACATTCCAAATTCAGTATTCCCTCTATTAAAGGTGGCAGCCGCTATTCCTTGGTTTGTTTGTTTCTAAATTCTTTTTTCTGTAGACTCACAGAAGATCTATCATAAAACAGATCTATCAAAAAAGATAACAAATGGGTCTTGGAGATTGTTCTGGATTGGCTGTGAACATTCTAAATTCAGTATTCCCATTACTAAAGGTGGCAACTGCTATTACTTGGCTTAGTTTTCTTTTAAATTCTTTCTTCTGTAAACTCATGGGCGATCCATGGGGAAAAGCTGTCGCAGAAAAGGGCCTTTGCGGGGATGAGCCATTTGTGGGTGAGGGGAGACTCAGACACTCCATATGAGGGATAAGCAAATTCCGTTTATTGAAGAGAGCATCAGACACTTATACAGCAAATAATAAGCTTATGAATATTCTGTAAGCCAAGCAATCTATTGGTTAAACTATGCCATGAACTCTTCCTCATTCCTTAGGGGTTCCATCTCTCTTTTCTCGTGTCTCTTTCACTGTTTGTTATCCTACCACAGCTAGGCCCCAAGGACACTGCTATCTGTGCAGGTGCCGGACTTGGAATTAGCCACAGCTTTGTAATTTTCCATTCTCTAGCAGCTAAATTCCCAACAAAAAGCTCCAACCAGTGGATCCTAGGGCTTGTTTTGTAGGGATTGCTGGGTGCAGCCCCATCCCCTAGAGCAGAGGCAGCCCCGCCACCACCCCGTGTCCGTGTGTCTGAGTGTGCCCGTGGTGTCGCGCAGGTGGCTCCGGGGCGCGCTGAGGCTCCGCGCGGCGGCTCCGCGGGCCGGCCCTGCGCTCGCCGTCGCTCCCTGGTGCATCGGGTGGATCGCCACGAGCCGCAAAGCTGCTGTCCACGTGGACTGGTGCTGACATCTCCCGCCCCGCCGCCGCCAGAGCCTCGCCTGCCAAGCCCAGAGACATGGCCACCAACGGCACCAAAGTGGCGGATGGACAGATCTCCACCGAGGTCGACGCCTCCATCACCAACGACAAGCCCAAAACCTTGGTAGTAAAAGTGCAGAAGAAGAAGACGGACCTTCCAGACCGAGACACTTGGAAAGGGAAATTTGACTTTCTTATGTCCTGTGTAGGTTATGCCATTGGCTTAGGGAATGTGTGGAGATTTCCCTACCTGTGCGGCAAGAATGGTGGAGGTACGTTGGGCGGGTTTGTGGGGTAGGAGTCACCAGCAAATCAGCAGCAAATCAAAACCTGGTTTGGACAGATTTTTCATACATTTAGTTGGTTTAGTTTGGGGATTTTTTTATTGGTTTCTGTGGGGTTGCAGGATTTTTTTGAGAATTTTTTTGGGTTGGTTTTTTTTTTTTTTGGTTGGCTGGTTTGGTTTATTGGTGAGGTTGAGGTTGGTTGTTTTGGCTTTTTGTTTGTTTGCTGGGGTGTTTTCGGTGGGTTTTTTGAGTTTTTTATTTTGTTTGGGTCTTTTGGGTTTTGTTGGTGGTGTTTTGGTTTAGGGTTTTGGTTTTTTGTTTGATTTCTTGCTGTGCTGTCTTTTGAGGTTTTTTGTTTTTACTTTGTTTTGTATTTTTTGGTTTTGTCATTGGTTTGGTTAGATTTTTTTTGTTTTTTGGTTGTTTCTTTGTTGTGGGGGGTTTGGGGGTTTTTTGGGGGATTTTGTTTTTTTGGGGTTTTGTTGCTGCTTTGGTTTAGTTTTTTCGGGTTTTTTGTTTTGTTTTGGGTTTTTTTTTTTTGTTGTTTTGGTTTGGTTTTTGGTGTTTTGGTTGTTTGCCGTGGTGTTTTGGAGCTAGGATTTTTTGTTGTTTTGTTGTTGTTTTTATTGTTTGCTTTTTGTTTTGTTTTGGGAATTTTATTGTTGTTGTTTTGGCTTGGTTTTTTTTTTTTTGTTTTGGTTTGATTTTTTGGGTTTTAGTGCTTTCCACTTTTCCAGGAGGTTCAGAGCCATTTTGGAGTGTGGAGCTCTGCTTTGAGCTCTGCCCTGAAGTTTATCCTAACTCCGAGCTGTCAATGACACTTAAAAGACCATACAGTATCAGAGCAGAACTAAAGCGGGTTGCCCTCCATCCCACCCTGCAGATCCCTCTCTTTTGGGCTGAGTTTTGAGAGGATTTCATGGGGTTTGTAGCTGACTCTGAGCTCTCCATAAAAGGCTGGAAAGCAGCCAGGGCTGGTTGAAGCCTTTGTGCTCTCCATGAGAGGTGAAGGCAGCAAAGCCCACAGGCTTCTGGATTTCAGCTTTTTACTTCCACAGAAAACATTTAAACTACAGGGAGTCCTGGTTTTCCCTTTATTTTCACCTCTGGAGGTGCTGGTTCAGAAGTGCACGTGTGATTTCCACTAACATTTTTGAAAAGTTATATCTGAGAGGAAAAAAACCCTGTGGGTTTCTCTTCATATATAACAGGGATGGAAACTGGAAATTCACTTGTGTTTTTCCCCACTGTAACAGGCTTGTTAAAAATTTCCTTTTAGGTGCATTCCTGATTCCCTATTTCCTTACTTTAATTTTTGCTGGAGTGCCACTGTTCCTTTTGGAGTGCTCCCTTGGTCAGTACACATCTATAGGAGGCCTTGGGGTGTGGAAGCTTGCTCCAATGTTCAAAGGTACAGTATGGATTCCAATTCTCTCTCATTTGGTTCCAAATTGCAGAAGTTTCCCAAAGTGCCAGGGCAAGGATGTTTCTTGGTGCCTTTCATTTATATTTAAACCATGATTTTTCTGGAGAGGACACACTGATTTTCTGATGATTTTGAAACATGCTGGGCTATATTTTTTATTCTCCATTAAAAATAGCAAGATTTAGGCATTAGAATTGTAACAAACTTATTTTTGAGCTTCAAAAACTCTTGTGGTTTTCTGTAGAAATGCATGAAGACTGGCAAAAAATAGCATATCCAGCAGTAGTTGTCTGAGCAGGTTTGGATGTGTTCACAGCAATTTGGTAAACTTTGGTAAATTTTTCTGAGCTCACAGAGATTGGCATCAATTGGTTTTTAAACTGAAATTCAAAAGCCGGACACTTTTGGCAATTTCATACTGAATTCCTTAAGAAAAACTCACTCCATGCTTTAAGTTTGAGGTTTGATTGGCAGAACCCCAGGGGTTTTAATCTCGATTCTGCACAGACCCACAGACCTCCCAAATGATGATTTTCACCCTTCTAATCCCAAATCCTTTGACACTGCCGAGCTCCTGAGCTGAGTTCTGGCCCAGCAGAGCTGCACGTGGTGTTACAAATTGCCTCACCCAGTAGGACTGACAATTAGCACAGGGGGAGCTGCGAGTTTGTTGAGATTGGATTTCGCTCTGGGAGATCTAGCGCTGGGAAAACGCAGGGAGATGGAATTGTCTCTCACAGAGAAGTGGCTTTGCTCGAGTCGCTGCTGTTGGTACAGCCTTGCTTTGAATTATCCTGATTATTGTGAGCACTTCCTCCAGCTCAGGGTCATGGAATAGTTGAGAACACCCCTGGGGTGTCCACGTGGAGCAGAAGACACCCTCGTGGTGGAAGCCTGGCCTGTCTTTGGTCTGGCTGCCAGCAGGCGCTGTGATGGTGTCCTGAGTGCCTTGGAGCACATTCTCACTGTGTGTGCATCTGCCACCAGCTCCTGGGGGCTGCTCTGCCTGAGAATGAGCTGGTTTAGCTCCTTTTCCTGGGAGTAAAACATGCCAGGAACTCTCAGCAGGTGGGACTGCACCACTGAATCCTGGCAGTGAGCTCATGGATGGCTGAGCCATCACCCAAATAATCACCTCTGTGTAGTGGCACTGCTGAAATTCTCACTCCTACAACATTTCCCAGTGGTGCCTGCCCCATGTGATGTGTTTGCCCTTCACTTGGAAGTTCCCTTGGTTTTATTTCTCTTTGTTTTCCTTGCAGGTGTGGGGCTGGCTGCTGCAGTCCTGTCCTTTTGGCTAAATATTTACTACATTGTGATTATTTCCTGGGCCATATACTACCTGTATAATTCCTTTACCACTGTAAGTGTGTGTCAGAGGGGATGGGGAATTGTTTCTTGGATGTAAAGCCAAGTAAAATATGGATACACCACTAATCTGCCTCAGTGTAGATGTGTGAGGTTAACACAGCACGCACAGAAATCTGTAGGATGATCCATTCTTACTGAAAAATAAAACCTTATTTTGTAAAAATCCCTATTAATTTTTTTTTCTCCACAAGAAATTTAGAGCAGAAAAATGAACTTACAGGTCAGTCACTCCCCCAGGAACAATTCTAGTGTACAACTAATTATTTTGTTTCTTCAGTAGCAGCCACACAACCATGAGTTCTTTGGGAAATGGTATCATTGCAATGTGGCTTCATGATGGAGGGGTTTATTAAAGAAACCCCCATGGAATGGAAGGTCCCTGATTTGATTAGCTCTGAACTTCCATTCATTGTTGTTATTTTTGCTTTGTTTTCTTTCCTGTTTACTTTATTTTTAGCTGCCTTTTTTTCCCCCTCAAGGGTGATTCATCAGCTGAGTAAGTCCTGTCTGATTTGTGGGGTTTGGCCATCTGAGGAATCATTCTTACATAAGTTGTATATAATTAATGCATCATTGTTCAATTGTCTCTTCTATAAATTTTGCTCATGCTTGCTTGTTCTTGGCTTTAAAGGATTTTGCCTTGACCAAATTTGCATTAATTACTGTCTGGGAGTGACATGACCATTTCTGCTTTGTTGTCCTCAGAATTGGTATTGATGTGAAAGGTCAGGCAGAGTCTGGAAGTGTTTCTTGTGGCCCGTGTTAAATGAATATTGACTTCTAATTCCCTTGAAGCCTCTTCTCCTTGTGTATAAAACATGCGGTGCCCTGATACAGCAGTTCAGTGAGAGGATTTCCCAACAATTGCCATCAAAAAGATTATAAATGGTATTTAAATGAGGCTCATTCTAATGGATACCATGAGAAACAGGTTCTGCTCCTCACAGCTTCTGAAAGATGGGATGGACACATGCAGAACATGCACATAACAGATAGATATTTAATCTTTCTCCAATTATCCTCTGACCTGAGGGGAAAATGAAACTCTCTGATCAATAACCATCCTGATTTTCTTATCTCTTGTGCAACAAGAGGTACCAGGACCTCCAGGAGGTCCTTTGTGCTGTTTCAACATACCGTCATGGTGAGTGCATTGAATCCAGAGCATTTGGGCTGCAATTTTAAGGAAAAGAGGGAATATTTCCACACCTGCCTCCCACAACTGATAGGAATTGAAATAACTTTCACCCCGGGGAGATCAATGTCTGCAGAGCTCCAGCTGCTTTAGTTCTGCACTCAGCTGTCAGTTCTAGCAAAGAAAGAGACACCTGAGGTAATCCTGGCTTAGGAAGTGTTTGACCCCAGGTTTTTGGCGCTCTCCCCTCTGCAGACCCTTCCTTGGAAACACTGTGAGAACCCCTGGAACACCGACCGCTGCTTCTCCAACTACACCCTAGCGAACACCACCAACATGACAAGTGCCGTGGTGGAGTTCTGGGAGTAAGCTCAGCCTTTCCCTCCCTCCTCCCCGTGCATGCCCAAGGAGCACCTTGCTGTCCTTCCCGTCTCACCTCCCGAACCCTTTGCCAAATGTTGTGTTGGCTCCTTGCAGACGCAACATGCACCAAATGACCGACGGCTTGGAAAAGCCCGGGCAAATCCGATGGCCCCTGGCAATCACCCTGGCAATTGCCTGGATCCTGGTGTATTTTTGTATCTGGAAGGGGGTAGGCTGGACTGGAAAGGTAAGATTAAAAAGTATTGTTAATAGCTTTCAATTTAAAATGCCCATTTTGCTCAAATATTCTGAAAATTCTTGAGGTAAGAGGCGCCGGGGGCAGTTTGGCTGTCAGAGCTCTGTGAAGGATTTAATTTGTGTTTTCTTGGATTAATACAGCCCCATGCTTTAGGAAGAGCTGGCTCCTCTCTAGCTAGGTCAGACCACAGCCTTAGATGCTTCACTTATACCTCTTGCCTTGGCCAGGTATAAAATCACCCAAAAATATTCCTGCTCATTCCTGGGATGAATATTCCAGCTGGTTTGGATAGCACCAGAGTCGGGATGAAGTGGTTTGGTTCCAGCAAGAACTGTGCAATAAATGCAAAATTCTTGCTGGAACCAAACCACTTCATCCCCACTCTATTGCTATCCAAACCAGCTGGAATATTCAGAAGAACAGTTGCAATAAATGCAAAATTCTTGCTGGACCTGGATATGTAATTAAGTGCTGGGAAGAGCTGCTCCCACCTTCCCTCATGTGAGTGAGAAACATTTGAGGTCCTCTCACAGGATTTCACCCTGTGCTTCTTGGGGTCTGCCTGGCTGTGAGTGGAAATTAGGATTTACAAATCAATTAAAGGAAATTATATTCTTGAGAGACCCTTCTGAATGAAAGGGCAGCAACATCTGCTGATGGTTGATGCCTTTCCCTGTCGGAAAAAATCCCAGGGAAATGAAAAGCCAGCAATGGGGTTTGGTGTTGGGTTAGAAGAACTGAGGTCTGGGATTTCTTCACACTGAGGGAACAGATTGTTGGTTTTTGACAAGAGGTTATAACTGTGACCCACCTTGAACTGTGTGTTGGACAGGGCTGAGCTGAGCTCAGAGCAAATCATCTCCTTTCTCCTGTCTCTAAAGCACAAAGAGGCCAAAAAGCAGGCAAAAAGAGGACAAAAAGAGGGCAAAAAGAGGGCTGAGTCTGACTTCAGAAAGGGTTTCTTATAAGACCTCTGAAAAGACAAGAAAGTAGGAGCCTGTAATATAGAGGAGGGGAGAGTGGGAAAAATGAGCTGCCAGATGTGTTACAAGCAAGATCCTGGTGCCATGATCCTTGTGCTTTTGGGACTTCCTTGTGTTAAATACCCAAAAAAAAGTGTGAAAACATCCTAGTTCCACACTGTTCTCTTTTCAGAAAAATAGGCAGCAGCCACCTGCCTTTAGAGCTGGAGTTTAGGGGATTTTGCTGTAGGCACTTCCCAGGCCTTTTCACTGAAAAATGCCTCAATTTTAAGAGCCATCCTCAGTGGCTGCTAGAGTGTTTTCAGGGAGCAAATACCTTGGATCATTCTTCCTGGCACACTTACCCTGTCTTGTTCCTTCACATCAGGTGGTGTATTTCTCTGCTACTTATCCCTATGTTATGCTGCTTATCTTGTTCTTCCGCGGTGTAACACTGCCCGGAGCAAAGGAAGGCATTTTATTCTATATCACTCCCAACTTCAGCAAGCTTTCAGACTCTGAGGTAAATATTCTGTGCTGGTAAACCAAAGTTTCACTCCTCACTGCTCCCCTTTCTGCCATATGAGATGCTCCTCAAGAGCAGAAACAGATTTTTTAAAAAAATTGTTTCCTGCCAGGTTTGGCTGGATGCTGCCACACAGATTTTCTTCTCCTACGGTTTGGGCCTTGGTTCACTGATTGCCCTTGGAAGTTACAACCCTTTCCACAATAATGTTTACAGGTAAGCAGATGACTGCACATATTGCAGTGCCACTTGCCTGTCTCAGCTGGAGCTGGCTTCTGTCTCTGCGCACAGATAATTGAAATAGAGTTTAGTGTTGGATATTAACTGTTCTGTCTGGCTGGGGGTGAGATGTGTAACTGCCTTTACACCAAGGGGAGAGACTTCCCCAGCATGGAATGGAGCCCAGACTGGGAAATCCTAAACTGTGAAATCCTAAATCATTGAGATCTTTCCACAGGACAAAAATAAATAGATAAATAAACAACCCAAAAGGGATGAACATTTGCTTTCCCTGCTGCTTAAATTAAGCCCCTTCCCTTTGTTTCAGGGACTCCATCATAGTGTGCTGCATAAACTCATGCACGAGCATGTTTGCTGGCTTTGTCATCTTCTCCATTGTGGGATTCATGGCCAATGTCACAAAGAGGCCAATTGCAGATGTGGCAGCATCAGGTACCCGAAATCTTTTCCTCTAAGCTGTGCATCAAGGTTTGGGTTTTTTGGTTTTTTTTTGCTTGTAGGTTGTTCCTGCAGCTGCTCAAAATCCCTGCCCGCAGCTCCTCAGCTCCCTGTCCCCTCAGTCTCCCAGAAGGAAAAGTGTTGTCCCAACCCACTCCAGGCAGAGCAGGAGGGATTCTGGTCATTATGGGGTGGTTTTTAAACCAATATTTCCCAATCCAGCTGGGTTTTCATTTCTTTTCCCATTTCTTGAGGTTAAGCCCTTGGAGGCAGATCCATTTCTCCCCTGTTCACACCTACACCTGTTTCCTGTGGCTCTGTATCATGAAAGGCATTTTATTTGGGGCAGGGAGCTGTGGAGCTGTCCATGGGAGGATTCTGTTTTTCCTTGTGTGTCTTCCAGCTGAAAAAGCTCAAAAAGCAGCAGAGCAGATGGCTGCCCTGCCCCAGCTGGTGCACCAGATACTCACTTAGCAGTTCTGGCCACAGGGAGGGATCTCATAACTCAAAGCTTGGCTGCAACTCGCTGGTGGACAAAATCTGGATGACTGTATTAGCAAACACAACCCGCTGGAATATTCTCCTTGGTGAGAAGAGGAGAGAATTTAAGCGCTGAAAATAATCTTCAATAAATTACACATACAAAGAGATTAGGTGCAAAGTGATGATGGCAGGCACTGTTATTAGAAGCTGCTCTGGAAAGGCAGTGGTGTGTGAAATAAGCTTTTTGGATTTATTTCTTTGATACTGAAGGAGTTATATAAAGCCTACACCTGCAAACAGCACAATGTTTTTACATCATATTAAGCACATTTGATAACAGACCTCTGAAAGATGCCCATGGCCACTAATTGCAAAGGATATTTAAAAATTTGACCTTTAATTAAGGCTTTTATTTCTCCTAGTAAGCTCAGAGGCTGGTGCCAGATTTTACCACCATGAGAGGTTGTTTTGCCATCTTTTATACAGCCTTATAAAACAAATGATATTATTAAAAGGCATAGCTGCATTTCTATGGAACTCCAAGCAGAGTAAAATTACCATATTTATCTGAAGTTTATTTTGCTTTTAGCACTGCTATTTGGAATGCTTTCTGAACTGCTTTCCAGTCATATCTGCTCTTGTTAGCAATTAATTGCTTCCAAATCCTCATTAGACTTTGACAATCCAGGTGTTGATGGCACCCTTGCTCCACTGGTTTGGGGGCTGGGACCAAGCACTTGTCACTGACAGGCTTTTAATGGAAACTGAAAAATCAGAGGCACTCCTTAGGTGAAACACATGAGCTTTATTTCTGTGTTTTTTATAAATTTATAATTTATTATATGTATATATTTTATTATATAATAAATATATTAAATATCATATTGATTAATAGTTAAATATAAATAGATAATATATCATAAATATATACTTATTATATAATAAATGTATTAAATACTATATTAATTGTTACATATTAATACATATTATATAATAAATATATATTTATTGTAACTTATTATATTTATAATATATTCTGTGTATTAATACATTTATTTATTAAACTTGCTGGTTTTCTCTCTGACCCTGACCTCCAGCTATGCCATGAGAACAAAAAAAACCCTTTTAAATAGAGTTTTAAAATAGGGGGTTTTTAATAGGAGTTTAACACTCTGCCCCCCATCTGCAATTAGCAAGAAGAAGAATTAAAAAGTTTGGTTTTCCGCAATGACAGAGTTTATTCAAATATGTATTTAGAGGGAGGGAGTGGAGTGGAACAGCAAAAGGGAATGCTGGGAAGTGACTTCTCCACTGCTGAGCTCTGTTTCTTTTCTGAATGGTGCAAAGCAGGAGCAGCTGCTGAACCCATCCAGTGTTCAGCTGGTTGGCTTTGAGGGGCTTTGGGGTGTATTTATTTTTATTTTTTCTTTTGTTTTGGCTGGTTCACTTTCAAAGCCCGGTGCTTGCTGAAATCCCTGCTCAGGGGCTGCATCCAGAGCCCAGCAGGAGAGAGGACCCCAAGCCCTGACACTGATGATGCTGTTGTGTCTCCTGTGTGTCCCCAGGCCCTGGACTGGCGTTTCTGGCTTACCCAGAGGCAGTGACACAGCTGCCCATCTCCCCTCTCTGGGCAATCCTCTTCTTCTCCATGCTGCTCATGCTGGGCATCGACAGTCAGGTAAAACTGGGGTGCAAATCAATAAAAATACAGATTTTCTGCCACTGGCTGGAACCGGGTTTGATGTTTTATTTGTATTTTATTTATTTCTATTAGGAGTATTTATTTTATAAATTAGGATTGGTTTAATAATTTAGAATTATTTCTTTTATAATTTAGAATTCATTATTTTATAATTTAGAATTTATTTAATAAATTCGGATTATTTCTTTTATATTAGGATCATTTTATAGTAGTTTTTTTAATATATTTAGAGGTTTTTTCATATATTTGTAATCCTGCAGTTCTTCAGTGTATATAAAGATTATTTATTTTATAATTTAGGATTTATTTAATAAGTTAGGATTATTTATTTAATAATTTAGGATTATTTCTTTTATATTAGGATCATTTTATAGTAGTTTTTTTTATATATTTAGAGTTTTTTTCATAAATTTGTAATCCTGCAGTTCTTCGGCGTATATAAAGATTATTTATTTTATAATTTAGGATTCTTTTAATAAGTTAGGATTATTTATTTAATAATTTAGGATTGTTTCTTTTATAATTTCAAAATCATCATTTTATCATTTAGAATGTATTTAATAAATTAGGATTATTTCTTTTATATTAGCATTATTTTATATTAGGATTTTTATATATTTAGCTTTTGTATTTTTCATACATTTGTAATCCTGCAGTTCTTCAGTGTATATAAAGATTATTTATTTTATAATTTAGGATTTATTTAATAAATTTGGATTTATTTAATAATTTAGGATTATTTATTTTATAGTTTAGAATTCATTATTTTATGATTTGGAATCTATTTAATAAATTAGGATTATTTCTTTTATATTAGGATTGCTTTATATTATGATTTTTTCATATATTTAGCTTTTGTGTTTTGCATATATTTGTAATCCTGCAGCTCTTCAGTGTATATAAAGATTATTTCTTTTATAATTTAGGATTTATTTAATAAATTAGGATTATTTCTTTTATATTAGGATTATTTTATAGCAGGATTTTTTTAATATATTCTTATAGCTTTTGTATTTTTTCACATATTTGTAATCCTGCAGTTTTTCAGCGTATAACTCTAAACTCAGAGTGTCAGCTGGAAGTGGGGCAGGATGGTCCCTGGAATAATCAAATAAAGAATAGGAGGCACTCAGGAAACTCTGAGTAAAAAAAATGATGCTTGAACACCTCTGCTCTTTCATGAACTGTTGGAAGCACGTGAAAAATGGGCAGAAAATTTATTCTGCAGGCAAAAAGGAGCTTACCTCTGAAATATTCCCTGTTAAATCACAATGTTAAGAGTACCTGTGCATGTTCAGCTGTGTAGGAGACACTGGGATATGTTTTACAAGATGTGGATGCCACAGGAATTTCTGAAAGATCCAGAACTCACCACTGGAGCAAAAAGACACAGCACACATTTCATTTCAAGATCTGGAGTTAATTCAGAGGGCAGTGGGATGGTTACTGAGGATATTCTGAGTTTTGATGTGCTCTGAAATCACTTCCCAAAGGAAAGGATCACCAATTTATTGGTTCAGGCTGTACCAAAGCTCAGGGTGGGATCTAAAAACTGGAAATGAAGGAGGAGGCTCAAACCCTGGGGTTTGCAAACCCAAGATATTCTCTGTCTAGACCAAACTATTAAATAATTAACACATGGAATCATTAGAAATGTTGACTGTGACACAAATAAAAAAGCACAGAGCATGAGAGAAAACTCTTTAGAAATAACTCTGTCCAACAAAACCTTTTGTTAATCAGTGCTAATTTTAATACAGAGAAGAGCCCCAGTGGCAGCACTCAGGAGAGCACCCTGCCTTATTTCACCCTGCCTTATTTCACCCTGCCTTATTTCACCCTGCCTTATTTCACAAGGAATATTTGGAGGATTTGGGAAGTCCCCCCTGGCTGCTGAACTCTTGGATCATTTTCAGGAGCCCAGTCTGGGTAGATGTGTTAATTTATTTGCAATCAGCTCCAGTTGTAAAAGCAGCAGCTCCCAGTGCCTAGCACAGCCCTCCCAGCACGTAAAGGAATGTGGATTTACTGCCTTAGCACTGGACCAGTCTCCCAGGAGTGAAAATCCATCATTTTCCACAAATCCAAGCTGCCTTCAGCCTGTGAACACAAAAAGACCAAGGAGGGTATTTTATCCTAGGAGATGAAAGGAAGTTGAAAATTTACACTTTTTATTCCTTTGTTTTTCAGTGAGCTTCAGGCTTGACATTAAAACCCACTGCTCATTCTGGGGGGGAAACTGCTGTGAAAAATTGGGTCAGAAATATTCTTGAAAGCATTTGTCTCTAGGCAACTAACAGCTGAGGAAGGTGGTCTAATATTATTAAAAGGAATATGTATCTACAGGCTGTCATGCTCTCTGCATTTTCTGTCTGTCACTGAAACATTTCATCCACTCTAATTTACAGGAGCTGTAACCATTGGTTGAATTCTACTTGCTCTGCTGAAAATTAATAAAACTTTACTCATCTTCTGCTTTTCATATTCCAGCCACCATAATGATAACATTTATCTGAATATATACACAAAAAAGATTCTGGAGTGTGGTCATTTGGAGGACACAGCCTCAACAAAAAATGTTTTCTGGGAATACAGAGAATATTTGATTTATTACATATGAGAATCATATGAGAATCTTTAACCTTCTGTGTGAAGCATTACTCTGGCTAGACATTCTCTGTATGTTGGCTTTCTTGTATTACAGAAAAAAGAAGTTTATTTTGTAAATCACATAAAAAAGAAGTTTATTTTGTGGGATTGAGGCACCAAAGCCCTCAACTGTATGTTCATCATCTTTATTACAAATAAGAGCAGTTTCTGTTCACAGAGTGAAAGCAACAGTTCACAGCTCAGAATTTTGAGTGTTCTTCGAGCTGGAAATCTTTTTGCACAGATCATATTTCAGCCACCATAATGATAACATTTATCTGAATATATACACACAGAGGGATTCTGGAGTGTGGCCATTTGGAGGACACAGCCTCAACAAAAAATGTTTTCTGAGGATACAGAGAATATTTGATTTATTACATATGAGAATCATATGAGAATCTTTAACCTTCTGTGTGAAGCACCAATCTGACATTCTCTGTGTGTTGGCTGTCTTGTATGACATAAAAAAGAAGTTTATTTTGTAAATCACATAAAAAAGAAGTTTATTTTGTGGGATTGAGGCACCAAAGCCCTCAACTGTAGGTTCATCATCTTTATTACAAAAAAAGAGTAGTTCCTGTTCACAGAGCAAAAGCAACAGTTCATAGCTTGGGATTTTGTGTTCCTCAAGCTGGAAATCTTCTTGCACAGATCATATTTCAGCCACCATAATGATAACATTTATCTGAATATATACACACAGAGGGATTCTGGAGTGTGGCCATTTGGAGGACACAGCCTCAACAAAAAATGTTTTCTGAGGATACAGAGAATATTTGATTTATTACACATAAGAACCATATGAGAATCTTTAACCTTCTGTGTGAAGCACCAATCTGGTTAGATAATCTCTGTGTGTTGGCTGTCTTGTATGACATAAAAAAGAACTTTTTTATGTGATTTACAAAATAAACAAGTTTATTTTGTGGGATTGAGGGACGAAAGCCCTCAACTTAAGGTTTATCAACTTTATTACAAAAAAAGAGCAGTTTCTGTTCACAGAGCGAAAGCAACAGTTCATAGCTCAGAATTTTGAGTGCTCTTCGAGCTGGAAATCTTTTTGCACAGATCTCTTTGGACAGAACCAAGGATATTCAGCAGCAGAGCTTCCGCTGCAGTCAAGCGAATTCTCCCTTCTCGCTGGACGGCTGCAGCCTCAGGCCAGCCAAGGGTCCAATCACAAACTGCTCCCCAAAACTCCACGCTGGGCTCTGCAGTGATTTTTGTGTCCAGCCGGGCTCTGCAGTGTGTTCTGTGTCCCTTTCCCTGCAGTTCTGCACCGTGGAAGGGTTCATCACTGCCCTGGTGGACGAGTTCCCCAAGCTGCTGCGCAACCGCCGCGAGCTCTTCATCGCCGTGGTGTGCATCGTGTCCTACGTGATAGGGCTGTCCAACATCACTCAGGTACTGCTCCCTGGGGCTGCCTCTGCCCTGCTCCCATCGTGTCCTACGTGATAGGGCTGTCCAACATCACTCAGGTACTGCTCCCCGGGGCTGCCTCTGCCCTGCTCCACCCTTCTCCTTCCCCAGCCCAGCCAGGAATCTCTGCCACCCCCCCTTGGATTGTCAGGGATTGGCGCTCAATGGGGTTGGGCAGTTAAAGCGTAGAACGCCATTAAGATTTTAGCTTTGATATTTTTATTTGTATTAATGATTTATATTAATATCATTTCTTTTATATTAGGATTGTTTTGCTTTTATATATTTAGCTATTGTATATTTTATATACTTGTACTCCTGCTGTTCTTTAATGTAAACTCCAAACCCCACACCCAGTGTCAGCTGCAGCTTGCCTGTCGGTGTTGCTCACATAAACTCAAAGTCATGCATCCCTCAGGTACTGCTCCCTGCTCCACCATTCTCCTTCCCCAGCCCAGCCAGGAATCTCTGCCAGCCCCTGGATTGTCAGGGATTGCTGCTCGGCAAGGTTTGGGCAGTTGAAGCGTAGAACGCACTTCAGATTTTAGCTCTGATATTTTTATTTGTATTTATGATTTATATTAATATCATTTCTTTTATATTAGGGTTGTTTTGCTTTTATATATTTAGCTTTCCTATTTTCCATCTATTTATGCTCCTGCTGTTCTTAGTGTAAACTCCAAACTCCACACCCAGTGTCAGCTGCAGCTTGCCTGTCGGTGTTGCGCACATAAAGTCATGCATCCCTCAGGTACTGCTCCCTGCTCCACCCTGCTCCTTCCCCAGCCCAGCCAGGAATCTCTGCCAGCTCCCCTGGATTGTCAGGGATTGGCGCTCAATGGGGTTGGGCAGTTTAAGCATAGAACGCACTTCAGATTTTAGCTTTGATATTTTGATTTGTATTTATGATTTATATTAATATCATTTCTTTTATATTAGGATTATTAGCATTGTTTTGCTTTTATATATTTAGCTATTGTATATTTTATATACTTGTACTCCTGCCGCTCTTTAATGTAAACTCCAAACTCCACACCCAGTGTCAGCTGCAGCTTGCCTGTCGATGTTGCTCACATAAAGTCATGCATCCCTCAGGTACTGCTCCCTGCTCCACCATTCTCCTTCCCCAGCCCAGCCAGGAATCTCTGCCAGCCCCTGGATTGTCAGGGATTGCTGCTCGGCAAGGTTTGGGCAGTTAAAGCGTAGAACGCACTTCAGATTTTAGCTTTGATATTTTGATTTGTATTTATGATTTATATTAATATAATTCTTTTATATTAGGGTTGTTTTGCTTTTATATATTTAGCTATTGTATATTTTATATACTTGTACTCCTGCTGTTCTTTAATGTAAACTCCAAACTCCACACCCAGTGTCAGCTGCAGCTTGCCTGTCGGTGTTGCGCACATAAACTCAGAGTGGTGTTGGCTGAGCAGCCCCTCTCAGGAGCTGCATGAAGGGGCAGTGCCTGATTTTATCCAGCTCTGTGTGCTCCTGCTGGCTGGGACTGCCTCACACAGAAATCACACGTGTGGGAGGGGAGAAAACACAGCACAAATCCCCCTTGTAGCTGATATTTACTGCAAATCAAGCAGCAACTTCCTGAGTGTCAGTGGGAATGATGCCTTAGCATTTTAGCTTGTATATATTTAATTTATTGGTACTCCTGCATTTCTTTAGTGTGTAACTCCAAACCCCACACCCAGTGGCAGCTGCAGCTTTCCCATTTGGGGCACACACAGCAATTCCTCTCCAGGCCTGGCAATCAAGGACACCTCACTGCCTCAGGGCCAGAGATGGGAACAAAAGGGACTTGGGGGGAGCAAACTGGGGCTCAATGACTTCATTACCTGCAGCTGGAATTGGCAGATTAACCCCCAATGTGCAAATGGACCAAACTGATAAAAGTATAAAAACCCCTGACCTGTGGTCTATTTTGGGTGTAGCCCCTGAGGGTTTCATCTGCCCTAAATGTACCTGCAGGCCCTTCAATAAACAGAACTGCTTTTATTACCTTAATTCTGGCTGGCCTCTGGTTTTAGGTAGTCCCAAAAAGGCCTTACCTGGGTGTTCCCTGCAGGGCTCAGGGGACAGCAAAATGCACATCCCCACATTCCTACAGTCCAAAAAGTGGCAGCTGGAGATGTTGACTTTGCAAACTCTTTGAGGGAAATTATTAATTATTAAATTATAATTAAATTACCAAATAAAGAGCAAAGAGCAAAATTAAACTTTTCAGTTTAGACAGCAGCAATCTTAATTTTTTTAGGATGGACCTCAAGCCGTAAAAAAAACTTACCCTGTTTAATTCACACTAATAGGTCCCTAACCTACCCGCTGCTGCTAGTTTGTATGTTACATTTTGAAGCTGGAGGCCTTGCTCTATCTTTCATACTTTTTTTTTCCATTTCAGGGTGGAATCTATGTGTTTAAGCTTTTTGACTACTACTCTGCCAGTGGAATGAGTCTCTTGTTCCTTGTATTCTTTGAGTGCATCTCGATATCCTGGTGCTATGGTAAACAGCCTGTTTGTGTTTTTCCCTGGGCTTTACACACCCTGAGGATAATTCATCCTCTGATCTGTGGTTGATGTGCACGTGCTGGGGGTGGAACTGAAACTGGCTTTGGTTTCTGTGGATATAATTCAAAGTTGGCTTGTGGAAGGTGCTGCTGCCTTTTAAACACCCAGCCTAGCAGCCTGGGAGCCATGAAGAGTTTCAGGAATATTAAAAGGGTGATATTCCATCTCTGTTCCTGTCCAACTCCCTTGGGAAGCCTGGATCTTCAGAGGTTTTGGATACATATTGTCTCAGGACTCTTGGGATTTGTAATATTTCGTTTTTCCAGAAATTCTCTCACTCCAGGTTCCTGCAGTGAGCCAGGCTCCCTGGTCAGTTAGGGAATAATCACCTTAAATATCCACAACCTGAACCCAGCAAATGGAAAAAATACATCAAAACTCTCCCAGAAATCACAGAATATCCTGAGCTGGAAGGGACCCCACAAGGGGCTTAAGTGGATGGTCCACACAGGGCTTGGAATTGTCAGCTCCAGGCTCTGGCCATGAAGAAATCAGAGCCATGAATTGGTGACAGACACAGCTTTGGGAGAGCAGCAGCAGCAGGATGTTGCTCACATTAATTCAAAGTAAATGTGAAATTAATCAGGGGCCCTCTGATTTCAGCTCCACCTCTGCCCATCCATGGTGGGCACTGCAACAGAGCTGGTCAATGCTGGGATGGGTTTGGGGTGGTTAGAATTGTAAAATACACCCTAAATTTCTCATCCTAATTTAATCTAGAGTTGGAATCAATCAAGGCTGTTTCTTGCATCTGACCATCCCATGTAAAACTTCTTCATCTGGCATGGGTATAAGTTTGCTAGTCACTATTTAATAAATTATGATGTGGAAGAGTGAGAACAGGTGATTTTTGGTGCTTTTGAGCTGGCACACTTTTTGCCTTGAGGAAAAGTTGAGATCTTTGTAGAGCTTCCAAATATAATCATAATTTATGGCTATATCTCTCAGAACCACTGACCTTCCCATCAACTCCATTACCTGACATGTTTCTGTGCTGTTTCTTATTTCTTCACCCAGGTGTTAATAGATTTTATGACAACATCCAAGAGATGGTGGGATACAGACCCTGCATCTGGTGGAAACTCTGCTGGTCCTTTTTCACTCCTATCATTGTGGCAGTAAGGAACAAACTTTCATTTTCTGGTTGAAAGGATGTAAATGAGGTTCATATCAGTTCTGCCCTCACTCCTTTTTTAAGGATTTGAGCAATGTCATTGAAGGCAATAGCCAAAAAACATTCCAGGAAGATTTTGCCCCAAAAAGAGAAGCTGAGATTTTTATTGGATCTCTGGAAATGCTCAAGAGGTTAAATGGCAGACTTAGAAAATTGTAAGGAACAAATTTTGACCTTTTTTTTTTTTTTTGTGTGTGGGTGCTCTAAAATAGAATTTAGAAATCTAAAACCTAAATTTTCCACATACACAAAAATGCCAACATTCTGTAAACTGAATTCCTCCACGAGCCCTTCTGGTGACAGAGCAGGTTCTAAACTCTTGTTCTTCCCTCATAGCATTCTCTGGAATATATTCATCATTTTATACTACATTGCTGTGGGTTTTCTGGCAATCTCTGCAAAGATTCTGTACTGGAAACCACAGAACAGCTTTTTCCTGATCCTAAACTTTACCCAGCTAATCCCATTCAGTACTTTGTGAAGTAGTAAGCAAAGAAATGTAAATGTACTGCACATACACTGAACCCAGATGCAATCTAACAAACTATTACGTATAAACCAGCATTTAACCAGAGAAAAGCAAATGAGGAGCACTAAAAAGACACAGAAATGTGCTCATGTTGAGGGTTCCTCGAGTCCTCCCTTCCCAGATCAAGGCAGATTTCATTTTTGTGAAAAACAAGCATTCAGGAAGGCGTAAGAGATGCATTTTATTTTAGTGGCACAGGAGGAAGGTGCCCAAGATTGTCAGACTGGCCAGATTTGTCAAGTCCTCAGCAGAATATGCTGCCCAGCCCAGCTCAGAGCAGGGATGAGAATCTGCCTCTGGGAATCTGCAGGGAATTTGCAGAGCAAATCAGAACGAGCCCCCTGTCTCCTGGTTCACTTCAGCAGGTTTTCCTGGCTGCTTTAGCCATTTGAGACAGGTCAGCACAGGAGATTTTCCTGGGAATAGCCCATGGAATTCTATGTCTGCAGGGCATCGTTGGAGAACAGCCCAAAATCAGCATGGGTGCTGCTGCTCAATGGCACAATGGGGACATGTGCGTGGTGCCATTGAGCAGCAGCACCCACGTTGCTTTTGGGGTTCCAGGCATTCCCAGGATCCCTACTGGGTTGTTTTCTGGGTTCCAGCTATTCCCAGGATCCCTACTGGGTTGCTTTTGTGTTCCAGGTATTCCCAGGATCCCTATTGGGTTGCTTTTGGGTTCCAGCTATTCCCAGGATCCTTGCTGAGTTGCTTTTGGGTTCCAGGTATTCTCAGGATCCCTACTGGGTTGCTTTTGGGTTCCAGCTATTCCCAGGATCCCTATTGGGTTGCTTTTGGGTTCCAGCTATTCCCAGGATCCCTATTTTCCCCAGCAGCCCCTTTCCCTCTGGCTCTGTGCAGGTTATCCCAGGAATTTACTGCTCCCAGCAGCACACCTGGATTGTCCGAGGGGCAGGTTGATATGTGAAAACACAGCTTTGAGGTGAAACATTCATTTTGGCAAAAAGCATCTTGGGAAGCTGCAGGAAAACCCTTGAAGCCGGAACACTGTGGGAACCTGACCCCAAACCCTCCCTTCTGCTTTTGCAGGGAGTGTTCATCTTCAGTGCTGTGCAGATGACCCCGCTGACCATGGGCAGCTACGTGTTCCCAAAATGGGGCCAGGGGGTGGGCTGGTTCATGGCCCTGTCCTCTATGGTGCTGATTCCTGGCTACATGGCATACATGTTCCTCACCCTGAAAGGATCCCTAAAACAGGTACGTCTGCCTGTCCCAACCCCCTTGGTGTGGTGTTTGTGGGGTGCCCAGGTGAAGGGAGGAATCACGAATCTGACTCCATGTTCTTAGAAGGCTAATTTATTATTTTATTAAGATTTTATTAATATTTTATTAAAATACTATATTATATATTAAGATACTAATTTAAGATATTATATTTATATTAAATTATAATGTATTATATTAATTTTAATAATGCTTTATAAGATTCTATCTTATGTATTAAGATACTATTTAAAGATTATTATATTATATTATATTATATTATATTATATTATGTTATATTATATTATATTATATTATATTATATTATATTATATTATATTATATACTAAAAATACAGAAAGGACACTTACAGAATGCTAAAAACATAATAATGAAAACTCCTGACTCCTTCCAGTGCCTCGACACAGCTTGGCCCTGATTGGCCATTAAGTCAAAACAATTCACATGAAACCAATGGAACAATCACCTGTGGGTAAACAATCTCCAAACACATTCCACATGAGCACAGCACAGGAGAAGCAAATGAGATCGGAATTGTTTCCCTTTCTACTCTGAGGCTTCTCAGCTTCCCAGGAGAAAAATCCTGGGCCAAGGGATTTTTCAGAAAAGGTGACTGCCACATATTCCACATATGAGCACAACACAGGAGAAGCAAATGAGATAAGAATTGTATTTTTTTTTTTTCTCTGAGGCTTCTCAGCTTCTCAGGGATTTTTCAGAAAATATGACTGCCACACCTTGGCACCTGTGCAATCAAAGATTGCTGGGCACTTCTTTCCTGTCATCTATTTCCCCCTCAGTTATTTTGCTTTGAGCTAAAAAAAAAAAAAACCCAAAACATAAAAGTGCCAGCCAAATAGAAGAGACTGTCTGAGCCATCTGTTGCTGAGCACAATTCCCCACGTTCCACAGGCTCCTTATCTCTGCTCTGGCAGCTGCAGACACTTGGCATTCCCGCTCCTCACACCTAGAAACCAGAGGAGAGGTTGGCAAATTATGGAAATTTGTCCTGATTAATGCCAGACACGCGGCCGTGGATCGTGGCAGGGGATGCTCTGGGGAGCTGGAATCAGAATCAGGGGCTGAGCTCCAAAACTGTGGGATTGCAGAGTCTGCTCAGTGACCCTGCTCCGCATGTCCCTGATGGCCCCCAAGGCTGCAGCTCCTGCGTTCCACCTGCCCTGCTCTGCTGCAGCCGGGAGGGAGGACATGGAACACCTTGGGAAAACCTCCCTTGAGCCTTTATTTAGGGGATTTCTGTGAGCAGTCACTTTGTAATGGACATTAGGGGCTTTTCCTCGTTGCTCTCAGCCTCCCTGACTGCTCCTTTTGAAAAGAACGTAACACTTCTCATGGAAGACAGTCTTTTTTTCACTCAGTTTTTATTTCACTCAGTTTTTATTTCACTCAGTTCTGAGGTCCTCAGAGATGTGCTGCTAAAGGGCTGGGAAATATTGACCCCAATATTGCCCCACACACCATTCAGGAACCCCCCACAATCACCACACCTCATTTTTTCAGTCTCAGTTTTCCCTCTCCAGCTCCTCCTGTACACACAGCCAGATCTCCAGCCCAAGAACTGAAACACTCTGTGATTGTGGCAACCAAAGACTGCCAAAAGGAATTTGTCAGAACTTCTGGAATATTCTAAAATCAGCTGACAGGGACATCTTTGCAAAGGGCTGGATGATCTTAAGCAGAATTGACGAGTGATGCCTCATGAAATGCTCAGATCTTGATCCAAATATTTGTCTTCAGCAAATATTGAAGGACTCAGTGAGGCTTTAAAGGAGTCTGCACAAAATAATCTGGGTTTTGATTTTTTTTGTGTTTCCCCCCCCTGCCTGTTCTTAGCTCCTACATTTTGAATAGATCTCCCTTGGTCTTATGGGAACTTTTAGGTGCAAAAGGAGAACTGTTGCCCTAAAATACAGCTGCTCTTTGTGGAGGGTTGTGTGAGACCATGGTAAAAGTTCCTCATCTCAGCCTTGTTGTGGATTGAGGTCGTATTTTTGAAAGCATTGATAAATTATTATTATTATTAAGTGAGGGGAGAGCCTGCACCAGTGAGAGGCTCTGAGGAGCCAAACTGGGATTTCTTTTGAGATAGAAGAGAGATTTCTTTGAGATACATTCTCTGCCATGAGCTGGGCAGAGAAGCTGAAGGAACAGAGAGGACAAAAGGACGAGGAAAGGCAGAATAGGAATAAAACACTCTAAAACACTGGTTTATCCCTGGAGGAACTCTCAGTTCTCCTGGGGAGATGCCCATCACTGTGGTGCCCACTGCAGTGCTGGACCCTGGGATCACAGCAGAGCCTCTCCTCATTTATTTTCCCCAGGAAAGCTCCTTGTAGGCACCCAGGGTTTTCCAGCTCCTCCTGTCACCTTCAGGACAGAGCTGGGATTCCGTTTAGTAGAAGTGGCTCACTGCTGGTCCCTGGCAAGATAGGTGGCTGTAAAGAATTGTCTGTAAATATTTAGGAAAAAAATAAAAAAAAAAAGAGTAAGGTTAGAAAGAGTTTTTTGGCCGCCTCACATTTACTGTTGTCCTTTGAACAGCGCATCCAAGTGATGATTCAGCCAAGTGAAGACATCACCCACCCTGAGAACGGGCCAGACCAGGCCCAACAGAGCAACTCTGCCAACAAAGAAGCCTACATCTAAACTCCTCTCTCGTCCGAGTACCGCTCCTCCTCCAGAAAAACAAAAAATATGGTTGAATATGACCACAAATTCACATCTGAGAATATAATTACCTACCTCTAGTGGCAAAAAAAAAAAATAAATAAAAAATACATATTAAAAAAAAAAAAAGAGGAAAAAAAAAAGCAACAAGGTCATCTCCACTCCGAGGGAATCGCCATGGGTTCGATCCAGCCGTCGCGAGCTCAGATGTTTGACAGTGTTTTTGTGTTCTCCAGCAATCCACAGACTGTTAATGTTTTTATCCTTTCACAATGATAGTTGCATACCTTGGAATTTGTAAATTGATGTGCCAAGACCTTTTTAATCTACCTTTTAGCACGACTATTTGAAGTTTTGTGCTGCTGATTTTTAGTAGTTGATCACTATTTCTTACCGCTGAATCCCAAGACTGTTATTTCTGACTTCGCAGGGGTAAAATTAAGTTTGGAGTTGTTTTGTACAAAAAGAGAACGGAGTATTTTGTAAACAAGTGATTTCCAGTGCAAAAGTCTGCCCTTAAAATTTGTTCCAGCTGAGGCCATTTGAGGGGGGAAGAGACTCTTCCTTCAATTAACAGCAGGCACAGCCTTCATAAACATTCCTAGTGCAAAAATTGAGTTGTTTGTGGCAGAGCAGCCCAGGCCAAACACGCTGGCTGTGCTCAGCCTTTCAGGGTGACTTTCAAGCAAGGTCATAAATTTCCTTAAAAGCACATATCTTGCTTCTTATAAAAAGAAGGTATCTGCGTTAGAATCAATGTTAGAGGCATAAATACGACTTTTAACTTTTTTAGCAAAGCAATAGCCGAGAGCTCTTAGAGATTCCCAGGAGTAAAATACAAAGTATTTGCCATTCAAGCTCAGACTCCCTGAGCTTTTATCATGCTGTTATCACTCTACTATTGCATTGCCACCGAAATAGAAACCAAACCAAGATCAAAGTGAGTTCCAACGTAGGGCTTGATTGAACCTGCCCGAGAACTCCCCCAGCTCCCACCCCAAACGCCAGCACCTTGAGAGCAGTGGGATTTCCATCTCCAGGGGCTGGGTGGTGCTGAGGGCACGAGGGAGAGCTCTTTGATCCCCTGCAATCCCACTCTGGGCTCCGGCCAGCCCCTGGAAGTTCTCCCTGTGAGGGGAATGCAGCGGGAGCCCCGCTCGGCATTTCTCGTTTGGCAGCTATAAGATAAGACAGGCACGGAGGCTTTTTATTTTGTTTTTTTTTTTTTTTCTTTTGGGAGGGTGATGTTTGATTGTAAATGACTGTGACAGAACTGTGCAATGAAAAACATGCTTTTCAGCAAACTCTTTTTGTGCACCGTACGATGTTAGATAGCACAATTTATGTAGAACTACTACGTGGAAAACAAAAAAACAAAAAAAAACATGTTACCTGTGAATGTTGGGTTTTTCGTTGTTCTCGTCTGAAGGTGACAAACATGTTCTTGCAATAAGGTATTATTCTCAGAATGTCAAGCACATTATGTAGAAATAATATATATATATAATACACACGTATTTCAAACTACATCCTAAACTCTCAGAGTATGTTGGGTAGGTTCTAAACTGTTTCATACCTAGGTCAAATGTAAAATACTACGAGATCTAAGCTCCATCCTAAACGGCCATAGCTGAGATGCAAACGTCCTGTAAGTCTTTGGGATTTAGAGGAACCCCTACATCCTACACAGACATCACACGTGATACATCATACTTGTGAATTTCATTAGACTAAGGGTAAAAACTCCGACTTTCTCTTTATTGTTTAATGTAACCGAGTCCCATGTTGTTCTAAGAAAAATGCAGTATTTAATGTTTGATTGTAAACAATTATGACAGATGTTTGACAGACCTGCTCTTTAGCAAAAAGCTGTACAAACGTTATCACATAGCACAAACTAGTGTTGTAGAACTACTGTGTGTAAACTGTGAATAGCTGTATCTTTTTTGTAGTACTTGCCCTGAAAAAGAAAGATTATTGTATGATCATATATGCTTTTTGCAATAAGGAAATATCCAACACCAAGCAAATCTATCTCTATATAAAAATATATATGTAATATATACATATTCAAAAATATATACAGAGCCTGTTTAAAAGAGTACAGTATTATTTAGTAAATTGCAACCTGTTCTATGGACCAAATGTAAAATATTTATAAATTAAGATGCATTTTAAATGTCTATAAACGGTGTCATAATTAAAGCACGATTGTTATGTAAGTTTCCAAGAGTTTAGAGGAAAAAGAATAAAGGTTATATTATACATTAAATCCAGAATTTTGCAGTCTTTCATTGGACAAACCCAATCTGTGCTATTTTCCAGTTCCAAATGTGTCATTTATATAAAAATATCCTTTAAATACCAAAACGCTGTATCCCACTTGTGGTGTGTATAATTAATCCATGCTATTCCTACAATGTAATTAGTATGTGCATACATTATACAGGGAGCTTAAGAGGTGACAGTTAATAGCCCTTCCTGGCATCCTGCTGCTTTCATTCTCCTGCGGGAAGATGGCAGAGCGAGCTCCAAGAAAAGGAAAAAAAAACGGATTTTGGAATGTTTCGGACGGTTCCTCGGGTGCACTGCTGTGGAGCTGCAGCACCTCCCTGGTTTTGGAGCCATCCCAATGCTGGATACTCCCCAGGCAGATGATCCATGGCCCCCAAAAGCTCCGAGCTCCTGCCCCAGCTGCCCTGGCGGGGTGGGAAGACGAGGAGAAGACGCGGAGGAGAAGAAATTGCGTCGCGGCCGCACCGCCGCTCCTGGGCTCGGGATTTAATTATCTGCCTGCAAAACTGGAGCAGGGCTCCATGCTGGGGAAGAGCCTGAGCAATTAGAGGGCCTGATTAGAGTGGAAAAGGCTCCCCAGAGAGGCGTCTGGAACCACAGCCTCCGAGCACCGAGCGCTGGCCTTCGCGAGGAGCGCACGGCGAGGGCGCGGCCGGGAGGGGAGGGGAGGTCCCAGACTGTTCTGGAAAAGGGGAGGCAGCAATTTTGGGAATACAGAGGGGAATGGGAAGGAAATGGGAAAGGAAGAGGCCGAGGGCTGTCATTGCTGGCTGGGGGTGGTGGGAGGGCAGGGGGGCAGCAGGGGCTGAGGAGCAGGAAGCTACTTGGAGGATATTGCGTTAGCGCTGTGATATTTCCATGCTCTCCTGGAGGAATTTGCTCTCGCCGTGCTGCAGAAATCCCAACAGCAATTCAACAAGAAAAAATGCAAATAAGGTCACTTCTCCCCTCCAGGACTGCAGGATGCCCTGGGAGAAATCCATGTCCTTGCTCGTCAGGAGTACTAGTTCAGCTACATGTGCTTTTATTCTAAAATAACACTGTGTTGCTTTTGGGGGTTTTTTGTTTGTTTTAAGCCTGATTATTTCTGTTTTGTCCTGCTCAGGCCACGACAGCATTGCAATTAACTGTTAGAACTGCTCAGCCCCCAGTGCTGGCTGGTTCTCGGGGGCTGGAAGCCAAGGGCAGGGTGATGCCATGGCACAGGGCAGCAGCTCCTGCTGCCGGCACCCCTCTGCGGGCACTGCCCAGCAGGCAGCGGCAAAAAGGGGCTGCACTAAAGCACTTGGACATCCACTTCCTGATCCCTTTCCCCCCAGGATGGATTGGCTCCACTCCCAGGAAGAGGAGCCAGGGGGATGTTGCACAGCACGGACAGACACCCACGGACAGACACACAGCAACACCAAATCCTCCCTGCCAGCGCATGAAGGGATCAGCTCAGAGCTGCAGCAGCTGCCAGCCTCTGTTTGCCTCTGCCAAAGCACCACAATTACCACTTTCACTGCTCAGGAAGGAAGGCACCAGCCTTTACATCCCAAAGGCTCTTTCCACCCCCCCCTCACTCTCCTTTCCCAGTTTCTTGCCCCTGCTGGGGGTGTTTAAATAAACCAAATTAAAATAAGAAGGGAGGACGGAATTTACCCATATACAATTTTTCTTCTGCAATTTAAATTACTACCTCTCTTCTTCCTCTGAAGTCAAAAAATAAAACAAATTTTAAAAAATATTAAAGAACAAATGGGGTAAAGTGAAACAAAATATTCATCCCTCCACAGAGCTTGGTATCTCAAGAATCTTGTCCAAGTATTTCCACTTCTTATTCCTGCCTTTACAGTTTGGGGCCAGTCAATAATCACATCACTCTTTCCTGCTCACACTTGATGGAGAATGGGCAAATTTCCTCTGTTTTCACAGAAATCCCATTAACTTTCAGCGTTGCATCATTGTGGTTTGTTCCTCCTTCTGACCACACACTACACCGGCACTGTCATTCAGGATTTGTCATTAATTTTTAAATGCATGGATTGGTGAGAGAGAATTTTTCGCCTATTTAGAAGAGCCTGGAGTGCCAGGACACAGGGAATGGCTTCACACTGGCAAAGGGTAGGGTTAGGTGGGATTTTGGGAAGGAATTCCAGCCCTGGCACAGGTGCCCATGGAAGCTGTGGCTGCCCTTGGATGCCTGGGAGTGTCCAAGGCCAGGCTGGGGCTTGGACAGTGGAAGGTGTCCCTGCCCATGGGATGATCTTTAAGGTCCTTTCCAACCCAAACCATCCTGTGATTCCACAGCTCCATGAATTTGCAGCTTCACATCTGATCACTTTTCCCCCCAGGTTTGCGAGCGGTCTCACATTCAGCTCAGTGGCAAATCCGGAGTGATTATTTTGGACTCTCAAGCAGGCTGAAGTAATCCTGTGAGTTATTTGTGAGTCATAAGTACATGCTGGTGCTAAATGTGTCCAACAGTGCCTAAGAGAAGGACAGGATGGATCAGGCATTGTCACCAGGACAAAAATTAATGTGTTTTGCCAGCAGTGGTGCTTTAGTCAGGCTGCAAGAGTCGCTTGATGTGCCTTTGGGGATCAGCAGCTGAGAGGTGGCTGCAAACAAAGTATCAGAGGGTAGAAAATAGCCAAAATGTTCATGTTCAATTGGAGGGAGTCTGGAGCTTCCCCTGCATTTCACCCACTTAGTGCTGGAAGGGGAATAGATGGAAAAGAACGAGTCACTGCCTAATTCCCTTACATTGTACACTTCTTTTCCTTATAATTATTCTAAAGCAACCTGGGAATGTCTGAAAATGTTTAACATACAAAAAGAAGCCTTGGAGGCCTGGTTCAGTCTAGGAAAAGGTTTTCCATGCCCCGCTGGCACTGTCATTCACTGGCCACACCTTGTGCAGACACAGAGCTGCCGTTGCATCCCTGTGCTCCCTGTGCTGTGCCTTTGGGGATCAGCAGCTGAGAGGTGGCTACAAACGAAGTATCAGAGAGTTGAAAACAGCCAAAATGTTCATTTTCAATTGGAGGGAGTCTGGAGTTTCCCCTGCATTTCACCAAACTGGAAACCCACTTAGTGCTGGAAGGGGAATAAATGGAACAGAACCAGTCACTGCCTTATTCCCTTACATTGTGCACTTCCTGTTCCTTGTAATTATTCTAAAGCAACCTGGGAATGTCTGAAAATGTTTAACATACAAAAAGAAGCCTTGGAGGCCTGGTTCAGTCTAGGAAAAGGTTTTCCAGGCCCCGCTGGCACTGTCATTCACTGGCCACACCTTGTGCAGACACAGAGCTGCCGTCGCATCCCAGTGGGTGCAAAGGCTCCTAAAAGGAACCACAGCTCCTGCAGGGCAGTGACCCTGCTAAAACCCCAACCAGACCCCACAAACACACTGCCCCAGCCCTGGCTGTGCCTGAGGAGCTGATTCCCAAAACCCAGGGCTGATTCCCAAAATCCAGCTTTAGTTCCTGCTGCCCTGGGCAGGTCCCAGAGGGCTCCTCCAAAGCTACACGGGCAAAATCTCTGTCCCAGCACACTCTCCATCCACTGAACATCACCTGGTGGATGGAAAGCTGTTTGGTCCTGCAGGAATGGCACCAGCTCCCCTGGGATGGCTGAGGAGTGCTTTGGTGAGAGGTAAAATAAAAAATCTCCCTGTGAATGTGAGCCAGAGCGTCAGGTTGTGTTAGGGAATTATTTCTAGGTCATTTCAGTTCACTGCGCTGCACTGCAAACTCTGCGCTGAATGAATGACCAAAATAATTAATCAAAACACCGGGGAGAAACACCAAGTCACACTGCAGGCAACAAACTCTGCCTAAAAGTGACAGAGCTCAGCGCTTTTTAACCTGCTCCCTCCCAGCTGTCACACAGCAGCAGCTCGTGACCTTTCCTGCTGATTTTCCCCAGATCCAGCCTCACTCTGAGGGGCTCAGGGTGACCTTTCCCAGCCTGGTTCCTCCTGTTTTGAGAACCCTGTGTCGTGGCAGAACTTGCCTGTCAGGATCTGCTTCAAACCTACCAATTTAGACTTGGGTGTGGATTAAAAACTGTGGGAATCCACAAAATCAGAGGGTTTGGGAAAGCTGCAAAAGGCAGGCCCCAGAGACAGCAGAACTGTGATTAGAGCTAAGCAGCAGCCATGAGATTGGTCAGCAGAAAAATTATTTAAAAAGTAGAAAAGCAAAGACAAACAGAACAATGGTTTGTGCATTAATGCTTGTCTAGAATAACTCTCTAAGATGCTGAAAAGTTTATCTAGTGAAATATTAGGAAGTTTGAAGCTTAATAATGGAGCTCTGTGTGTTGTGTTTTAAGGCTTACAAGTGGGTATTGTATTTGAAATAAGCAAGCATTGTTTAACCAAAGGTACCTGTGCTTATGGTGATTGGATAGAGCTACTGTCAGTGTGCTTTTGCTTTGTGGGATTGGTCAAAAAGCTTTTAAAGTGAGTTGTAACATTAAATTCTTGTTCTGCTGCCTGGGATGTGAGCTGGTGGCATCTTCCCATTGTCATCACCATGGAATGAGGCTGATGCTGGAAAATAAAACAGCTCAAGGCACATTCCTAGCAGCCCTGTCCTGTTCATGATTTTACATAGCCCCTGGACAGTGATAAAAACCTTTGTGCCTCTCTCCTGCCGTGGTGCTGAGGGAAATGAGTTCCAGCACCCGTCCCCCTGCAGCCACTCACAGGACTTGCTCTCATTACTTGTGCCCTTTACACACTATTTTATGGGGCTGCTGTGGGGTTTTGAGGAGAAAAAATACATAGATTTGGATGTCTGCAAATAAATAATAAAATGCCAGCTTAAAAGCAAATGGCACAATAACACAAGTCTGGAGAACATCAAGGAACCAACCCATTGCCTTTTGCTGGTGGAGAAGGGGAATTTTGCTCAGCTCCATCACCCAAAGCCATTCAAGTATCAGCAAGGAACATTGTGCGTGTCACTTTTAAGCATCTCACTTTCACAGAAAACTTGCTCAAAAATGCTCAGAGAAGTTTTTTTTCTTTGTTCTTTACATGCTCTGTGTTACTTACCGTTCAATATTTAATGATCTGTTGTGGGTTTGGCTCATCTTTTTCCTTTGTAAGCCGCACTCCTCTCCAGGGATTTCTGGCTTGTTTTGTACTTCCACATTCTGCTCTGATTTTTCTTTATCTCATGAACCTTGATTCTCCACGATTATGCAACTGGGACTCGTGGATGAGAGGTTATTTTTATTTACTGCTGGCTTTTCAGGAAATGTTTCGTTCCAAATTCTCCAAGATCAGTCACTGCTGTAGGAGCAGCTTCATTAGCAGCTTTCATCAGCCCAAAAATGCAAATAAGAGAACAACACCACCACACCATGATGTTGTTCACAGGGGTCTTAGGATAAGGGAAGAGACGAGGATCTGACTCCATGTTTCAGAAGGCTTGATTTATTATTTTATTATATATATTACATTGAAACTATACTAAAAGAATAGAAGAAAGGATTTCATCAGAAGGCTGGCTAAGAACAGAATAATAAAAAATTATAACAAAGGTTTGTGGCTCTCTCTGTCCAAGACAGCTGACTGTGATTGGCCATTAATTAGAAACAACCACATGAGCCCAATCCCAGATGCACCTGTTGCATTCCACAGCAGCAGATAATCATTGTTTACATTTTGTTCCTGAGGCCTCCCAGCTTCTCAGGAGGAAAAATCCTAAGGAAAGGATTTTTCATAAAAGATGTCCGTGGCACCGCACCGCTGTCCAAGTCAGAAATCCCCATTTTTCCCAAGGAGCACTCCCTACTCCAACCTTTTCATTGTGTCTTTTTTGAGCATTTTACCAGTCCTGCAAAGGCCACTTTTCCTTCTTCACTCCTGCAGAGATTTCACCAGGTAAAAGAGGGGGGTCAGGAATATCCCGTTCCCATTCCCATTCCCATTCCCATTCCCATTCCCGTTCCCATCCCACTGGGTGATCCCAGCTGCCAGGATCCATGCCAGGGCACGTGTGCCAGCCTCTCCCGGGGCCTGCAGGCAGCTCAGGGAGGCAGGGAGCAGGCCAGGGCCCATGGTACATTAAGCAGGAGGGTTGGCAGTGTGAAGCTCAGTGGGCTGTCAGAACGATGTTCCCGCGGCGCTCGCGCAGCCCGGCTTTCTGTCAGGGCAGGAACAACTGCCACAACTGCCTGAGCCTTCAAACCAGCCAGGGACATCCTTTTAGGGACTGATGGAGGCCAGGGGGGGAAAAGAGGAGGGAAATTCACCTCCCTTGCAGTCCCTGGTGGGTCCATATGCTGGGGGGGCCAGCAGCCTGTGGTTCCTCTCCTGCACCCCAGGGATGGGCAGCTCGGACAGAGTGGACAACATTCCCCATTAAACTCACCAAATTCACACCTCCTGGACAGACACTGCCCTCACAGTGCCCTGGGAATGTCCTGATGGGTTTTAAAGGGTGGCAAATTCACAGAATCACAGAATGATGAGGTTGGAAGAGACCTCTGAGGTCATCGAGTCCAACCCATGCCCTAACACCTCAACTATACTGCAGCACCAAGTGCCATGTTCCAGTCTTTTTAAATACATCCAGAGATTCTACCACCTCCCTGGGAAGAGCATTCCAGTACTTTATTATTCTTTAGGTGAAGACCTTTTTCCTAATATCCAACCTATACCTTCCCTGATGTAGCTTGAGGCTGTGTCCTCTGGTTCTGTCAGAGACCGACCCCACCTGTCTGCAACCTCCCTTCAGGAAGGTGTAGAGAGCAATAAGGTCACCTCTGAGCCTCCTTTTCTCCAGGCTCAGCACCCCCAGCTCCCTCAGGGCTTCCTCACAGGGTTTGTGTTCCCAGCCCCTCTCCAGCCTCGTTGTCCCCTCTGGATGTGCTCAGTGTGCCAAGGTCCTTCCCAAGCTGAGGGGCCAGGGCTGGGCACAGCACTCAGGGTGTGCCCTCAGCAGTGCCCAGTGCAGGGGCAGAACGACCTCCCTGCTCCTGCTGGCCTCACCATTCCTGATCCAGGCCAGGAGCCATTGGCCTCCTTGGCCACCAGGGCACTCTGCTGGCTCATGGGCATTTCAACCAGCACCCCCAGGTCCCTTTGTGTCTGGGCACTGTCCAGCCACGCTGTCCCCACCTTGCAGCGTTGCAGGGGATTTTTGTGGCCAAAATGTAGAACTCAGCACTTGGACTTATTAAACTCCATGCCGCTGGACTCTTCCCATCCATCCAACCAGTCTCTCTGCAGAGCCCTCCTTCCTTCCAATAGATCAACACAAGCTCCCAGCTCAGTGTCCTCTACAGATTTACCAATGAAGGACTCAGTCCCCTCATCCATGTCATCAATAAAGCCATTGAGCAGAGCTGGCCCCAGCACAGAGCCCTGAGGGACAGCACCACTCTCTGGGCCGTGCCATCCAGTTCCTAACCCAAAATCTGAGCTCAACCAGTTGTGTTTTAACCTCACCACCACTTTGACAACTTGTCGTTGGCTTTATCTGCTCAAGGATTATTTACTTTCCTTATTTCTTTATTTCCTTATTTCCCACTGACACTGGGGCAGCCCAGGGGTCTTGGCTAAGCCAAGCTCTCCCTCCTTCAACCCTGCACAAACCACGAGCAGGGCTTGGCTTTCCAGGGCTTGGTTTTACCAGGGCTTGGTTTTACCTGGGCTTTGGAGGAAGGACTAAAGGTTCCTTCACCAGGCTCTGTCCATCTGTGAATAACAAATCCAAATTCTGAGTGAGCACACACTCCCATGGCAGGGGGACATCCCAGGCTGAGCGAGGACAGGCCCACCAACTTCATCCTAATGGACAAAGAAAGAGAAGCCTCAGCACACAAACTGCTCAGCATCTTTTAAAAATAAACCCCATCAGATCCAGCTTCCCATTCTTCTTTTCACAGGGACCTTCCCCAGAACTCTGAATCTTGCTGTTTCAAACAAGAAGACATTTTCACACAGAACCCTCCATGAAATCTTGTGAAATCCACAGGATTTATGCCCCCTGGATGTGGCAAATGCTCAGTATTACTGCTCACCGCCCACACTCAAGGGAATGTCCTTTCCAGAGACACCACTGGTGGATATGACGACTCAAATTAGCTCTTTTTTCCTTCCATCACTCTAAAGGAGCATCAGGTTTTTCTGCAAAAGCAGCTATTTACCCACTCAAACTGCCTAGCAGACTTTAGCAAAAAGGCACTGATGCTTTAGGATTTTAGCTTGTCTATTTTCCATCTATTTGCAATCCTGCAGTTCTTCAGTGTGTAACTCCAAACCCCACACCCAGTGTCAGCTGCAGCTTTCCCATTTTGGGCACACACAGCAATTCCTCTCCAGGCCTGGCAATCAAGGACACCTCACTGCCTCAGGGCCAGAGATGGGAACAAAAGGGACTTGGGGGGAGCAAACTTGGGGTGAATGACTTCATTACCTGGATCTGGGATTGGCAGATTTACCCCCAATGTGCAAATGGACCAAACTTTTAAAAGTACAAAAACCCATGGTCCATTTTTGGGTGTAGCCCCTGCCCTAAATGTACCTGCAGGCCCTTCAATAAATAGAGCTGCTTTTTATTCCCTTAATTCTGGCTGGCCTCTGGTTTTAGGTTTCTAGATTTCTAATCAAAACTGGAGGATTTTCTTTTCATTTTGCCCCTGTGCTGTTGGGAAAATGCCTGAAAATTGCCCCAGAAAAGGCATCAGCACCAACATCAGGCCCCTAATTTCAGTAATAATCGTGACTCTGCAACCAGAACATTTTACACACAACATGCAAAACAAAACTGCTTTAGGATCTGCCGGGCTGATTTTTAACCTGGAGGCACCTGCTGGACTTAAGGGGTTGCAATGAGCTGATTTAAGAGTAACAAGCATTTCCTAATGAGACAGATCTTAGTGATTCTATTTCCTAAGGCTCTCCAGACCCACATTTGCCCCAGAAGGCAAAGCAGCAATGCCAAAAGCTCAGGGAGAAGCGCGGATGTGTTTTTGGGATGAGGTTCTCAACACCTTTCCCACCACGGGTGGAAAAGTTTGGGTCTGGCCTTTAAAATAAAGAACAAAGGAGTGACCTGTTTTCCTTCTCCCAGGGCTGAGCACATCCCCCAGGGCAGCTCGATGGAAATTGTAATTATTGCAGAGCTGAGAATGGCAGCGTTTCTGATTAAAAATGAAAGCCAGTTTGATGCACAAGAATGGGTATTAGACCACTTTGTACTTCTCACTAATTATTACATCATGAATGGCTGGTTTTAGTTTTTAAAGGAGTCAAAACTACAAAGATTTCCTTATGCAAATATTTCCTAGCACTTTAGAAATTAATTGCAACAAAAATATTTTGAATAAATTATTGCAGATGACATACTTTTTTAAAGATTTATTCACTGCTAAAAAGAACCTTTATTTTCCCTTGAAGAATCACAGATAAACATGCTTTTGACACACATATCCTCATTTCAAAGTTAAAAATTACTTCCAAAAAATGAAATTTTTCAGGTATTTATTAGGATGGGCTGCCCTGGGAGGTGGTGGAGTCACCATTCCTGAAAATGTAAAGAAATTAAGCATATGTGGCACTTTACATCATGGTAGTGTTGGTTTGAAGGTACTTGGAGCTCTTTTGCAACCTTAATGATTTTGATTTTCCTCTCTGCTTACTAATGAGGAGAATTAGCAGACAGTTAATTAAAAAAGGGTATTTTTAATTCCAAGAACTTTCTAACAGAGCACCACATCCTTCTGTGATAGAAAACATCAGAGGAAAGGGGCCACAGGAAAAATGCAGCTACAGAGTGCAGAGACGGAGGCAGGGCTGGATTTAGGAAAAAAAAATCCAGGAAAATTTGACCTGTGCTAAACAGGGAGCAGGAATTCCAGTGGGAAATTCCCCCTCTCAGGGAAAGGGTGTTTTCTGTGCTAAATGCAGAGGAGCTGCTGTGTGGGCAGGTGATGACAGCAAAATCCAAACACAGGGGAGCACCAGCTCTTCCAAAGCCTCTTGAGAAGAAGAAAATCAGGAGAGGAGGAGGAAAATCTGCTCTGGGATCCTCCTGGCTGGTGACAACACTGAGAAAATTCCTATAAATAGATATATATATAAATATATATAATAAATATATTTTTTTACATATATAATTTATATATCTATTTCATATATATCTAATTTGTGTATATATATACAAATTATATATATACAAATTATATTTATAACAAATTATATTTTATATATACAAAATATATAATTTGTATATATATACAAAAATACCTATAAATATGTATATATAAATATATAAATAAAAATATATATTATATATATTTTACATATATGATTTATATATTTATTTCATATATATGATTTGGGTACATATAGATACAAATTCCTATATATACAAACTATGAACATAAGAAATTATATTTGTACATAAAAAATATATAATTTCTATATACATATACAAGTTCTTATAAATATGTATATATGTATATTTTTCATATATTATATATATGAAACTGATGGAATATGAAACTGAAATATGTCTTTTATATATATAATATATATTATATATATATTTATATATATATATAAATATATATATATATATATACACATATACTCATTCTCTTATCCTTGAGACCAGGCACTGCGGTTTGGGGTTCTTTGGGTTGATTTGTGAATAATTAAAGATTCCTTTGGATGTTTTCTCCATCCACCTTCCCACCTGCAGATTTTTCTTCCCTTGTGCAGATTTTTTGCAGGGTTTGCCTCTAATGATTTCAGTTTGGGCATTTTTAGGAGTTTGGAATTCCTTGTGGGAGAACCTACACCGATGGATGTTGGCCAAGTGGTAAAAACCCCTAAAAACATCTGTACAAATCAGGAATGTGTGCAGGCAAATCTGTGTGTCCAAAAAACCCTGATTCAAGAGGAAATTGGGAAAACACACTGGAAGTTTTTCTGTGCAAAACATGATCTTCACCAGCAGAAGAGGCCTTAGGAAGTGGATTTTTTTGGCATTTTCTGTGTTAGTAACAAGCCATCAGTTTCATGCAGGCTTTGCAGAACCTCGGGGCTGCTCAGTCTGAACTTCTCCTGACCTGCCCACAGCTTTGTTCTATTTGGTTCAGCTGTGACAGCAATTTCTCTGAATGACCAGATATCTATGGATAATCTGGTTTGGTTTTGTTATCTTGCTGTGCTACAAACACAGTTTTATAGCCACAGCAGTAATTCTATGTGAAAAGGGTTTTTTAATTACTATAGTGCAAAAATAAAATGCAGAGAAACACAGGCCCGGTGCAGCAGTGAGAGCTGGAGCCACAGGAGGAGGAGAACACAGGTGGGATGGTAAAATTTGGGATACTAGAGACCTCCAAGGTAATAAACAGCTCATCAATAGTGAGAAATGCAGACCTAGAGAGGGACAAAACAAAACAAAAAATTTAAAATATGTGAAAGGTATCAGGTATAGTAAATTCAGATCAATTGTGGAGCTGCAGATCAGGGAAGAAGGAAAACTAAAATGTAAAAGCATGTTAGCAGATATGAAAAATGACCACAAACTAATCCTAGAGTAAAACAGAAGAAATCATCACCTCCATCTAGGCTGCTGATGACCCCTGAATGAGATCATTGGGCTCCCTCTGGGAATGCAGTGGAGAAGAAAGCTGCTCCTCTGGGAATGGAGTTGGAAAAAGGCTGCTGTGGTGTCCCAAACCTCAGATTATATCCAGGTAGGAATGCTTGGCTCCTCCCCCTGGGTGGAGCATCTCCCCATGGCATGATGGAATTTTATTGGCCATGCAGGGACACTCACTGGCCATGGACAGAAGATAATTAATAATTAATGGCCCATTAACAGAAGAGGTCTCCTGGAGGGAGGATTGGTTGTGGGAGAGATAAGGAAAACTGCCCAATGAACAGAAGATACCTGCCCCACCTGGTTTTAACAGGTGGCAATAGAATTATATATAATAAACGGCAGTAGAATTATATATAATCCACACCCCCAGCACTGCAGCCTAAGACTCTGGGGAATTCTGTTTGGGACCCCCTCCCCAGCTCACACCAAAGCTTGGTCACCCCAACACGCCACTGCCTGGAAAATCCCTTTCCTCAAAATGCAGCGAGCAAAGGACCAGAATATTCCTCCCTAATGAAAAATGAAAGGTGCCTGATACTTCTCAATATCATGGCTCTAAACAGGATTAAAGTTCAGAATTAATCTGGAGGGTAAGAATTTAGGAAAATATAGATTTTTTTTTTTCACATATTCTGCAGAAGCTGAGTGAATCTGTTTCCCACAAAGTGTGTTCGACTGGCCCCTGCAGCAGCACAATTGACTTCATTAGTCTGTCTCAGAGCCTTCTTGTTTTGCCTACCAATCAAGATAATCACCCTGTCATATGAGCTTTGCAGCTGGGACAAATTGGAGGTCTTGGGAAGCAGCTGGGGATGCAAACCAAACCCCACAAAAGCTTCCTTGGAGTGCGAGCCTCCATCCGTTCTGTCCTGGAGCCGAAAACAAGTCCAAAAGGTGAAGAATTTCCATTTTCTCCTGATTTCTCCTTGCTATAAGCAGTTGCACTCACCCCAGGCTCTTCAGGGGAGCAGGGAATTGTGCTTTGACCATCAGACATTTTCTGGGATATTCAGATATTTTATTTTTATATTTTCTCTGTCAGTTCTGAGTCAGCTCCCCCAGCCCTTTCTGCATTGCTGAGAGCAGGAGTTGAGGGACCTGCTCAGGTAGGTCCTGGAATCATCTCTGGACTTTGGGATCTGAGAGATTTAAAGGCATTTCCCACCAGATTTTTGCTTCAGCTTTTCTCAGATGAATGAAATGAAAGTCACAATCTGTGTGGAGAGCAGAGAGGGAAACAGAAAACACCATTTTCTCTGTTCCACAGCATTTTTGCAGTGGCGATGGCTTCACTACCTCCCTGAAACTGCTGAAGTGATAAATCCCATTAGTTTCTCTCTATCTGTAATAAATCTTGGCTTGAAATTCACATTCATACACAGCAAGGCACAGATGGCTTTGAAATGTTCATGAACTCTGTGAAAATCTGAAGAATTTAAATTCCTAATAAAACACAGAGCAAGCAAGGGAAGTCTAAGACTCCTCTGGTTCACTCGTGCTATTATTCTCTGTAACTTGCAGAAATTTCCTGTGGAAAATCTCATTTTCTGGTGACCTGATGCAAGGGCACAGAAAGGGACTCTTCAGACTTTGTCCAAATCCCATTGTTTTTACACTTAACTTCCATTTATTTCACAAATATTTCCCTATGATTGGAAATATCTGCCCATGACAAAGTGCAGGCAGTGAAATAAAATTCATGGGAAATAATTTCACGAAGCTTCATCTGGCACCTGCAGCTCAGGTCCCAGGGCCTGTTTGAAAGGACTCTTCCCTTTCCCCACATCAGGCAAGATGTGCTGGTTTATCCAGAGCAGCAAAAGTGAGGAAAATAATTAATTTCTGCTCAGGTTGCTGCTCTGCAAAGCCCCCACAGCAGAATTCTGCCTCACTCTCAATCTGTGGGCTTGCTCATGACGAGGCAACTCCACAGAGTTCAGCACAAATTCAGGTTTCCTCCTCACCAGAATTTGTCTGGATGATGAAAACAAAATAATTTGGTTGTTTCATAGAAGTTCAGCATAGTTGAGACCATGGAGACCAACACTGAATAGCACAACCTTCTAAACTAAAGTGAAATTTCCTAAAATGTTCCCAGAGAGCTCCAGGAGAAGCTGGATCCTGCCCATCCAACTCTGGGGGATGATAAATTCCAGGATGCTGGGATCAGGCAGCCACACGTGGGGTTTATAAAACCTTCTGATCTTCAGCTTGTGCTCATATCTTTGATTTTAAATCAAATTGTTCTGTTTTTCCTGGCAACCCCTTTGTTTTAGTTAGAAACTTTAACATGGCAATGTGACATGTATTTAAAATAAATAAATGGCAGATTTAATTAATCCAGGATAGGTTTATGAATGGAGCAGATCACACTTTTTTAGCTCTTATTATTTGATCAGCCAACTTAATCTCAAAGAACACTTGCAGCTTCTTACTGCATCTCCTTTCATCTTTCTTTTTTTTGTTATTTTTAATCTCAAGCCTTTTGTGTTTTATAACCTCTTCTGCTAAGTAAATCATAAATACTTTGAAGAGTAATTTCAAATATTTCCTTATAATCTTTTCTCCCCCCATTCCCATTTTGCTGCTGATTTCCCCTTTCACATCTCAGCAAAATCCAAAACCCGGCGACAGAAATTTTTGTTGAGTAGAATATTCAACTAAAAGAACATTTTTGTTTTTATTCACGAAAGAATATTTTTCAGAAAGCCTTGCAGAGGAAAATCGAAGTGTTCTTCACCTTCCAAGCCTTGTGGCATGGAGCTGACATCACACACACGAGGTTCATGGCTGAGACAAGCCTCCAAGCAATCCAGCAAAGATTGAGGACACACCAAGGTCAAAAGAAAAGGAAAAAAAAAACCAAATAAAATAATACCAGAGAGGCTCGCTCTGTTAAAGTATTTAACTGCAGACAAAGAATCCTAAAACCTGCAGAAAAATGAGATATATCTGGATAGTCTCGGATTCAGGATGCCCTCTGAGAAAAAATTTTGGTGCTTAATTATTTCATCTGCAGAAGGCAGTTTAGATAAAGCAGAGTATGACATCACTCAGCTAAATCTCTTAATGATATCAGCTTACACTTTAACAACAACTATATTTAACAGAGCACACTGGAGATTAAAGTGATTTACTGGAGTTATTTCTGAAAATACACTGGTTGAGTTTAAATTGGAATTGTTTATATGTAAATCTGGCAGAAAAAAACATCTTAACAAGCGAGGTTTGCAACATGAGAGGTGAATGAAATTGGGTGTCAGTCCCAGGTTTTAGGTGGCCCCGAGTTAATGGCTCTGTGCCCTTCTGCAGGTGCTGCTGCCGGGGATGACAGGGTTGGAACAGGAATCTCCCCCATGGCAAAGAGGAGCACTCAGGTAGAGCCCTCCAGGAGTGGCAGCTGGGGACAATCAGCCTTTGTGCTGTTTGATGTGTTAGGATTTTAGCTTTTGTGTTTTTCAATTCCTGTACTGTAACTCTAAACTCCACATAGAGTGCTAGTTAAGTGTCTTCACATTTTGGTCAGATAAAATTATTGATTACACACAGGTGCTGCCATACTAATAAACTGTGTACATTATAAGATATACAGCAATTCCTCGCTAGGCCTGGGACTCAAGGACACCTCAGTGCTTCAGGCCCCAAAAAGTACAACCAAAAATGAGTTTTGGGGGGAGCAAACTGGGGGTGAATGACTTCATTACCTGCAGCTCTAATTGGAGCATTAACCCCTGATGTGTGAATGCCCAAACTGATAATTGTGTGACAAACTCGTGCCCATGGCCCACCTTGGGTGCAGCCTCTGGAGGCTGTGGCTGCCCAAGCTGGGCCTGCTGCAGGCTTTCATAAATCCCCTCTTTATTCTCTGAACCCTGCCTGGCCTCTGCTCCAGAGGGTCACTCCAAGGCATCCCACTCTGCACACAAATCCTTGCTTCCCAAAACTCCAACCCTGCCTGAGCTCAGGGCTCCAAGGCAGGCTGTGAACCCAAAGGGCCTACCCAAAGTCTGGGTACTTCCTGAACGTCTCTTTGGTCTCCTCCTAAATCCTTAAATTGCACCAAAATTCCAGGTGAGAACTCAACATTGTGTTTTCCCCTTGGCAATTCCCAAATCAAATGGTTCCCACCAGTGAGAATTCCCTGGTTCCAAAATGAGTCTGTAGGGAAAAGCTGTGTGAGGAGAGGGGAACGTTTTGGCATTGGCTGCTGCTGAGGTGCTGGCCTGGTGCTCTCCCTGGAGAGGGAAGGCTTTGGAGAGGAAGGAGCTCCTCTTCTCCCACCCTTCTCCTGCCCAGTCCTCCAGCACCAAAGCAGAGCTCAGGCTGCCTCAGAACAACCTGAATTTAGAGTGCAGCACAACATCATCCTGATCCTCCTTCCCCTTCTGTAGACATTGTCTACAGAGCTGGAATTCCAGATCCCTCCCTCCTCCACAATAAACATCCAATGCATGCAGCTCCAGCTGTTATCTTCTCAGGATGTGGAGCTCTGTACAAAATTATATCATTTGACACATTTTGGAGTGGATTTTACCCTTTTTTTGGGGTGATCCACCCAAACACAGGTGCTGGCCTCTCTGTTGAGAGCCCTTCCAAGCTTCTCACAAAAGGCAGCACAGGGTTTTCCACATGTGAGGACAAATTCCAGCCATGGAAGGAGCTGGAGCTGCTGGAGAGAGCCCAGAGGAGGCCCCAGGATGGGCAGAGGATGGAGCAGCTCTGCTGGGAGGAGAGGCTGGCACAGCTGGCATTGTTCACCTGCACAGGAGAAGCTTTGGGGTCACTGAACTGTGGCTTTCCATCGCCTGAAAGGGCTGCAGGGAAGATGGAGAGATGTGGGAAATGGAGTTGTAGAAAATTTTATTAAATTTGACAGAAGGTTTACATAGTGTGTGTTTGTATGTAAACTTTGAGAAAAGAAATGTTGGTTTAGAAATGTTATAGAATAGGAGAGATATTGTTGAGAGAGAATTGAACTAGAAACAAGAGAGACTTTGGACAAGGGCATGGAGTGCCAGGAAATTGGGAATAGCTCCAGACTGACAGAGATTGGGGTTAGATGGGATATGGGCAGGAATTGTTCCCTGTGAGGGTGTTGAGGCCCTGGCACAGGTGCCCAGAGCAGCTGGGGCTGCCCCTGCATCCCTGGCAGTGCCCAAGGCCAGGCTGGACAGGGCTGGGAGCACCTGGGACAGTGGAAGGTGTCCCTGCCATGGCAGGGGTGGCACTGGATGAAATTTGAGGTCCTTTCCAACCCAAACCATCCTGTGACTCCATGAAAATTACATGCAGCTCATCGTTGCAATTGCAGGACTATTCCAGACTCACTAGAAAAGAAAAGGAAATATTTATTCTGACATTTCTTAGCAAGCAAAGAAGAAGTGGCAGAGGAAGAAGAAGTGCCAGGGGCTGGGGAAGGGTTTGAGCTCAGCATTGGGTCACTGCTCCCTGCCCAGCCAGAGCTGATTGTTAATCTGCTCAGTGCTCCCTCCCAGGCTGCCAGCACCAAGTGTCCTGCATGCAAATAAACATTCTGGGCACCTCCTCTCACACCTCCTGTTTCAGCTCTTGCAGGAGAGCACCTGAATTTCAGCTCCTGCATTCCAAAAAAGACCTGAATTTCAAACAGCTGTGCTTCATGGGCTCACTGCTGGTTAAAATCCATTTTATAGCTGTTTCTGCAGAGTTTTGCAGGCGACCAGTGATGTTCTGTGCAATCAGAGGCCAACTTAAATCTACTATTTCTGCTGACACTTGTAGAAGAAAAGTTGCAGTAAGGGAATTTTATGCTTCGAGTGTGGTTTGGATGGTCTCAGCCGTGATTCCACAGTTGAAGTTATCTGCTAATGAAGAGCCTGGAACAGATACTTTGCCTGGCTTTCCTCCTAAAATTCCAAAGGGGTGAGCCAGAATTTCTCTGTGCCCACAGAGGCTGGCAGGGTGACTCTAAAGTGTCATCTCCTCATGGCACCTGACACAAACCAGGAGATTGCTGGAGAGAATTCCATGAAATCCAGACCCCCAGCCCTGACCCTTAACATGGGATTTGTTAACCAGGTCCATCTCCTCTAATACCTGAGTAGAATAATTTTATTCATTCTTTTTTATTCACATTTTTTATTATTCACTCTGGGAACCCTAAATTTTTATGATTTCCACATTCCCAACCTTCTTTATCACAACAATTCATCAGCTGGGTGCATCCTGCTTAGAGAGAAAGAAGCGATTTGTTTGGGGAAAGAAATGCAGAAGAGCTTCAGCAAAAGATTTCCTGGCTCAGTCCTAAAAGGAGCAGTAAGGGCAATAATTTATTCCCTCTCCCTTCCCTTCCCCCTGCACAGGTTGCTCCCCTCCAGTTGCCAAGCAACATCCCGGCCTCACATGCTCTGCATCCCCCCAAAAAAAAGGGAAAAAAAAAAGAAGATCCTGCAGGGGCAAAATTATACTGACAAGTCGGGAGCGTAAACTTTTAGCTGCGCTGCCTCCCCTCTCTGGCGTGCTCAGTGCCTTTCACAGCACATTAAATCTCATCCCTGCCCTCTCCAGAGCAGCCCAGACCTCAGGAAAGCAGAGCACACCCAGGGTGGGCTCAGAAGAACCTCCAAACCAGAGAGAGGTCCCAGAGCAGATCCCTCCCTGCTGCTGCTGCAGCAAACCCTGCACGTGCCGCGCTGATCTAGGCCGGGTTACACACACACAGCTTTGTGTGTTCTGCAGCAGTGGCAAATCCATTTTCTTTACTCTTCTTATTTACCAAAGGCTTTAAAATTTGACCATAGAGCAGAACTGCTCTGTTGCAGTGTGATGTAACAGCCTGTCCATCCTGGTTCTTTCCCCGGGTGTGCCAATCCCCTCTGCTTTCCCCTCCCTGGCCCCTGCTGAGTGCTGTCTGTCAATCCAGCATTCCAGAAAGGGCATCGAGTGATTGGCAGAGTTCACAAGATTCAAAAGATTGGCAGATTCAAAAGAGGCATCACAAAAGATGCCTCTCAGCCCTGGGGACATTGGGCCATCCAGGTGTCCTTTGTCCCCTAGCACTTCACCCTCTTCCCTGGTTGGTGGGATCCCAACCCCTCTCCTCTCCCCTGGGTTAAAAGGAACAGCAACCACGCGGATTGTTAGTTCTGTTGGAGCTGTGTCCTTTAACCAGAGCACACCCAGGGTGGGCTCAGAAGAACCCCCAGCCAGGAGAGAGGTCCCAGAGCAGATCCCTCCCTGCTGCTGCTGCAGCAAACCCTGCACGTGCTGCGCTGGTCTAGGCCGGGTTACACACACACAGCTTTGTGTGTTCTGCAGCAGTGGCAAATCCATTTTCTTTACTCTTCTTATTTACCAAAGGCTTTAAAATTTGACCATAGAGCAGAACTGCTCTGTTGCAGTGTGATGTAACAGCCTGTCCATCCTGGTTCTTTCCCCGGGTGTGCCAATCCCCTCTCCTTTCCCCTCCCTGGCCCCTGCTGAGTGCTGTCAATCCAGCATTCCAGAAGGGCATCGAGTCATTGGCAGAGTTCACAACATTCAAAAGATTGGCAGATTCAAAAGAGGCATCAGAAAAGATGCCTCTCAGCCCGGGGACATTGGGCCATCCAGGTGTCATTTGTCCCCTAACACTTCACCCTCTTCCCTGGTGGGTGGGATCCCAACCCCTCTCCTGTCCCCTGGGTTAAAAGGAACAGTGTTGTGGTGTGTTGCAATATCCTGTTTTACCTTCTCCTTTCCCCCTCGCCCCTCGCTGAGTGTGCCCTGTCAATCAGGCTAACATACCAGCAAGGCGTCGTGTGATAGGTGTCCCTAGTCCCTTGAGACCCTGCCGCTTCACCTGGTTGGTGGCTCACCTGTCCCCTCCCCTTCCCCTGTCCTGAGCTTAAAATGTTAATGAGACCATGCGGCCTCCATTCTGTTAGCAGCAGTGGCCCGGTGCAGACATCTCTGTACCAATGGAATAAACATCTGGCAACCTTCTGGCAGAAAAAAAAAAAAAAAAAAAAAAATATATATATATATTGGAATATGTATCTCAATATAACCAGTTAGATGGTGCCTAGGCGAGTTCTGACCTTCGCTGCTGGGCCAAAGGCAGCACTGTGGTGTTTTACCCCAGAGATACCTTGGCTGGCGGCAGCGTGCAGCGGGGCACAAGACAGGACTCCGTTCTCCTCAGGAGAGAGCTTCTGGCGATGGTGGAGAGAAGGAAGGAGTGGATTCTGCCAGAGGGTTATATCCAGATGTTTATTCCATGGGTACAGAGATGTCTGCACCGGGCCACTGCTGCTAACAGAATGAGGCCGCATGGTCTCATTAACATTTTAAGCTCAGGGCAGGGGAAGGGGAGGGGACAGGTGAGTCACCAACCAGGTGAAGGGGCAGGGTCTCAAGGGACTGGGGACACCTATCACACGACGCCTTGCTGGTATGTTAGCCTGATTGACAGGGCACACTCAGCGAGGGGCGAGGGGGAAAGGAGAAGGTAAAACAGGATATTGCAACACACCACAACAGAACAGCAACCATGCGGATTTTTAGTTCTGTTGGAGCTGTGTCCTTTAACCAGAGCACACCCAGGGTGGGCTCAGAAGAACCCCCAGCCAGGAGAGAGGTCCCAGAGCAGATCCCTCCCTGCTGCTGCTGCAGCAAACCCTGCACGTGCTGCGCTGGTCTAGGCCGGGTTACACACACACAGCTTTGTGTGTTCTGCAGCAGTGGCAAATCCATTTTCTTTACTCTCCTTATTATCAAAGGCTTTAAAATTTGACCATAAAGCAGAACTCCTCCAGGCTGCAATTTATTCCTAATGCAAGGCCGTAGTGCTGCCTGAACTCTCCCTCTCTCTCTCCTGTTATCCACCCACACAGACTATGAACATCTTAGAGAAATAATAAAAAATACAATTCACTTAAGCTATTCAGCAAATTCAAAGTTAACCTCTTTATGTGCTCCTCTATTCCTGTGTAATCCAATTATTCGAGGGGAATCTCACAGGACTAGACTTGGAAAAAAAATAAGTTTACAACTTCCTATGTAGAGATATGTTTGCTTAGAAAAAGACCAGCTGCACTGCTCTGCTTTCCTTTAGCAATACTTGTTCCAGATTTTTAGGTCCAGATCTATCTCCCACCCTCAGGATTTCCTGGAAACCACCACAGTGCCAAGCTTCCTTTAAAAGTACCACAAAATGCAAAACATTTCTGTGCCTTGCTTCGCACCAGTGCTGATCCCTTCAGCAGAACATTTTTCCTTTCCTGCTCTCAGACCCCAGTTTGGAAACAAGTTGGAGCATTTGAGCCTCAGTTTACCATCTGTAAAACACATGGAGTCCTTTGCTTACCTCCTTTATTCCAGTTGTTCAGCTGGGAGATGGACTTTGGCTGCTATTTCCATCAGATAATACATGTTTGCCATCCAGACTATCTGCGAAACAGTCAAACTCCATGGCAGGTTTTTGCCAAAACAAAAAAAAAAAAAAAAGAGAGAAAAGGATGCAAAATAACCAAATATTTCATTTCAGTGAAGCCAACAAAGCATCTTCAGAAAAAAGACCCTGAGATAAATTTATCTAATTCAAGGCTCAGTTTTCTAAGGGAGTGGCGAGATTTTTAAATCTTCTGGAATTTCAAAGTGAGGCAGTCATGGCTGAATGAAATATTGGTTTTTGGCTCTCTGAAAAAAGCAGGAGAGGGCAGAGCAGTGGATGTGGTTTCAGCCTGGGTGTCTGTGACACCACAAGGAACAGACAAAATCCCTGATGTGGATTTAGGACAAAACCCTGACCCACACTCTGACCCTTCCTACAATTGCCAAATCTCTCCAATTCTAAAGGAAGAGCCTCCAAAGGCTGTGAAGGACAGGGTGTCCTTGCAGTGGCTCCCAGTTCAAACCCTCTCCTCTGTAAAGGCACCAGCAGGGACCTGGGAGCTGCTTTGGGACTGAAGGTTGTCACAGATGTATTTTCTGAAAAGTCCTTTTGTTAGGATTTTTTCTCCTGAGAAGCTGAGAGGCCTCAGAGGAAAAGAAAAACATTGATTATCTGCTGCTGTGGAATGCAGCAGGTGCATCTGTGATTGGTCTCATGTGGTTGTTTTTAATTAATGGCCAATCACATTCCAGCTGTCTCAGACTCTCTGGTAAGTCACAAGCCTTTGTTATCATTCCATCCCATTCTATTCCTTGCTAGCCTTCTGATGAAATCCTTTCTTCTATTCTTTTAGTATACTTTTAATATATCATTTTCTTTTAATATAATATATATGATAAAATAATAAATCAGCCTTCTGAAACACGAAGTCAAGATTCTCATCTCTTCCCTCGTCCTGAGACTCCTGTGAACATCATCACAAGGGTGTTCTGCCCACAGCCATATAAAATGAAGATATTCTTCCCATATAAAATGAAGATATTCTGCCCATAGAAAATGAAGATATTGTGCCCCTATAAAATGAAGATATTCTGCCCATATAAAATGAAGATATTCTGCCCATAGAAAATGAAGATATTGTGCCCCTATAAAATGAAGATATTCTGCCCATATAAAATGAAGATATTCTGTTCTCAGCTGTGCCCAGTGGGCTCATCCTGCAGGCCCAGAGAAACATTTCATTCTGTGGTGGTTATTCTTCTTCACCACAGCACTGTGCTGTGCCTCACCTGGATGGGGATAAATCACACAGGCTCCATTTCCTTCATGGTGGAAAACCTCATTTTTTATTCACATAACTCCTTTTTATGCAGTTTTACAGACCTTGTGTGGAACTCCAATTTATTAGTAGTTGTGGTGGTTTTACATGAGAGACATTTAAGAAAGTGTGGTAAAGCTTCCAGCTACTAGAAAACCAAACATGTTCTTGTGAAAAACACATGGTAAAGAAGAAAGAAACTTAAGAACTACTTTTTTCTCTTCTGAATAGTAAAGAATTAACACACCTCAAAAATTTACTCTAATTCTTATTACCCTTTCTTTTAGTTACTGTTAATAAATTTTTCTTTATACCTTTTAAAGTTTTAAGCCTACTTTACCTTTCTCCTAATCCTATCTCACAGCAAGAATTAAGCACATAAGTAATAAACAAAAAACCAAACCCACCACACTCTTTAATACATTAACTAAAAAAATCTCAAAATTAATAAAATCTCAGATTAACAAACCAAAACCACTACGCAAAATTAGTGTTTCCACCTGGTTTCAAACTGAAAGTGCCACAGGAGCTTTCTTGCCAATTATTTTATTGGTTATTAACAAGTTTTTATTCTGTTTTGATTGGTCACTCAAAATCACAGTGTGTACATGCAGGGGCAATTGTTTGCGAGAGATAATTTTCATTTTTCTATCTGATGGTGTGAAAACAATTTATACAGGTGCAATATTTTTTATATATTACTTTTTTTTCGCTCAGGAATAGATTGTTATTTTGCCAAACTGCTCCCACCAGGATTGCTTTCACATTGCAAAATTCTGGCTTTGACAAGGCCAGCCACCGATTCCAGGACAGCAGGCTTGATTTTTTGAAGCCTTTCTTTGTGATTTTTCTCTTTTTTTTTTGTCTTTATTTTTTTTCTTTATCTTTATGATTTTTCTATCTTGCTGCAACACACCTGCTCGCTCAGTGAGAGGGGAACATAAATCTCACTCCAGAAGAGGAATGGGCATTGAGTTCTGAGGACCTTGTGGTTAAAATTGATGTTTGCAGGGGAAAATATCTGTTTTCCCAGCCCCACAGGGGTGCAGTGCATTGTGCAGCCTGGTTAAAATGCTCTTTAAAAGCCTCCAAATGATGAAGAAATGAGACCTTCAGACCTAATTTAAGGAGATTAGAGGATGAGTGGGGTTAGGTGGGGAGAACTGAGAAATACACACACAAAAAAAGCAGATTTGGGGGGAGTGAAAGTGTTTTCTCCAAACTGGCACCCATATTATCAGAACAAGAAATTATTATCTGTCTGAGCTGTGCTCTCAAATCAAATTTGATTGAGAAATCTGTTCCCCACACAGATCTCTCACCAGCTGGCAGAGGGACAGTGCTGTTCAGTTTTACTCAAAATATTGGGGTTTTTTAAATATTTCTTTTCAGTTATTAATGTAATATCAAAGGGGCCATAAAAAGGTCACGTCCCATTAATTAAATTTATCTCAGGATGTGTTCAGTCTTTAAAAACATGGATATTCCACTATTTAATCCAAATTCAGCTCCATTGGGAGTTCTGGACACCAGGAGCTCCCAGGCACCAGGAATTGGACCCAGAGGAGATTATTCCAGTATTTTCTTCCTTCTTTAATGCCTTTTGCTATAAATATTTGAAATTACAGAATATCCCCTATTCCCAGAGCATTTTCCAAGGTGAGCCCAACTGTTTTCTATAACTGCCACTTATAAAAGTCTCTTCTTGTCTCAAATACTGCATGGTTTTGTTTGGTATTGACCTGAAAAATATTGAGATAATGAATTCCCAGCCTAAATATTGTGTGTTTTCATTTACTGGGTTGTTCAGCTGGTCAATTAAAACCCTCTCTGTACAGGTCGGGTTCTCTTGGTGGGATGCTGCTTTCCAAACTTGAACAACTTGAAATGCTCAAAAGTGGGTGAAATCAGGAGTTTTTTAGTACTGTTATTCATCCAAATTTAACAAAACACAACTGATCATGAGCAGCAATTATGCCTTAATATGCAAATCAGAGAGCTGTGGAACAGAAATCCAACCCCGCCCTTTTATGCACAGAAATATCCACCGAGAATCTTTTTATTGTTAATTATTTCATTTGTCAGTAAATACCATGAATGCTTCTTTTGACACTTTCCATGTTCTCCTGTGAGCTCCTCACCAGTTTTTCCTCAGTTTATCCCCATTCATGGATCAGCAGAAAATTCTCTCAGATGAGGATTTTATGTGTATATATAATATATATATTATATATAATGGATTATATATAATATATATAATGGATTAAATAGTAAAGCCAAGAAGTTGTGGGGTTTACATTTAGATAAATAGATATTTCATATTTAGCAACTGGAAACCAAGAATTGGCTAACACAAAATAAAGGACTCCTGTGTCATTATGCATTAATTTGCAGCTTAATTCAAAGATTTCTGTTGTTAAATGTGCACCACACACTGTCAGGTTCAAGTAGTAGATGCATTTAGAGTTAAAAAAGCAAATCTAAAGCCACAGTGGCACCATGGAAGTGAGGAGAGCCATTCTCCAGGGAGATAAAATCCAGAGCTAGGGTGGTTTTTTTTATTTTTGGTGTTTAAATATGGCCTGGTTTGAACCCTTCAAGGCTGCCAAGAAGGGCTGTGCAGTTTCACACCAGCCCGAGCAGACGTGAAGGAAGTGGCATGTGCCACTTTGAGGGGACACTCTGGGACAGCAAGGGCTGGGCACGGCAAGCAGGAGGAGCAGCCTGGCAGCTCCAGCAGAGCCAGACCTGACAAAATTCATTCCTCCTGACCTCTTTGTTCTGCCACTGACACTCATCCAGCCTCTGCAAGGGAAAAAGAAAACCACAAAGCAAACAAAAGCTGCCTCTGCTGCTCTGCAAGGACATTTATTGGCTGGATGGCAGCTGCACCAACAGGTGGAAATGAGCTCGTGCTGCTGCACTGAGGCTCTGCTTTAATTTGGCACAAAATCCCTTGCAAATCAAGCAAATGTGGCACAGCTCATGTTTGGCTGTGTCCACAAACTCAGCCACAGCTGTTCTGGTGGCCTCACAGTGCACCAGCAGGGAAAAATAAAACACAGCCACAACTGAGTCAGCCCAAAGCTTCTCCTGTGCAGGTGAACAATGCCAGCTGTGCCAGCCTCTCCTCCCAGCAGAGCTGCTCCATCCTCTGCCCATCCTCCTCTTCCTCCACATTCTCTTCCTCTTCTGCCTTATTTGAATTTTTCCTCCATCCAGGCTCAGTCTTACCTGGCAGCAACAATAACCCTGATCATCATCTTCACTACAGAAACTGGGATTGCTGCATGATGCTCCAGGCACACAAACTCTGCTTTTTCCAGTGTCACTGCTTTCATTTCAGGCAGCGCTCCTGTGCCGAAAATTGCCATGATTGTGGCTACAGGACATGGTGGAAGGCTCTGAAATCCCCAGCTTGGGTTTAAGGATGGATTTTTGGGCTAACAGAGGATTCTTGCAGCCTCTCAGATTTCAGGAAGGATTTTTGGGCTCCCAGAGGATTCTTGCAGCCTCTCAGGTTTCAGAAAGGACTTTTGGGGTTCAGAGAGGATTCCTGCAGCCTCTGTAGTTTCAGGAAGGATTTTTTGGGCTCACAGAAGATTCTTGCAGCCTCTCAGGCTTCAGGAAGGATTTTTGGGCACACAGAGGATTCCTGCAGCCTCTCAGATTTCAGGAAGGATTTTTGGGCTCACAGAGGATTCCTGCAGCCTCTGTAATTTCAGGAAGGATTTTTGGGCTCCCAGAGGATTCTTGCAGCCTCTCAGGTTTAAGGAAGGACTTTTGGGCTCCCAAAGGATTCCTGCAGCCTCTCAGATTTCAGGAAGGATTTTTGAGCTCACAGAGGATTCTTGCAGCCTCTCAGACTTCAGGAGAATCTGTGGCACCCGGCAGAGCCTGACACTGATGTGCACCAAACCAGCTGCTGTCCCCAGAATGACGCACCAAGTGCAATCTTTAGGCAGATTTATTGCTACGTATTGATTTTTTAAATGTATTTCTATTTCAAATAAATGCATTTTAAATATCAGCTCTTGTCTGGATTCTTCTGGTTTGTATGTTACCTTGTCTTTGAACTCTCTTCTGCACTGCTCTTGCTTAGCTCAGTGCTGGGAGTTGACCTTTTATTGCAATGAGAAACAAGGCCTTGGGCAAGGCAAGTACAAAATAAATGGACCAAAGTGAAATCTGATGGATTGCTTGAGTTATAACATCAAACTGCTAATGCAAACGTTCTTCTTCATAAATCACTTCACTTTCCTAAATTTCCTCTGTGTGAGAGTAGCCTTCACCTCTCAGAGCATAATATTCACTGATGATTAACACATATTAAATATAATTGCAGCCTGCCCCTGTGAAGGGCTGGTTTAATCCTTCCAGAGGAGCTGGGAAAGTGTTAAGTTCTCATCTTCAAATAGATCCATGTCCTTCTTCTGTGACCCCAGCAAAGCACCTGGAGCTACATGGCACTGCTGTGTGTGCCTTGCAAAGGCAGCAGGGCTGGGGCAGGCTGCTAGCTGGGCACTTCCTCTCAAAGGAAAAAAGAAGAATATAAAAAAATTTAGTTGATTTTACCAGTGGATTTCTTTCTGAGCTATTGAATAAAAGCCACCCTGGTGATAAATTTCCATTGCAGGGTTGTGCCAGGTCAGATGTTTGGGCTTTATTTCATTCTTTAAGTTGCTTCCCAAAGCTGATGGGGTAGGAGAGAGGGCAGTGGCAGTGTCCAGAGAGGACATCCAGCTCCTTCCTGCACTGATCCTAAAGCTGTGGGAGCAGGGGAAGGTCCTGCTGACAGATTTACACCAAGCAAGCCCACAGGTGGGTGCTGAGAGAGCACAGGCTGCACTAATGACGTGGAAATAATAAATTGGGCTCCATCTTTTATGCTTTTCCCAGTTTAGGGAAGGGAGGGCAGCATTTATGTCACTGTTTTACAGAGGGTACCAAGCAACTTACCAAACAACTCCCTGCAGACAATTCAGACTTTTAGAGGGTTTTCATCCTTCAGGTCAGATCCTGAAAAAGCCATTGGAGACGTGGTGCAAAGGGAGCATCAGACAGGAATTTCCAGAAAGTTTCTTTCCCCAGAGGGCTCTCTGCTCAGTTCCCCTTGCAGGGATGGATTTTGAATCTCCTCACGGATCAGAGCAGCTCCCAGCAGGATTTCCCAGCTGGGAAAGCTCCAGTGCAAGGATCAGCTCTGTAGCACATCCAGCACTGCATCTCCTTCCTCTCAGCACAGAGAGGTTTCCACAACTGTAATAACTTTAATAATTAAATCCACTCCACATGTCTATATGAGTTCAGGCATTACTACCCCTGGTTTCTCCCTGCACACACTGACCAGGGTCCTGCAGTTTTCCTCTGATGATGCCACAGAGAATTGTGCTCTCACAGGCCAGACTGCTCTGAACAGCTTTGGTTGATCCATTTCATTATATCAATATATAAATGTTTGGGATCTGGCACAAGCAGCTGCCTTTTCCTGGCAGCAGGGCTATGGGGAAGCAGGCTGGGTCCTTTTAGAGCCACTGGAATAGTCACAGTTTGTACCCAGGGCCAGCACCTCACTTTGCACTGCTTCTCATCCTCCTGGAGAGGTCACTCAGCCTTTCCCCAGTGACATCTATTCCTGTTGGAGCCACCCTCAGCCCTAAACACGGGGTGTCTGCAGCCCCTAAACCCTGAGAATCCTTATTTACACCATGCAGCACTGGCTGAAACTGGGCAAGGGAACTGAAACTGTGCAAGGGAAATGAAACTGCGCAAGGGAATTGAAACTGTGCAAGGGAACTGAAACTGTGCAAAGGGAATTGAAATTGTGCAAGGGAACTGAAACTGTGCAAGGGAATTGAAACTGTGCAAGGGAATTGCAACTGTGCAAGGGAATTGAAACTGTGCAAGGGAATTGAAATCATGGAAGGGAATTGCAACTGTGCAAGGGAATTGAAATTGTGCAAGGGAATTGCAACTGTGCAAAGGAATTGAAATTGTGCAAGGGAATGAAACTGTGCAAGGGAATTGAAACTGTGCAAAGGGAATTGAAATTGTGCAAGGGAACTGAAACTGTGCAAGGGAATTGCAGCTGTGCAAGGGAATTGAAACTGCAAAGTTAGTGAAACTGTGCAAGGGAATTGAAATCATGGAAGGGAATTGCAACTGTGCAAGGGAATTGAAACTGTGCAAAGGAATTGAAATTGTGCAAAGGAATTGAAACCTTGAAAGAAAATTGAAATTGTGCAAGGGAAATGAAACTGTGCAAGGGAATTGAAAATGTGCAAAGGGAATTGCAGCTGTGCAAGGGAACTGAAACTATGCAAAGGAATTGCAACTGTGCAAGGGAATGAAACTGTGAAAAGGAATTGAATTCATGGAAGGGAATTGCAACTGTGCAAGGGAATTGAAAGTGTGCAAGGGAATTGAAACTGCAAAGTTACTGAAACTGTGCAAGGGAATTGAAACTGTGCAAGGGAATTGAAACTGTGCAAAGGAATTGAAATTGTGCAAAGGAATTGAAACCTTGGAAGAAAATTGAAATTGTGCAAGGGAATTGAAACTGTGCAAGGGAATGAAACTATGCAAAGGAATTGAAACTGTGCAAGGGAATTGAAACTGTGCAAAGGGAATTGCAGCTGTGCAAGGGAACTGAAACTATGCAAACGGAATTGCAACTGTGCAAGGGAATGAAACTGTGAAAGGGAATTGAAATCATGGAAGGGAACTGCAACTGTGCAAGGAAATTGAAAGTGTGCAAAGGAATTGAAATTGTGCAAGGGAATGAAACTGTGCAAGGGAATTGAAACCTTGGAAGGAATTGAAAGTGTGCAAGGGAATTGCAGCTGTGCAAGGGAATTGAAACTGTGCAAAGGAATTGCAACTGTGCAAGTAAATGAAACTGTGAAAGGGAATTTAATTCATGGAAGGGAATTGCAACTGTGCAAGGGAATTGAAACTGTGCAAAGGAATTGAAATTGTGCAAAGGAATTGAAAGTGTACAAGGGAATTGCAGCTGTGCAAGGGAATTGCAACTCTGCAAAGGAATTGCAACTGTGGAAGGGAATTAAAACTGTGCAAGGGAATTAAAACTGTGCAAGGGAATTGAAACCTCGGAAGGGAATTGCAGCATCAGCACTGTTGTTCCTCCAGATTTCCTCTGAACAACGAAGCCATTAATGACCTCATTAACCCAATATTCCCTTAATGCCCAGATTAGGGTTTTGCAGCCCGTGTTTGATTCTCCTGCCCAAGTGACCTCCCTTTCTGGCACACAGCTTCTTGCTTGTCATCCTGTTCTCACCTCGTGGTGTGAACACTGAGAAGAGAAAGTGGGAAACCACTGATGAAATTCTAATGAAGTGGTTGAAAACAAAATTGGACCCATTTTGTTCTGGTCACCAGTCAAACAAATTTCCCAAATTATATTTGAATTAGTTTATCTCTCTTTTCCTTTCCACAAATAAAGAGGCACACTAATAAAACTAAAGTGTGCTCCCAGGTAGGTATAGATACATTCATTCCAAGTTTTTAAGGGGTTGAATTGACAAAACAAACCAGCAGAATATATTGAAAAGCTTGGAAATCAGTTTGAGGAAATAACTCGAATAACTGAGTGCTTGCTTACAGGTACAAATCAATAAAGCCTAAAATAACTGATTTACAGCAGCTTTGAATTATTAGCTGCTGCCAGAATTGGCAGTTTAGGTAAATTTAAAGAACTCAAAGTCGTTCTCAGTCAATAGGTTTTCCTTGATGCTGGGAAACCAAAGTGCAAATCTCACCAGTAGTTAAATAAATAATGATTGGGTTTGGTTTATACACAGCAACTCCTCAAAATCACACTGGTAATATGTGATTTCCTTCTGTAGAAAGCTCATAAAGCTGACACAATAAAGTGGTTTAATCAATGTTGATTTAAGGGAAGCAAGGATTTTAGGGAGAAGAAAACACATTTTTGTGCAGGTTTAGCCCAGGAGCTACGATAAAGAAAAACGCTCATTTTATGTAAAGCCCTCTTTAAGACTGCAACAAAATAAGATTTTAAAGTTGAGGGTGAACCTCATAACAGCCAAAAAAATTAACTCCTAATTTAAAAAAAAAAAAAATCACCTTATTTTTTTACCAAAATGCAGAAGTGGAAGTGCTTGTGGTGCAGCTACTCCATGAGCGTTGGGGTTATTCACTGGCCTCTCTTAGATCTCCAAACAAAAATTAAACCCCAGATGGTTCCTCAAGAACCAGCAAAGACAATTTCTCCTCTAAAAAATGCTTAGAAAGACAGAAAAAAGATTTTTTTTTAAAATCTCCTCATTTAAGCTAATTCCTTTGGGAATTCCTCCAGGGCTGAAGTTTCCGCTGTCCAGTCCCAGCCATGCCCTCCAAACCCAAAGGGTTTTTCTTCTATCGGGGTTATTCAATAGACAGAATCCTTCAATCAGCTCCTTAGACATGTTCTCCCAAATCCCACATCATCCCCGACGTGTCTCAGGCTATTTCCATCTCTTTCCTGGATAGCTTTGGACTCTGTCAAGTCCTGGCATATACAATACATTTATTTCCTGTAATATCGGACATTTTCCTGCAGCAATTACTTTCAAAGGCATTTCAGTGTCTGCCTGGATCTCTGGTGAGTTCTGGGTTTATTAAGGTGGAAATCCAAGTGAGCTGCTGTCAGGGAACAGCAGAGTTCAGCCTGCCCTTACAGTGCAGAATTTCAATGACCACACTCAGCTAATTCCATGCTTTATTCCTGATTTAATTGGTCCTGGTAATTGACTGTCCTCCTGTACTGCTTTACCTTGTAAAGTGCTGTTACAGGTGAGTTATAATTATGATTTTTCAGCATTAAATAGAATTGCTGGTCACTGGATATTGTTTTAGCTTGTGTTAAAAATCTGCTTTCCATCAATTCCTCAGGTGAGTGAGTCGCGAAAATGTGGAATTTATTTACCTCCATAGTGCCAAAGGTGAGGGAGCGCACCTGGTGGTTCCTCCCAGCCTGAAACCTGAGTTACCTGCGACAGCTTCTCACCATCCCTGATGGAAAACAAGCTCCACACCCCTCAAAATATCCCGGGATTTACAGCAGCAGGCATTGGCAGAGCTCCTGAATGTCTGCTGAGCTCGAGGCAGGGCTCCTCCTGCCATTCCTGCTCTGCCTCTGCTTCTCAAATAGATATAAAAGGGAAAAAAAGGGGGGGAAATGCTCCACAAACAATCTGGACTGACCCCCAAGGTGTTTGGGTCCCTCAGTTTCACCTCACTGCCCCTTTTCTTCCCAAGCAAAGGGAAGAAAATTTTATCTGCCACCAGCTCCCAGATTTTGCCATTTTTGATTTTGCCATTTTTCATGGCATACATTCCTGTTCTTCACAAATTAAGATGGCAAGAGACCACAAAGTTTCATCTGGTCATAATTACCCATTAAGCAAAAAAAAAAAAAAAAACACCAGTCAATTTTTTATATTATATATTATAGCAGATATTTTTAGATTTCTTTCCAAAAGTGTCCAAAGAATTAAATGCTATCCAATGATTTGTGAGACCAAATGAGCAGCATGCAATGATTATTTTACAGCTACCTCACTGGATTAAATTCCCCTTCCCCAATAGAAGGAATTTAACAATTAAATTATTGTTTATTTTAATTTAATTTAATCAATTAAATTATTAAGTCATCATTTATTTTCACCTGGAAATGAATCACCTTCCATTCTTAGTTGGATATATATTTTAGAGGAAGCCTTGCTCATAACCTGTTTTAAGTACACTATTTTCAATTTAACACAGAATTAATTCAAGAAGACCTTTTAAGCTTCAGATAAAATAAAAACACATAAATAAGCAAAAAAAAGCAGAATATGCAGACAAACCCTCGAGGTTCTCACCCTCCAAGGGAATCTCAGGAGAAGGATTTGGGATTTGGCTGCTCTGCAAGGACACAAAGTGAGTTTGAGGATCAGTGCCACCAAGCCATGCCAGTGCTGACTGGACATTGACATTTCTCTGTGCTCTTGCTCCGAAATCAAAGCACACATTTCAATATTTTCATGTCTCCAGTAAGGTGATGTCCAAATGCTTTGCATGGACAAATTACCAGCACCCACAGCTTTAGGCTCCCAGGGCTTTTGGGTGCCTTGAATTTTCCTTTCAGTTCCACTGAGGATTGCATGTCCAGCACTCCAGCAGGAGTGGAAAATCACTTTTTTATTCACTGTTTCACCTCTTTCTTGGAAAATGGTGGAGCATACTTATGAAAATTAAGATTTTATTTAACCTGTGAAAATTAGCTTTTCTTTTTAACCCCTTTGCTGCCTTTGCTGTTGGGAAATAAAGCCAGATGTATTTGAGGGCAGCATTGTGAACAATTACCCAGATACCAGCACAGGGTCAGCCTGTTCCTCCTCCACTTGCTGCAGATCATTCCCTCATTTTCTCTGGCCACGTTCTCTTAGTCCTGTATTATTTTCCAGCCCTTGGAGAGCATTTCCTGCAGTCTCCCTTTCAGAGGTGCAGAGTTTTTCTCCCTTGGTGCTCCAGCCTGACCTCGGTGCCTCGTGCAGCCCTCCGAGACACACGTGGCTGCTCAGAGCTGGTTAATTGAAGCCTGCAGGTCCCTTCTCAGCATCCTCATTCAGCTCTTTTGGCTGCTTCTGGAGGAGACTGAACTCCGTGGCCTTCATTTTCCAAAAGCCTCCAATCTCCTAATTAGGCACACGATGTGAGAAGCCGGAATTTCACAAAATCCATCAACACTTGAGCACTGACCTTCTGAAACTCTACCCATCAGCTCCAAGGCTTTAGGGTTTATAATTTTTTTTTAATCTAGCTCTTATTTTTGTAGCAAAATCCTGATACAGTTGGGCAGCAGAGGTACTGTGATTTTTCAGGTATTTTTGCAATTACACACAAAGATTTCAAGTCTAGACACAGCTTTATTCTCTGTACAACATTTTTTATACCATTAATTGTACAGACAGAACTTAACACTGGCTGTGAAGAAACACAATTAAAATCACTCCTGGGATAACACAAATGAGTGCTTGTCAGCACACAAAGCATGAGGCATTTAGGGAGAGAGACAATAATTAGAATTAATATAAGAATGCAGAATATGTGAAAGGAGTGAACCATCTGCTTGGAACAAAGATGGAATGGAACAATGAGAAACCTTCTGAGAAAGAGGGATATTCAGAAGGCTAAAAAAGAGGGTTATATTGCCCTATTAGATTTTACCACCACCCCAGAAGGGGTTGTTGTAACCTGGGAACCAAACATTACATTCTGTCTGACTGATGAACCCTGCTTGGCTTTGATAAGGAAGAAGTGTGACTGCAGTTTCTTGGGAAAGAATGGGAAACTGAGTTACCCAAAGAGCCAATTTTAATAATCTGTAGCTGAATGAGCTGTGGAGTGAGGCAGCAGCACTGCTTCAGTGCCTCAGTGGGGTCAAGAGAAGGAAACCACTGTGAGCAAAAAGCACATGGATGAGTTTTCTTAACTCCAATGATGCCTTGGGAAGGCTGAGCTAGAACAGAGGCTGGGCAGAGGTCAAGAATAAAGCAAGGATTTATTAAAAGGATCTCCTCCATGGATCCACTCTTGGGCTGCACCCAAGATGAACCAAAATGGGCACAAAATGAACCCAAGATGACCCAAAATGGCCCCAAAATGCACGGCCGGGCACGGGGTCTGTCCCTGGGATCAGTTCTGCTCCATTTGCACCTTGCAGTTCATTGTCCCATCCCAGCTTTAGCCCCTGCAGTCCCACCCTGCTTGTTTTTCTCTCTCCAGCCCACGGGGTTTGTGCTCCTGGGCTGAGATTGGGATCATTTGTCCTTGGTGCCCAGCTGGAGCAGGAATTGTTTTGTCTCCCTGCTCTGAGCACAGAGCTCTCCATGCCCTCATAGGAACCCAGACCCACACACTAAAGCAGCACAGAACCTGAAAATATAAAAGCCAAACCTGAGGCATCACCAAGTTGGATCAAAAAGCAAATTACCCTTGGAGAGGAATCTTTCTTGTCACCAGAAATGCCTGCAGAGTGCAGCTGTGCAAAGATTCTCCTTTATAACAGGGAACATCTGCCTCAAGGCAGAGCAAGAGCAAATCCAAACCTGCAGCATTCAACATGGACACTTCTCCCAAACAACTGCACTTGGAGGTGTTTACACATGAAAAATGCAACTGGCACTGCTCCTGAGGGTGTAAAAAGAGGGGCTGCAGGAGCTGAGCTGGAGGAGGCAGGTGGGCTTTGGAGGGTAAGGGATGGCTGCTCACCAATCCTGGATGAGATGAGGACATGACAAACCCCTGATCACACTGCTGATTCCTGTCCCTGAGCTAACGGTCCCCTCCTGCCTTATTAGATTGATATCTGGGGAGAAAAACTTGCTGCCTGTGTGTTTTTCAGGGCTAGACAACCCTCGCTCTACATGCTTGAAATTAGCACATCAAGGCAGGCAAAATTAATTAGCAATTTGGGGCTTCAGCTGGGAAAGGCAGCTTGACCTCAGCTGGCTGTTCTGAAGAGGTCAGTTCTATGTGACCGTGGTCACACAGACCTCAGACACTGTGGGAAGAGATCCCTGGATTTCTCCTGGGCTTGGCAGTGCTAATTCAAACCCCAAAAATCACCAGGAATAGTGCATTCTGTTTATTGGTCCCCCACCTACACAGGTTATACTCATCCCCTTCCACTCTGTGCTCCTTGCCTATCAAACAAGAATAATTCCCCACTGGTGAATAGTAAAGTTTAATTAACATTTATGAACTACTGCCTAATGTTCATGTGGAATTAAACAGAAAGGACTAATAATGGAGAGAATATACAATTCCAAACAAAGCTGAATGCAAAATGTAGGGCATGCAGTCATGAATCTCATTTTCCGCTTATGCCTGGCACAATTTAAAGGACATTTTTAGCCTGCTCTGTGTGGAGGAGGACAAATACTATGCAGCTTTAAATAAATATGTGTTTTTAAAAGAGGTGTCTGTGGGACCAGCTGGGATGTTATCCAAGGAGGATAGAGTGGGTTTCTTTATTCTTTCATATCACTTTATTTCTTCATTTTCTTTTTCAATAATGTTTTGTTTTGTTTCTTTTCCCCACAGTCTGTGCTGGTCTCTCAGCCCACAAAGCTTTGCTCAAGTCCAAAGGGCTGGACTTGATGAGCTGGACAATTCCTGCATGTGAAATACCCAGACCAGCACAAAGCCCCGTGCCCAGGTCTGGAACACAAACGCATCAGGACAGATCCCAAACTCGGAACCACAGGAACCAAATGTGGGATCCAAGATCTGCCTGCTGCTTAGCAGCACTGCCCTGGTGTCACCCAAATGGTGATTCCAGCACCAGAGATCTGCACGGGGACCATCTGATCTGGCTGCCAACAAAACCCCACAGCTCCATTCCATGCTGGCTCTGACAGCGCCGCGGGCAAGGAGCTCGTTTGTGTCCTGAGAATGTACCTGGGAATTAGAGCAATAATCTGCTGAAATTGTCAAATTCTGACCTCACAGATGGAAAGGGAGGTGGCCACAACCCAATGGGGTTTGCAGGGCAGATATCAGAGCCCCGTTGGGAGGGGATGGGACAGGGTGGGCAAGGAGCTGTTCTTTCCCTTAGACATTCTTTCCCTTAGCCATTCTTTGCTTTTCTCATGCAACACTTAGCTCTCATATTCTATATTTTTACCCTTTTCATATTCTGTATTTTTACCCTTTTCATATTCTATATATTTTTACCCTTTTCAATTCTATATATTTTTACCCTTTCTCTGTATGAATATATTAAGTTGCAGAGTGCCAACAGTTTTTCTTTTCTTCCCCGAGGATGTCATAGTCTGTTTTCTTCATTAAACAGCAAAACTGAAAAACCTTTTAGATATAAAATCCAAACTAAGTTGCTTAATGAGACAAAAAAGCTTGAATATTTCATATCAAATATATGTTCCAATTAAACAAATAAATTACATTAAATTTTGTCTTTTAACTGGAAAGAACTTATTTCATTCAACATCAACTTCTTATGTAGTGTGAAAAAGGAAACAGAAGGCCACATTTCATCCTGTATTGCAGACCTTTGAGTGTGGAAAATACTTGATGAGGCTGGAAACAAATTCTGCTTGAGGCATCCACCCAAGAAGAGTGTTCTTGTCATTAGGCTAAAGAAATTCCTGGGTGCTGCTGAACAGATTGAACACAACAAGGAACAGAAGAGGAAATGAAGAGAAAATGTTCTCCACCTCTGGGTTTTCCCAATCAATCCCCAACTTGATTCTGAATATCTTTCATTGTGTTAAAACCTGAAAATCTGTCCTTTTCACATCAACATTCTTCCACTCATAATTAAACAAAAAGACAACTCTTGGCTCCCTGAACACTATAAAATAGGCCAGAACCATTGTCCCTCTCTAATCCTAAACTTCTGCAGCCAAAAGGCTTAAAGCAAAAAAAAAAAAAAAAAAAAAAAAAGCTCTTCTACAATTTTTTAACAAATCCTGCTGCTCATACAGACATTAGCATACCTGAACTTACACTTGGAACATAAACAATCCCTTCTGGTCTTGGATGTTCTCCTAGTTTTCCAGCCTATGAAAAATCCAGCATTAAACTCATCTGATAAATGCTTCCTTAAATATTTATTTCCTGGATTTTCTCACTGGCCCAGCACAAATCTTCCCTTGTGTATTTTTCAGCTATTCCAAAGCTGTCAAATACAAATCTGTCCCTAAACAAGCACGTGGCAGAAGTCAACTGTTTAGTGGCCATGAAAGATATAAAGGAAATACTGGAGCAGCTGTGCCCCAGCTGGAACACAGCTTCAGCAGGTATTAATGACAAAAATGGCAATTTTGGGGTAGTGCTAGCTTGACTCTGCCAGATTGGAAAGGCTGACCTCAGGATGGCAGCTTTGGGAAAAAAGGAAGCTGTCTGTGATGGCCTTGCAACAGGAAAAATGTCATAAACTTGATAGTTATTTCTAGGAGAATAGCTGTGGGAGTAAATTATTTTATGGGATTTTCATGGAGTCACAGAATGGTTTGGAAGGAACCTCAAAGATCATGGAGTTCCAAACTCCCAACAAAAAACCAACAACAAAACAAACCAAAGGAAATCAGTTGGTGGAATTCACCATTATTACAGCCCTGCTGAGTTTCATACACATACAGGAAAATTTAATAATCACTCCTCTAATGAATAATAATGAAATTAATAATGAATTGAAGAATTATTTCACATTGGCTTGTGTAAAAGCAAGTTTTGTGCACTGATTCCCCATCAATAATCAACACCATTCACAACAGCCTGGTCCTTTGGTCAAACAGGAGCCCAGAGCTCCCACCAGCAGCAAGGCTTCCCTGTTTTCTCCTTTATAAAATTAAGTTTAAATAAAATAATAAACTTATTATTAAATAAATAAATAAAATAATTATTAATGAAAATATAATAATAATTTTTTATTAAATAAAATCGCCTTGAAACTCAGCTCCCCACAATGTGTTTAGGTTATACTGCATGAATTAAGAATCTGAGAACTTGAGAAAAGCCAACCAAGTGATTCTGAATTTATTTACAGTGAGCTTCAGTGAATGCCTGGATCTGTAATTAATAATCCACTCAGGACAAAGAACCCCGTGTGCCTCTTACCCCCAGGAGAGAAAAGCAAGGACCATGCAAAAGGCCTCTGCTTTAACTTGCTAAGTTACAATTTTATAATTTTATAATTTAAAGAAGAATCTAAGGGTTGATTCTCAAATCATTAACAATGAGAGCTGGAAACTGCTAAGGTGTTTTTTATGTAGTGTTCATCTAAATATAAAGGTTTATACATCACTGCTATCCTCCTCAGGACATCACAGAGAGGAACCCTGACCCTGCCATGGAGGTCTGGCACACCTTTTTATGACTTCAGGAGTTCAAAGCTCAGCTGGAATTTCCTTCCCTACCTTTCCCCATTCATTCCATCTTCTTCCAGCCTTAGACTCTGCCTGTAGCCAAAGCAGCCCTGCTGCTTTTACTCTCCCATCCCTGAAGGTTTCCTGCTCTCACAGGTGTCCCCTCAATACTGCAACAGGTGAAAGTGAGGAATCAGGGAGGGATTTATCCAAAATTCCTCTATGCACTGCACACACTGCTGCTGAGCACTGAAATGTGGGCAGCCTCTGCCTCGCCAGCCAACTCCTAAATAACACAAGAACAAACTCTGGAGGATTGTACAGTCTCTGATCAAATTTAAAATAGATTGCTGGGATAAATACTGGAGGCAGTGATGGGACTTTAAATCATCAAACCATCAAAGCAATCTAAAAATAACCAACTGCAGCTTGCAGCCACTCCATTTCAATTTATAGCTGAAATAATTGAGGGGTCCAATTATTTCCAGGTTGCATGTTTGATTTCCTGCTCTTCACACTGTTGTAGCTCTTGTGACATTTTATAGCAGAAGAAAGGAGCCCTGCCCATCTCTCCTTTACTTAAAGGAGCAGTAAAAGGAGAGCCTCTGGTGTTTAAACCTACAAAAGCCCTGGCTTGTTCTGTTGTAGCAGTTGGAGATTTTGGGAAATGAGGCAGGGTAGAGGGATTTTTACAGAGATTTGCTGTTAACTGGGTTTTTTCTGCCATAGTGCAATAGCCCAGCTTTGCAGGGGGAAGTGCTGGGCTTGAAACGTGAGGATTGCAGGGGTCTGAGTTCTGCTTCAGCAGCCCCAGCACTTGAGAGGGGAGATGTGGCCAAAATATTTCCCTACAACTCAGAGCACCCAGGCTCCTGTCCCATGGGGCTCTTCTGAGTCCTACAACACCTCTGCATTGCCAAACCATAGAAAGAATGTAGTTAGCAGTGAATAAACCTTGAACATGAACATGAATAAAATTAATATCATCAGTTCATGACCTGTGTCCCTCAGACACTAAACCACCTCCACTAATTCCATTGAAAAAAACAAAATCTCACCAGTTCTACAGAAGGTCCCCAATTTCTAAATCACTTTGTCCTCTATATTGTTTTTTTAGAGAGGAAGAAAATCCAAACAGCAGGTTTGGAAAATCTGCAGGTCCAGCAAGGTGTTTTTTTCACCTCACCCAGACCCACAGAGTTCATTAGAGGAAAGGAGATGCCACACAGACCCCACAGGATGCCAAGAAAGAATTTGAGTGCAACAGGTGGAATGTGATTCCAGAGGTTTTGGATGCTCTACATGGCAAACAACACATCCTCCTGATGGCTCAGGTTTTGGCTTTTATATTTTCAGGTTCTGTGCTGCTTTAGTGTGTGGGTCTGGCTCCATATGAGGGGATGGTGAGCTTTGTTTCCCTCAGAGCAGGGAGACAAAACAATTCCTGCTCCAGCTGGGCACCAAGGACAAATGATCCCAATCTCAGCCCAGGAGCACAAACCCCGTGGGCTGGAGAGAGAAAAACAAGCAGGGTGGGACTGCAGGGGCTAAAGCTGGAATGGGACAATGAACTGCAAGGTGCAAATGGAGCAGAACTGATCCCAGGGACAGACCCTATGACTGGTTGTGCATTTTGGGGCCATTTTGGTTCATCTTGGGTGCAGCCCTGGCTGGGCTCTTGTGTAGCCCAAGGTGGATCCATGGAGGAGATCCTTTGAATAAATCCCTGCTTTAACTCTGCCCAGCCTCTTTTCTAGCTCAGCCTTCCCAAGGCATCATCACAGGTGCTGCTTTTTCTTTTCTTTGGGACAAGGGTCTGGTTTTCTGCTCCCTTTGCTGATTGTGGCAGTGATGTTCCCCTGCCCATTGTCTGTCACGGAGCAGAACCTGCTCCTGCCAGTGCCCTGCCCTTGCACAGGGCTGGCAGCCACAGCCTCATCAGGGATTCAGCTGGAGAAATGCACATCTCTCTTATCTCTGGACAGCTGCTGATAAGGCATCTTGTTCCCCTTGTTGTCTACAGCACAGCTCCTAATTTGGGATTATTTTTCCTCTGTACTACCAAATACCAAAAAAAAAAACTTGCTGAGGTTTCAGTTGTGCCTCTTGGCACCATGTTGGCACATTTTATTGGGGGAGCATGACAGAAATTAGAGTTGAAACTCATGCAAACAAAACCACCTTCGTCCTTCCTTGCACTAGCTTCTCATGCCAATATTTAGATCATTAGGGATCCTGTCTTATTCAGAAATCACAAATCACAGCTAAAATGAAGCTGATTTAAGCCCCTGCAGCCCTTTTCCCCAGACCTTGAAGTCAAGCCTTTAAGATAAATGCTTTTCCCGACTTGGGCAATTCTGCACCACTTCTACACCTCCCAGCCAAGGCAGCAGCAAAACCATCAGCTCTGAATTTTGTCTGAAGCCCAGCACAGCCTATCTGTTGCAAGATTCAGCTGAGAACATTTCCCTGGAGTGTAATTCCCATCCGTGCCCTACACCTTCCCAGTTTATTACCATCACTGCAGCAGCTCTGCCCTGCCCGTTGCGTGCAGGGCTCAGGCTAATGGGATGTGTCACATTGCACAGCAGTGCTGCTGTGTGCTCAGAATGTGCACAAATAAACCTAAAGAGAGGCCCTGAATCAGGACACTGCTGCAGGGCCAGCCAGGATGGGTTTCAGACCCTCCATGCTGTCAGGGGCTGCAGGAGCACCAAGGAGATGGCTCACGTTAACAGCACTGGACAAGCCATTTTCTGGCTGCTCCTTGAGCCATCCATCACGGGGCTGTTGTGTCAGGGCTAAATCAGAGCTGATCCTCTCGGCATTCTGAGCCCTCTGAGTTGTTGGCATCTCCAACGTGTAATTGCACACAGGAAAGTGTCAGGGCTGGGGTTTTTCTGTGCCAGAGGTGAGCGTGGATGAACACAAACCCAGAGCACATTTGGAACAGGACACCTGTAAATACACACCAGAGTGACTTTGCCTTCAGCTGCACCTGCCTCCATGGACTCAAAAAATACCTTGATCTAATGAATCACTCCCAAAAGCTTTGCTGCAAGGGAAAACAATCTTCCAAGAACTTCAGACTCTGACATGAACTCCTAGAAATTACATCTTCAGGAACTCTCCTTTTGGGGCTGCTGGTGAGGAGATGCAGCTTTCATTAGCTCTGCCCCATAAGCAAGACAGGAATAGTCTTATTTCTTATAATAAAGAAATAAGAATATGAAATAGTATTTATAGACAGATAGATAGATAGATAGACAGATAGATAGAAAAAACATATATCTATATCTATATAAATATATATTATATCAATATATAAATATATATCATATCTATATATCTTATATCTATATAGATATTTAGAATATAAGATATATAGATATATAGATATATATCATCTTTTATATATAGTCTTATATCTATAATAGAAAGAAATAATAACTAATAAGAAGGAAAAATAAGAAAGTCTTCTTTCTTATAAGAAAGAACTTCTTTCTTGCTCTATGATCATGTTGTTCCAGCGAGTATAAAGACAGAAATATTTGTCATTTTCTTGTCTTTTCTCCCTCACTCCACATTTGAGTATTTAAAAATTCAAGTCATCTTTTGTGCAGTGCTTAGATCTGTGTAAATAGCCTTGCTAATTATTCACTTTATCCATGTCCAAGCAGAGCCCATTAACCCTTCAAAGGGCAGGAGCCTCTCAGTGCTCTGCCAATGTGATAACACATTTTAGGAGAAGCTTGTTCTAAAATAAATTTGAGAAAGGTAAATCCCAGACTGATTTGTAATTGCTTTATTCAAGATACCACAAGACATTTAAACAGCTTTAATATATGGCACAGATGTGCTGAATGTCTGCTTGTGTAGAGTCTGAGAACTGAAATAAAGAATAAACAGTGAGTGCTGGGTGACACTGTGGGGCCAGTGCAGAATCTTCTAGAACAGGAGCAGCTCTGAGCCAAATGTTCACTGCCCAGATAGGGTTAAACAGGTTTGTGATGATCAAAGGACACTTCCCACCCAGGCTATAAAACATGTAGAATGAACGTATACAGGAGAGCAAGATTCATCCAAGCAACAGAAACATAGATCTCCATCAACAAAAAAGGAGACAAAGCAGCAGGCTACAAATATATTATCCAGTGGATGGTTTAGTGCAGCATGCAAGAGGAAGAACACTTTATTCATAACTATTGATTGGAAATGAAAATTAAGAAGAAAGTATCTGAAGGAAAAAATTAGTTTCAAGGCTAATCCTTCCTGAAGGTCTTTTTCCTGTTCATTCTCTGGCTTGTATATTGCTTTCCTCTACACCAACTCTTCCCCAAAACTACTGTTTTTTGGGAGGATCTGACGGTTTAAAAGTTGTATTTGACTTTAAAAAGATCCAAAGTAGTTAGGTAGCTTCAAAAATGTGACACGTTTGGATATCGGTTTGGTTTTTTTTCATATTTAAATCACAACAGCAGCATCAGGGCCCTGTGGCCAACAGCAACCTGATGGCCTCACCTGGAAAAGGCCAAGGTTTTTTGGGAGGATCTGAGGTTTTAAAAGTTGTATTTGGCTTTAAAAATATCAAAAATAGTTAGGCATCTTCAAAAGTGTGACACATGTGGATACAGAGGGTTTTATTTAATATTTAAATCACAACAACAGCAGCATCAGGGCCCTGTGACCAAAAGTAATCTCTGCCTCAGCTCTGAGGGCCTAACCTGGAAAAGGCCAAGGATTTTGGGAGGATCTGAGGTTTTAAACTTATATTTGACTTTATAAAGATCCAAACTAGTTAGGCAGCTTCAAAAGTGTGACACATTTGGATACAGAGGTTTTTTTCATATTTAAATCAAAACAGCAGCATCAGGGCCTGTGACCACCAGCAATTTCTGCCTCAGCCCTGAAGGCCTCATCTGGAGAAGGCCAAGGGGTGAATTTTGTGTAAATAAATCGTGATTCCAACCCATTTGAAAACATGCCCTGTAAAAATCAGTCTCCAGAAAAAGCTTGTTCCTGGTGAGAAGCTCAGATTTGTTGGAGAAAATTGCTCCGTGGGGGGAATCATTTCCCACCTTGGCAGGGCCAGGCTGGCAGCGCTGCTCCATCCCTCAGAGCATTTCCCTGCCAGGAGTGATGTGTGCACTCAGGGAAACAAATGGGCTGAGAAAATACCACATTTGGGAAAATAACCAAGTTTTTGTGGATGGAAGCTGTGCAGCAATTTCCCAGCAAGTCTTCCCAAAGGAAAAGAGCAAAGTGGAAACCACTGCAGAGATCCCCGCATGATTTGTTCAGTGCCAGCTGTTTGGTATGGATTTTTAAAGGTAGTTTGCCTGTTTTTTGGGGTTTTCTGAGCCACCCTAACAGGCCAGTGAAAGAAAGTGCACGGAGGATGTTGCTGCTGTTTATTTTGAGGCATTTTGGGATGGAAGCAATAGTGAATGGGGCTGGAGGTGGTGATGTGGAGGGCTGGGGAGCAGGTCAGAGCAGGGGCTCCTTGTGTGCCAAACCAAAAACAAAAGCAAACTGGGACACACTGGTACCCAGCACTCCAGCATCTCTGCTCCCTCAGCACATGTGGGAGCTGAGACCTGTGGAAAATCAGATCCTTTTTTGTTTTAAAAAAGGCTTTTTTGCTGTCCAGCTCTTATGGAGCAGGGACCTCTCAATCTGCTGGCAGCTACAAATACAAAATATCTATGAATTACAGGTACTACTGACAACACTAAATACTAATAAACTGTTCTAGAATAACTCAGAACATGCTTCAAAATTATTATTGGGCCAACATTCACCCTTCTGCCTCTTCTCCTGTCTGCATGCCCCATTTTTTGTATGAGTGGTCCCCAAAGGGTGGCTCTGTACACAGTGAGTGCACCTACAGGAACTGCATTTTTCTGGAAGCAAGCCAGGCAGATATCATGCAGAAAGGTAACATTTCATAATTATTATTTAACTGCCACTTTTAGCTCTAGTCCCCTCCAGACTGAAGGCAATGCTTTTCCAACCAGGCAGCAGCAATTTCTCCAGCCAAGCACCATTCACCAATAGACTTGATTATCAAGAGATCATCAGATGCTCTTTGTGAAGCATTCATCCCCAAAAAACAGCTGAAATGGAGGCAAAATTCACTCAATTCACTTTGGCTGCTGCTGGGTCACCTTTGCCTTTGAGGAAAGGACTCCAGTGACACTTCACTGACACAGATCCATAAAGCCAAGCTTAAGGAAGGGAGAGGAAAATGAAATATCAGTACCTTTCTACCCACAGCCCTGCAAAGGGACTTTGCAGCACCCAGAGGATAAAAAATTCAATCCCTAATGAAGCCAGAGCTTGTCAAAAGAGTGTCCTGTCCCTGAGGCTCTCTGTGATCAGGAGCTGCGTGGTTCATGCCAAGTGGAAGAGTTTTCACAAAAGAGAAGAGCCAAAAAGCCTCTTTGGAAGGTGAGGAGATGCTGGTTGGCACACCCTGAGACAGAGGGAGGAGCTCAGTCCTGGTCTCTCACATTATGGATGAGCCAAGAGATAGATTACTCCTAAAATTAAAAAAAAAAAAAAAGAAAAAAAAAAAAAAATAGAAATAGAGAGCTACTACTCAGTTTTGTAAATTATACTGAAATCTACCTTGTTCATATCTTTCTGTGTTCCTCCTCGGATCTAAATGGAAATGTTCATTTGAGAATTTCATTTGAGGGGGATGAATTTAACAGACACTGAGCCCCCTTCTAGGAGAGAAGGAGAAGCCCTCAAGGTCCAGTCTGTCCCTACCTGCCTCAAAGCAAGGTGTCCCCCATAATTCCTCAATAAAATAAGGAGTAAGAGGGAATGAACTGCTTTTTCAGAGATGTTTTCCTGCAAGAAGGAGCAGTAACAGCATTAACCTCAAGGCTGATGCTCCTGTGCTGATGAGGAGAGGAAAAGCACTGAAAGGTTGAGGTCCAAACCCTCCCATGGATTGGGGCACAAAAAGCAGCAGCAAAGAGCAACTCCAGTGCCAGGGCTCCAGAGGCACTTGCTCATTTTCCAGGAAAACAGCTTGGTTGGAACGCTGAGTTCTGCTTTATTTATGTCTGGAACGAAGCAAGTTAACTTTGCTGACATTGGGGTATCAGTCAGAGCTCCCTCACAAAGTGTGACCCTGCTGGGGATGGGTTTAACCAAAATATCAGCATTTCCAGCCCTTCTGAGTGCACAGTCACAGCACCAGCATGCCCTGCAGATGGAAATGTCACCCTAATCCATTACTCATGTCCCTAACCTTTTGCTATCCAACAAATAAAAATATTAGGGCCTTATTTTACAACCCTTACCTTTCTTAAAAGTATTTAAAAATATTTCTTATTTCTTTCAGTAAGAATATTTTTCTTTAAAACCAGGCACTTAATTATTCTTAGGCACCAATCTCCCAGCATGTCACCCTAGACAGGACTGCCTCAACACAGTGGATTTTATTCCAGTTTGTGAAATAATCCCAGCCATTTCCTGCCTCTTCTTGCTTGATTCCAATTTTTACAGGTAATTCTGCACCTGCTATGAGGCATTTTTTAGTTTGGTTATAAATGGATAATTTTGTGAATAAATTAGTGAAAAGTTTCCCAAACAGCTCGAATGACCACATCACAGGCAAATTTCACTGCTGACACTCTCTGGGAAAACATCCCTTCAACTCTTGGCTGCAGGAGGTCACTTTTTGTTCTCAACTCTCGGGATTAACTTGCAAAAGAAGCATCTGAGTAAAAAAACTCAAGATCATATCATTTATAGTAATTAAAATCCTGTTTTTTCTTTATTTTCTCACCTTCCCCTCATGCACTCTGCAGCCAAACAAACTTTCCCCCATTTCTGGAAGGAATGAGAAGAGATTTGCTTCTCCAGGCTGAGACACCCAGAATATGTTTTGACTGCTGCTCAAATTTACATTTCCTTGGGGAACTCATGAGCCAGGTTAGTGAAGTCACCTTTAAAAACTAAACAAGCAAAAAAACACCACACAAAATGCAAAAAACCCCCAATATTAAAAAAAAAAAATCCAAAACCCAATCCCAGGTATAACTCAGAAGTTTGCACAAGACAAATGAAGGCATTGAGCTCACTCCAGCTCTTGCAATTAAGGGGTCAATTTTTGATGCCCAAAGTCATTCCCAGCCCCTCACCTTTACCCAGCTGCCCAAAATTCCCTTCCATGGTGGAAATTTGACTGCATTCACTGCCAGTGACAGCAAAAACAGAGCAAAGTGAATTTTCCTTAAGAAAGGCAAGAGCCTGGTTCAGACAAACAAGTTTTAAACATCACTGATAGTTTTTTGATCTGTTTTCTATCAGACTCCATTAATTCCATAAATTTGTGTCTTTTTACCCAAAATAACAACTTTCCCCAAATAATCCCCAAACCAATGCCTCCTAAAAAGATCAGGGGAGGCAGGAACTGCTGGTGGAATTCAGTTTAAACTCAGGATTATTCTGAGCTACAGCAAAACTGAGTGGTTTCAGGTAAAGGATCACCTCATTAAGCCTTAATGAAGAACTGTGGAAAGCCAGTTATTAGGAAATTATTTCCTGCTGCTTTATTCTCTAGTAAAGTTCAATAATTAGAAATGTTGTAAATCTCCTTTATTTTAATACTCTGATAGTGATAGGGCCATAATGACTCTTCTTAAAGAGAAAACCAAGCAAGGGCAATTAAAAACCTTTCCCCAGAACAGGAAGGGGCTGCAGATATTTGAATATATTGGTTTAAAACACAGCAGGATTGCCAAGAGAAACATTCCCAAACATCTTCTGGTAAACAAATCATTTGCTCATTTATTCTTTGAAACACACACACTGTTTGGGAGCTGCCTGACATCCAGTGTAGCAAAGATTAAATCCATCAAGTTAAATCCATGCAGCGGCCAATAAATTGTGCAATTGATCCTTAAGAAACTCTAGATTGATTTTCTATTTATTTACTCACACACTTCTTCTTAGTATTGTCTCCTTGGCACCTCTGTAAATTAATTCCCTGCTGATTTGCATTTTATATGCCAGTAAATTCTGAAACCCAGAGGCTTTGGGGTTTTTAATCCCCTGGCATGCTCCAAGCTGATGCACTCCAGGTGATGCTGTCTGCTTCACCAGGCAAAGCTCAGCTTGGAAAATGAGGGACATGGATTTTGGCAGGGCCAGAGCCACGGAATTCTGCAGTGGGAAAAGCAGAACTCGCATTTCCCATGCTCTTGCATGACACATAAATATTTCTATTTTGTGCACCTTGATGAATAATTATTCTAATTTTTTTTAATTTTATTTTTTTAAGTGAGCAGGAGAGGTTGTGCATGAGGAAAGATGTGCTGGATATTCTAATCAGGCTACCATGGGGGGGAAAAACCACAAATCTGAAGGAGCAGATCTCCTCCAGGCGATTTTGCAAGTTGAAAAACTCATTGCAATGTCAGTTCTTGAACAGTCAAAGCCTTTCAGCTCAGCATTAATCAGGATATATTTTAATCAAGGAGAAATAAGTAGCCAGGAAATAAATCTGAAAATGAAGCAATAGCAGCAGATTTACAAGTAAAATTATTTCATGAAAATAAATTAATTTGTGTTGGGTGTCTTTCAGCCATCAGCTTGTGGGGGCTTTTTAGGCTTTTTTCTAAGTAAAGCATCTTGGTAAACATAGACTGAATATTTTTATATTTCTGCTTCTGATCACTTGACTAATTAAAGGAAGACACGTTACTTTTTGATGTGCATAATTAACATGTATCATCTTTATTATCCTCAAGATCAGGGTCAAATTAAACTGAAAGGAGCAGAGAGAATATATTGGACTAAAAACCACTTTTAGAAGACACCAAGGACACACCACTATGGGATGGTTCAGCTCCTTGGGATGGGAAACGTCTGTTTTAATGGGAAAAAACCATACATTTGGCATTGTACTTTTGTTTATAAAGATAATTTTCTACTGCACACTCAGACTCAGAGCAGAGGCTTTAGCAGGAAGGATTCAGAGCAAGACAAGATGAACTTTTCATTCTTACTCTGGAGCTGAAGGATGACACTTTCCTTGGCCATCCTGCTTTCAGGAAACACAAAATTTCCAGCTCAAGGGTGTAGAGATTCTTTGGAATGTGCCAAAATACATCACTGAAATGTCCTGGTCAATACATGCAGGTTCATCAGGGTGCCCCTCAAAATGCTCACTTTTGAAATACTGAATGTGAATGAAAACAGTTCCACAACTTACAGTGAAATAGGAAAAGAGGAGAAAAGTTTATGTTGTTAGACAATGCAGACCATTGGGAATTTGCTCCATAATTTCCATTAAAAAAATTATATATATTTATATATGTATATTATATATATTTTATACATATATATAGTGTGAATTTAGTGATGAAGAAGAAGGGAGAAAAAGAACTCCAGGGAGCAGAATAAATAAATTTATGACACAAAATAAGTAAAGGGGAAGAGTTTATCTCTTAAATTCTCCAGGTGTCATGTTCAAGCTGTCCACAAGAGAGCCAACCATCATTGCTTTTGTTTATAAATGGGAAAACAAGCGTTCCAACAGAGAGAAAATCAGGAACCAGCTCCCTACAGCCCAGCCATTTTGAGTGTTATTTAAAATAAAACTCATTTTTATACATGAATTCTCACATCAGAGACATTGCTCCATCAGCAGGATTATTCCCTGGCATGTGCACATGAATATTCCCATTTATTCCCTCCTTTTCACAGGTGTTTCACAGGTAACAGTTACAGTTCCCTCCTTCTTAAACCCCAATATGTCCCAACATGAAAAACACAAACATCTGTTAAAAGCAGCTCCTCTTTATGAGTTCCTCCAAGAATTTTTTCTAATATCTGATATATCCATATCCCCTTCCTTCAGAGGATTAATCACGCTCTGAAGTGGCAGAATCCACCATCCTTGTGGTCACCTTGGCTCTCAGCTGAGCTGGATCACAGACACTCCACTTCTATTCCATATAACACACACATCTATTTATTTTCAGAAGTTATCAGAGCTTTACTAGAGTTGCTTCCTTGCTGTCACAAGTCCAATATTTCATTTATCTCCTCAAAAGGAAGGACTAAATTTGGAAGATTAAGTCCTAACCCATAACTCTGAATGCTCTGTAATTATTCCACACACTGGATCACTACAGAAGACCAAAAATATTCTGCTGCATTTTAATATCCATAGCATTAGAGGACACATGGCAATTGTTGTTTTCTTATATGTGTAAAATAACAGCACCAACATGCAAAAGAAGCAATCTTGCTGGTGGGAGGTGTGAAATCCTACAAATGTGGGTGAGTTTACCCAAATAAAAATGGATTTTTAGTGTCTTTCAGTAGCTGCAAACACATAATTCTCTCCATTTATTTTGATTACATACATTATTCAGATACACCATTCCTGTCTGCCCAATTTTCAGGAAGATCCAAAGAAAATGAGAGGGCAGGAGAAACCAACAATCAATGACAGGAAATCCCAAAGCATCACCACTTTCTTTCTGTGTCTCTGAAATCCAAACACCTCCTTTTTAAATTTCTTTAATGCTTATAACATCATCAGAGTTTTGCTCTCAGCTCAGACTGGACTTTATTGTGAAACAGAGAATTTTATTTCCAGAGAAGGGAGGGGTAGAACAGATAAACACAAAAGGAGCTGCGTGTTAGTAAAGAGTCTTTGAGATTCAGCAGCTTCTCATTATTTTCTGAACCAGAAACACTTTAAAAAAATGAAAAAAAAATGAAGAGGAAGAGGAAATAAATTTACTATAAATAAGTAGAAAGCACTGTTAACCAACACTCTCCACATTGTATAATTATATAAAGCAATTACTAATTCTGTCATTGCTTGAAGTAAAATACTGAATATTGCCATGAAGTTATAATAAATGAAGTTATAATAAATGAAGTGAGAGCCACAGAAAGAACTGAAACAACCTTTGACCAGGGAAACTGGAAATGTAGTGCTCCTCATATATTGAAATTAAAATTTCAATGAATTCTTCACTACTGCCATGTAGATTTGAGGTTCAGAGCCATGTAAGAAACTCCCTCCAATTTCCAAGTAGAAATAGCAGCTGTGTCAAATTTTGAATTATTTTTTTCAATATCTCTCCAAGTCTCGAGCTTGTCTCAGCTTTCAGCAGGGCTCCATATGGCTCCTACAACTGCCAAGCAAAATACACTCATCAAACCCACGAGAACTCTGCAGCCAAAATACTGCATCAAAATGATGACTTTTGGAAAGGGAGGAGTGCCTACAGAGTTTTGTTTGATATGCAGGACCAAAATAAAACCCTACAGAAAGTTTAGCAGGTGCTTAACCTGAAGAAAAAAAATGCTGAAAGATATTAAATATCTTGACTGAAGCAAGAGCAAGGAGGCAAAGCAAGGCTCAGCCTCCTGAGATTATGAAATTTAGATTGGAACAGCTCCTAACCCAGGAACTCAAATCATCCTTTCTTCTCCTTCAAAAGTTCATGATTTTCAAAGGTCTCCAACACCTTCTTTTTCTCTTTTAATTAAGTAAAAATCCTATTTGCAACACAGCCACCAGCCTGGATTCTGTGTACTGTCCACCTTGGACAAGTCCAGCTCTTTGCCTGAAAACTTTCAAATCTGCAAGGTAGCAAACAGAAAAATTCATTCAGGAGGAAAGTGAAGCCTAAACTCTGAAGCGCAGAAAGACAAATACAACAGAGGTCTCGTTTCCTGCTGTCTGTGGGGTCAGGATGAAGTTTAATGAGTCCAAGTGCTGAGTGCTGCGTTTTGGCCGCAATAACCCCAGCAACGCTGCAAGGTGGGGACAGCGTGGCTGGACAGCGGCACAAAGGGCCCTGGGGGTGCTGGTTGAAATGCCCATGAGCCAGCAGAGTGCCCTGGTGGCCAAGGAGGCCAATGGCTCCGGGCCTGGATCAGGAATGGTGAGGCCCAGCAGGAGCAGGGAGGTCGTTCTGCCCCTGCACTGGGCACTGCTGAGGGCACACCCTGAGTGCTGTGCCCAGCCCTGGCCCCTCAGCTTGGGAAGGACCTTGGGACACTGAGCACATCCAGAGGGGACAACGAGGCTGGAGAGGGGCTGGGAACACAAACCCTGTGAGGAAGCCCTGAGGGAGCTGGGGGTGCTGAGCCTGGAGAAAAGGAGGCTCAGGGCTGCCCTCGTCACGCTGCACAGCTCCTGAAAGGAGCCTGTGCTCAGCTGGGGCTGGGCTCTTTCTGCAGCAGCACTGACACAACCAGAGCACACAGCCTCGAGCTGCACCAAGGGAAATACAGGTTGGATATCAGGAAAAAAGATTTTTACAGAAAGGCGATAAAGTTCTGGAATGGCTTGGAATGGATGGAGTCCCCATCCCTGGGTGTGTTTAACAAAGCCTGGATGTGGCACTGGGTGCCAGAGCTGTTGGGGCTGGGTTGGACTCGATGATCTTGAAGGTCTTTTCCAACCCAGTGATTCTTTGAATTCTGTGAATACACAACAGAAAATTCTCCACCTTCCCCATCTTCCTCTGGAATCTCCTGCTCCACCTGCACCTGGATCTCCACGCCAGGAATTATTGTCTTTGCCATAAAGGCAGAGTCTTCCCTCAGGAGCTGGGAAGAAACCAAGCCCAGGGAGCAGAAGGAGCAATTAAATCCATCTGGGGAGAGTTTTCCTCCCCCTTTGTGATCACTGGGAAAACGCAGCTCGCATTTATAAAGCTGTGAAACACTTGTCCCATTGCAAACGCCTTTTCTTTTGCCAAGTGAACTCTCAAAAATTAGATATTATTGTGGGAAGCGCTGCCTAATGAGCCAGTGGCATTTAGAATATTCAGATTTTTCATTCCTACATCCAGCTTTCAAGCCCTGAGAGTGCCATGAATAGGCTGTGCAAATGCATGGGGTGGTCACGGGGACAATGGACCTGGGCTACAGCTGTTCCTGCAGCTGCCAGAGCCCCACACACTCCGAGCTGACAGTGATGGATAGAAAAATTACCCTGCTGCACTCCTCTGTGGCTGCCCCACTGGCACACACAGTGATGGATACAAAAATTACCCTGCTGCACTCCCCTGTGGCTGCCCCACTGGCACACACAGTGATGGATAGAAAAATTACCCTGCTGCACTCCTCTGTGGCTGCCCCACTGGCACACACAGTGATGGATACAAAAATTACCCTGCTGCACTCCCCTGTGGCTGCCCCACTGGCACACACAGTGCCTGCTGCTCTGGGGAGCTCCATGCAGCTCTTCCCAACAGGAGCTTTCCCACCTCCCCAGAATATATAACAATAATTGAATATTTTATATATTTATATCACTATTTATAATTTATTCTACATATATATCTGTATTTACTATATTGTTATATTTCTATCTTGTAATATTTAATATTTAATGCTTAATGCTTATATTTAGTATTATCTTTAGTAGTATATTTAGTATTATATTATATATATTATATGCCATCTACAATATATATAATATGATAGGTATGTTATAATATATATTATAACATATAATATACTATATATAATATACCATATATAATATACGACATACAATATACCATATATAATATACGACATACAATATACATTATATAATATACTATATACAATATACAATATATAATATATAATATATAATATATAATATATAATATATAATATATAATATATAATATATAATATATAATATGTAATATGTAATATGTAATATGTAATATGTAACATGTAACATGTAATATATAATGTAATTATATATATGATTACTATATATTATTAATGTATTCCTAACATAATTAAAATGGAAAATTAATTGTAATTCATATAACCATTATTATATATAATTAATATACTATATTATGAATAATGCATTCTTATAATAATGCCCTATAATAATATAATGATATAATAATATAATGATATAATATATATTAATATAATTTATATCTTTTATATATATATCTATTTCTATCAAACTGCTTGGTGTGGTCTGAACAACACAGCCAAAAGTGTTTGATCAAGAACAACCAAACTGGGATAAGTTGCAACCACTTTTAGAGGTAAAGAATTTATTTTGAGGGTGGCAAAACTTTTCTTACATTGCTGCAGTTTCACTTTATAAAGACTTTTATTAAGTTCATATTACACTTAACACTGGGTATTTTTGTAACAGATTCTTACATTCACACCAGGACTAAAAATATTAGTTAAAATTTCTTATTTTACACATAAATAATTAAAATTTTGTTCCTACACCACCGATCAAGCTCGGGAGCAGACTCAGAGTTCAGCCAAGCTGGCAATCAACAGGTATCAGGTCATGGAAGGTTCAGATCCTCTCAGAATGCTCCCTTCAGGTTTTTCCATGTGCACAGTCACAGAGCCTGCCTTTGGTATTTACACATCACCGGTTTCAGATGATTTTTAACGTCAGAAAATGCTCAGGATGCAGCTGGGATGGAAATCCTGGCGAGTGACACCACCCACAGAAATGTCCCAGGTCAGTGATGCCATTCCAAGGGCTCAGGCTGCTGCTTGGGGATTTTTTCAGTCTGCTTTTCTTGACAAAAAAAAATAAGCAAATTGAGCTTTTTCTTAGGAAAGCTTCTTTCAAAATATTTCAGATTTTTTCTCTCTTTGGAAACGGCATTCAAATGAGGAAATTCTGCCCCTTATCAGAACATATCCACCAACAAATTAAAACCTGAAAAAGGCCACCAAACTTCATAACCAAAGAGAAGCATCCATTTTCCCCTTAAACACCAATTCTTTTTAATTAATCCAAGCTGGGAAGTGGAAGTTGACCAAAATAATTTTTTTAAATGATAAATGGCCTTAAAATGTTTTAGGAAAGTGACGTACACCTGTGCTATTAGCCTGGAGCATGGGATGGACTGGTCAGAGCGTCCCTTTCTGGCTCAGAGTGAAGCCTGGTGCCTTCAGCACCCCCAAAAACAGCAAATGCTACCAAAAACTGCATCTCCCCAGGCCAGGGCACTGGAAAGCTCAAGCCAGGAAGGCAGATGTTCCTAAATCCTCTGGGAAAACGTGCAGCTGGCAGAAAAGCCTGTCAAAATCATCACAGAATAAATAGATATTAATGGGAAAATAGAATTAGCAGTTCAGCACGGGGAAAGCTGTCTGATCCTTCTATTTCTCCACAAATATATTTGTTAATGCTCTCTTCCCACACCTCATGCTTCCCAAATCCAAATTGTGGTTAGAGCTTAGATACAGAGACAAAAAGAAAAGGGAAAAAATCATCTTTGTGCCACCTGTACCACAAGGAGGGGACCCAAGCAGGCTGTGGCAACCTGACCTTAAAAATGTCACTTCACAGCACTGGAGCAGCACCTAAACAGAATAAAATCCTGTGAATGCTTTGATCTGGACAAAAAACAGCACATCAGAGTGAAAGCAAAGGATAACATTGCTCTTATCTCCATTAGACACCTTCTAGAAGAATCTTCTCTTCCTTGCTCCATAATTACAGGGATTTGGAGCATCCTGTTGAAACCCCTTCAGAGGGTTCTCTCTGCAGTGTGAATACAAGGGAACTTTAAATGGAAATGCAAAGGGAAATTCAATAAAACCAAATAAACCAGGACACCCCCATAAATCTGTGCTGTTTTACCAAGTGCCTTTGAGCTGCAAGGGATCCAGGTGTATGTGGATGAATACCAGAAAGTTTCTAAGAATAATATCTGTCAATCATTTAAATATTCCTTAAATAGAACACAAACCACAAATTCAGTGTCATTATCCTTCATGCTACACCAGCTTTTTCTGTCCTTTTGGTGCTCCCAACACCTCTGATTTCAAACACAAATGTTTCCATGGTGTCATAGCTGATAGCAAATAAAAATTTTAACACTTGCCCTTGCTTTTTTTCCAGTTCCCTGCTCCGTGTCTCAACAGCAGGAGAGGCAATGGAAGCAGACACATTTACAGTGGATCATGTGCAGCCCCAATGGAGTTTAAAGATAATTTATCTGTCCAAAACCTCCCTGACACTTCTACATTTGAGCAGAATATTGCAAGGAAGGGAAAGCCCCCTGGTATAAAGGGAGAGTTCTGAAGGAGCTGTGAGTTCATCAAATATGATTCTCTGTGGGAAGAGTGTAAATTTTTATATGTAGGCAAAATAATGCATGTCCCTCAAAGGGAGTCAGACTGGCAAACTGGCTGATTTTGCTGGATATTCCACAGGAAGTTGCACCTCAAATCACACAGGCAGGAATAAATCAGGAATAGGAATAAATTTAGGAATTTAGGAAATTTATAGGAACAAATCAGACTCCATTTTCTTCATGGTGGAAAAACCCATTCTTTATTCACATAACTCCTTTTTATGCAGTTTTACAGACCTTGTATGTGGTTTTTGTGAGGTCCCCCAGGACGAGGTGAGAGATAAGAATCTGACTCCATTTTCTCAGAAGGCTGATATTATATTATATTATATTATATTATATTATATTATATTATATTATATTATATTATATTATATTATATTATATTATATTATATTATATTATATTAATGCTATACTAAAACTATGCTAAAGAAAGAGAAAGGATACATCAGAAGGCTTAACAAGAATGAATAATAAAAACTCATGACTCACTCAGACAGTCCAACACAGCTGGCTGTGATTGGTCATTAATTAAAAACAATTCACATGGAACCAATCAAACATTCACCTGTTGGCAAACAATGTCCAAGGCACATTGCAAAGCAGCAAACACAGGAGCAGCAATCAGCAATAATCAATAATTATTGTTTTCATTCCTCTCTGAGGCTTCTCAGGAGAAAAATGGCCTGTTAAAGTAACTGTGAATTTCCTCTCAATCTGCTCAGCCAGGTGGGTGCCCGGCCTCCCCACACTCCTCTCTTCCTTCATGTCCAGACTCCTCAAGTTTATCCTGCAAACAAGCCCTGCTCCAGACACAATCACAGAAATTCACTCTGTCTCCACTGCAAGCCGCTTTTTCCTTCCTCACTGGCCATTTGCAAATAAATCAAACAAAATGAGTCCCCAAGCAACTGCTGACTTGGCCCAAAGCCCAGAAATCCACATAAACTCTGGCTGATGGCAGAGAAGAGCTACAAAAAATGAGGTTTTTTTACAATTCTGACATGCTTTTTATACAACTAAATAAGTCCAAAACCTCCAAGAAATTAGGTGTTTGCTCAAAATGTAATAGAGCTGTGGAACTCCTCTGAAGAGTTTTAAAAAGCAAAAACAACAAAAAACGCCTCCAACAAATTTGTGGGAGAAGCCTTTCCAAAGAGGAGACCCCTAAATCTTTTTTACCAAGCTCTTTCTTTATTCCCTGCTGAAGATGCAGTGTTAAATTAAATACTTCTTTTGACCTACCCAATTAAACTTGTTCTGAGTTCTGCCATCAATTAAACATTCCCCATTTAAGCAGGAATAAACAGCTCTATTAACCCTTATTTGTTTCCCTCAAATTAATCCTGTCTGACAAACACCACTTGGAACCTGGCCTGACACACGAGAGTGTTTCAGTGTTTAAAGCACCTGTGCCATTCGAAGCATAAATATTCATTGTGGCAAAATTAATGTGCGAAATTAATTATCAACCTGCTTTTCTAGCAAGAGGCAGGATGGCAAAGGGGGCACTGAGGTTTGTGTTTTCCACAGTGCTGAGTTCACAGACAGCTGCACTTACGTAAAATGGGAATTTTGTACAGCATCCAACGTTTCCTTCAACATCCAACCCGCTGAAGTTCAGAGCCAAGAGGTTTCTAAGCCCTGTTAATAATGACAAACAGAGCAAAGAAATTTAGCTGCAGTTTAATGCAATATTATATTTTCCTCCTCTTCAGATTTCAGAAAGCCACAGTCCCAAAGGAAGACGTGTCATGAAGAGAAGGAATCAGTTTTATTTCCTCACAAATATTTAATTTTTTAGTCAAACATTGCCATCCAGTGGCAGGAGGAGCAGTGCTGGCACTGCCAACTAACAAATCTCTTTTTCCAGTGCCACCTGGCCTCAGAACGACACAGGCAAATTAAGTTGGTAATTTTATTTCCTGCTGCCACATTCAGTTCTAATTTCACATTAGACAGCAGAAGGATTATGTAGGTAAAAAAGCTCCTCTCTACAAGCTCATCAGAGCAAATGCTGAGATCTGAAAAGCATTTTTTTTTTATTTTCCTCGACGTTTAAGCTCAGCTGGGACTTTTCTGATCCTACCCTGGCACTTGAGGCAGCTCAGATTCTGTCCCAACTTCCACTCTGGGCTGGAAATATGAACTGAGCCCTTCATTTCTTTCTCCTGCATCAGATTCCATCAGATTCCAGGATCCAACTATTCCCCAGCCCACTCTGCAATTTACTCAAATCATAAACAAGCCCAGCTCATCTTTTTCCCTCAGAGCATTTAACCAGCCAATAATTAAAGGGCTGCTGTAAATTAAACAATTAAAAAAAAATACAGGGGGAAAAAAGCTAAGCAAGGATATACATTCTGCTTAACATACAAAGTCATGTCCTGGTGGGATAATCCTAGGGAAAAAAAATTCAGGAGATGAGATTTCTAATTAGAAACTTGGGGGGGAAAAATGAAAAATCCACATGCTTTAAAATTCCCACAAGTCCTGCAAGTCGTTAACCTTTCAGCAGAATGCTCTAATTATGCTCATTACTGTTGTTAAGGAGAGATCACAGGGAGTGAAGGTGCATCCAGGGCCCTGATCAGTGTGGGGTGCTCAGGAACACCCTCAGAGGGGATCAGGGGTGCTCAGGAACAGGAACACCCTCAGAAGAGCTCAGGGACACTCTCAGAGGTGCTCAGGAACCCTCAGAGGTGCTCAGGAACAGGAACACCCTCAGGGGTGCTCAGGGACACCCTCAGGAGGTGATCAGGAGCATTCTCAGGTGCTCAGGAACACCCTCAGAGGTGTTGTTAAACGAGGGAAGATGAGTGAATTGCTCTTTTTTGGCTCAGGAACGTCCTCAGAGGTGCTCAGAGTTGCTCAGGAACACCCTCAGAGGTGTTCAGAGGTGCTCAAGAACAGGAACACCCTCAGTGGTGCTCAGGAACACCCTCAGGTGCTCAGGAGCCCTCAGAGATGCTCAGGAACACCCTCAGAAGGGCTCAAGGAACCTTCAGGGGTGCTCAGGAACAGGAACATTGTCAGGGGTGCTCAGGAACACCCTCAGGGGTGCTCAAGAACAGGAGCACTCCCAGAGGTGCCCAGGATACCCTCAGAGGTGCTCAGGAGCCCTCAGAGATGCTCAGGAACACCCTCAGGTGCTCAGGAACCCTCAGAGGTGCTCAGGAACACCCTCAGAAGGGCTCAAGGAACCTTCAGAGGTGCTCAGGAACAGGAACACCCTCACAAATGCTCAGGAACATCCTCAGGGTTGCTCAGGAACAGGAACACCCTCACAAATGCTCAGGAACACCCTCAGGGTTGCTCAGGAACAGGAACACCCTCACGAATGCTCAGGAACACCCTCAGAAATGCTCAGGAACAGGAACACCCTCAGAGGTGCTCAGGAACAGGAACACCCTCAGAGGTGCTCAGGTGCCCTCAGAAGCGCTCAGGAGCACAGGAGGTGCTCAGGAACACCCCGAGAGGTGCTCAGGAACCCTCAGAAGTTCTCAGGAAGATCCTCAAAGGTGTTCAGGAACAGGAACACCCTCAGAGGGGATCAGAAACCCTCAGAAGTCCTCAGGAACACCCACACAGGTGCTTAGGAACAGGAACACCCTCAGGTGCTCAGGAACAGGAGCATCTTCAGAGGTGCTCAGGAACACCCTCAGAGGTGTTCAGAGGTGCTCAGGAACAGGAGCATCCTCAGGGGTGCTCAAGAACAGGAACACCCTCAGAGGTGCTCAGGAGCCCTCAGAGATGCTCAGGAACACCCTCAGAAGGGCTCAAGGAACCTTCAGAGGTGCTCAGGAACAGGATCATTGTCAGAGGTGCTCAGGAACAGGAACATTCTCAGGGGTGCTCAGGAACATCCTCAGGGGTGCTCAAGAACAGGAACACTCCCAGAGGTGCCCACACCCTCAGAGGTGCTCAGAGGTTCTCAGGAACATCCTCAGGGTTGCTCAGGAACAGGAACACCCTCAGGGTTGCTCAGGAACAGGAACACCCTCACAAATGCTCAGGAACACCCTCAGGGTTGCTCAGGAACAGGAACACCCTCAGAGGTGCTCAGGAACACCCTCAGGGTTGCTCAGGAACAGGAACACCCTCACGAATGCTCAGGAACACCCTCAGAGGTGCTCAGGAACAGGAACACCCTCAGAGATGCTCAGGAACCCTCAGAGGTGCTCAGAGGTTCTCAGGAACATCACACACGTTCTGGGCTCCCAGCATGGCTGGAAAGGCATCAAATCCCTCATTTTGCCTTGTGTTTTTACAGAACAAGCTTCTGGAGCAGCAAAATTCACTGTTTCAGCCCAATAATTTAAGCTTCACTCCTCTTTCCTCGTTTAACAATCTGAATGTGGCTTGGAATCCTTAGAATCCTTGAAATTGTTCACTACACATTCCTCAAAGTTCTCCACTGCTCCCATATAATTCGTTATTCCCATATTCCAAATTCCCATTCATTATTCCCATCTGAGCAGATGCAGGTGTTGATTTTTCTGAGTGGGATAAGAATTCAATTCCTTCCACATCCCAATAAATTTCCTGGGGCATTTTGTTGCTGAAAGTGGTGCTTGGTTTTCCTGAGAAGGAACATTTCAGCCAAGAGAAAGGAGAGGAAGTGGTCAGTTGAAGCAGAAGGATTTTGGCAGTTTGTTTTTATTTTTTAAGAAAAAAAATAATTTTGGGAAAATTTATTTTAGGAAAAGAATTTATTATTTTTGGACAAAAACTATTATATTAAGAAAAATATTTTAGGAAAAAAATATGCATTGTACATCTTAGCACAGTGGGATTTTGCCTGGTTATTTAATTCACACACACATACAAGGGGAAAAAAAGAGTTGAAATTGAACTGGAATTCCACCTGCAGCACAAATTCTGAATTATCAGCATTTGAAACTCTTACTTGACAGCAATTTATCAAAATACACAAAGATTTCCTCCAAATAACAAGATTAAAAATAGACATTAAAGGGCCAAACAGAGTGGAAAGTGAATTTACACATTTACACAAAATGGAAAGTTTTTCCTCAGCCCAGTGCTGGCAGAGGTGGATGCTGTGCTGCTAAACCTCTCACAGGGTGCAGAACCTCGAGGGAACAAAAGATTTCACACAGATACACCAAAAATTTCAGAATATAACTTTCCTTTGGGAGAGGGCAAAGGGAGGGAGGGAAGGAATGAAGGAGGAAGGAATAAATATTCAAACTGCACTTTAGTGGTGCCGCTGAATTTCTTTCGCTGCAGCCTCAAAATCTTGAGATATCCATGGGTTTCCCAAAGGATGTGCAGGACGTGCCTGGGATGGGGCAGCTGGGGAAAAGCTGCTCAGAAATTTGGGAATTTGCAGGGCAGCTTTAACCCAGACCCCGTGGTGGTGTAAGAAATATCAAATCTCACAGAGAATTGCACGTTTTATTTGTTTTATTCACACTTTCAGCCCCACAAGTTGGTATATGCAGCTTAAAAGTGCCTTTTTCTGGAAAGGTGGGTAGGTTTTTATTAGTTTTTGTTGCTGTTTTCACCTGGGGTTTTTGCCAGCAGAGGCTGCTCTTTGGTTTAGCTCAGAAATCACACACCAGCCCCATAAACACAACAATCCAGGGAATGACATCCTGTGGAAATTGCTCCTTCTAATGAAATCAGGAACACTTGAAATTAAGCAAACAAACACGTGGTTTACTCTAAATCTTACCCCCCTCGTTTATCCTCCAATGCTCCTCAGCAAAAGTTTCATAATTTCTGTTTATTTCACTCAGGTCAAAGAATTTAAAAGCTGCAACTTCATTAACCAAATTTATTAATTTCAACAATATTTATCAGCTTTTCTACAATATTTATTGCTGAGATATTCATGCACCTCAGGAGAAAGAGATATTTATTTTCTCAGCTCTGCAGCATGAAGAAAATTCTTCATCCATCTTTGCAAAGTCTGGAAAAATCCAGGTGCCCAAATCTCACTTACTGCTTGTCTTTTAATTTAGGTTTGAGGATCTGAAGAATTCATCATTGTTTTCTAAGGAATATCACTTCTATTGCAGCAGTTTCATTGTTTTAGAAGGAATTATAAAATCACTGAACAGCCCAGGAATTTACCCTGATCCCAGGGCTGCATTACCCAGGAAAATGGCAAGGTAATAAATCCAAAATAGAAAAGGCACAGAGAGGAAATGAAGAAATAAAGGCACTGATTTAAACCGTGATTCCATTTTCATGAGGGCCAAATACACCCCCACTCACTGCTTGCCCTTCATTTTAGGTTTGAGGATCTGAAGAATTCATCATTGATTTTTAAGGAATATCACTTCATTTTAGGTTTGAGGATCTGAAGAATTCATCATTGATTTTTAAGGAATATCACTTCATTTTAGGTTTGAGGATCTGAAGAGTTCATCATTGATTTTTAAGGAACATCACTTCTATTGCAGCAGCTCCTCTCATTGTTTGAGAAACAATTACAAAATCCCTGAGAAAAGTGAGTTTTGGGGTGAGGAAGCCGCAGCAGAATGTGACTGCAGAGGGGCAGAAATTCCTCCCAGCAGCCAGGCCAAAGAGCAGAGCTGACAAAAAAGGAAGGGAAAGCCTGCAGCTCTCAGGAAATGCTGAAGTGACAGGAACTTTAGATTTTTGCCAAACTTTCACCTTGGTGCAGGGACTGGCAGGCTCTGGGGTTATTTACCTGTCCTTTTCAGGGTCTGGGAGGGGTTCACAGCAGGGATTTATGTGTCAGGATGTGAAGCAAATCAGAATTCCCAGCCCTGCTGTGTGCACACATCAAATCCTCCATCCCTCATCTCCCTCACCCTCTGCCCATCCACGTTAATTCACCACTGAAAAATTGCACAGAACACTTCTGAAACCTGCAGAGCTTTCCAAACTTTCAGAATTTCTTATCAATTTCTGAATTGTCTTTCGAAGCCTGGAAAAGCTTTCCTCACAGAACTGAATTCTGAAATTTTCATCTCACAATCTCTTGCTGTCATTTGAAATAATACACAATATTGAAAGCATCTGAAGAATAATTTTTTATTCAGCACTTCAAGAAATCCTTCAGAAGTGTGCTGATGCTTCCTCAGAACAGCAGATGTTCACTATCAGTGCCCAGGAACACAGGAAAACACAATCCAACAAGAAAAAGACAGCAACATTAACCAAAGGTTATGATCTCAATTCTATTTTTCCCGGGAATGTTTCCTAGGAAAAAACAGAAGGAAACTAGAATCCTTCACTTTTAGCAATTAACTCTAGTTCTGAGTGATTTTCCACATAATCATCCATGCTTTCCTTTATTATTCCTGCTGAGTATCACCATGAAAATATTTCTTTTAACTGTAAACACTTCCAGATGAAGCATCCTTGCAGAAACCCACAGCAGCAGAACCTGCACTCATTATTCCATGTACTGAAGGGGTTTTGGAGGTGATGATTTATCCCTTCCTGTGGGGGACACCAGGAAAACGCCCCTTGTGCAGCAGCTTAGGGAAGCAAACACAGCAAGGAGAAAATATATCCATGTATTTATGGCTTTTATCCCCCTTAACTTCCCCACAACATCAAACAAAGACGGAATTCCTCATCCTGGAGGATTTTTAAAGCTCCCTCTTTTTCCTCACACACTTATTTTTAACACGTATTTTTAACACTTCAGAACCATGCTGTAAATACTTGTGTTTGTACAGATGTATTTAAAGCATGGTTTTGCTTTGAAAAAGACAGGACATGGTGAAAACCAGAATTTCTCTCCCTACCTGCAGTGCTTCTGCCTGGATTTAGAAGTTATGATTTCCTCTAACAACCTCATTATGAGGCTCTAACTTGTAAGGTATTTAATCAAACCCATCCTTTGCACCTTCCCCCCATAAATTCAGCATTCTGTTCTGCACAAGCATCAAACATTTCATTTTTTATCTACAAAACCTGTGCCTGGCTGATGTGGATCTGTCAGCAAAGCATTTTCTGCCACACAGTTTTTCTGGAAGCCTGTAAAAATTGATGAGAATATTGTTTACATATATTGTTTACATAAGAGATGAACATCTGACTCCATGTTTCAGAAGGCTTGATTTATTATTTTATGATATATATTATATTAAAACTATACTAACAGAATAAAAGAAAGGATTTCATCAGAAGGCCGGCTAAGAATAGAATAAGAAAGAATTATAACAAAGGCTTGTGGCTTGGGCTCTCTGTCTGAGCCAGCTGGGCTGTGATTAGCTATTGATTAAAAACAACAAATAAAAGTTAATCAAAGATCTACTTGTTGCATTCCACAGCAGCAGATAATTAATGTTTGCATCTTGTTCTTGAAGCTTCTCGGCTTCTCAGGAGGAAAAATCCTAAAGAAAGGATTTTCCATAAAAGATGTCTGCGACAGTGATTAGAGCTGGAGGTGACAAAAGCACTCAAAGATGACCATTTCCTCCAGCATTTAATTTCTGTGCAAACTTAGAGAAAATGGGCTAAAATCTGTGAATGTCTGTCACTTCCAGGATGAAATCCCTGCTGTCCCTGAACACCACGCTAGATTTTCTTTCACCTGCTTGCTGCTTCAACCCAGACGCTTCCTATGCTGAGTTTTTCATCACCAGCTTATTACAGGAACAAATTTTGGGAGAAAAAATAATTCGGGGCAGCCACATGGGCTGATGTCTCAGGTTTTGGCTTTTATATTTTCCACATTCTGTGCTGCTTTAGTGTGTGGGTCTGGGTTCATATGAGGGCATGGTGAGCTCTGTGCACAGAGCAGGGAGACAAAACAATTCCTGCTCCAGCTGGGCACCAAGGACAAATGATCCCAATCTCAGCCCAGGAGCACAAACCCCGTGGGCTGGAGAGAGAAAAACAAGCAGGGTGGGACTGCAGGGGCTAAAGCTGGGATGGGACAATGAACTGCAAGGTGCAAATGGAGCAGAACTGATCAAACTGAGAGACCCCATGACTGGTCGTGCATTTTGGGGCCATTTTGGGTCATCTTGGGTTCATTTTGTGCCCATTTTGGTTCAATTTGGGTGCAGCCCTGGCTGGGCTCTTGTGCAGCCCAAGGTGGATCCATGGAGGAGATCCTTTGAATAAATCCCTGCTTTATTCTCTAACTCTGCCCAGCCTCTGTTCTAGCTCAGCCTTCCCAAGGCATCAGTGCCTGCCCCAAACAGACCCCACAAAACCAGGCAAAGGCATAAAGGCATCCACACACAGATTTCCAACTGCAAGGCTCCAAGGTTACAGCATTAAACACCTTCCAGTTCTGCAGCTTTTAGAGATATCCTTTGTTTGACTCAAGCAGCAGGGGCAAACCACATTGCTGGGTTTGTTGATATTGCTGACAGCCCATTATTTCCTTTCACTACCAACACTTTGGTTTGTTTGCTCTAAAAACCAAACAGAGCCGGGCTGTTTCTTCTTCTGAACTCAAAGCAAACCCTTCAGCCACTCTTTGTTTTGGATTTGTCGCCTCATTGAAGCTGGTAGTTACAGAAACTAATAATAATAACAATAACAATAATAATACATTATTCTGTTTCTTTTTCTTGATGCTTCCTGTAGCTTTCTTTCCACTCCCTCTGTTTTGTTTTCCCAGAATTTGTTCTTCCTCTCATGTCTTCATCATCATCATTATGACAAGGCAAATGGAGAAAGAAAGAAATTAGGTTCATTTTAAGTTTTGAAAAAGCAGAATTCTCCTTCTTTGCATCCAAAAGTAGCCAAAAATGACCAATTTTAAGGACTCAGGTGAACCCTGGTCACCATCTCTGGAGAAGTTGTGGATTTTTAGAGATCCTGAGGTAACCCTGGGACAGGATTTGTGTTGCACTGAGTGTGGTTCCCATTAAAAGTGGGAACAGCAGCAAAAACTGCTCCCATGCAGTCCTGAACAGGATTATAACTTTATTTCTGTTTTTCCTGTTTATTTCCATGACGTAAATCCTCTCACACAGATATATTTTATTTATTTGTTGTGTAAACCTTTGAGACAAGTCATTTGCTCTTGTAAATTTTTATATCATCTCAGTTTGGGCAAAGCATTACCGAAGAATTCCTTCTCATGGAAAAAAGGGAAAAATCATCCTATAAAGATGAAAAAAATCCTATAAAATCCTCCTGTTCCTGTAAAGATGTTGCCTCAGTTCCAAGAAAGCAGCTAAAAGAGAATTATATACCTGATTTATTTCTATTGTAGCAGGTTCACCTGAGGGATTATAATTAAAAATTCTCTGTATTTGCTGGTGATGACATCTGACAATTGCAATTATAATGATAATGATAATTTCTTGTATTGCCTGGGAAATAATGTGTTTATAAAGAAGAAGTGACAGCAGCACCCTGTGGGGCAGTTTAATGCTGAACCATAATGGTGCTTCATGAACACCTGACGGAATTAGTGACCACTCAAACCTCTTCCAGTGCACTCCTGGATAAATGAGAGCACTCCATAATTAGCTACATAAATATATGCACAGAAACACATTTCCACCTTTGCTGTGACCCAGCAGAATTAGATCACTCATGTTAAAGGATCACAATGATTTCCCTGGGGCAAACCCAGAGCTCCTTTGTTTTCTGATTCACAGTGCCCAGGAAGAAAACGAGACTGGACGGCTCTCAGGAAGGAAATTAATGTCATTTATTAATTAATGCGGGAGCCCAAAGCTCCGTGGCTGGAAAAGTGAGGTGATTTATCCCTGCTAATTTACTGGGGGAGAGCAAGGACAACACTCAGGGAAAACTCTCCTAGTTTGTAAATATTCTGGATTTAGAGCAAGAGCTGCAAAGGGGAATGATGAAATGATGATTTAAGACCCATGAGAGGCTGAGGTGATGCCTTTTGGGGTGCCTAAAACCAGAGGCCAGACAGAATTAAGGGAATAAAAAACAGTTCTATTTATTGAAGGGCCTGCAGGTACATTTAGGGCAGACAAAGCCCCCCAGGGGATACATTCAAAATGGACAATGGGTCTTGAGTTTTCACATTTTGAGGTGAAAAAGGGGCTCAGAATGGAGCAAAGGGGGGTCAGGGGGAATTTCTGGCTCTGCCAGGAGGGGACAGCCAGGGGGATTTGGGATCCAGTGCCAGGGACAGGGACAGGGGGAGAGGGAACAGCCTCAGGCAGGAGTTTCCCCATGGAAAGGGAGCTCAGGAACTGGAAGTGCCCAGGGAAGTTTGGAGCGCCCAAACCTGGAGTGTCCAAGGAATTCCTGGATGTGGCACTCAGAGCTCTGGGCTGGGGACAAGGTGGGCACAGCTGGGCCTTGGTGGCCTTGGAGATCTTTTCCAATTTTTATGATTTTATGATCATCCTTCATTACTGAGCACGACTTCTACTTTGAATTCCGTTGTTTACAGTGAAACACAAATTTCCAATGGAATACATGGAATGGAATGGAATGGAATGGAATGGAATGGAATGGAATGGAATGGAATGGAATGGAATGGAATGGAATGGAATGGAATGGAATGGAATACAAATTTCCAATCAAACACAAATTTCCAATGGAATACATGGAATGGAATGGAATGAAATGCAAATTTCCAACATAATACATGGAATGCAATGCAAATCTCCAATTGAATACATGGAATGGAATGGAATGGAATGGAATGGAATGGAATGGAATGGAATGGAATGGAATGGAATGGAATGGAATGGAATACAAATTTCCAAATGGAATATATGAAATGAAATGCAAATCTCCAATGGAATACATGGAATGAAATGCAAAAATCCAAGGGAATACATGGAATGAAATGCAAATTTCCATAGAATATATGGAATGGAATGGAATGGAGTGGAGTGGAATGGAATGGAATGGAATGGAATGGAATGGAATGGAATGGAATGGAATGGAATGGAAATCCCCAATGGAAAACATGGAATGGAATGCAAATCTCCAATGGAATACATGGAATGGAATGCAAATTTCCAATGGGATACATGGAATGGAATGCAATACAATTTTCAATGGTATAAATTTTCAATGGAGTACATGGAAAGGAATGCAAATCTCCAATGGAATCCGTGGAATGGAATACAAATTTCCAATGGAATCCATGGAATGGAATAGAAATCTCTAATGGAATACATGGAATTGAAAAGAATACAAATTTCCAATGGAATACATGGAATAGAATGGAATACATAATTCCAATGGAATACATGGAATGAAATGCAAAAATCCAAGGGAATACATGGAATGAAATGCAAATTTCCATAGAATATATGGAATGGAATGGAATGGAATGGAATGGAATGGAATGGAATGGAATGGAGTGGAGTGGAATGGAATGGAATGGAATGGAATGGAATGGAATGGAATGGAATGGAATGGAATGCAAATCCCCCATGGAAAACATGGAATAGAATGCAAATCTCCAATGGAATACATGGAACGGAATGCAAATTTCCAATGGAATACATGGAATAGAATGGAATACATAATTCCAATGGAATACATGGAATGAAATGCAAAAATCCAATGGAATACATGGAATGAAATGCAAATTTCCAATGGAATATATGGAATGGAATGGAGTGGAATGGAATGGAAATCTCCAATGGAAAACATGGAATAGAATGCAAATCTCCAATGGAATACATGGAATGGAATGCAATACAAATTTTCAGCTCCTCCCTGCCACAGGGCTGCTAACTTTATATAACCCCTCAATCCAAACAGCCCCTTACAACACAAAATATTTACACCAAACGTTTACGCAAAACATTTACACAAATATTTACACAAAGCTGCAGGCAGCAATCCGTGGGATCAGCCTTCACATGGAGGCAGAAGAGCTGAGGAATTTTGGATTTTGCTCCCTGTCCAGGCTGGAATTGGGTCTGGGGTCCCCAAGGAGAAACAAGCAGTTGTTGGTTGCTATAAGGTTGTTTATTGCATGAATACATCAGTCTCAAAGGAAAAGAGTTCAAGGTGTTAAAATCTGTGCAAAAGTATTAAAATCCATGCTAAAAGCTAAACCTAAAAGCTTTGTTTTAGCTAAAAGCTAAAGATCCTTCTAGTACAGGGTGATTTTTATGCACAAAACAAGCAATCAGCTAAAAGCACCATTCTAAAACATTTTCTAAACCAATCTGAATTAAATTCTGATGTGTGAAAGTAGTATAAAAATAGGGACAGTTCTTACCTAATAATATATATTTAATTACATAAATTAAATTAATATATGTAAGTATAATAGATTATTATTAAATTAATATAGATTCAATAGTTAATCTAGATTTTTATAGATTGAATTTATCATATAAATTATATAATTAATTACATAAATAAATTAAATTTAATTATTTATATAAATAATCAATTATTTCTATAAATGTATATATTTATTATTTCTACATATGTTTATTTCTATATGTAGAAAGGAATATAAATAAAATTAATATTTCTATATAGATTTCTTTATATATTTATTATTTCTATAAATTTATATATTTAAATAATCTAATTCTTACAGATCATATAATTATCTATTCACACAAATGTGCTGTTTTCTTACCTAGAATTTACATATATAAATTTATCTATTTACATGAATAATTCTATTTATTTACACATACAGTGCTATCTGTTCTAGAGACGTAAGCAAAGTTTTTATTATGCTATTATGTTTTATTATTTATTATTATTTCTTGTGTTATTATGTTTTTGTTAAGTCTGGAGCTAAGTTACTGAACTTTAGACTGCCTTAGGGCCTTTATAGCTAACACAGCTTCTTAAGGCACTTAAAATGGATTTCTGCTTACTTAAAAATATAACTTACATTGGCACTTATTTAAAATTTAAACTTATACTTCTATTTCATATCTATTGGCTTAATATATCTTAATTTCTTTAACTCCCCATACCCCGTGGTGTACATTAAATGTGATAAAGTTCAAGTGCATACTTGTAGTGGACAAAGTTTATTTAGTGGGTTTTTCTCCTCCTGTGATCATTTTCTACTTTGTTTCAGTATATATATATCTAAATATATATAGATATACATAGATATTTGTCTATTATGTTTCTATTTCTATTTATTCATATATATTTATATGTGCATATATAAAAGAATATTATATTTATTATTATATGTTGTGTATTGATATTATATATCTTATTTATATTTATGTTATATATATTAATATGTTATATATATATTTGTGTATATATATAAAATAAACTTGTTTCTAGGCCAATCTTAGGTTGAACCTAATTTCTTCCACTTCAGAGCACTCTGTTTTCACAATGCTTTTCTCTATTAAAAGTCTGCTGAACTTTGCCTCAAAACCAATTTCTGTGAGGACAACATGTAAGTAGTACGAACAGGGAAATAACAAAATAACCTCAGATAAATGCACAGACCGGGGCAAAGGAAGGGGAGTGAAGGAATTCTGAGTTCCAGCAATCCCTTTCTGAGCTCAGCCCAAGCTGCTCTAGAGGAGTTTTCACTTGAACTCCCCTCCCAGCTCCAGGGCTGCAAGAATAAGTGCACGGATGAGACCAACTTTTTAGTAGAAGCAAAATAATAAACAGCACATGCAGTAGAATGTGAAAACAAATGGATAAAGTGATTGGAAAAGCACTTAATACGCCAGTGAAAGCCCTTCTGTCTCCCTGCATCCATCCTGCAATCATTAAGGACCCTTTTTATCACTCAGAAATATTTAGTTTTACATAGGTTTTATACCCAGGGCAACATGGTTTTTAAGGAGGCTTTTAAATCCAGGGCAGGGCAATAAATTCCACAAAACAGTAGCAAAACACTGCAACAGTTTCTGGTGCTTTTTTTCCATTTTTCAAGAGTGTAAGACATTTCTCAGTGTAATTTTTTCCCCTCACAATTACAATCTGAGGTGTTTATCACAGATTCTCCTGGGTGGCCTGGCTGCTCTTCCTCATAGCAGAGAAAATCAGCCTGATTCATGAGCAGAACAATTCCCACATGTGGTCAAGCCACGTGGATGCCACCTTATATTATATAATAAATATATGTTCTATATTCTTATATTATTCTTATTATCTTATATTAACCATCCTATTCTTATATTATTCTTATATATTAACCATCTTCTTATATATTATATGGAAGAAGATGGTGAATAGAATAGAATAGAATAGAATAGAATAGAATAGAATAGAATAGAATAGAAAATAAATTATATATATTATATCATATTATATTATATATTATATATTATATATTATATATATGATATATTATGTATAATATTATTATATGACATAATATATACTATACATTATATATAATATGCATTTAATATTATATATTATATGTAATATTGTGTATATTATATTATATTATATTATATTATATTATATTATATTATATTACCATATTCTGTTATATTACCATATTCTATATATTTACCATATTCTTATATATTAAGAATAGCCATCCTATATTCTTATATTATTCTTATTATCTTATATTCTCATATTATCCTGAACTAAATTTATGTATTTTACTGGAAAGAACCCTACATCATGTAGAAAAGTGAATTTCTGTGGCTGCAGCACAAGGATCTGTGAAAAAATTTCTATCCATTTTCTACATTTCTCCATTTCAAGAACTCTCTAAGAATCAGCAAGGATGTTAAATGAAAGCTGGCACCAGATTTTTGGTGTCCTTTTGGTCAAATTCACCAAAACTGAGCTCAGATTGTTTGGATACAAATCACCTGGAAATATTTTAGCATTTATCCTCATAAGCATTTACAAAAGCTTATGAGGAGCAGCCACAAGGAGAATTTCATTGATGGGAAGAGATTGTCCCCAAAGACAATACTTGCAACAGAAAAATGCAAAATGCTGCCAAAACCAAGCCTTAAAGTGACTCAGATTCCTTCTAAGAGCTGCAAAAACAAGGAGGAAAACAATCTCTGCCTCCAAAAATTCCACAATAATCTTAACCCTTGGAACAGCGGAGACTCAGGTTTTCACTGGAAGTTTAATCCTGTTGAAAAGGGATTTTGGAATTTTTATCAGCTTTGCCCTCAGTATTCCTTCATACATTTTCTGTGAAGGAAATGGAAGCTGAAAATAAAGGTATTTGCCAGCTCTGTGTGCCCCAAAGTGCTGCTGGAGCTGATGCCAACCTGCACCGAGGTTCTTGAGATGCTTTTTGTGCCATCACCACCCTCAAGAAGCATTAATGAAACATTTCAGACACCTTGGGTCATTTTCCTCTCCCCTTAAAGCATTTCTAAGGCGCAAATGTGTGTTCAGAGAATAATTTAGGTTGGAAAAGACCTCTAAGAGCATCAATTACACCCAGAAATGCCAAGTGCAGCACTAAATCACGTCCCTGAGTGCCACCTGCAGCCCCCTATTAAATGGCACAAACACATTTATTCCTCAGTCACAAACAGCCTAATGGAAAATTAAAATAGAAATATTTTAATTTAATCCCGGCTGCCAGGTTTCCTGCTATTGCTCCTTCAGAGCCAAGTAATAATTAGGGGAAAAGAAGAATTTTAAAGGGGGGAAATCGGAGTTTAAGTGGTTCAGAGTTTAGACCCCGCACATAGGAAACTCCAGAGATCTGACATAATCCACAGTGCTCCCTTTTAATCACTCCTTTTGCAGCTACAGCACCTTTCCCACAAGTCATCCTGGTCAGAGGTTGTATAAAATATTTTTCCTCAGAAATGTCGTTGGTTTGGTTAGGAAGGCATCTTAGCCTTAACCATAATTCTTAGTGTGGGCAGATTTCACTTTCTCACTCAAAATATTTGCACAGTTTTGGAATCATATCCAGTATAAAAATTAATTTAAAGTTGTTTTGCTAAGCCCAGTTAAATTTGGGTACTTTTGCAGATCTTATGTTGAATCAAATCTTATTTTGCAAATACTAAAATGCCCATTAATTTGCAAACAAATCCAATATTTTCTCTGTTACAAGGACAAGGATCTCCTGCTCTCTGCTCTGTCAGATAAAAGAACTGGCAGCACATAGAACCATTTATTAGAAAGACAGCCTGATTTGAGCTGATCACATCTTAAAGACCTGGTTTATGGAAAATAAATGCCTAATGAGAAAAAAAAATATATTCCCAGCACTAAGAACCTGTCACAACAACACTCATCCACAGAAAACTGCACTCAGACTCACAACAATATTTTCAGAGAAATTTAATTTCTCTGCTTTTCAGAGAAATTAAAACCAGCTAAGGTTTCAATTCTTGGAAGTGAGGCAATTTCAGTACATTTTCTAGTTTGAAACTGATTCACCCCTCAGACAACAAATGTAGAGCAATTAGTGCCTCAAAGTTCATTAAGGGACCTGATTTGTGCCACATTCCCACAGCAGTTTCTTGCTGCCATGTCTGCTAACCTGAGAGAATCCAGGATATCCAGCTCAAATCTGCCTTTCTGATAAATAATTCTATGTGCTGCCAGTTCTTTTATCTGACAGAGCAGAGAGCAGGAGATCCCTGTCCTTGTAACACAGCAAATATTGGATTTGTTTGCAAATTGATGGGTATTTTAGTATTTGTAAAATGAGACTTGATTCAACCTAAGATCTGCAAAATATTGCCATATTTTCATGTGGAAATGGGGCAGAAGGGAAAATTCAATTAGGAGTCATGATGGAGTGTGTGAAAAATGAGTGGGAGAAGTCTGCAGAGGCAAATTATTAAATATTATATATATTACCCATCATCACTTACTTGCAATCATAAATTCACACACATAATATTTGCTTCTTATCCCGTGAGCTGAGCTTAGGAAGAAACTTAAGTATGAAAAATAGGATGCCCTGAGGGAAAAAATAATGGGAGAATGACTACATTTATTTATGTAATGGGAATAAAACCATGCTCATATCCTCCTGACATCCATAAAGCCATGCAGAGGAATAGACACACAGCTCCACACAAACATTTAAATATAACATTTATATAACATTTAAGTAAAAATTAAGAACATTTATATAAAGTTCAAATTTATATAACAGATTTCCCTGAAGCTGAGCTCAGGATTTGTGTGGAATCTTGCATAGGAAATGCAATCAGCCGCTGTTCCTTCCTACTGAAACCATGCCACAAGAGTCTGAAGCACTAAAATAGAAATAAATAAACAAATAAATAAATAAAATAAATATATCAGAGAGCTCTCCTGGCAGGTCTGTGTCATTCCCTACATGATTAATTGTGACTATATCACCCAGAAGTAATATTTAAGCTCGTAAATATCTAGCATATATATTCTCCACATGCACACACGCCTCCAGGATGTGTTGGACTTCCCGAGGCAATTTTCAGGATGAAAAGTTTTTCAAAAACTTCTCAATAAAGAAAAGCAGGGAGGGAGAAGATGCAACTTTTCATCCATAAAACTCAAAAGTATTTGTGAAAACAACTCAGTTTCTCTTTGCTGAATTCAGCTGAGGCCAAATTCAAGTTTCAGCTCCTCCAAGCCTCTTCAGGATCTAAAATAATTTCCTTTCCTTTTGCCCCTGGCCCCCTGCCACTAAAAACCAATTGAATGTTCTCATTTCCACCACCTTCCTTCAATACAGAGGGGCTGAATATAATTTTGCTTTCCTTATCTTGAACATGAAAACCTTTCTTCTTCCTTCACAAAACACAATGAATAACTTTCCAAGTATCTAAAATTTAGGACTTTTGACCAGGAACAGTAAAGTTTCTCAAGATTGCACATTCCCCCAAACTGCTTTTCAGGACACAAAACTCCTCATGTTTTCTAGTATCAATAAAACACAGATTTAAATTAACGTTTTAGAGGTGTAAGCACCAGAGTTATGGGCACTTTCATGTGGTTTATGGTTGTTTAATGGCTAAAAAGAGCTCTGTGGTTCACTAAAAAAGCACGTTTGTGTTTTTAAAAGGCATTTCTGCGTCAGTGCCTGGTGTGGAAGGAGGCTCACCTTTCAGCTCCAGCTAAAAACAGATCCTCTCCTGCAGACAGTGGAATTAGAAAGGAACAGAATCCTCTCCCTGGCCAGTTTGTGCTCATCCACAGAGACAATCAGCCAGCATTGTCTGGAATCCATGGGCCATTACCCACCTTAACAGCTCCAGCGTGGAGGCAGGAATGTAAATAACATTTATGTTGGAAATTACCGCAATAACAGGATCAGAATAAAGAAAGACAGTGGAAAACACCAATCAAAGTCCAGATTTTCTGGAAATCTCCAGCAGAGCTAACCCTTAGAAGCTCAAAAGCTGAGATGCTGGAACAGTCCTTAGCAGAAGCTCTAATAAGAATAATCTATCTATCTATCTATCTATCTATCTATCTATCTATCTATCTATCTATCTATCTATCTATCCTAAGCAAGATTCCACACAAATCCTGAGCTCAGCTTCAGGGAAATCTGTTATATAAATTTGAACTTTATATAAATGTTCTTAAATTTTACTTAAATGTTATATAAATGTTATATTTAAATATTTTGTGTGGAGCTGTGTGTCTATTCCTCTGCATGGCTTTATGGATGTCAGGAGGATATGAGCATGGTTTTATTCCCATTACATAAATAAATGTAGTCATTCTCCCATTATTTTTTCCCTCAGGGCATCCTATTTTTCATACTTAAGTTTCTTCCTAAGCTCAGCTCACGGGATAAGAAGCAAATATTATGTGTGTGAATTTATGATTGCAAGTAAGTGATGATGGGTAATATATATAATATTTAATAATTTGCCTCTACAGACTTCTCCCACTCATCTATCTATCTATCTATTTCTATTTAACACTAGAAAGCACAAACAAACCAAGGAAATCCCAAAAAAATTCCCCCCACAAGGTGTTTCCATTCTTTACAAAAACTATAAAAAGAAAACCATTGCACAGTCACAGATCTGAAATAAATCAAGGTTCTTTTAGTTCTTCCTTTCAGGAGCTTCCACAATGCTCCCATGTTTTGGAAACTGATTTTTCTTGTCTCTCATCACAGTCTGAAAAAAAATGAAACTCATCTCCTTTGGAGAAAACTCTGCATATCAACATCCATGCATGGAGAAATGGAAGTATTTTCACTAGGAAATATTGACTTTGATTGCATTAGAAAATTGAATCTGATGTCTTTATTTGTGATTAATCACGGATGTGACCTTTCAGTTTTTGAATTACGTTCTGTTCACAACAGGAAAGTTGGAGGGTCTGGAAGGAGGATAATTTATTTTCACCAGAGATTCACCCCCTACCCTTTGTACCCCTCTGTGGAAAAGCTCAGACTGAGTTGAAAGACCCCAAAGAAGTGAATGACAATGAAATGTTGTCCATCCTGACCATCATCATCATTTTTAGGCTGACAGCGTTCCCTGGCTCACAGCCACCCCCAAACCACGCAAGGGCGTTTAAACCACAGATGTAAACAGCGAGTTCAGGATGAAAGCATTGATTTCCCACACCAAAAAGTCTTCATACTTAAACTGAATGCCTAGAATAGCATTTTTAAAGGCATTTGTAATTATACTTTTTTAGCCTTATTCCCTTGGTTAAAATGTGGGAGATTTATTAAATATATACACTACCATAATCGTGTGGATGTTTCTAATTAATGGCCAATCACAGTCAGCTGGCTCGGACTCTCTGGTCAGTCACAAGATTTTATTATCATTCCTTTCTATTCCTTGCAAGCCTTCTGATGAAATCCTTTCTTCTACTCTTTTAGTATAGTTTTAATTCTATCATTTTCTTTTAATATAATATATATCACAAAATAACAAACCAGCCTTCTGAAACATGGAGTCAAGATTCTCATCTCTTCCCTCATCCTGGGACCCCTGCAAACACCACCACAAACAGCAAAACTCCTTTTTTGTTTTTCTGGTTTTTATTTCCCTGCTTATGGTTAATGTATATTCAGGCCCTGTGGCACAACAGAGCCCTTTGAAGGGTAGAAATCTGTTTCTTATCTCCCCTGGTTTATCTTTGCTGGGCAGTTTAATGACAGCAGCGTTTTATCCCGTGCCAGAATAAATCCCTCACTGTAAGTGCAAAGAAAAACTGAGCATGTTTATAAAATAGAATAAATCTCCATTTGTCTGGGGCAGGGCCTCTCACAAATCCTGCAAGACAGCAACCAGGCAATTTCAGTCCCAAAAGCCAAGTTCTTAAGTGCTTTCTGAACACTATTTTGAGATTTCTAAGGAAATTTTACCACACCATAAATCTCTGAGGGTGTAATTACTGGTAATATTCTCAGGAACTTTGATTCACCTTTTCCATGGGAATGTGTTTGACCTATGGCTGGAAAATTGATGGCCCAAATGGACAGCAGGGCATTCACTTACACTTAAACAGGATTACCTGGCATGTTGAAACTATAATGGCAATTTTATATGGGATAAAATTTTATTTTATAATTATAATTTAATATTATAATATATTAATATTAATATACATTATAATTATATATATATATATATTTATATATAATGTTTTATATATTATTATATATATATATATTATATATTATATATTATATATTATATATATTAATTTTATAAAACTATAATTATAATTTATAGTTTGGCACTATTTATACATCCCAGAGCTCCATTTCTCAAAACTCAGCACTATCCAAACAAAACACTCACCAGACTGTCGGAAAAAAACCAAACAAAAAAATATCATTGGAGACAGATTAGCAAAGACACCATAATATCAATTATACCTTTATTCATTGACTTATATTAATATACACACACACATATATATATATACACACATATATACATATATACACATATGCATATATAGACATTACATATATATATGTATGTATGTGTATATATACATATATACATATATACATATATACATATATACATATATACATATATACATATATGTATACAATTTAAGACTAAGACACATGGGCTTCATTTTCCACTCCCAGAATCTATTGGTGCACAGCTTCACATTTATTTGGCTCAGTCAGGAATAACCACACAAATATGAATATTAATACAAATAAAAATAAAAAATAAAAATATAAACATATAAAAATATAAAAATATAAAAATAGAAATTATAGGAATATAAATAGTACATATGTGAACTAAATGTTTTAGTTATTTTAAAAAGAGAGACAACCAAAAAAGAGAGAGGGGGATAAAGCCAATCCAATACGCAGTTTTTCAATGAGGAAAAAACTTGATATACATAGGAATACAAATAAAAATATAAATAATATCAATAATAGATATAACATAAATAATAGTAATATAAATAGTATATATGTGAACTAAATGTTTAAGTCATTTTAAAAAGAGAAAGAGGGGGATCAAGCCAATGCAACAGGCAGTTTTTCAATGAGAAAAAAAAACCTGTTAAATGAGTTTAATGATATTAATAGTCTCCCAAATTGGCAAATTATCCACAATACCTCAATGGTTTATGTGCCCTGGAAGCAGCAAATCATGGAGATCATTAAAGACATAAAGCTTACAGATATTTCAAATACAGGCTGGCAAGAGAAGATTGCTTGTATCCAAAAGAATCAATAGAAAAAAATACAGAAAAACAACCCCAGCACATATTTCAGCTATCACTAATTACTGCTTTTGGCATAACGGGCACCAAAAAGAATTCACAAAGATTTACTCATCTGCAAGGGCAGATGAATTTGTTATGTATTATTTGTTATTTGTTATGTATTTTTTTAATTTTTTATTTTTATTATAAAGACAAATCTGCAACTTCAATCAAAAATCTAATAATTGCTTGCAGTGCCCTGAAGTTTAATAGGGAGAATTAAAACCAAGAGTAGTGAGCATGCAGACACAATGAACATTTAAACAAAGTCTAAAAAACCCTGACAAACACTCAAACACTTGCACTATTATTAGCCTGTTGCTCAGTTTTCCCAAATAAAAACTAATGGCAGTGTAAATCAAGAGGGCTCCGTGTCCCGGACCATAATCCATTTGCTTTGTTTGAAATTCCATCAGGGCTTGTTTGAAACAGGATTTCTTCGGAATCCTCCAGCCACAGGATTCGGGGTTGGAAGTTTTGAAGAGGAAGCTTGAGAAGTGATAAATTTTTAACAGCCTGCTAAATTTGTCAGAGTGTTTTGTGAAACTTCTATCTGCAAGCCTCTGCGAGCTTGTTCATGTTATGGCGAATTTTTAGCTTTGCCTGGCAGTAATAAATCACAATTTGAAAATAAATGCAGAGCTCTGGGCAGGAGACAACGGAGGCACATCCCCCGAGCCCTGTGGTCACTGCCAGCCTGAGCCATGCTGGCATTCTGTGATTTACTTTGGTCTTTCCTATATAAATGCAAATTTCTGTTCTACCTTCAGCAGCACAAAGCCCCCGGCACTCCGAAGGAGGGTAAATCTAGTTTGGAACAAAGATTTGCTGGGAGACAGGAACATCTCACAAAAACCCTTCAGCAGGGGGCGAAGCCCAACATCTCTGGGGGGCCTTGCAGGAAGCATTGTCTGCATGGGAGAGGTCAAAAGGAGAATAAAAACACACAGAGCAGCTGCAAATCAGTTTTATATAAAAATTAATATAATATAATATAATATAATATAATATAATATAATATAATATAATATAATATAATATAATAATATTTATATATAATTATGCGTGTATAAAATTATATATAATTATACATATTAATATGTAATTATAATATCTATAATATAATATAATATTATAATACAATAATATCATATTATATATCATTTTATTAATATTATAATATTATTAATTTGTATATTATAATATTATATTATTGTTATTATAATTATAATAATATATATTATTGCACATATCATCTATATTATACATATAATATATAATATATAGTGTATAATATATAACATATAATATATAATATATAATATATAATATATAATGTATAATGTGTATATACATTAATATAATATAATATAATATAATATAATATAATATAATATAATATAATATAATATAATATAATATAATATAATATAATATAATATAATATAATATAATATAATATAATATAATATAATATATATTTTAGTATATACTAAAACTAAAGAAATAGAAAGGATACATCAGAAGGCTTAACAAGAATGAATAACGAAATCTTGTGACTGACTCCTCAGAGTCCAACACAGCTGGCTGTGATTGGTCATTAATTAAAAACAATTCCCATGGAACCAATCAAAGCTGCACCTGTTGGTAAAGGATCTCCAGACCACATTCCCAAACAATCACATAATTATTGTTTTCATTCTTTTCTGAGGTCTCTCAGCTTCCCAGGAGAAGAAATCCTGGTGAAGGGATTTTTCAGAAAATATCATGGTGCCGCCTCCTGTGCAGGTGGAACTTCCTGGGCACCAGTCCCTGCCTGCTGCCTCTTGTGTTTCTCTGAGCAGAGCCGGGTCCCTGCTCTGGCACCCGGAGACAGCACCCAAGCTGGCTCCCAAAACCCAAATTGGGTTTATCATAACGGCAATGGGACAGGGAACAACTCAAGAGCAAAAAGATTGCTTTAGTAGCACCAAAAAAGAGTTAATGGATGTAACACTTTGCTGAGAGTTGCACTTTTTGGCAATGGGTATTATCCTCTTAGACAGAGGGCAGGAGCATGGGGATTTCCTGCATTTTCCTGTTTGCTCATGGTGGAGAGCAATTGTGCAAAGTTTACAATTCCTCTTCACCAGCTCCTCAAACAATGAAGTTACCAAGTGCCCGACAAAGCTGTTTGCAAAAACATCATTGCACAAGTTCTTCGTGACCTGCAGCACAAAATTCCCCCTTTGAACCCACGGAGAGTTTTGTGCAACACATTTCTAAACATTGTTTAAAATGAGGGAGAAATAAGCATGATCTTAAAGAAAGGAATGAATATTGCAATAAAATCTCCCAAGCCCTGCGTGCACGTTTAACACAGAGCAGATGCGCTGGACCTGCGTGAATCACAAAAACATCAATTTAGCTAAATATGCAACAACGTGTTACACATCTGGGATTTTTCTAGGTCTTGAAGTAGTTGTGTAAGACAGCTCCACTAAAAGAAACTCCAGGTGATTCTGTGGTGCTGGTGACAGAGCGGGGTGACAGCGCCGTGACTGATGGGCTGGGCTGCTCCCGGATGCTCCGCAGACTCTCGGGTTACCTCAGGTGAGCGCTCACAGCTCAGCCAGCTCTCATTCCGACAGCTCTGCGGACACAGCCGGGGCTCTCCGGCGGGCAGGGAGAGCGGAGCCGCGGGCAGAGCCGGGATCTTCCCCCGGGAGCGCGGAGCATCCCTCGGCAGCGTCCCGGGACACAGCGGCGGGACGGAGCCGGGCATCCCACCGCATCCGCCGCTTCCCATCACTTCCCATCAGATCCCACCGCTTCCTATCGCTTCTCATCGCTTCCTATCAGATCCCACCGCTTCCCATCGCATTCACTGCCTGCCACCGCTTCCCACTTCATCCCACCCCTTCCCATCTCCTCGCACCCCGTCCCATCCCATCCTACCACTTCCCACCGCATCCCATCGCCTCCCACCTTATCCCATAGCCTCCCACCGTATTCCACCGCCTCCCACCACATCCCATCGCTTCTCATCTCATCCATCGCCTCGCCTCCCATCGCATCCTCCGCCTCCCCCGCGTCCCAGCCCAGCCCAGCCCCAGCGGGAGCGGCGGCTCCTCCCGGCCGCGCTGCCCGAGCTGCCACAGCCGCTGCCGGCTCCTGTGCCCTCGGTGAGTGACCCGCGACGGGACAGGGGCAGCGGGAGGGACTGGGGGGATTGCAGGAGCTGGAGGAATTGCAGGAGCTGGAGGAACTGGGGGAATTGGGGGGAACTGGAGGGATTGGAGTAACTGGAGGGATTTGAGTAACTGGAGGGATTGGAAGGACTGGAGGGACTGGAGGAATTGCAGGAGCTGGAGGAACTGGGGGAATTGGGGGAACTGGAGGGATTGGAGGAACTGGAGGGATTGGAGGAACTGGAGGGACTGGAGAGATTGGAGGGACTGGAGGGACTGGAGGAATTGCAGGAGCTGGAGGAATTGCAGGAGCAGGGGGAATTGGGGGAATTGGAGAGATTGGAGGGACTGGAGGGACTGGAGGAATTGCAGGAGCTGGAGGAATTGCAGGAGCTGGAGGAATTGCAGGGATTGGAGCAACTGGAGGGACTGGAGGAATTGGAGAGCTTGGAGGAACTGGAGGAATTGGAGAGCTTGGAGGAACTGGAGGAATTGGAGGCTGGGGGAGCACAGGAGGCTCCTCGGAGCTCGCTTGTCCCCCCTGAGCACAGTGAGAGGAGCGGGGGAGGAAAGCAAATTTGCTATAGGTGCCAGATCTGTGAAATCCCAGGTCTGCACCCCACTTTTGAGAACTCTCCCCCTTTTAAGAACCCTCCCTCAGCACAAATCAGGAGCAGCAAACTCTCCCCGCTTTTGAGAGCTCTCTCTCAGCACAAATCAGCTCTCGCAGATTTTGGCTGCTCCTCACCCTGCGCATCCCAGCCCCGAGCAGCGGAGGGGAGCGTGGAGCACAGGGGCTCCCTAAGGGCAAACCAAGCCGGAGGAAAACCCCAAAAGGGCAGCAATAGGCTGCAGGAAGCTCAGCCAGCTTCCCCCGGAGGACATTTGTCCCAGCTGAAGATCCAGCAGCCCCAAAGGGCCCCGGGGCACAGAGGAGTCGCTGCGGGTCAGGCACGGAGGGGATGCTCAGGTGGAAATGGGAAGGAAGGGAAGCGTTAGGAAAATTAACCCACAAACACCAGAGGTTTGTGTCTAAAAAGGAGACAGAATACCCTTTTTGGGTTATTTGAATAAAGGGAGAGGCCATGGAGCGTCCCCTGGGGTCTCTCACATTTTTGAAGGACGCAGCCTCCTTTTTATCCCAATTTCCCAGCCACATTTCCCTTCTCTCTTTCCCCATTTCTGAGGTACCTGAGTGGTTCAGGCTTCCCAAAACACCAGATATTTCCCTCTAATGCACAACCTTCCCTTTCAATTTTTAATTCTTATGGCATTTAGGGGTTTTTCTTCCTCGTTGTTTCTTTCATCTTTCAATGTCTAATTTCATTTATCATCAAACCTAAAAGTTTGTTTGTAAAAGCAAATATTTTTTTCCATTCATCAATCAGGGAATCTTCCCATTGTTTCTTTTCTCTCCCAGTGCTGGTTTTATCCACCTGCAGACCCACAGCTTGTTTGGAAAGACAAATCCAGTGCTCCTGTCAGAAGGGAAGCAGATGAAGCCCAGATTCCCCATTGCACTCAGCAGCCACACTTGAATTAATATGGTTCAGGGGAGCTCCTTTCAGCACAGAAAATATTTCTGCTCTTGTTTCAAGCATCTTTCTGGTGAGGGAAGGGAAAAACAGGCAGGGAGGGGTTGGTTCCTGGTTTAAGGAGAACAGGGGCTTGGCTGAAGAAAGAGGATGAGAAAGAACCGAAACCCTCAGCCCCTTCTGAAAACAATTGTGCTCTTGAGAGGAGAAATCCTAAATGCATTATTTTCATCGAGATCTCTCCTCAAACACAAGTGCAGCACATCCTGAGAGGGGTGACCCTGCAGCAGGGACATGGCCTGCCCTAAACCTTACCCCATTCTTGATAGAGCCTTCCTTTATGGACAGGAATGATGGAGAGGAATGGGAATTCTTGGAAAAGATGTTTTTAAAGTTTTTACTTGCAAGGCACCAGGCTCTCTCAGACTCTGTTCCCCTTTGACATCTGCTTAATCCAACAAAAAACATTAAAACTGCTGAGGGGAAAAAAAAAAAAAAAAAAAAAAAAAAAAAAAGAAAAAAATAAGCTTGTTTAAGTCAGATCTGGTGAACAGTAAGTTCACCACATGTTGGAAGAGACTGAAAATACAGATTTCAAATTAAAGATTTAAAAAAACCAAACAGGTGTAAACAGGTTTCAGGTAGGTCACTCTAAATCAGGGATGTTTTTTACTTTTTATATATTATATATATAAAGTCAGATGAGTATTTCTATGAAGGAAAAACTTTGTATTTTCAATTATTTATTGCTAAAATATGAAGGAGCTCATCAAATTACTACAGTAAATTCGCCAGGTTTTGGGAGAGAGTGAAAATACAACTTCTAAATTAAAGATGAAAAAAAAGTGACCTAAAATAAAAATAAACCTTTCAGTAACAGGCTTTACTTTTATTCCCAGTACAAGGAGACAGTGACTCCTCACACCCACTAGGACTTCTAAATCTGTGCATTCTTGTGATGGTTTTCATACAGTTCCAAAGCATAAAAAGCTCACTTGAGCTGAATTTAAGTAAATCCCCAAAGAGTTTTCATAGTGATCAATCTCACCACTGAAAAAACTCCCAGCTCTTACTCTCATATATTGTTTTTTACTTTTGTGAGTAGCGATTCCCAAGCCACTTGGAAAGAACCAGACCTTAATGTTTGAATGGCAGGGTGAGTTACATTTCTAAAAGTTAATTATATTTCTGATGCACAGGGATTAAACCCACCAAGGTTTACAGTTGTCAGGGGTTGGAGTCCAAAAAAAAATCAAGTTTTTTTTGCTATCTTTATAGGAAAAATGTCCTGTTAGACTGCGTTGGGATAACAGATTGAGAACCCAGAACAGAAAGGCACCGCTGCAGCTGCTCAGCCCTAAAGGAGCCACATTGCTGGGAAATTCCCTTTGTTTATAAGGGATTTTACAGCTCAAGGGTTTATTTCCTGCATCACAGCACAGAGGAGTTTTCATCCATCACAGCAGTGATTTCACAGGTCTGGCACCTACAGCAAATTCCCTTTTTGCACACAAGCAATGGGGCAGAGAATATAAGCATAGCAGTACTTGAAGAAAATTATATTTAAATACTGTTTTGCTAAGAGATCACATTGATGACCATTTTTTTTATATTGGTAATATTTAGACTAGCAGAGAAATTAATGCCATATCTGGAAGCTTTGGGATTCTTGTCAAGATGACATTTTCCTCCAATCTCTCGGTAAAAATAACCCATATTTGGGAGATGCTATCACAAGAACAAGACTGGGTTTTGTCATGGAAAAACTGACATTTAGTATAATTTTTACTAGAAAATTCAGCTGCTAAAAGAGGATTTTCATGGAAGTCTGAGCTTACATTTAGAAGGCCAAAACATTCTTTGGATTGTGGCCATCTTCTGTTAACTCTTTTTAATATTCATGGACTATAAGCCAAGTGTTAAAGAGAGTTGTTTAAAAAATGCCAGCCAGTGTCAAAAAAAGTCTGTATTTATCTCCTGATAACTTCAGGTTAAGGCTGAAACTTAAACACTATAAATTTACTTAGGGGAAAAAATGAAGTAAACACAGTGGTGTGTAGAAAATTGTTTAATTAAGTAGCTGTTTATGCTGCTGGAAGGATACTGAAGCTGCACTTCCAAACTGTCCTGGCTGGACTGAGACATTGTCATTTGAGTGGGAACAACAGGCAGCTTTACCAAGTTTTTTCACTTACTTTTTATCAAAAAATATTCCTTGAATATTGGCAGGCATTGAATAGGGACTGTTCCCTTACAGAGAAATAAATGAGTTTTTGAGAGGGAAATTAATCAAACTCCTAGCATGTTTGTACTTTCAACAGCTCAAGGATAATTTAGAGGGAAAAAAATCACTATAAAAATAAGTTTCTTAAGTACAACAGAGTGAGTAAAGGCCATCTGAATCAAAATCTCACCTTCTGCTTGAATTAGTCTGAATCAAAATCTCATTTCTGCTTGAATTTAGTCTGATGAACAAGAATTTTGCTCTTTGCAGCTCTAATTTCTCAAAAATCTATCAGCAAGAGACTTGCCAGTTTCTAGAAACTTTCTCCCACTCAGTCAGGGCTTAATAGATTGCACCTGCCCCAAAGAGGCACCAGGCATCCACTTAGCATTTCCCAGTAGATTCCTGCTCCTTGGAAATGCAATACAATAACAAATCATGATTGCTGAGCCTCCCTGTAGGAAAAGCTCTTCGCAGACAGCAAAAATTAAGGAGGCATTTCATGGTGAGGTCAGGGTTTGGAGTTTCCACAAAGCAATCCAAGGTTTAGGGCTGCTTTTTTGTTTTTAAATCTGTTCTGAGTGAACTTTGTTTCAGTGTCATTAAACTGTGCAAACATTAAAGCCCATTTATTCATTATTATTGCTTTCTTCTGCTGGGTTAGAGATAAGGAATGACATCAGTAGCTCCTGAAGAAAGGGCACCTTAACCTGCTTTGGATCAGGAGCTCCCCTGATCAATTCTGCACGTTGCTTCCTCAATCCTGCCCTCAGCAGTGCCAGGAGAAGGTTTGGGAAGCAGTGAACACCATTTACTGTATTCTGCTGGTTTATTCACAGAATCCCAGAATTGTCAGGTGTCCGGTTTTCGGCTGTTTGAAGGGCCTGGAAAGGCCCGGGGTGGCCTTGGGGCAGCCGCGTATCGAAGGACGAGAAGAGGCTTCAGTTCTTCTTTCGGTCTTTATGTTTATTAATTGTTTATCTAAAAGATTTTCTTTCGGCCCGACAGAGCTCTGCTCAGCAGCCAGCCATGAGCACACTGTCACTCCCTCCGGACAGTCACCTATCTTTATACCCATGGTTACGTGTACAATATTTATCATTTTTCCCCAATACCTTTTATTCTTATTGTCCGGTGCACTTTCAGTAATGACCAATCCCAAAGTGTCACCATCACCACAGAAGATGGAGGAGAAGAAGAAGAAGAAGGACAGGACACGCCCCAATTCCTCCATCTTACTTCTCTAAACCCCCCTGTACAGAAATCCTAAACCCTGTGTCTCACCCTCTAATTAACCAATCCCTTCACCATTCACCCCGGTGAAACCCTCCTGTCCTCATACAGGTGTCGTCTCCTGTGTAGGATCAAAGTGCAGCCACCAGACACTTCTGGAACATTCCAGGACTCCCGAGCCCCCCAAGGGTGCTCTCGGTGACACCTCAGTCCTGAGGTGCTGAGATCCCACAGTCAGGGCTGGAAGGATCTCCGGAGATCATCCAGCCCAGGCCCAAAGGCAGTTCAGCTATTCCATACACAGCCAAGGAGAGCTGGCTAACCAGGCAGATTTCTTTGCTGGTATTTTTTCCAGCTGAAGACTGAGTTAAAGTTGCCTTTTCTCCCTTTATTTTGCCATGAATTTAAATGGAAGTACATAGGGGTGAAGATCAGTCATTCCAGCTTCTTTCATCAGCTCCTTGCCTTGGCCGTGCCCTGCACTTAAACACACCTGAAGAGCTGGAGACAAAGACACAGACTGGGATGTAACCACTTTCCAGACATGCTGGTTTAATTTCCATGGAATCATTCCTGTCCTCAGCTTCCATGGAGTCATTCCTATCCTCAACATCCTTATTCCTGTCCTCAGCATCCATGGAATAATTTCTGCCCTCAACATCCATGGAATAATTTCTGTCCTCAATATCCATGGAGAAGTTTCTGTCCTCAACATCCATGGAATAATTTCTGTCCTCAATATCCATGGAATAATTTCTGTCCTCAGCATCCATGGAGTCATTTCTCTCCTCAGCATCCATGGAATCATTTCTGCCCTCAACATCCATGGAATAATTTCTGTCCTCAATATCCATGGAATAATTTCTGTCCTCAGCATCCATGGAGTCATTTCTCTCCTCAGCATCCATGGAGCAGTTTCTGCCCTCAACATCCATGGAATAATTTCGGTCCTTAGCATCCATGGAATAATTTCTGTCCTCAGCATCCATGGAATCATTTCTGCCCTCAACATCCATGGAATAATTTCTGTCCTCAGCATCCATGGAGTCATTCCTATCCTCAACATCCTTATTCCTGCCCTCAGCATCCATGGAATAATTTCTCTCCTCAGCATCCATGGAGCAGTTTCTGCCCTAAACATCCATGGAATAATTTCTGTCCTCAGCATCCATGGAATAATTTCTGTTCTCAGCATCCATGGAATAATTTCTGCCCTCAACATCCATGGAATAATTTCTGTCCTCAGCATCCATGGAATAATTTCTGTCCTCAGGATCCATGGAATAATTTCTCTCCTCAGCATCCATGGAGCAGTTTCTGCCCTCAACACCCATGGAATAATTTCTGCCCTCATCATCCAGGAGTCATTTCTCTCCTCAGCATCCATGGAATAATTTCTGTCCTCAACACCCATGGAATAATTTCTGTCCTCATTCTCAGGAGATGCTCTGTGAGCTGTGAGCGGCTGCCTCAGAGGAATTGTCCAGGCAGAGCCTGAAGGATCCAGGATCACAGCACTCCCCAGGTACTCCTGTCTCCTCTGCCTATGGATGCTGCTGGCACACAGGACACATCTCCTCTCCCAGCACCCACCTGTGAGTAAAACCCAGGCAAGAAGGAATTTGACCTCTCATAAGGCAGCACAAATCATTTGAGCTCAAACACTGATTACTGGAATAAAAGGGATAAAGTTAAATGAAGTATTGCATCACTGAGTTTCAATAGGAAATGCTGATTATTGAACAATCTGTTGCATTGTGTTGCTCTGGACATGTTTGGAGTTATGAGGGTGAGAAATCCCATGCATACCTCAGTGCTAGTTGTGTAAATGCCTTGAGCAAATATATGCACAGTCTCAATTTCCTTCCTTATTGCTTTGAGAGATTTACCAGAACATAAACTCAGAGAAGCTATGAAATGGCACAGAATGTGTGTCACCCTCACAGACATTTTTCATCAATGGACAGGAGGCAGAATTTGGTCAGTTATCATTTGCTCCAAGAGGTAAAATATCATTAATCAATCCTGCACTGTGGATCAATACATGAAGTTAGCAGTTGGTAAGCAGAAGATGCTTATTAATCCTGAAAAATCCTAATATTTTGCATTTGATCTCAAATAGGCCTGGCATCTTTAAATGTTTGAAATCTGTGCGAGCCTAAATTGTGTAGGAAGAGATTACTCATTACCTATAATTTGAACGACTGCCTACTGACTGCCAACTGCTGGATTCCCAAATTGTTGGAGGCTGTAAATAAGCACTGGCTTGTTTAAATTATTTAGTACAGAATATGTAAATATTGCTTTTTACTAGCATATTTTTAATTGGTTTGCCAGTATGGAGCTTATGTTACAGTTCACAATCAGCTGTTTAATGAGATATGATGAATTAAAACTGTGAGGAATTAAATTTCTTCTTCAGATTGAGGGATCAGAAGAGATGAAACTCTATGAAAACTGTTTGGGATTGGTTAGTGGGGTTTCCTAGAACACAAATCACTTGTATGTAAATGTCACTGTCATATTTTCTGAAAAATCCCTTTGCCAGGATTTCTTCTCCTGGGAAGCTGAGAATCTTCAGAGAAAAAAAAAACAATTATTATCTCAATTGCTTCTCCTGTATTTTGCTGCTTTGGAATGCGGTTGGAGATTGTTTATCAAACAAGTGATTGTTAGATTGGTTTAATGTGAATTGTTTTGACTTAATGACCAATCACTGTCTGGCTGTGTCAGACTCTGGAAAGAGTCATGAGTTTTCATCATCATTCTTTGTAGCCTTCTGTCTGTATCCTTTCTGTATTCTTTAGTATTGTTTTAGTATAGCATTTCTTTAATATATTAGAAATAACATATAATAATAAATTGGCCTTCTGAGAACATGGAGTCAGATTCCTCATCTTTCACCTCATCCTAGGGACACAGCAAACTCAATATGTAAAATGTCTTAAAAATTTGTTTTTTAGGAAAGCCCTAAAAGGGACAGTGCTAAGCTGAGGCACAAATTAGCTTTATTATCTTATTACTGCAGTGACTGAGTTGGTTTTTTTTCCTTTCCTCTAGTTGTGGAAATAAAAATCCCCAAGCAGCCCAACACGTTTTCAGCCAGGAGTGCAAACCATGACTGAACGCCCAAGGCCTGGACACCCACTCCGCTTCTCCCTCACCAAAAAGATGTCCAACAACACAACAGAGGCCTCCAGCAGCGCTCCCCGAGCCCTCCTAGGCCTGTTCCTGGGCAGCATCTCCCTGATCACCATTGTCATGAACATCCTGGTGCTGTGTGCCGTGAGGACGGAGAAGAAGCTGCAGACCGTGGGCAATTTATACATCGTGAGCCTCTCCATCGCCGACCTGATCGTGGGGGCGGCCGTCATGCCCCTCAACATCGTGGACCTGCTGAGCTCCCGGTGGCCCCTGGGGCTGGCAGCCTGCTTGTTCTGGCTCTCCATGGATTACGTGGCCAGCACGGCCTCCATTTTCAACCTCTTCATCCTGTGCATGGACCGGTACCGCTCGGTGCAGCAGCCGCTCCGGTACCTCAAGTACCGCACCAAGATGAGGGCCTCGCTGCTCATCCTGGGCGTCTGGCTGCTCTCCTTCACCTGGCTCATCCCCATCCTGGGCTGGCACGTCTTTGCCAACAACGGGCGCAGGAAGGTGCAGGGGAACAAGTGTGAGACGGAGTTCTTCGAGGTGACCTGGTTCAAAGTGCTGGCGGCCATCTTTAACTTCTACCTGCCCTCACTGCTGATGCTGTGGTTCTACTGCAGAATCTTCAGCACTGTTCGAAAGCACTGCCAGCACAGAGAGCTCAGCAATGGCTCCTACTGGTCCTCTGTGGAAAAAACCACCACTCCTCAGACCAAGACGAAGGATGAGAAAAATATCTGCCTCCAGGAGCAAGTCGTAGGTGGGAACACCCCTGGTGCAGAAAAGAAAAACTCTCCAGAGCCCCATAAAGTGGAGGCAGAGCTTTGTTTCAGCCATCCTGACGGAGCTTCAAAGGCCCTGAGTAATGGGAAAGTCCTGAACTGGAGCTGCTTCTCTCTCAGCACAGCCAAGGCTGAGCCTGGCGTGGATAAAGCGGGGAAGAGGAGGGTGTGTGCCACGGAAAACCCTGGGAATGAGGAGCAGCCTGGCTGCCAGGACAGTGACTCCAGCGGGGCCTCAGACCACCACACCTTCACTGAGGTGGCAGAGCCCAGCCCCAGAGGAGCCTGCTGTCCTCAGGGGAGGACGGAGCGCAGGGACTCGAGGGGAATGGCATTCCTGAGGAAAACCTGGCACACCCTGCATGGGCACTCCAGGAGCATCCAGTGGCACGGGAACAGGGAGAGGAAGGCAGCCAGGCAGCTGGGGGTGATCATGGCAGCCTTCATGCTCTGCTGGATCCCCTACTTCGTGCTCTTCATGGTGATAACCTTCCACGACCACAAGCAGCTCTCAGAGCTGCACAGGGCCACCATATGGCTGGGCTACATCAACTCCACCTTGAACCCGTTCCTCTACCCTCTCTGCAACCAGAATTTCAAAAAGACTTTTAAAAAGATCCTTCACATTCATTGATGCTGGTCTGGGGTTTTGGAGCTCAAGTGCAGCTCAGGATTTCGACCAAACAAAATGTTCTGGTTCCAAAGCATGGGTTCCCCGTTAACAGTGAAAGACTTTGGCAAACTGTAATCTCTAAAAGTGGGAAATGTGCATTTAATAGTTTTAACACATTTAAAGAGCAACTTCAGGTCAAGAATCTGAAAACCTCAAGGTCAGTACATGAACTGTTACACTGTTGTCAACCTTTCACCACTTGATACCACCACTTCCTTCACAGAAACCTCTTCAGTGATTATAAATTATTCAGCTACAGAAAAGGAAGAAATCACATTTCTGTCATTGGCCAAAAACATTTTTTTCTTTCAACTTACTCCATGAAATACATTGCTTGTGAAGTGAGATTTGCAAGTGGAGGTACTTTGCACAGTCAAAGAAAGAACTTGCATCTGTTTAAAAAAACTCCCCTATTTATTTACAGCTTCCCCCAAAGCACAAACTTTTCATCAAATGTCAAGTTTTCGTGTGTATCCTACTGTATCTCTTTGGTATAATGCTTATATTAACTGTACATTACCTTTGCTGGAAAAAAAAGTAGATTTTTTATGTCCCAAAAGAGTTTCCATGCTCAATATAGTATCATCATCTGTTCCAGAAGGGTGTGCTGCTGTTCCTAGACTTGCAGAATATAGCTGATTATACATGAAATATGTTTCCCTTTTCTACCCTTTGTATTTAATTGTATTTCATAAATCTTGCTGTCAAATATTTCAGGAGAAAAACACAATAATTAAAACTCAGTATTGGAAAAGAGACCAAGAAGATGTTGAAGCACAACTGAAAGCTGGGCTGGCTTTGATGTTTCAAAGAAAAAAGAAATTCCTCTCATTCATTTTGTTATGCTGCTGAATTTCCCACATTCTGAACAGTTTCTTAATTGCATTTAAAGGATTCAATATTAAATGAAGCCCTAATATGTCTGCATTTTAATACATTGGGGAAATGTGCTAAAGGAATAAACCTAAATTCAGGCTGTATCAGTGCATCATGCAAGGTTCAGAGATTAATTGACTTTGGTTTCAAGTTGCACACAGGAAAAATTGCAATTAGGAATCTTAAATCTAGGAGAAATAAGGCAAAATGCAGAGAGAAAACATAAAACCAACAAAATTCATTGCAGAATTCAGACAACTTTTTCACTGCAGGAGGAACACCTGCACAAGGAGTGAAATGCACCTTTTTGGAGCAGAGAACAGAACCTTTTGAAACACATTCTCTAATCCCTGGCCTTCCACAAACAATTACTGAGGTTCACAGCCATTAAATTGTTTTTTTTCCTATTCTGATTTGCAACAGCAATTCTGGCCAGAATGGATGGTAATTTAGATGATCCCTGAGGAAATAAAAGTTAGCCACAGTTATTAGTGCTGAAAACCACATTTACCTAAGGGCTGCTGAGAGTTATCAAGAAATCTGTCCTGTTGCTCATGAAAATTGCCTTTTCTGACCTTAAAATGTACTAATACATGACAAAACCTCAGCAAGATCATTAAAAATTGGTCTAAAAATGGTGGTGACTGTAACAACAAAAATGTTTGGTAAAAATAAAGAACATTCAAACAGCTAAACCCAGGAAAATAAAACTGAACTTTTTTTTTTTTTTTAATTTCAAGCCATTTTACCCATGATCTTTGTGTAGCTGTGTTAACAGCAAAGACAGGGGATTTGTGATAACCAATTTTATAGCTATTAGATAACAATAAACAGGGAAATGGGACAGTGCATATTTTAAATAGCAATTACCTAAGAAAACTTTTGAGTTTCACTGAGCAGGCAGTTCCAGTGGCTCTGGATGTGAGGGAAGCAGAGGAAAGCAAATTATGGTAAGAAATGGAGAAACCTCCCACCAAGGTGGGGCAAGGCTCAAGAGAATATTTCAGGAGTGGTTTCCCGTAAAATGCTTTCAGTGTTTTCCATTTGACAGCCAAGGTCAGAGGACACAGAGCTTCAGAGAGCGCAACGAGAGTCTGGGGATTTCTTGTGAAAAACATGTTCACTCTCCTGTGCGTGAAAAACGCCAATCATTTGTTTCCAAAATTTTAAATGGTTATAAAAATAGCAATATAATTAGAGTAATAAAAATTTTGGACAATTTGGATTAGGACAATATGAGACAATAGAAACAAAGAGTTACAGACATCCGGGTACCTTTTTCTGGGCAAAATAAGCCTGAAAAAGGACACATGTTAACAGAGGATTAACCCTTAAAAACAATAACCTGTTGCATATTCATACATCTCATACATGATGCATAAATTCCATTCCAACACAGGATTCTGTCTGGTCAGTGCCAACTTCTCCCTCTGAATCCGGATGGCATTTTCAGGACTGAGTGAGGCAGGAAGAAGTTCGTTTCTTCTGATAGGAGAGCAATAAATTCTCTTTCTCTGAAAGATTTAGGTGTTCTGTGGCTGCTGTCTCAGTGGGAGTACCTCATTCCTCTCTTTAAAAAAAGTATCCTACATAGCATAGTTTCTATTTTAACCTTATGTTATAACCCGAAACTGTATTTAACACACTACTTAAGAAAATTAATACAGCATAACTCTCCAACATAACACATATAATATTCATTTTAATATTTGCAAAAAGCCGATCATAAAATACGCATTTTTCACATGTGAAAATTTAAAAAGTTTAATAAAGGACAATAGGAGCGTGGAGCAAAGGTTATTATGGCTGGGTGCATCGTGGCACTCAGTCAGGAGCACACCTGCTATTTCGGAAACACCCTTTATTTACTATTTCCATTCCATCAGCCTGTTACATATTCACAAAAAATTATTTATAAACTTTCCACCAAACTAATTTACATGTTCCAAGAACTGTTTAGCATGGCTCCTCCTCGGTTCCACCTTTTTAGAGCATGCACACTCCTCGGTTGTGGTTTAGGTCCGTTCTTATCACACCCAGTATAGGAATGTGCCCTTTGATGGAGTGACAAAACTATCGTTTGTCTCCTCAAAAAGAAAAAATGCTCAGGAGTTTCTTTCCTCAATTAGTGAAAAAGGCATCGCATAGGACCTGAGGGGCTTCCCCTCAACTTAAGGATGGCCAATTGGACTGGAGCCAAAAAGTCCCAAGAGCAATTTACTAGAAAAAGAAGAGAACAAAGAAACTAATGGCTTTTGTGAGGTGTTTTACCGGGGGCAAGAACCTCTTGCACCTGATTTTTCTCTGTAAAGAGTTTTGTTATTTTGCCTTTTATCAAAACTTTTTGTTTCCAGCACTACCACAGGAGCCATCCTGCTGATTTTATGCCTTCTGAGGCAGCTGAGCTATCTTGGGTGTGAAACAGATCTCCAAGAGCTTGTGAGACCTGGCTGGAGGAGACCCCTATTTCACTCCAGTTATGGGCTTTGGTCCGTAACTGTCCATATTTTGATCCAAAATATGGTTCATATTTTCTTCAGAAGGTGAGTGCTGACAGTTGGCAGATCTGTGCAGGTGTTCATTGGATGTTATCCCATCCAAGCAGGTTTTTTAAGCACACTTACATCAGCTATTTCACTGAGCTTATTTAACAACAGAAATAAAAACTGTATCTTTATAACAACGTTACTTTAACACCGCACATACAAAATCCATTTTAACACTTGCGAAAAGCCAGTATTATACTATGTATCTCTGACAAAAGTGTGCAGGGATTGAGATGTGCTGGTTTTCAGCTCCCGGAGCGCTCCGTGGGACGGCAGGGACACCTGGCGGGGCAGCAGCGAGCCCGGGATGCCGCGGCCAACCGGGAATTCCACCGAGCTCTTCCACACCGGCAGCAAATGCCGCGGACAGGAGGGGAAACAGCAGTGCAGGAGCACCTTTGGGCATTTTCCCACCGTCTAAAATGGAATTATAGTAAAGTATTAAATTTTCTGAGGGCTCTGCTGCGTGCCGGGGAAGCAGGAGCAGCATACGGTAGCGGACACACGGACGGCAGCGGACACACGGACGGCTCCGAGCGCTGCGGGACGCGGGGCAGCCGGACTGCCCCGAGGCGGGGGACGCTACCGAGGGCGGGCGGGCACCACCGCAGCCTCCCGGTATCGGGATGGGGATGGAGATCGGGATCGAGATGGGGACGGTGATGGGGATCGGACCGGGATCAGGATGGGGATGAGGATGGGGACCGGGACCGGCCCGCCCAGCGTGTCTCTCACGCCATCACCCCGCGCCGCCCGCCCGTCACACGCTCCGCCGCGGTAACATCACCGCCGTGCGCCGGCCGGGCATGCCGGAAGTGCGGAGCGAGCGGCGCAGCCGGTAAGGGGGAACGGGGATGGACTGTCACGGGTCCAGAGAACACACACGGCACCGGCACCACCACAGCCCCCGGCACTGCCACTGCCGGGTCACAGCCCCGGCGCCGTACCCGCTCTGCCCCTTGCAGCCCGCGGTCGGTGTGCCCGGGCCTCACCGGCTCCCCGGGCTGCAGTCACGCGTACACGGGGCGGGGGCTGCCCCGTGCCGGGCCGGGGCCGTGTCAGTGTGCGGGGATGGTGCCATGTCCGTGTTCGGTCTCGGTGCCATGTCCGTGTTCGGTGCCGGTGCCGGTGCTGTGTAGGTCCTCTGTCAGTCCGTGTCGCTGTGCGGGGCCGGTGCCAGTCCCGTTCCCGTGTCCCTGTCCGGTCCCGTTCCCGTGTTGGACCTCTGTCCGTCCATGTCGCTGTGCAGGGCCGGTGCTGGTCCGGGTACCGTGTGGCTGTGCCGTGTCCGGTGCCGGTGTCCCTCGGCCGTGTCCGTGCCCCTGTTCAGTCCCGTTCCCGTGTGGCTGTGCCGTGTCCGTGCTCGGTCCCGTTCCTATGTGGCTGTCCCGGTGCCGGTGTCCCGGTGCCCACCCCTCAGTGTCTCTGTCCTCAGGGCCGCGTTCCCGCCGGGCCATGGCCGCAGCAGCCCCGTGCCGTGCTGGGCCGTGCCCGCTGTGTCCGTGTCCCGGTACCGGTGTCCCGGTGCCGGTGTCCCGGTGCCCATCCAGGCTGTGTCTCTGTTCACAGGGCCGCGTTCCCGCCGGGCCATGGCCGCAGCAGCCCCGTGCCGTGCCGGGCCGGGCCGTGCCGGTTCGGTGCCGCTGCAGTTCGCTCCGTTCAGCAGCGCGCTGGACGCGGGCTTCTGGCACGAGCTGACCCAGAGGAAACTCAACCAGTACCGGCTGGACGAGACCCCCAAGCTCATCAAGGGCTACTACTACAACGGTGAGCACCCACCGACTGCCGAGCTCTGCCAGTTCCACCAGGCCCTGCCAGTTCCACCAGGCCCTGCCAATTCCACCAGGCCCTGCCAATTCCACCAGGCCCTGCCAATTCCACCCGGCTCTGCCAATTCCACCAGCCCTGCCAATTCCACCAGGCCCTGCCAATTCCACTGGTCCCTGCCAATTCCACCAGGCCCTACCAATTCCACCAGGCCCTGCCAATTCCACCCAGCTCTGCCAGTTCTACTGGGCTCTGCCAATTCCACCACTCTGTCAATCCACCAGCCTACCAATTCCACTGGCTCTGCCAGTTCTACTGGCTCTGCCAATCCCACCGGCCCTGCCAATTCCACCCAGCTCTGCCAATTCCTGCCTCTCCTCTCAGCCTATTCTGCTCCTCTGGCACATTTCAGATGTTTCTGAGACACTACCAAGAGTGGCTGGGAGTATTGTATGTTTCACTGTAATTTACATCAAGAAAAAACAGAAGTAACCCCAATGTTTTGGTTTAAAAGGAGCTTTGTTGCTGCTTTTTTGTCCAGGTGATCCTTTGGGTTTGCCAGCTCGCTTGACACTGGAGTTCAGTGCCTTTGATATGTAAGTACAGGCTGGGGTTTGCCTTCGTTTGTGTGTGGAGACACTTTCCTGACATAAAATTGATATATTAGTTAGAGAAACTCTATGTGAGAATAGGTAACTCTATGTGAGAATAAATAACTCTACATGAGGATCAATAATTCTACATGAGAATCAATAATTCTGCATGAGAATAAATAATTCTACATGAGAATCAATAATTCTGCATGAGAATAAGTAATTCTGCATGAGAACCAATAACTACATGAGAATCAATAATTCTGCATGAGAATAAATAATTCTACATGAGAATCAATAATTCTGCATGAGAATAAATAATTCTGCATGAGAATAAATAATTCTACATGAGAGTAAATAACTCTACATGAGAATTGTTAATTCTATGTGAGAATAAATAATTCTACATGAGAATCAATAATTCTGCATGAGAATAAATAATTCTACATGAGAATAAGTAACTCTGCATGGGAATCAATAACTCTACATGAGAATCAATTATTCTACATGAGAATAGATAACTCTACATGAGAATAAACTCTACATGAATGGAGTTTATTTCTCTTTGGTAAAAAAATCTTCTTACCAAAGATTTTTGTTCTCACAGTCACCATCCTTTTTATAGCAATTTTCAATGATCTTTGTTGTGTATTAGTACATTTTAAGGTCAGAAAAGGTAATTTTCCTGAATAAATAAATAAATAATGAACTTTATAGCAGTGGAGGGACTGCTTTGAGTCACAAAAAATTAACTCCTTCTGGCTGAATTTAAAATATTCCTTCTTTTCCTCAGGAATGCTTCAATACCAGCACGTTGCTGTCCTGCTTTTGGAACGTTGTATAACACCAACACTTTTGAGACTTTCAAATCCTGTGATAAGAAAGCACTTCTGGACAAGGAAGCAAATGAGGTGAGATGTAAAATCAAATTACAGAGTGTTTTCAAATCCATTCTACCCCTTGAAGTGCTTCACACTCTGCCCCAAATTTGGGGATACTCCAGTCCTGAGTAGCCTCAGGATTTAGCTTATTCTGGAAGGAAAAGTTTGGTGTTTGCTTTTTACTGTTCTCTACAAAAGATTTAATTTAATTAATGATAACTAATTCTACATGGAGAACTCCACACATTTTAAGCTCTGCAATGCTCTTGGAGCTGCCAGGGACTTGAATTCTGTAGAGCACATATTTAAAATTTGTCTTCATACCCAAAAACCAGCAGTGCCTGGTTTAAACCTCAGATTACTGCAATTTATCTGTGTGACAGAGGGATGGGGAAGCTCCACAGCAGCAAGAAACCTGAGAAAAAGCAAGAAAAAGATGGGTGAGAGGGGCTGGTCTCTCTGCTCTGCCTGGGGAGAGGTGAAAGTCAAATTTAAGATGCTTTACTTTGACCTGGCCTTGATTCCTTTAATTAATTGCCTTGAGTAACAAAGTTTTCGTGCATATTTTCACTCTAAACTAGGAATTTTTTGCATTCCTCTGGCCTTGTAATTCCCTGTTGTCTGACCTTTAAAATCCTTTTAACACAGATAATTGTATGAATAAATTCAGTTTTAAAATGTCAGTGAATGTTTATCTCCAAACTTTAAGAATTAAAGATTTTTGCAGCTGTTCTCATTTTCTCTTGGCGTTTCTCTGCCCTTTTTCTTCCTCCTTGTCCCCACAATCCATGGCAGATCTGGGAATCCATCAAATCTGGGGCTGCCCTGGAGAACCCAATGCTCCTGAACAGGTTCCTGCTGCTGACATTTGCAGTGAGTACAATAATAATAATAATAATTATTATTGTAATTTGTGTCTCCTACTTGTAGTGGAAGTAGTGAAGTAGTTTCTTTTTAGGAATATTAATATATTTTCTATTCATAATAATGCTGCATTAATTTATTTTTATATTATTTTCTACACATATATAAGATCACCTGATGGCCTTACAGATATCAGCAGAAGTAGAGCAGCTGTTTCATGTTTAATTAATTGAAAACTTTGCTAAATGCTCCAGCTAACAAAGCCTGAAGGATTGTACACACATTGTTTAAATCTTAAATTAAAACATTGTTTAAATCTTAAATTAAATTCTACAAGACTTCCATTCTCTTAAAAAAGACAATGGAAGTCTTGTAGAATTTTTATGATTTTCTAAAATCATTGTGAGAGAAAGATCCCTGTGGTTCCCATGGTTAAAATAATAAACCATTAATTTTAATTAGTATTATATAATTTATTTTGATATGTCTCTTTATTATCTAATTTTGCTTTTTTCTTTTTTCGCCTAGGATTTAAAGAAGTATCATTTCTATTACTGGTTTTGCTACCCTGCTCTGTGCTTCCCTGATGGAATTGAGATCACTCAGAAGCCTGTCTGTCTTGGGGACAGGTTCTCACTAAATCAGGTATTCAAAATCCTAAAGATTGTGAATTCTGCAAAATTCAAGCTCACTGAGAACTCCTGTGAGCTTTAAAACTCAATATTTTTGTCACCACATCCTGAATTAATTGGAGACTAATTTATTTTAAAAACTTCACTTTTTTATTTCTATGTTTGTTTTTGTATTTACCTTTTGTTCCATGGTTTGTTTAAATTATCTCAGTTTAGGTGCAGACATGGCAAACAGTTCTTGAAGAGGTGATTATGCTAAGCTATCTATTTTATATTTATTTTTGAGATATATATGTTAAGCTGTATATAAAAATGAATATTAACATGTGAAAATGAATATTATAAAAATGAATAAAAATATATGAAAATATATTTATATATTTAAATATTTAAATATTTTATATAATTTTATATATATTATATATATTTTTATATATTTTAATATATATTTTATATATTTATATATTAAATATTTAAATATTTATAATGTTTATAAAAAATAAAAATGTTTGAGATATATATGTTAAGCTGTATATAAAAATGAATATTAACAATGGTTTGAAAGTATTAAATTATAAAGAATGAATAATAAAATAAAAATATAAATATAGTTTAGATAAAATATTAATGTTTAAATTTTTATTATAAAAAATTAACAAATTTTAATTATCTTTCGTATTATATATTTTAAATTTGTTCATTGTGTTTGTATATTTATATACTAAAATAGTATTGAAATGATTTATATTTTATAAAAATATATATAATTTGTATGAATACTGTAAATGTGATGCTTATTCAAAAGAATAGTAAAAGGTTTGGAATTTTAAATTTTAAAAAAATAAAGGGGGATCTCCTGAGTAAGGCAACTCAATAAAATTACAAAATTGTTAATAAAGTGCATGTTTAGATAAGAAAATAAGTTAATTTTTAAATTTTTTTATGAAAAAAATTAAACAAATTTTAGTTTCTTTCATATTAGAGTGCAGAATTGATAAAAGTGTTGGTTCAGTTGTGTTTGCACTTTCAGATCCAAGCCCTGCAGAAAGCCTACGATGACCTCTGCCAGGAGGAGGGGGTGACAGCCCTGCCTTATTTTTTAATCAAATATCATGATAATTCTGTCATGATATCCCTGCTGAAAAAGTGGGATGGCTTCTTTCAAGAGCAAGGAGAAAAGGTAATGAGAATTTTATATAATTTTATATAATTAAATGTTTAATCTGTGAAGGGTTTGAGGCTTCAACACTGAGCTGGGCATGGTGGTTGTGTCCTGATGGTGGCTGTAAAGTGATTTTTGTGCTGTTTTCCCTTTGATTTGTTCTCTTGCTGGTTTATGCCCTTTCACTTTCTAATCCTCCCAAAATAAGCAGAATTTTGGGTTGGGAGCAAGGCTCAGTTCTGGCCTTCCCTCCTAAATGTGTTTTTAAAGTAATAAAAATGCATTTACTGCAGGGAACATCCAGTGTCCCTGAAGAGGCCAAACTGGAGAAATCTCAAAGCTGTGGCAAAAACTTGAGGAAAACCTGGTGTGACCATGGATTAAATATTTATAAATATGCAAAATGTGTCTGTAGGCCAGAAGTTTTAAATAAAAATGCCAAATACCCTTTGCCTGACTGTGGATGGAGGAGTTCTCAATTGAATAATTTCATTTGCAGGTGACAGTTGGAGTTTATGATCCTTGTAATTTATCCCAGTATCCAGGATGGCCACTGAGAAACTTCCTGATCCTGGCAGCCCACAAATGGTACCTGTTCTATTCTTTCCCACCAAGATTATTTATTGGTTGATATTAAATGAGATCATTTTCTCCATGGTGTTTCACTAATATCAATATTGCTTGATATGAAATGAGATCATTTTCTCCATGGTGTTTCACTCATATCACCCACCTGAGATTTTCTTTTTTTCCCTTGATATTCACTTGGAGTGATTCTGATTTTGTGCATTATTCTGGTTTTTCCTTCTGTCAGTCACAAATTCCTGTAATTCTAATATGGAAGCATTTACCTGGAAATGCCAGCCTCACACCCTGCCAGTACCCTCCAGCTGTGTCAAATCTTATTTGAAATACCCTGTGAATTTAAATAATTAATTAGTGTCAAGTAATAGCAGAATTACACTTTAAAAATCAAATATTAGTAGGTTTTCTCCTTGTACCCCTTGATTTTTATTTTTTTTGTTGGGGAGAGAATACACAGTTACACTCTGGGTTTTGAAAAAAAGGATTCAAATTATCAAATGAATTCTGGTTGCTGTAACAAAACTGTAATTAATTTGCACTTCCATAGTTTTGAGAGTTACATTTACACAGCCTTGGGGTTGAGAAGGGTTTAGGCACTAAAATTCTTGGTTTTTGTTTGGGGGTTTGAATCATGAGGAGGAAAAATTATATATATTGAGAACTCAGAGGATCATGGTGCTGCAGCAAAGTCCCTGATGTGTGCTCTGGTGCTTTTCTGCTTTTTATTCCTCTAAATCTGCAGTTTGTCAGTGCTGGATGAAAGCAAGGACAGGCTGCTGTGGCATTGCTCTGGAGCTGTGCCACACCAAACCAGTCACTTTCTGACACTTCAGGAATTATTTCTCTTTCTGTACATAATAACGACAACACTGTCAGCACCAAGACAAAAAGGCTCGTTCAGAACCTGCAAAGGACTAAACCTGTGCGAAATGCTGTTAAAAAAATTCTCTTTTCTATGCAAGAAGTTGCATGTCTGTCTCTATTTCTCTTTTCTCTGGCTGGCAGGGGCAGTGCTCTGCAGAGGCTGGAAGTGCTGTGCTTCAGAGACAGAACCATGCAAGGGGTGAGAGACATCACCCACAGCATCATCTTTGAAATCAAGCTGCCACAGGCACCCCTGGGCCCAGGTAAGCCATTAAAAATACTTTTCCCCCCTTTTTTTTTGCCTTCTTAATCACTGCTGACATAGCAAAATTAATTACTGATAAAAATTGTTACTTATGCTAAGTTGTTTCAAATGGATTTTGAATTGTTTGAATTTCTGTTAAATGTCTCTAAAGTAGTTCCTTGTCCGGTTTTCGGCTGTTTGGAGGGCCTGGAAAGGCCCGGGGTGGCCTTGGGGCAGCCGCGTATCAAAGGACGAGAAGAGGCTTCAGTTCTTCTTTCGGTCTCTGTGTTTATTAATTGTTTATCTAAAAGATTTTCTTTCAGCCCGACAGAGCTCTGCTCAGCAGCCAGCCATGAGCACACTGTCACTCCCTCCGGGCGGTCACCTATCTTTATACCCAAAGTTACGTGTACAATATTTATCATTTTTCCCCAATACCTTTCACCCTTATTGCCCGGTGCACTTTTAGTAATGACCAATCCCAAAGTGCCACCATCACCACAGAAGATGGAGGAGAAGAAGAAGAAGGACAGGACACGCCCCAATTCCTCCATCTTACTTCTCTAAACCCCCCTGTACAGAAATCCTAAACCCTGTGTCTCACCCTCTAATTAACCAATCCCTTCACCATTCACCCCGGTGAAACCCTCCTGTCCTCATACAGGTGTCGTCTCCTGTGTAGGATCAAAGTCCAGCCACCAGACACTTCTGGAACATTCCAGGACTCCCGAGCCCCCCAAGGGTGGTCTCGGTGACACCTCAGTCCTGAGGTGCTGAGATCCCACAGTTCCTTTTTCAACAAAGAAAGAAGAGAGAATACTCTCTCTTTAATTTGTTCCTCCTGTAATTGTGTTTTTAATTGAAAACTAAGGAAAGTCCTGCTGGTGGCATAGAAAATGCAATAAAACACCAGTTTGTCTCATTTTTTCTTGTTGAATTTGTGCACAGTCCCTCAGGTAGGAAAAACATGATAGTGAATTTATGGGATCAAAATTTCTGGAGAATTTCTAAAATTATAAAAATCTGCCCCAGAATGGAACTGTTCCTTTAATCCCATAGTGACACATCCAGGTGTATTTTAAAGTAGTAAACTTAAAATATTAAAAAATAATCTCATATTCAATTTCTAGGTACAGGACAGCATCACCAAATTTCTCTATCTCAGGCAAAAAGTTCTGAATCCTTCAGATGTCATTGTTGCAAATTATTTCATTCTATATAATTAAGATACATAATTCTCCACTGAATTTACAGATGGGGTCTAGGGACCATGAAATGATGACTGAAATTAGTAAAATTGACTGAATTATGAATTTACTGAGCTTGGCAATAAAGATCTGAGGGGGAATGATGCCAGCTCTGTGCTGGGTTTGAAGCTGAACAGGCAAAAGCAGCACAGGGGACACCTGAGAGCAAATTAAACTACAGGAAATTTACTGGCAGCTTTAAAATAAGGGTTTTTCCGACAGGGTTAAGTCCAAAAAAATTTCTTTTTTTCTGTCCTAGGATATTAAGGTTTTTATTCTTTCTTTCCTTTATTCTTGCTTTTTTTTTTGTTTTGTTTTGTTTGGGTTTTTAATTTTCTTTTTTTTGTGTTTTGAATATTTCAAACAGATTGTCCAAAAGCTGTTGGATGGGAGAAGAACCAAAAGGGAAGCATGGGGCCAAGGATGGTGAATCTCAGTGAATGCATGGATCCAAAAAGGTTTGGTTTTTATCTTTTAAATTCCCACCCTTTTCTTTACTTTCATCCATAGCAAGTTGAAATGTGAAATAGGGAAGAATATGCAGTAAAACATCCACTGGATATTGTTTGGATTTTCTTTTGGAGGTAAGGACCTTCACAGAGCACATATTTAAAATTTCTCTTCATACCCAAAAACTGGGTGTGCAGTGCACTGCCTGCAGCACAAATCTTGGCAATTTTGGGGTCCAGTTGAGAGTTCTGAAGGCATTTATTTAAAACTGAGTGAAATGTAGGTCAGATTGTTATAGGCCTGTGGAATTTCATTGAATTCCATAACCTGCAGGGTGCTCATGAAAATGAGCATGGGGGAAAGTTCATCCTTTGGGGTTTGTAAGAGTGAGACAGGAAGGAGGTCAGGAAATGTGATTTTAATAATTTTTATCATTCTGTTTGGGCAATGGATTGAAAAGAATGAGGTTCCAGAGTGTCTGCATGGAAAATGGCTGATGGTCTGATGGTTCAGGTTCAGCCCAACAAGCAAAGCCATTTTTGTCAAGTATTTGTGGAAATTCTCAGACTTCACAGATATTCAATAAAATCCATCTCAGAGTTCTTCATTCTTTAGGTTTCTTGACCTTCTTTACTTGATTAAATTATCTAAGTGCTTCCCAAAGAGGTGTTGGTAAAATGCCAGCCTTGACAATTGCCATTAAAATCCTTGTTGGACAAATCATTTTCTGGATGCTGAAATGATTTTATTTATGATGTGTGAGGGAATGAAACTTGCAGGAATCTGAGACCTGTGCTGGTCTGGCTTGGTGAGGGCTTTAACAGGAATCTTGGCTGAGACACCATTTTTATTTCATATTTGCATTCATTTTATTACTAAAATTTTAGTTGTAGGTTGTTACTTTTTCAGAAGCCCTTATCTGTTTGTTTTTCATATTACCTATGTGTTACACTCCTGAATTTTCTTTCTCAAACTTCCACAAAGGGCCCAAGTGGAGTATTTCAAGTTAAGGGCCAGTGTAACTGGATACAGGAAACCAGGTAGTTTTAAAAAAAACCCAAAAATTTATGGACAAATTATCTGTCTTAGCACTCAGCTTAACAAGAATCTTGGCTGAGACACCATTTTTATTTCATATTTGCATGAATTTTATTACTAAAATTTTAGTTGTAGGTTGTTACTTTTTCAGAAGCCCTTATCTGTTTGTTTTTCATATTACCTATGTGTTATACTGCTTCATTTTTCTTTCTCAAACTTCCACAAAGGGCCCACGTGCTTTAGGGCACAAGTGGAATATTTCAAGTTAAGGGCAGGTGTAACTGGATACAGGAAACCAGGTAGTTTTAAAAATAACCCAAAAATTTATGGACAAATTATCTGTCTTAGCACTCAGCTTAACAAGAATCTTGGCTGAGACACCATTTTTATTTCATATTTGCATTCATTTTATTACTAAAATTTTAGTTGTAGATTGTTACTTTTTCAGAAGCCCTTGTCTGTTTGTTTTTCATATTACCTATGTGTTACACTCCTGAATTTTCTTTCTCAAAGTTCCACAAAGGGCCCACGTGCTTCAGGGCACAAATGGAGTATTTCAAGTTAAGGGCCGGTGTAACTGGATACAGGAAACCAGGTAGTTTAAAAAAAAAACCCAAAAATTTATGGACAAATTATCTGTCTTAGCACTCAGCTTAACAAGAATCTTGGCTGAGACACCATTTTTATTTTCATATTTGCATTAATTTTACTACTAAAATTTTAGTTTTAGATTGTTACTTTTTCAGAAGCCCTTATCTGTTTGTTTTTCATATTACCTATGTGTTATACTGCTTCATTTTTCCTTCTCAAACTTCCACAAAGGGCCCACGTGCTTTAGGGCACAAGTGGAGTATTTCAAGTTAAGGGCCGGTGTAACTGGATACAGGAAACCAGGTAGTTTTAAAAAAAAACCAAAAATTTATGGACAAATTATCTGTCTTAGCTTAACAAGAATCTTGGCTGAGACACCATTTTTATTTTCATATTTGCATGAATTTTATTACTAAAATTTTAGTTGTAGATTGTTACTTTTTCAGAAGCTCTTGTTTGTTTTTCATATTACCTATGTGTTATACTGCTGAATTTTTTCTGTTGTTAAAAAAAGTTGTTAAAATTACCTCATTCAGCTGAAATATCAGTGATTCCTTTGCTGGAGAAGCACAGGAGGGTTCAGCAGTTGTTATTTATTCCCTGGCACAGGTTGGCAGAGTCATCCGTGGATCTGAATTTGAAGTTGATGTGCTGGAGGCTGGTGCCTACTCTGGATCTGGAGAAGATTGTGGCTGCCAAGTGTCTGCTGCTGGGAGCTGGCACCCTGGGCTGCAGCGTGGCAAGGACCTTGATGGTGAATCCTTCCTCTCACAAATAATCTCCTGCTTCTCATAAAATCTAAATTAATTTATTTTTTTTTGTCCAGCGGCCATGACGCATCAGAGCCAAATTGCATTGTCTCCATCAGAATATACAGAATGCACATCAGTAATATTATAAATTGCAGGGAAGAGATCTGTACCTAATGGAAATAAATAATTCAATTGCTGCTGACATAATATATATGTATTATATTATATTAATTATATTATTATAATATATATGTATATATATAATTATAATAGTAAGGGCGCCTCTCAATAGCTGCTGACATGAGAAAGTAAGGGAACCTTGGCAGAATATTTTGAATTTATGTTAAAAAAAGAAATTCTGGAACAAATTAACAAGATACAAAGAGCAAATTCACAGTGAAGCACTTGAAATAACTGTGCTGGTGATTCCTTTCAGGGGTGTTCAACCCTTTCCACTTAATTCAGTAGGGTATGAGGGGTGTCTGTTAAATGCTATATTTAGCATTTAAAAACCAAATTATTTATATATATATTTATATAAAATTTATATATTTATTATATATAGATATTTAGCAACCAAATTTTCTGTTCCCTTATTTCAGTCACTTCAAAAAACTACAAAAAATTTTGTAGCTTAAAAAAAGTGAACAAAACTCAACGTTGTGTGTATGACATTACACAAAAACATTTCCCAAGGCTGTTGTAATTATCTTTATCAACTTTTGTTCTCCTTCAGGGCTGGGGGGTGAGGAAAATCACGTTTGTGGACAATGCAAAGATCTCCTACTCCAACCCCGTGCGGCAGCCGCTCTACGAGTTCGAGGATTGCCTCAGTGGGGGCAAGCCCAAGGCTCTGGCAGCAGCAGAAAGGCTGCAGAAAATCTTCCCAGGAGTGGTAAAATCATTATTTCCATGTTCTAGCACTGGGGGAAAGGAAAAAAATGAAAAAAAAAAAAAGTGACTTTAAATTGCTATTCCAAGTTGTAGTAGTTAAACGTTAAAAACACTTTGCAGGTGTTATGAAATATTATAGGTGGTTACTGAAATATCTTAGTTGGTTACTGAAATATTATAGTTGATTACTGAAATATTTCAGTTGGTTACTAAAATATTTTACTTCAAATTTCTGTTCCTGGTAACTTTGTTGAGGTAAATTGTCACAATATGACACAAAATGAAGGGCACTCACACGCTGAGATGTCCAAGGCAAATAATAATAAATAAATAAAATTATAATAAATAAATATAAATAATAAATATAATAATAAATATAATATAAAATATATAAATAAATAATAAATATAATAAATATGAATAATAAATAAATGAAATAAATAAAATAATAATAAATAAATAAAACTAGTTTATTTCTGGACTTCAATATTTATAGAATTCCAAAAGGGATTATGGATTGGAGGATGAAATTGCCACCTCTCCAATCACACTGGTCAAACCAACAGTCCATCAATTCTCTCCTCCTCCAGAAAGGAGTGCAAACCAATCATTATTTACATGGAAAGTCCATTACAAAAATGTGAACATCAGAAGGCTCAGAAGAACTTTAGAAGAAAGGGGAGACAGTAAATATTTGTAGTAATGAAATATAATTAAGGATCATTAAGTAATTTTTTAGCTTGTTGATATTAAAGTGAAATTTTTTCCTGTCTAGGGTGTCCTAAGGAGCTTTGAGTAATGCCAGGTCAGACATATTAAATGTCTGCTCTGGGAGCAGGTCCTGAGGGAAGAAATAAATGTATTTTTGAGATTTCCTATTATTTTTCAAACCCCAAATTTGCAATCTTCTCTAAATTGATTTTCTATATTAGAAGCTATAGCTTGGTTTTTAACTGCCAGCGAAGAGAACAACATACAGTCCCCTTTTCTAGATGTCATTCTAATATTTTATGAGATGCTAACTAAATATTTTGGATAATTTGGGGGCATTTTAAAACTTTTCTTAGATTCCTGAGATTTTGGGACTCTGTGGAATGAGCAAGATCTTTCTTTGGGGATATGTATAGACACTTACTCCTCTTTAAAATAATGCCAATGTGCTCTTTGAGCTCTTTTTGCCATTGTTTGGCTGCCAAATGCACCTCAGCCTCTTTGGCTGGTGACTGCTGTCTTTGTTCTGAGGGACAGTTATTCAAATAAAATTGTTGGAGCTGCCAGGCTTGTCTGTATTCCTTCAGCTGCAATGCCTGGATTGAGCTTTTTTTTTTGGAATTCTGGTAGGATTTTAGTATTTACAAACCACATTGACCATTTTGTGGTGCAGTCAATTCCTGCTTATTTATTTAATTTATTAAACAAATAATTGCCTTCCTAAGTCACCAGCAGTGTGAATTGAGCTGATCTAATCAATCAGCATTTCAGCAGCACAGGCTTGATGGGTTATCCATGAACACTTTATTCATACACAACATGGATTAAGTTCTGTATTCCTACCAGGAATTTTGGAGGAGATAATGACACTGAAATTAAAGCCTGCCCAAAAATTTCCTGATGTCTGTGGTGATGGTTACAGAGGGAAAAAAGAGTTGGATCCTTTGGTATGGTTAATGCAGCTGTTACCCACAGGCATTTCTCCAAGCTGCTAGGTGGGCCTGGTTCTTTTTATCCTCAGGGAGATTTCTGTCTGTTTTTTCTGTCTGTTATTTCTGTATGTTATTTATGTGTCTTCATCCTTCTGGTCATTTGACTCACCTGGATTTCTGAGTTGTGCTGGTCATTAATTGGTCTGTGCCAAAGCACATCCCACCAACCTTCCTCTCCTCTCTTCCCATGGAATTTTATGCTTGGTTCCTCCAGTTTTTACATTTTGGTTCTTAATTTTTCCTGCAGTGTGAAGCAGGGAGGCTTTGGCAAGGTTTGTCCTTCTGTGACATAAATGAGGGCCCCTTCCCTTCCCTTCCCTTCCCTTCCCTTCCCTTCCCTTCCCTTCCCTTCCCTTCCCTTCCCTTCCCTTCCCTTCCCTTCCCTTCCCTTCCCTTCCCTTCCCTTCCCTTCCCTTCCCTTCCCTTCCCTTCCCTTCCCTTCCCTTCCCTTCCCTTCCCTTCCCTTCCCTTCCCTTCCCTTCCCTTCCCTTCCCTTCCCTTCCCTTCCCTTCCCTTCCCTTCCCTTCCCTTCCCTTCCCTTCCCTTCCCTTCCCTTCCCTTCCCTTCCCTTCCCTTCCCTTCCCTTCCCTTCCCTTCCCTTCCCTTCCCTTCCCGCAGCTTGTGCTGCCACATTTCCAAAGGAGTGAATGAATGGTTTGCATTGTCCATGCATTGTGTAGATGCTTCTTTGGCTCAGTGTTTGCTCTCAGTGTGTCCTGCCCAATGGCTGGAAGAGGGAAATGTTTCTGCCACAGGAACAAATCCTGCAGCTCTGCAGTGACAAGTCTCAGAATTGCTTTTTGGTGTCTCGGATTCCCGCATGGCTGGGGAATTACAGGGAAATCATCCAAGGCTGTTCTCCTCCTGAGGAGCTGAAAATGAGGAGCAGTGTGTGTGATGCTGCACATGGCTGTGACTGAGGCAGGATTTGGCAGCAGAAATACAAACTGCAGCCTGTTAAAATCGTGTGGGAAGAGAATCAGGACACAAGTTTTAATCTCAGATCACAATAATGTGTGAATGTGGCTGCTTGGCTTTGGGGTGCTGTTTGGAACCCCTGGGATCAGGAGCAGCTCCACTCTGTTGTTGTAGTCATTTGCTAAGCTTGCTAAGACTTTGAGGGTGTTCTGCCTAAACCCAGAGTGAGAAACACCAGCACTGTACCAGAGGTTCTTCATTCTGACAATGGAGATTGGACTTGTCCTCTGACCCTGCTGCATTTTGCACCTCTTTAATCACAAGGTCACCTTCTGACCGGCTGGTTTTCTCTCTGCCTCTCTCCAGAGCTCTGAGGGTTACAACATGAGCATCCCCATGCCAGGCCACCCCGTGAACTTCTCAGAGGTGACCATGGCCCAGGCTCAGAGGGACGTGGCCCAGCTGGAGGAGCTCATCGAGAGCCACGACGTGGTGTTCCTGCTGATGGACACCAGGGAGAGCCGCTGGCTGCCGGCTCTCATCGCGGCCAGCAAGAGAAAGGTGGGACACAAGCCATTCATTGCCTTTCTCCCTTTCCTTTCATTTTCTTTCCTTTTTTTTTCCCTTTCCTTCCCCATCAATGGCCAGATGTGGTGTTCCTGCTGATGGACACCAGGGAGAGCTGCTGGCTGCCTGCTCCCACTGCAGGTGTGCTGCCAATCCATTCATTTCCTTTCCCCCCCTTTCCTTTTTCCCCTTACTTTCCCCTTTCCCTTTTTCCCTTCCCTTTTCCCTTTCCTGCTCTCATTGCAGCCAGCAAGACGAAGGTGTGCTGCCAATCCATTCACTTCCTTTCATTTCCTTTCCTGGTAATTTTCTTTCCTTGAAATCTCCTTTCATTTCCTTTCCTTGAATTTTTCTTTCCTTTCCTTGAAGTTTCCTCTCCTTGAAATTTCCTTCTCCTTGTCCCCTTTCCCCTTTCCTGTTCTCATTGCAGCCAGCAAGAGGACAGTGTGCCACCAAGCCACTAATTTCCTTCCTTTTCATTCTCCCTTTATTTTAAATCCAATTTTATTTTATTTTATAGTTTCATTGTTTTATTTTATTATTATTATTTTTTATTTTATTTTAATTCCTTTATTTTAAATTTCTGGCCCTGAGCAATAGATTTCTTTCTTTATAGCTTAAATGAGCTTCCCTTTGCCAGTGGAGAGATTCAGTGAGGGCTTCACTGAGTCACAGCCTCAGGTGTCAGTGTGTGTAAATTGATAATTCATCAGCTCCTCCTTAATGCTCCTGGCCTTTCTTGCACCTGTGGTCTTTCTTTCTGTTTTAGTTGTTTGAAAACAGCACAGAAATGACAAAAAAAGCAAGTTTGCAAAGCTTGTTGTCTCCTTAACAAAAATCTGATTCCATTCCCCATAGGACTGACTCTCCATGTGTGTTTAAAAATAAATATCAATAATATTAACCCATCACACAGCCCAGGCAGGGTGTTCCTGGCACTGGGTTTGTGCTGCTCATGGACACAAAATTCCTGCTGCATACTGAGCAGGAGCAGGAATCTGGAGCAGAAATTACGTGAATAAAGCAATTTCTGACCTTTCTGTTCTCCATCACAGCTGCCAGTATGAGCATCTTGAAGTCCACTTTTTAAATCTCTTTGAGAGTTTTAAAACATTTCAAATCAGCCAATTCCCAATTATTATAGGAGCTGGCTGATTTTAATTATCACTTTTTATTATTATTACCACAAAATCTTTGTGTTGTTTTGGTGCCATACAAAACTTTTTTCTTCAACTCAACCCAAACTCTACTTTCAACTATGTTAACAGTTTTCAAAAATTCAGTTTCAAAATTTCAAAGTTTGAAGCTGGGAAGTGCCAGGGCCAGCCTACTCTTCCCCATGGCATGGCTGGGAATTTCCAGCAATATGTGGAGTTTTGTGTGCATATTTTATATGAATCCTGTCTGGTTCAATCAGGATAGAATGGTTTTATCATCTCCAAAACTTCCCTCCCATGTTTTCTTAGCCAGCAGTGCCCTTCTACATTTTTCTTGCAGCAGTTGTATAATTTTGAGGATAAATTTTGAAACTTTTGGTGACATTTCTCTGTTACTCTGTGGTGCAGTGTGTCTCCATCACAGTTGGTTGATTTGATAACATCACTTAGATGTGAGGAGATGAAATTCTCTGTCACTGAAAAAACACAGCAGGGAAATCTCCAGGTGTCCAAACAAATGCTCAATATTTTATGTTGTAAACACCCAATGAGAGCTCTGCTCCAAATGTGATTTTGTGTGGCACCTGCAGAGCTCAAGAACTGCACAGTTTTGTCCCAAAGGTCTCCAAAACAAAATAAAGAGCGTAGTGAGAGATGATTTGTGTGAAATGCACACACAGGTCCATGGGGAGCAGTAAGAGGTTTTTTCCCCACTCCATCATTCAAATGCCTTGGGGATCTTTGCCATTCCTGCAGTCCTTGCCCAAAACAAACACCTCAGAGCAACCAACCCCTCAAATGCTAAATCCTCATGTCAGATATTAAATCTCTGCTCCTGCTGAGCACTGGAACTTGTTAAAATTTGCTTCGTTTTTCTTTTTGTTAATCCATGCCAAAAGATACTTTTCCATTTGTCTCTTGTACTTTTCCATTGTCTCTTTATCAAAACCAGATTTTTTTTTTAAATTAAGGCTCAATCAGTTAGAATGGAATAGTTACCTGTAAACTGAGAAGAAACAGTTGATTGCAGTGGGAATTGTTTAACAATATTAGTAATTTCTGCTAATAGCAGCTCTTACTCATATTTTGGAAGTGGAACACCATATTCAGGTTTTACAGGTAGATGCAGTGAGAAGATGCAATCTTTTAATTGCACAGATTCAGCAGCAGGGTTCCACTTCAGGAACTGAGAAAAACAAACTACTCCAAGGCTGAAACAATATGCAGAAATAATTAGAAATACTGAGAATGATGATGAGACTCAAAGCTTGCTAATTAAAATGGCTAATCCTTGAGAGAGCTTCCCTCAGAGTTCTTCTTTTAAACTTAAAAGTTCTTCTTTTAAAATTAAATAATTCCTGGCTGGAAGAATAGAAGACAAGGAAGTGGTGCAGCAGAATTTCTACCAACAGGAGGTGCAGATGAAGCAGTGCATCTTCCTTTATATTTCACTGGCTGCAGTCATTGTTGTGTTGATATTTGTGCTCCAGATTCCTCTGTGCACTTGGCACAAAGTGGAGAGAGATGCAGTGAGAAGATGCAATCTTTTAATTGCACAGATTCAGCAGCAGGGTTCCACTTCAGGACTGAGGAAAAACAAACTACTCCAAGGCTGAAACAATATGCAGAACTAATTGGAAATACTGAGAAGGATGATGAGACTCAAAGCTTGCTAATTAAAATGGCTAATCCTTGAGAGAGCTTCCCTCAGAGTTCTTTTAAACAATTCCTGGGTGGAAGAAAGGAGAACAAGGAGGAGCTGCAGCAGAATTTCCACCAACAGGAGGTGCAGATGAAGCAGTGCATCTTCCTTTATATTTGACTGGCTGCAGTCATTGTTGTGTTGATATTTGTGCTCCAGATTCCTCTGTGCACTTGCCACAAAGTGGAGACGAGGACACAGGAATTGTGCAGCCCAGCTGCTCCTGCTCCCCATGGGACTGAGCAGATGCAGATGAAGCCCATAAGTAATCATTAATTGCTTTCCTTACTGAGCAGAAATTGCTTTGGATAACAGATGGGATTTCATTGCTTGAAGCTGCTGTTGCTTTTTTTCTTTTTTGTCACAAGTTTGTGTAGCAGCTAGAGGGAGTTATTCATTCAGATCAGATTGCCCTGAAAGGCACAGAAAAGGACAAGGCCTTGTGACTTTCTGAAACAGACTTTTAATTTGGTTTTGGTTTTTTTCCAAGGGCTTGACAGCTGGAATTCTGCACCTTTCAGAAGCTCTGTTGTTTATGGCTAAGGTGGTAAATATGCAGTTAATGGGTTGCTCATCCATCTCCAGCCTGTGGGTTTTTTGGCATTTATAGTGAATAAAAACCTCAAGGCTGCTTTTTTCTTCCCCTCCCTTTTTGGCTCGCTTAAAATCTGTTGTTCTCTCTTTATTGTTCACAGTTGGTCATCAATGCTGCCTTGGGATTTGACACTTTTGTTGTTATGAGACACGGCCTGAAGAAACCAAAGCAGCAAGAATGTGCTGGTGATTCACATTTCAGCAGCACCTCTGCTCCTTCTGACCTGCTGGGATCCTCGCTGTTCTCAAATATCCCTGGCTACAAACTGGGCTGCTACTTCTGCAACGATGTGGTGGCACCAGGGGATGTGAGTAGAACATATATGTAGAGTATATTTTATAATATATATAATATATGTTATATATAGGGTATATTGTACAATATATAGAGTATATAATATATAATATGTATACTATATATTATATAGTAGAGATATATATCTATTATATATTATATATCTCTCTATTGTTGCAATTTGAATTTATATTTGGTTTTAATGGCATTTCCTAAAGGGAACTGCTACTTCTGCAATGGTGTTATGGCACCATGGGATGTCAATAGAACTTTATGCAAATGGTGATTATATATTACATTTTATATTTTATTTTTTATATTTTATATTTTATATAATTATATATTATATATTATATATTATATATCTATCTCTCTATTATATATTATATATCTCTCTTTTGTTGCAATTTGAATTTTTATTTGAATTTTTAATGGCATTTCCTTTAGGGATCTGCTACTTCTGCAATGGTGTTATGGCACCATGGGATGTCAGTAGAACTTAATGCAAATGGTGATTATATATTACATTTTATATTTTATTTTTTTCATATTTTATACTTTCTATATCTCTATATTATATGTTATATATTATATATTGTATATATATATATATTATATAGAGATATTATATATCTCTCTATTGTTGCAATTTGAATTTATATTTGGTTTTAATGGCATTTCCTAAAGGGAACTGCTACTTCTGCAATGGTGTTATGGCACCAGGGGATGTGAGTAGAACTTTATGCAAACAGTGATTATATATTATATATAATATATGATATGTATCATATATTAATTATATATTATATACTATATATCTCTCTATTATATATCTCTCTATTGTTGCAATTTGAATTTTTATCTGGTTTTAATGGCATTTCCTAAAGGGAACTGCTACTTCTGCAATGGTGTTGTGGCACCAGGGGTTGCGAGTAGAACTTCATGCAAATGGTGATTATATATTATATATTATATATTATATATTATATATTATATATTATATATTATATATTATATATTATATATTATATATTATATATTATATATTATATATTATATATTATATATATCTCTCTATTATATATTGTATCTCTCTATTATATATCTCTCTATTGTTGCAATTTGAATTTTTATCTGGTTTTAATGGCATTTCCTAAAGGGAACTGCTACTTCTGCAATGGTGTTGTGGCACCAGGGGATGTGAGTAGAACACATATATAGGGTATATTATACAATATATAGAATATATTATATATGATATATTATGTATGTTATGCATTTTATATATATATATATATCTATCTGTATTTATATCTGTATTATATGTTATATATCTCTCCTTTCTTGCAACTTGAATTTTTATTTGAATTTTTAATGGCGTTTCCATAAGGGATCTGCTACTTCTGCAATGGTGTTATGGCACCAGGGGTTGCGAGTAGAACTTCATGCAAACGATTAGTATATAATATATAATATATCTCTATATATTATATGTTATATCTCTATATATTATATGTTATATCTCTATATATTGTATATCTCTCTTTTGTTGCAACTCAAATTAGTATTTGGTTTTAATGGCATTTCCTAAAGGGATCTGCTACTTTTGCAATGGTGTTGTGGCACCAGTTTATGTAAGTAGAACCTTATGCAGACAGTGATTATATCTCTCTTTTGTTGCAATTTGAATTGTTATTTGAATTTTTAATGGTGTTTCCTGAAGGGATCGGCGCCGTGTTGATGCACCTGAGGTAAAGAAATAGCAGATTTTTATTTGGAACCAGGGCAGCTGGTTCCTCTGGAGTTATTCTGCCCTGCCTTGAGATCTGTGTGTGTTTTAGTCCACCAGGGATCGCACTCTGGACCAGCAGTGCACGGTCAGCAGGCCTGGGCTGGCCATGGTGGCTGGAGCCCTGGCAGTGGAGCTCATGGTGTCGGTGCTGCAGCATCCAGAAGGGTGAGCCCTTGCTGTTCTCTGGGAAATCACACCAATCCAACAGAATCTGTAGTGAGGAGGGGGAGTTGCACCTCAAAAAGGACAATTCTGGCAGGGGTGGTGTCTGTAAATGAATGCAGTGTGCAGTGTTGGAGGGAACGGCTTCATCAAGTCTTAAGTTTTTCTTCTCTCTCTGAATTTAACCTCAGAAAAGTATTAGGAATCTTTCTAAAGAAGAAAATGTTGCTATTAGAAATCTTGGATTTGCTTTGCCTTTCCCTTTTCCCCCTTTCCTTCTTTTTCCCCTTTCCTTCCTTTTCCCCCCTTTCCTTCTTTTCCCCCCTTTCCTTCTTTTCCCCCCCTTTCCTTCTTTTTCCCCCCCTTTCCTTCTTTTCCCCCCCCTTTCCTTCTTTTCCCCCCCTTTCCTTCTTTTTTTCCCCCCTTTCCTTCTTTTTTTCCCCCTTTTCCTTCTTTTTTCCCCCCGTTTCCTTCTTTTTTCCCCCCCTTTCCTTTCTTTTTCCCCCCCTTTCCTTCTTTTTCCCCTTTCCTTCTTTTTCCCCTTTCCTTCTTTTTCCCCCTTTCCTTCTTTTTCCCCCTTTCCTTCTTTTTCCCCCCTTTCCTTCTTTTTCCCCCCTTTCCTTCTTTTTCCCCCCTTTCCTTCTTTTTCCCCCTTTCCTTTCTTTTCCCCCCTTTCCTTCTTTTTCCCCCCTTTCCTTCTTTTTCCCCCCTTTCCTTCTTTTCCCCCCCTTTCCTTCCTTTCCCCCCCTTTCCTTTCTTGTCCCCCCCTTTCTTTTCTCCCCTTTCCTTTCCTCTCCTTTTTTCCCCCTTTTTTCCCCCCTTTTTATCCCCTTTTTTCCCTCTTTCCCCCTTTTTTCCCCTTTTTTTTTTTTCCTTTTCCTTTTTTTTCCCTTTCCCTGCGATGAGGAGCTGTTGTAAGTTATGGCAGGCACACAAAGGGTTTCAAGATAAGCCCTGTGTTGTAAATATTATTTAAAACTCAGTGAGTGGGACACAGAAATTACTCTGAAATTCTGCACCCTTAACATGAGGCTTGTTTCCTCTCTTTAAAACCTGGGAGAGAAAAAGTGACTTAGGAGCTGCAGATGAGTCTCAGACTGATTTTTATATATATTTATCACGCTGAGTCTTGGTTCCTGTGAAACAGACTTTCCACACAGATTCCTTGACTCATTCTAAGCTGTAGCAAAATGTCTGGAAGCTGCCTGGAAATTCTGAGTGTGCTGTCTTGCTCTAATTTGCCCTGTTGTGTTTTTGGCAGTGGTTATGCTGTGGCCAGCAGCAGTGATGACAGAATGAATGAGCCACCCACTTCTCTTGGGCTTGTTCCTCACCAGGTAAATCATTGCTGATAAAACCTTTTGTTGAAGGGCTGGGAGCTGATCATCACTGGTGTTGTCTCCTTAAAAAAATGCTGATTCTGTTTCCCAAAGGACTGACTCTTCATGTTTATTAAAAAATAAATATCAATAATATTAACCCATCACACAGGCCAGGCAGGGTGTTCCTGGCACTGGGTTTGTGCTGCTCATGGACACAAAATTCCTGCTACCTACTGAGCAGGAGTTTGCTGGGAGCAAGAATTTGGAGCAGAAATTAAGTGAATAAAGCAATTTCTGAATTTTCTTTTCTCCATCACAGCTGCCAATATGAGCATCTTGAAGTCCACTTTTTGAATCTCTTCAGAGTTTTAAAACAAATCAGGCAACTCCCAATTACGTGAATTGGCTGATTTTATTTATTTATTATTGTTATCACAAAGTCTTCACACTGTTTTGGTACCATACAGAACTTTTTTCTTCAACTCAACCCAAACTCCACTTTCAAATGTCTTAACAGTTTTTCAAAAATTCTGTTTCAAAATTTCACATTTGAGGTATTATTATTAATATTGCAGAGTTACTGAAGTTCTGTTCCTGGTGACATCTCTTCATTGTAATAAACAGAATAAAAAGGATGATCAATACTCCAAAGAGTTGCCAACTGTTGTGATCAAACACTGCTGCAAAGTGTTTAAAATAAACAGAATAAAAAGTATGATTAATACTCCAAAGAGTTCACAACTGAAGTGATCAAAGCCTGCTGCAAAGTGTTGTCAGAGCTCCCTCTGTTAGCAGAAATAGTGATCTGGAATTTTAAAATTGCCTATCAATATCATATTAACATCATAACTGAGGAATGCACAGCAGTTGAATGTTCAGACTCTAGGTTATAGAGATGGGGAAAAAATGTGTTTGAGCTGTGACACCATGATTTTTTATTTTTCATGGAACTTTGCAGTCAGAAAAGTCCAACTGCAGATGGTGCTGTGCCTCTATTTCTGGTGAAGTGATGCTGCATTTATTGTGCTATTATTTGTACAGAAAAGAAAATTCCCTACAAGTTTTACTGGGAAGGACTGTTAGAACATGGTGGATGTTATTTTTCTGCAATGTACATGTCCAGTTCATGCTGAATTTTGGAAATGTTTAAAATAGTAATGTAATTTTTTTTTTTTTCATCTTCTAGATCCGAGGATTTTTATCCAGATTTGATAATGTTCTTCCAGTCAGCCTGGCATTTGATAAGTGCACAGCCTGTTCAGCCAAGGTAAGGCTGAGTTTGTGCTTTCTATTATTTTTATATTTCTAGGTCAATTCTGGGGAACTTTTTAACATTTTCTTTGATTCTTGGAATCTGTTCCCACTTCAGGTAAAAGTTCTTTTTCCCTCATAGTCTTTTTTTTTTTAGCTATTTTCTAAATTTCTTTGGCATCACCTCTTAGCATGCTGCTCTTTTTATCCCCACATAAATGCTGCCATCAGCTGAAGAATCCAAGCAGGGACTGACCAAGACATTGCTGGGAAAAAAAAATCACAAAAATCCTTATCACAAAAATACTGTCATTATCTTTCAGCTTTGTAGGAAGAAATGAGGTTGGTATTATTTAAGAAATGCTTTCTGATGTCTGAAATTCAATAAATATCCCTTTAGCTTTCTGCATCTTCTTGTCTTTCCAAACAGGCAAAACTGTCGAAATTTCAAGTTTGTGATACAAAACAGACAAATAATGAACAATTGAGGGGAAAAAATTGCTTCTTACCATTTCTTTCTTGAACAGATTGTTCATTTTGCTGCTGGTGCTGCCAGTCCTGAGTCACCTCAGAGTTCCCAGCTGTTTCTTGGCTCTCTGGGGCAGCTCTTGCATTGTTTCCCTCTCCTGTGGCTTTCCAAATTTCCCTCTGGCGAGCTTTTTCTGGCTGTGGAGTGCAACTTCCAGAAGTTTTCCCTGGGATCTCTCAGCAGGGAGATTCTCAGAGGGTTTTTGCCTCATGGTCTGAAGGGCTTGGAGTGCCATGAGTTTATTTCACCCTCCTGTACCTTGAGGAAGTGCTTGCAGAAAGTTCTTTTTGTTCCTTTCACTGTCCTCATCCTGCTTCCAAAGAACAATCATACAATAATGGGGCAATTTCTGGAGAACTTGCACAATAATTCTTCTCCAGTGATCCTTTTTTTTCCCCTCTGGGCTCTCTGGGTACATCTGACAAGTTTTGAAGGACTCTCAATGTGCATTTTCTCTTCCAAAGTTGAAGCACTAAAGTTGGGTGTTTCTAAAAATAACAGCAGTTGGATCTCCCCTGTTGAAGAGCAGCAGCTGAAACCTTGATGGTGGAGAGTTTAAACTGTTAAATGCAGCTTTTTTTGTTTCACTTTTCCTCTCATTTTCTCCTTATCTCCAATTCAGGAAACACTGCCATGTAAAAACAATAAAAGTGTACATCCACACAGATAAATTCAATGCAGGGATCAATTTTTCCTTAGCAAATCATTTCCTCTTGGAGGTCATTTTAAGAGAGCCTCGTTTTACATAAACAGACTTGATGATTTAATAAAAAGTGCCTTGGATTTTAGCAGCTGTGCTATTCCCAGAGAGATCACTTTTCATGTGGTTTGGGGATTGAATTTCTTGTGTGCTGAAAAGGTTGCTCCATTGGCTCACAGATTTCCTTACAGTAGAAACACAGCCTTTGTTTACTTTGCTAACTTTATTTATTAGCATAAGAACATGTCACCCTGCATTATGTGGAAATCTGATGCTGATGCTTTGAAATGACAAATCCAATTATGATTTCATTGTAGTCTCTGTGTTGGTTTGTTTTGTAATAAGGTAATTTAGGATTTCATCCTGCTCCGTGTCAGAATGACTGGAGGTTCAGACTTTCAGCACAGATAGAATTGAATTTGCTGGCGTTGCATTTTCTTTGCTCAGCATTCTCCTCCTTGAGCTCTCTGTAACTCTTAAAGCACAAAATGAATGAATTAGGAATTTTAGAAGAATTCCAGTACAGCCTGAAGCCATCCAGGAGGACTCAGGAGACGCTGCTGATCTGCATGTTTGGAGATTGGGGTGATTTTCGTTTGGACTCACTCATTCCTTCATTTCTCTGCTGTAGAAGCTGCAGAGACCAGACATGCAAGCAGCCAACTTTCCCTCAGAGCTGTCCTGCCCAGGCCACGTGCCAGAGAAGCTTCCTGCAGGCAATTCTTCAGGAATTTTGGGATGCTCACAGCAGGAAACCAATCTATTTTTATTCTGGGCCAATTTTTCCTTGTATGATTCCCCCTCTGTCTTATTCTGGTCCTGCAGGAGCTGTGCTGGAATGTCAAATATCCCTGTCAGGGCTCAGGGCACTGAGAGCTCTGCTGGAGCCAAACTTGTTCTGGCACCAGCAAGGGACACTCCAGAGCTCTTTGGGATGGATATTTTTCAGGCAATGTTTAGGATGGATATTTTTCAGGCAAAATTTGGATATTTTTCAGGCAATATTTGGATGGATATTTGTCAGACAATATTTAGGATGGATATTTGTCAGGCAATATTTAGGATGGATATTTGTCAGGCAATATTTAGAATGGATATTTGTCAGGCAATATTTGGGATGGATATTTGTCAGGCAATATTTAGGATGTATATTTGTCAGGGAATATTTAGGATGGATATTTCTCAGATAATATTTGGGATGGATATTTCTCAGATAGTATTTTGATGGATATTTGTCAGGCAATATTTAGAATGGATATTTGTCAGGCAATATTTAGGATGGATATTTGTCCGACAATATTTAGGATGGATTTTTTTGGATGGATATTTGTCAAGCAATATTCAGGATGTATATTTGTCAGGCAATATTTAGAATGGATATTTGTCAGACAATATTTTGGATAGATATTTTTCAGGTAATATTTGTCAGGCAATATTTGGGATGGATATTTGTCAGGCAATATTTGGGATGGATATTTGTCATTTGGATGGATATTTGTCAGGCAATATTTAGGATGGATATTTGTCAGGCAATATTTAGGATGGATATTTGTCATTTGAATGGATATTTGTCAGGCAATATTTAGGATGGATATTTGTCAGGCAATATTTGGATGGATATTTGTCAGGCAATATTTAGGATGGATATTTGTCAGGCAATATTTGGATGGATATTTGTCAGGCAATATATAGGATGGATATTTCTCAGATAATATTTGGGTGCATATTTTTTAGGCAATATTTAGAATGGATATTTGTCAGACAATATTTAGGATGGATATTTGACAGATAATATTTTGGATAGATATTTTTCAGGTAATATTTGCACGGATATTTTTCACACAGTATTTACATGGATATTTATCAGACAATATTTTGAATTAATATTTGTCAGGCAATATTTGGATGGATATTTGTCAGGCAATATTTAGGATGGATGTTTCTCAGATAATATTTGAACGGATATTTGTCAGGCAATATTTAGGATGGATATTTGTCATTTGAATAGATATTTTTCAGGCAATATTTAGAATGGATATTTGTCAGGCAATATTTAGGATGGATATTTGTCAGGCAATATTTGGGATGGATATTTTTTGGATGGATATTTGTCAGGCAATATTTGGGATGGATATTTGTCAGGCAATATTTAGGATGGATATTTGTCAGGCAATATTTAGGATGGATATTTGTCAGGCAATATTTGGGATGGATATTTGTCAGGCAATATTTAGAATGGATATTTGTCAGGCAATATTTGGGATGGATACTTTTCAGACAGTGTTTTGGATGGATCTTTGTCAGGCAATCCTTTTTTCTGACCCAGAGATGGGGCAACTGAGAGGCATTTTAAAATCCTTTATTCCATTTTCAGTCTCATGAGAAGGGTGAGACAATACAGATGTTATAATTCACACCATCACAATCAGAAGTTAACTATTTCTTAATTACAAAACACTACAAGCATTTCTTGGCTATCTGCTTTTTACCACACCATATTATAGATGCCTTAAAACTAATAATCTAAAACTATTCATCAGTCTTACTACAATGCATATTTCATGGTTCCATTTCTCTAAAGTATCTAATCTTATTTACAAAGCCATCCTTTGAAACTTTTTTCTAACTCCATTTATCTCTCACCAATATCTGTCCTATTTATTTCTAAATCAGCATTTCTTATCTCAAAGTTTACATACAAACATATATTGTGTACACCTTCTATCAAGCCCTGAAACTCTACAAATCCATTTCCCACAGATATTTATTTGTAACAACTGCTTTACTTACAGGAGAGAACATTTAGCTAATTACTGACTGGGCTAATTAACCTGTTTACCCTGTTGGGAGTAAAATGAGGCTGTTTGCTCATTATGTTGTGGTGAGAAGTGTTGCAATTCCTTAGAAAACAGATCTGGTTAGAAAACTGGTTAAAGCCTTAAATCATGAACGTTGAAATATGTATTTTAAAATTTAAAAAAGCATTTTAAAGTATTTTATTGCAGAACTGCAAGTGTTTCTATTTTAATGAGGGCAATGAACATTTTCCTTTATTGCTCCCCTTCTTGTGCATCATGGAATGAATGAGGAGACCCCAGAGAGTTTAATGTCACAAAAGATAATTGCCACCAAGCAACCTGGATATAAAGATGTAGAAACCCTCTGGTTTTACCCCTAGCTCACATTTCTTCCAGAGTTAAAATTTAACACCCACGTGCTGGAAATCTGCCTTGTTCTCCTTAAAGAGATTTCTCCTTCCCCTACTACAGTCATGCTCACGTGGAACTAACCCCACTATGAAATGTACCAAAATCAGCTCAATGTTCTCTGCTGATTTTCCAGTTCTTTCCCAACTTTCTCCTCCATTTTATGGAAGCTGGAGCTTTTCCTTTTTACCCCTTTTTACCCTCCGAGTTCCTGTTGGATGTTTCTCAGTTTCACCGCATGTCACAAAGGGATCAGGGATGGCCTTGTTGGCATTTTTAGAATTTCTGCTTTCAGGATATTCCCCTGCCCTTGCAGATGTTTTCCCTTTTTACCAACTCAGGAATACATGAGACCCTTTTGCTGTGACATTTACTGAGCGTTGGGGTTGTGTAAGTTATTTTTGAGTGTTTCAGTTTGGAAATCTGTCATCGTGGAGCCTCAACAATGCTCTCATTGTTCTCCTCTGCTCACTGCTGGGCCTGCATTTTTAGTTGAAATTGTTGTGATCACTTATGACAGCAACCTGCAAGATTCCCTCACTCACTGATGCTTTTCAGTTGAGATAATTTTGATTTTTCGATTCCAGGCCCTTCAGATTTACCCTGACTGCACTAAGACATTCCTCTTTGCTTTCTCCCATAGCAATGGATGATCTGTCAATGAAACTCCTTCAAATATTTTTTTATATTCTACATTTCCGTATTACACACATTTCCATATTACACACATTTCCATATTACACACATTTCCATATTATACATTTTTACATTACATTTGACAGTTCTCAAGTCAAGTATTGTGTGGATGTAAAAGTCATGAGGGGAAAAAGCCGTGGTGGTTCCTGTGCTAAAATAAAAGAAAAAAACACTTGCAGAGCTTACAGAATTGATGAAGGAAATGGGGAGAAATGTTTGTCCTTCAGGAAGGAACATTTCAAAAATGAAAAGAATGTTTTATCTGTAGCTGTGCTGTGAAGTCAGTGAAACAGAGTCCACGTGTAACTTTCCTTATTTCCTGAATTTATATGTGTGAGCATTTCACAAGTCTCTGTACAAATTAATATTGGATAGATTTTATTGAGATTTGAAGAATGAATTGTTAATACAGCCAGGCACATTTTCAGCATCTGGAGTTCCATGTAGGACTCCTCTTAGAAATGAATAAAAATTAATTTTCTCATTGTTATATTTACATTTCAGAATAGTAGGGTTTAAAGGAAAGAGGAAACCTGCCATTGTTTCAGGCAATAGAATAATTTCTGACAGACTGTATTTCTGTTACATTTAAATGAAATTGTATTTGTCTCGTTTGGGATTTTTCCCAGAATTTCTTCTTCCAATTCAATGAAATTCTTACTACAATTAGGACAAAGTAAAGGACTATCAGTGAGGAAAAAGACAGCATCACTCCAGTTTTTAATATTGACATATTCAATATCTACCTGCGCCTAGAATATAATTTTAAATTATTTATATTAAAGATAATCTGTGCTGTCATCTCTCTGTGAAGCTGTTACACAATTCCTTTTCTGACAGTTAAAACTCAAAATACTTTGGCTTGAATAACGGCAAAAGCCAACTTGCATAACACTGAAAACTGGATTAAAAATCAGGAATATTCAATGTGTGGTGCTGGGATGATGCTGCTGATGATGATGGTGTTCACCCCACCATCAATTCCAACCCTCATTCTCTAGGATTCCACCTGGAATCAAATGATCTGTTGTTTATTTTGCTGAATAGGAGCAATTTCTGGTTGTTTTTTCCTTCCATAAGATTTTTGCTTTTTTATAGCCTAGTGCTTTCTATTCCCTGGTTTATTTAGAAAGTTATTCTGTTATTATTGTTCCTAAGTTATTCACTTATTCCAAGGATTCAGTGCATATTCATGGAGACACAATATTTTTAATTATGTAAGTTGTTTCTCATTTTAGTGATCTTTTCTATTTTAATTATTGTACTTGTTTTTCAGATGTTTTTCTGCAGTCTTTGACAGGTGTCTGTCTACCCTGCTGTCTGTTTTCTTCAGCTTAGCTATCAGCTTTGCTTTATGGAAAGCTGATCTTTGTTTGCAAGTGTTTAACATCAAACCTTAAGCTAGGTTTGATTTCTTTTTAATTTTTCCACATTTTTACAGTGCTGATATATCTGTCCTTGCAGAATTCTTTGTTTTGTTTGAAATTGGAAGAGTGGAGGGAATTCAGTTTTAAGAGATGGTAAAATAGAAATGTATGAAATGCATTAAATATGGTTTTGAGGAAAGTGCTGCTCCTCCAGTATTGAAGTTGGAGGGAGACGACCCACCTTGCATTGGTCAGCATCGACTCCGGTTTATTCATCAATCAGTCACTTTTTATAACCGTGTTAATTAAGTTCATGCATATTGCAAAATCTGAGCTCACAATAGGCCAGAGATTACACACCAACCCCTCCTTATGTTTCCAATACCAAGATTTGGGTTCTCAAAATTATTCTTGCTTTCCCAAAACAGCCAAAGATAGAACATCCACTTGTTATGAGAAAGCTGCCTGAGAACTCTGATGTGCAAGGCTCTCAAGGCCTTCATGTTTGTCACTTTTACCTGTAGTTAAAAATAACCTGAGAACCTCTGCTGTTCACAGAAACAGGCTGTGAGAACCTGCTCCTCACAGCTGCCTTCTAGGCCATCCCTGAAAAAATCTCCAACACTCCAGTGCTGTTTTCACAGGTATTGCAGCACATCCAGAGTCTAAACCCCTCTGCTCTGAGGTAATCCATAAAATGTGGATTTTCCAGCTGGAGCTGTGGCTTTGGGGAGCCCTGAGCAGCTGCAGGTTGTGCCAGGGCTGGGTGCCTGGCACAGCTCTGCCTCCTTCAGGTGCTGCTGGGTGCAATAAATGACTTTTCCTGGGCAGCACCCGCTCATTTCTGCAGAGCTGGGCCTCTCCTCGCACACTTTGTGCAGGCAGCCAAAGCACCACTCTGATGAGGAAACAATCATTTCTTTGCATTACTTTACTTGTTGGGAAGTGCCCTTGCTTCTCTGCCAGCGTTAGGGGCTCTCTGCAGACAGTGGATGCTGCTCCTTCACTAACCGGGGGTGAGGTGCCTGTTTATTGGAATAGGTATCCCAGTATAACCAGTTAGATGGTGCCTGGGTCAGTGTGACCCTCGCTGCTGGGCCCAAGGCGGCACTGTGGTGCTTTACCCCAGAGATACCTTGGCTGCTGGAGAGTGCAGCAGGGCACTGGTGCAAGTCCAGGCTTGTCAGGACTCCGTTTACCTCAGGAGAGAGAGCTTCTGGGCTCCTTCACTAACCGGGGGTGAGGTGCCTGTTTATTGGAATAGAAATCCCAATATTATCAGTTAGATGGTGCCTGGGTCAGTGTGACCCTCGCTGCTGGGCCAAAGGCAGCACTGTGGCGCTTTACCCCAGAGATACCTTGGCTGCTGGAGATTGCAGCGGGGCACTGAGCAAGTCCAGGCTTGTCAGGGACTCCGTTTACCTCAGGAGAGAGAGCTTGTGGCGATGGTGAAGAGAAGAAGGAGTGTAGTAAACCCCTCAGGTTTAGCCAGGGCCCCTTGGAGAATAGAATGCTGACACAGCGACAAAGAAGTTTCCTGTCTCCAGGGACATCCGCCTTGTACCTTATCCCTATAGCCATGTAAGGCAATATTGTGTTAAACCCTACCATTGGTCACTTATGGTCACTCTAACACCTTTGCCATTGGTCAGGATTGGATCCGGGCCAAGGGTATAAAAGTAGCACACTGTACCCCTACTAACTCGGAAGAAGAAGAGCTGAGACCCTTCACGGACCCCCCAATAAGGCCATACTCGTGGAACAGCCAGCGTCTTCTGCTTCTCCTCTCTCTACCGTCTGCTGGAGCCTTAGGCCAAGGGAAAAGCTACCTAGCAAGCAAAGCTGAAATCACAAGAGCTGCCTGATCACTAAGAGCTGAATATCTCCCTGCTTGCTAGGGGCTGACCTGCGGCCTTGGTCTGAGAGCGAGCTGGCTTCTGGCACCCAGTCCCCTTGGGGACTGAGCTCTGGAGCTGTAACAGCTTGCATAGGATACGACCAAGCAAGGCTCATTTAAAGGAGAGGATTCTGCTGGAGGGTTATATCCAGATGTTTATTCCATGGTACAGAGGTCTGAACCGGGGCAACTGCTGCCAACAGAATGGAGGCCGCATGGTCTGATTAACCTTTTAAGCTCGGGGACAGGGGAAGGGGCAGGGTCTCAAGGGACCTGAGGAAGGGACCCGGAAGCTAAAAACACACCACAACACCTGTTGCTGTGCATGGCTGACCCAAAATCCCCAAGCTGTCCTTCCCTGGGATGGGGCAGGGAGGGATCGGGGGTTTCTGCAGAGGGTGAGCGGTGCCACAGGGAGCTGCTGATGAGCTCAGAGCTGAAAGGCTGCACAGGCAGCAGAGTGGGCATAAATGAAGTTGTAAATATCCAAGCTGGAAACATCCATCCTGTGGAAAACATGGAGTGAGCAGGGAGGGGACTGAGGGATGTACCCACGAGCTCAGGACCAGGATCTGATGGTGCTGGCTGCCAAAAACCCCTTTTGTGCCTCTTGCTCACTCTCCAAATTAGATATGTTCATTTTTCTCTAGGTCCTTTTGCTTCTTTTCACATCTCTACACTCCTGTTTTCAGGCAGGGAATGCTTTCAGCTTGTGTGCAGTGAAACTTCCTTAGACTGACTGGAATCTGCATTTGAAATAAGTTGTGAGAAATACTTAAGAAAGGAAAGAGCAACTTTCTTAAATCAAAAACCTTAAATCTTAACATCTTAAGATTTAAAATCTTAAATCAAAATCCTGCAGTTTTATCTGTCAGATATTCTTATCAGAGAAAATGGCTGCTTGATGAAGGACATCAAGATTATTCCAGAAAATAAGGCATGCGTCTCCCAAGCACTAAATGTTGCCAAGATGCTTAAACTGGTATTTCCTAAATTTCTGAGAACTCTGCTGTCCTCCTTTTCATGATTCAGAAGAAACTGAAAAACCCCAAGCTAAAAAAAGCCCTGTTGAGACCTTTCAGAGCTGATTCTTCAGTGAGTTAATTCTCCATTTTCTGCCCTTTGCAGTTCAAAATCAGGGTAGGAAATAGCAACAGGCAAAGCTCATTTGTATCACCCCTCTCATGCTCTGAATTAAAACAACAATCTCCTCCTTAAATGATTTCTCAGCACGTTGTACTTGGATTAGTTAAGCTTTTATACTGATTTGCTTTCATTTTTAATGCTGATGATGGGAAGGAAAGGAGAGAACTGTGTGTGTGCAGAGGGTGATTTCACGATTTGGACCTGAGCCCAAAATTATAAAATTATGCCATTTTTGTCTCATGGTTTCTGAATTTCCAGTGTTTCCAGCATGGCCTTGTTCAGTGCACACCTGGAGCACAGCTTCCTGCAGAACTTTGTTCCCAGACTTAATCATAAGTGAATGCACAAGTTTTAGGTAATTCCATTTGAGGTAATTTTTGGAGTATTCTCTTTTTTCTCATGTAAAACTCTCAAAGTTTCCTGTTCCAAACCCATGAACTGAAAGGGCCTGAAAAGTCATTCCATGATCCTCACAAAAGTGCAGTTTTATTGCTTTCTTTTTCATAGCTGTCTTACAGCATCACCTTGTTAGACTTTCCTTGATGACTTTTCAGGATCAGATGGCAATAAAATAAAAAATGAGAACTTTGTGAAAAGGCAAGAGTCTGGGAATGAGGATTTTTTTTTTTTAAGGAAACCAGAATTATGGGTTGTGTGATAAAATTCTGAATATTAACTCAGTGGCTCAGCTTGTTCTCTTCTTATTCAGGAGGATTCTTCACAGCATAAAACTTTCATTAAATTGTTATTTTAACAGCAGATACATAGAATTTGGAAGAATGGAGCTGGCAAGACTTTCACATCTGTCTTCTTTTCCAAATGTGTTTTCAGCAGGTGAACAGTAATTTTCTATCCTTGCTGCATAGCCTGTGATAAGCAGGGAGTTAACAGTGTTTAAAAATACATCCACACCTATCCAATTTCTAAACAGAGCCTTGAATATTGAGATTTTTTGGGACTCTGAAATGTTTAGTGAAGTACCTGCCCCCTTTGAGGGAGGGAAGGGTTTAAATCCAGGAACTTGTTTTGGGGATAAATTACCCAGAAATCTGATTTGGTGTAAATAATCCAGGAACTTGTTTTGGGGGTAAATGACCCAGAAATCTTATTTAGTTTAAATAATCCAGGAACTTGGTTTTGGAGGGAAATTACCCAGAAATCTGACTTAGTGTAAAAAATCCAGGAACGTGTTTTGGAGGTAAATTAGCGAGAAATCTTATTTAATGTAAATAATCCAGTGACTTGTTTTGGGGATAAATTACCCAGAAATCTTATTTAGTATAAATAATCCAGGAACTTGGTTTTGGGGGCTAAATTACCCAAAAATCTTGGGGGCTAAATTACTCAGGAATTTTTAGTGTAAGTAATCCAGGATCTTGTTTTGGGGATAAATCACCCAAAAATCTGATTTAGTGTAAAAAATCCAGTGACTTGTTTTGGGGATAAATTACCCAGAAATCTTATTTAATATAAATAATCCAGGAACTTGGTTTTGGGGGTAAATTACCCAGAAATCTGACTTAGTATAAAAAATCCAGGAATGTGTTTTGGAGGGAAATTACCCAGAAATCTTATTTAGTATAAATGATCCAGGAATTTATTTGGGGGGTAAATTACCCAGGAATTTTTAGTGCAAGTAATCCAGGATCTTGTTTTGGGGAATCAATTACCCAGAAATCTGATTTCGTGTAAATAATCCAGGAACTTGTTTTGGGGCTAAATTACCAAGAAATCTTGTTTAGAATAAATAATCCAGAAACTTGGTTTTGGAGGGAAATTACCCAGAAATCTGACTCAGTGTAAAAAAATCCAGGAACGTGTTTTGGGGATAAATTACCCAGAAATCTTATTTAGTATAAATAATCCAGGAACTGGGTTTTGGGGGTAAATTACCCAGAAATCTTATTTATTGTAAATAATCCAGGAATGTGTTTTGGAGGGAAATTACCCAGAAATCTTATTTAGTATAAATGATCCAGGAATTTATTTGGGGGGTAAATTACTCAGGAATTTTTAGTGTAAGTAATCCAGGATCTTGTTTTGGGGGTAAATCACCCAGAAATCTTTAGTGTAAAAAATCCAGGAGCTTGTTTTGGGGGTAAATTACCCAGAAATCTTATTTATTGTAAATAATCCAGGAATGTGTTTTGGAGGGAAATTACCCAGAAATCTTATTTAATGTAAATAATCCAGGGACATGTTTTGGGGATAAATTACCCAGAAATCTTATTTAGTATAAATAATCCAGGAACTGCGTTTTGGAGGTAAATTACCCAGAAATCTGACTTAGTGTAAAAAATCCAGGAATGTGTTTTGGAGGGAAATTACCCAGAAATCTTATTTAGTATAAATGATCCAGGAATTTATTTGGGGGGTAAATTACTCAGGAATTTTTAGTGCAAGTAATCCAGGATCTTGTTTTGGGGAATCAATTACCCAGAAATCTGATTTCGTGTAAATAATTCAGGAACTTGTTTTTGGGGATAAATTACCCAGAAATCTTATTTAGAATAAATAATCCAGGAACTTGGTTTTGGGGGCTAAATTACCCAAAAATCTTGGGGGCTAAATTACCCAAAAAATTACTTTAGTGTAAATAATCCAGGAATTTGTTTGGGGGGTAAATTACTCAGGAATTTTTAGTGTAAGTAATCCAGGATCTTGTTTTGGGGGTAAATCACCCAGAAATCTTATTTAATGTAAATAATCCAGGGACTTGTTTTGGGGCTAAATTACCCAGAAATCTGATTTAGTGTAAAAAATCCAGTGACTTGTTTTGGGGATAAATTACCCAGAAATCTGATTTAATGTAAATAATCCAGGAACTGGTTTGGGGGGTAAATTACCCAGAAATCTTATTTAGTATAAATAATCCAGGAACTTGGTTTTGGGGGTAAATTACCCAGAAATCTGACTTAGTATAAATAATCCAGGAACTGGGTTTTGGAGGGAAATTACCCAGAAATCTTATTTAGTATAAATGATCCAGGAACTTATTTGGGGGGTAAATTACCCAGGAATTTTTAGTGCAAGTAATCCAGGAACTTGTTTTGGGGAATCAATTACCCAGAAATCTGATTTTGTTTAAATAATCCAGGAACTTGGTTTTGGAGGGAAATTACCCAGAAATCTTATTTAGTATAAATAATCCAGGAACTTGGTTTTGGGGGCTAAATTACCCAAAAATCTTGGGGGCTAAATTACCCAAAAAATTACTTTAGTGTAAATAATCCAGGAATTTATTTGGGGGGTAAATTACTCAGGAATTTTTAGTGTAAGTAATCCAGGATCTTGTTTTGGGGGTAAATCACCCAGAAATCTTATTTAATGTAAATAATCCAGGGACATGTTTTGGGGATAAATTACCCAGAAATCTTATTTAATGTAAATAATCCAGGAACTTGTTTTTGGGGGTAAATTACCCAGAAATCTGCCTTAGTGTAAATAATCCAGAAATTGTTTTTGGGAGGTTTCTGAGTAATTTACCCCCAAAACAAGTTCCTGGATTTTTTACACTAAGGCAGATTTCTGGGTAATTTTACTTAGTGTCTATAATCCAGGAATTTGTTTTGGGGGTAAATTACCCAGAAATCTTTAGTGTAAATAATCCAGCTGGTAGCATTCATTCCTTGTTTTATTTTTCCTGGAAAGTAAACAGCACTGCTCCAAGCTCTGCAGATGCAACCTACTTTGAAAAGGAAAAAAAAAAAAAATGAAAAGCCAAACCAAATGTAAACACTGGTGAAAAAAAAAGTTTGAAATTGATGTGACAGAAATAAAACAAGAGCCAGTTTTGCATCAGTAGCCAGTTTCTTTGGGTTTGGAGCTTGGGTTTTGTGTTTTTGCCTCAGCAGATATTAACTTTTCTGCTGTAAAGCAATCCTGGAGCCAGATTCTCTCTCTGAATGTACCCAGCAATTGAGAGGACTTTGTGCAGAATGCTGGTAAAAAAGAATATAACACCAAGGCTGCACATCTGTTTCTCATTGCAAAGTCCTTTTACTCCAAGCCTGTATTTTTTTTTCCTTCTGCCATGAGATTTGGGGGTTTTTTAACTTCAGTAAACAGGCCAGAATGAAAAGATTGCTCATGAAATGAGTTACTGGGTATCATTTACTCAGAAAGCTTTGGATTTGGTCCTGATGGGATGGTGTTCATCCACATATCTTGATTTGTTCTATTAAAATGCCATTGTGTAAAAAAAAAAGCAGTTCTGGAGCTCTGTGAAGTGGAGGCTGAAATCAAGGTTGTGGCATCAGCCTGAGAGATTTCATGTCAGGAGAGGTGGTGTGGAAATGTGGCTTCTCCTGGCAGTGTCTGCAGCAGGCAGGAAATCCAGAAATAATTGGTGATTTCCAGCTCTCCTAAGCTCTGAGAAGTGACCTCTGCAGGTGAGGAGAAAATAAGAGTTCCTTAATAAATCCTTTCCTGCTCCAGCCTGCCAGGCTGGGTGCAAGAATTATGAATTTCTGGTTCTTTGTTATGCTTCTATATTTTATTTTCCTGCCTGGAAAAATGAATTGCTGCATAATTACACCTCACTGAAAGGCTGGGTTTATTCCTGAAAAAGTTCAGGTGGGATTTTGGGGGTAAATCACCCAGAAATCTTATTTAATGTAAATAATCCAGGGACATGTTCTGGGGATAAATTACCCAGAAATTTTATTTAATGTAAAAAATCCAGGGACTTGTTCTGGGGGTAAATTTCTGGGTAACTTACCCCCAAAACAAGTTCCTGGATTTTTTACACTAAGGCTGATTTCTGGGTAATTTTACTTAGTGTATATAATCCAGGAATTTGTTTTGGGGGTAAATTACCCAGAAATCTTTAGTGTATTGGTGATTTCCAGCTCTCCTAAGCTCTGAGAAGTGACCTGCTGTGGCAGACAGTGACTGGTTTGAGATCAAGAACAGTACAAATTTTAACAACAATACAAATTATAGCATCTCTCAAGTATTCTGCTCCTGCAGAGCTGTTCCTTGGGACGATCTCACTGGACCAAGATGGGGAATTGTTCAGAAGTGTAAAAGCAAATTCATGCCAGCCTTGGGCCTTTGGGCTCTGCTGGGCATGATGAAATAGGAGAAAATTTCCTTTCCATGCAACAATAAATTGGTCACTTATTGAATCTGGAAAGATTTTTTAGAATTATTTTGTCTCTGTTTGTTGTCCAGACTGGTTTTATTCCTGTGTGATTACTCCCTGTGTGGTCTGCTGGCATAAGAATCTGAGATTATTTTGCCTCATTCTTTTTCCTTCCTGAGGGCTGGTCAGTGGCTGCTGAACGAATCTATGCCCTGTAACATTTATCAGAGAAAAGCTGCTCCTGAATTTGGGGAGGAAAGGTTAAATATGGGCAGTGGAGCTCCTTTTGTGGCACTGGAAAGTTTCCATCATTTCACTTGGGAAATAAAGTTCCTGAGGGTAACAATGTTCTCCCAGTTGTGGTGGTGTTCACATGATGAGGGAAGAGATGAGGATCTGACTCCATGTTTCAGAAGACTGATTTATTATTTTATGATATATATTATATTAAAACTATACTAAAAGAATAGAAGAAAGGATTTCATCAGAAGGCTTGAAAGGAAAGAAATGATAATAAAATCTTGTGACTGCCCAGAGAGTCCGAGCCAGCTGACTGTGATTGGCCATTAATTAAAAACAACCACATGAGCCCAATCCCAGATGCACCTGTTGCATTCCACAGCAGCAGATAATCAATGTTTACATTTTGTTCCTGAGGCCTCTCAGCAGAAAAAATCCTGGCAAAGGGATTTTTCAGAAAATCTCACTGCCTATATCAAAAGGATTTCATTACAGTGGATATTTTCTGCAGTGGTACCTGCTCAGGTGCTGCCATGTGCTGCTACAGGTGCTTTTTTGCCTCCCTGATGTGCCATTTGTTGGCTCATGTGCCTGGAATTCTGGATTTAAAACTACTTCACAAACACTTCCATTCAGCAGGCTGGCCTCTTTGTAAAAAGCAAGTCATTAGAATAGCAAGTACACTATTTAATACAGCTTTTCTTGTATTTACTTCTGTGGTTAATGCTAGAAATAAAAAATGATCTTTATTGTTGTGCTTTAGGTTTTTAAGATCCTGTGTGCATGGTCAGATTTGTTACCCAAACCTGAAATTGCCATGGTGGCACCATGGAAGGTCTCTGCCACACAGAGGGGAGAGAAATGTTTAAATCTTTCCATAGCAATAGATTTGGTCATGTTAATGTGTAGCACTACAAAAAAATCTAAAAAATTTTTTAGTTGTGCCTGCAACTCCTGCAGCTGTGGCCTTATTAATATTTTGTTAATTTTATTAATATATGTATTAATTTTAATATATTTTATAGTGTTTTATATAATCATTTATATCTATATAACTTATAATATCTTTAAATATTATATTAAAATCTAATATGTAAATAATAAATAAATATATAATATTGTATAATGTAATGATATAAATATAGTATAAAACTATATATTATATTATATTATATTATATTATATTATATTATATTATATTATATTATATTATATTTATTTTATATTATTATATAATATATTATGTATTAGGTAATATAGTATATATTATATATGTTATATTATATTATATTATATATATTATATATTATATATTATATATTATATATTATATATTATATATTATATATTAGTTTCCATAATGATAGAAATATAATATAACAATACATTATATATAATATATATAAATAATACTATATATAAAAATAATATTACATAAAATAATAGAATATATAAATAATATAATATAATATAATATAATATAATATAATATAATATAATATAATATAATATAATATTTATAAATGTAATATAGATTATATTATATATATTATCTATATTACATATATAATGTAAATTTTAATTTGTGTAACTATATATACATTTTAATTTAATTTCTTTTTCTTTAATGATTTATCAATTTTTAAAAATTTTGTTAACATTCCCACAGGCAGGGCTGTGAGCACACTCCAGGCTCAAAAATTGGTATCTGTGCAAGAGGCTGCTGCACTTGGGTTGTTTTAGTGGGATTTTGAGCCCCAGAATTCTCATGGAATGTGTAAATCCACCGCGGAATCCCAACCATATTTAGTGGATAATGCTGAGAGGGCACATCTCCAGAAAATTGCTGTTCAGTTCTCTGTGTTGCATTGTGAATGTTTGTGTTATTTCATTTATCTCAGGAATAAAAAAAAAAAAACAAGAAAAATACAAAGAAATCCTCCCAGTATTGTTTTTTTAAATATTTTTTTTAATTTTTTAATTCAGTATTATATTTATGAGTCATTGCATACATACACCAAACGCTTTTGGCAAAAGAAATCTTTCAAGTATGAAGAACAATTTCTCTAGATTCTCTAGACTGCTGCACTTGGGTTATTTTAGTGGGATTTTGAGCCCCAGAATTCTCATGGAATGTGTAAATCCACAGTGCAATCCCAACCATATTTAGTGGATAATGCTGAGAGGGCACATCTCCAGAAAATTGCTGTTCAGTTCTCTGTGTTGCATTGTGAATGTTTGTGTTATTTCATTTATCTCAGGAATAAAAAACCCAAGAAAAATACAAAGAAATCCTCCCAATATTGTTTTTTTAAATCCTTTTTTTTTTTTTAATTCATTATTTTAATAATCAGTCATTGCATACACACACCAAACACCTATGGCAAAAGAAATCTTTAAAGTATGAAGAACAATTCCTGTAGATTCAGGAAGAGAGCATGAACTGCTAATTTTGTTTATTTTAGAAGAATAAGTGTGGTCAGGAAGGTGCCAAATGTTTGATAATCACCTTTTATATCTCTTTCTCTTCATTGTTGTGTTTCAGTTGTTTGTTTGTGTTTTCTTAAACCTAATTATGCATTTGATAGCTTTGCATGAAGAGCTGAGTGAGGATCCCCGTCTATTTTCATCATTAAGCTTAGAATCCTGTCAGCTGAGTATAAATATGGTTTTTAACGAGCCTGAATTCCAGTGTAAGAGCTCATGGGATGTGTTTTGCTGAACAATGTTGTTGGGCTGGGCAAGTTCCCACAGTTTTATCAATTAATTGGGTGTTTGAGACCATTAGGAATTGTTAAACTAGGAAGGAGTGATTTTTTGTGAGAGTAATTGTGATTTGATGAATTCTGATGGGAGTATTTCCATTTTTGTGAAAATCCTGACTTTTCTGGATCCTGGTGATCCTGGGGATCATTTCCCTCACACATTCTGCTCCTTTCTATTGAAATGTGTGGTTTTGGGGTCCCTGCATCAATCCTGCTCTGCTCCTTGAGGTTCTGCAGGAAAAGTCCGATTTTGGATGAAATGATGAGAACATGGATCCAGGCTGATCCTGGTGGTCCTTTCCCTATCACACATTCTGCTCATTTCTGTTTAAATGTAGTTTTGGGGTCCCTGCATCAATCCTGCTCTGCTCCTTGAGGTTCTGCAGGAAAAGTTCTGTTTGGATAAAATTATGAGAACATGGATCCAGGCTGATCCTGAGGATCCTTTCCCTGTCACACATTCTGCTCATTTCTATTTAAATGTGTGGTTTTGGGGTCCCTACATAAATCCTGCTCTGCTCCTTGAGGTTCTGCAGGAAAAGTTCTGTTTGGATGAAGTGATGAGAACTTGGAACAAAAATAAGGAAACAATGGATCCTGAGGTTGCTCAGGCATAAGTTCCTTCCATTTTCTGCCTGCCTGCTGACCCAAAAGGGGTGGGATTGGGGTCATGTTTGATATTTATCTTCTCTTCCCTCAATCTGCATCTCCCTGCCTTGAAATCAGCCTGGCAACTCCTTCCCTAGAGCTGAAATAAATTATGATGCTCAGGGCTTGAGAGGAATATCAACTAAAACCTCACAGTTCTGGTAGGAGCTTGTAAAACTGCCCAAATAAAAACTGAACTGGGGAAATTAAAGCAGAGAAATAGAGAAAGATAAAAGAGCCTCAGAATCATGGATCTCTGGAGGCTGGGGGATGTTGGGCTTGGGGAATTCTCAGGGAATTTTTCAGGCTGGCCCAGCATGGTTCTTGCCTTGCCCTGATATTCAAACAGGCTTTTGCTGTGTTTTGTGGCGCTCAAATGCTCCTTTCATGGCTGTGCAGCCAAGCTTTCCTTCTGGCCCTGTCATCTGGCATAAAAAATGGGTTTGAAGCAGGAAATTTTAAACCTGATTATATAATATATATGCAATATAACATATAAATGCTGTATTATATGTTATGTAATACTATAAATATATTCTAAAAATATATGTAGATAATAATACAATATATAAAAATAATATTTTAGATAAAGAATATAATATTTAGTGTTATGTTATACTATGTTATACTATACTATGTTATACTATACTATATTATAGTATATAGTATATACTATTTATAGTATAGTAGGTTATAGTATATAGTATAGTTATGTACTATATTATATTATTCTATACTATATATATATAATATTAGTATAGTATAGTATAATATAATATAGTATATAACTATACTATATTATATTATACTATATATATTATACTATATATATTATACTATATATTATGCTATATATATTATATATTACATTTATTATAATAGTTATAGTGTATTATATAAATTATATAATATATAAATACACTATATATAAATTATATAGTGTATTATATAAATTATATTATATATAGTATAATTTAGATAATATAATTATATAGATTACATTAGATATAATTATGTTTTATTTTGAATATATATTATTTTTATATATATTTATATTTTGTATTATATATGTATCTTATGTCTTCTTCTTGCCCTATCATCTGTCATAAACAATGTATTTAAAGCAGGAAATCTTAAACCTTATTATACAATATATTATATAACATATAAATGCTATACTATATATTATATAATAATATAAATATAATATAACTATATAGTATATATTATATATAGATAATAATACAATGTATAAAATAATATTTTAGATAAATAATATAATACTTAGAAATATTATATTATATTATATTATATTATATTATATTATATTATATTATATTATATTATATTATATTTTATTTTATTATATTATATTTTATTTTGTATATATATTATATTTTATATATAATTATGTTTTATATTTTATATATTATGTTTTCCTTCTTGCCCTATCATGTCATAAAAAATGCATTTAAAGCAGGAAATCTTAAACCTTATTTAATTAATACTTAATATAATTAATACCTAAACCATTTCTCTTCCTTCTTGGTACCTTTCCTCACTGTAGAGACTGAGTTGGCAAAAATTATTGTTTTATTCTCTGTTATTTTTACCTGTTTGCAGTATCCAGGCATTTTCTGAGTGCTCAGAAAGATTCTGCTTTTTCTTTGTGAGCCAAATATGAGGATGAATCAGATTATGGGTATTGCATTTGAAATTGTTCTCTGTTTGTTTCTTTGCAGGTCCTGGAGCAGTATGAACGAGAAGGGTTTAATTTCCTCGCCAAAGTTTTTAATTCTTCACATTCCTTCTTGGAAGACTTGACAGGTCTGACTTTATTACACCAGGAGACACAGGCTGCTGAGGTAAGCAAATGAAATTTGGATGTTAATTAATCATGTGATCATATGATAGAATTCAGCAGTGGTATTTCATTTACAGAATGATTGACACAATGATTTAGACATTCTCTTAAATTAACTATAACTTTATCTGAGTGTTATATATTTATATATATTTTATATATAAATATATATTCTATACTATATATTTTATATATATAATATATATATGTGTGTATATATGTATATATATCCCCCATATATATATTTTATATACTATAAATATGATATATATTTATAGTATTATATTATTATAATATATATACATTTTATTACATATAATATATATTTTTTATAGATTTTATATATGTTCTATATGTTCTATATTATATAATTTTTATATCTATATAAAATATAGATATTTTATCTATATATATTTTTTATATATATATATATATGAGAGGGATCCAAGAAGGGAAAACAAGCACCCTTTGACACATGCCACTCATTAACAGCAGGAATAATTAAAGTCTGATTGCCAGGCCTGAATTTCAGTGTTGCTAATGTTAAATGTAAAAGCAATTAAAATTAGTCATGTATTATTTAGCAGGTATTAATCCATAAATCCCTTTTGCAGCTTCACACTAGGTGTTTGTTAATGAGGTTTTAGATATTCTCTACAAAATATAGAGTCTGGTGGGACTTACTGCAACTTATTGTATTTCAAAGTTTTGCTCAAAACCCAGAATTTGTGTCCTTTCAAAAATCCTGGGGTATTTTAGTGAAGTTTATGCAGTGAAATCACTGCTCAGAGGTGGAAAATCTGACATAAAATGTATTTGCATAGCTCATACTTTCAAATTAATATAATTGCCATCAAACCAGGGAGCTTGCTTGATTCTTCCCTCTAGGATTGCTGCATTTTTGGGGAAATCCATCTCTTTCAGCAGTTGAATATTCTTGGTGAATCTGCGTTTCTGAATGGCAAGGGCTGGCAGGCAGATTATTTATGGGCATTCTGGAGCACCCCTGCTTGCTTTGGGTTAAAAACCAGCTCTTTGTTGCATTTTGCCACTGAAAAATATTACATTTTGGCTCTGGTTGTTTTGTGCTCCTTCACGAGTCTCCCAGTTCATCATCTGGGGCAATTCTTAAATTTTTTAAGTGCACAAGAGAGTGCTTTTAATATCTTTTCTGCAGAATTACTGTCCTTTAATATCTTTTCTGCAGAATTACTCTCCTTTAATATCTTTTCTGCAGAATTACTGTCCTTTAATATCTTTTCTGCAGAATTACTCTCCTGCCTCGAGCTCCTTTTCTCTTGTATTTTGAGCTCCTTTTTCTCACGCTGCAGCTGGGGATTGTGAGTCTGTAAAATGATATTTTTTTTTTTGTTTCTGGCTGCTTTGGAGCTGTTCTTGGCAGATTATTCCCTAAAATGGAGCCACTGGATTTTAGGTTTGGTGCTCCTTTGATTTGAAATATTCTCATTACATTCTAAAGCACTGAGAGGTTTCACCAGGTGTGGATGGCCTGGTTGGGGATGGGAATGTTTCATTTTTCTGGTGGGAAATTATCTTTTTTTCATCACTCAGAGAGATTTTGTGGGTTATTGATGCGTTTAGAGGCCATAAAATGGCTTCTGGTAACTGCAGATTTTCCTTTCCTCCTGTCTGGTAAAACCTATCCAGAGCTATAAAGAAAATAGACTTGTAAATTTAGATGTCATCCAACCTCTTATTTACCCAGTAACATCATAGTTGGGTTGTAATTCCATGTATAAATCCCTGATATTTCCCTAATAAACTGCATCTGATAGGGGAACCACTCAATCTTGTGCTCGTTTTTAAAAGGTTCTCTGTTAAAATGTGAATTTACTCAGAGCATTTCATTGAACATTTTGCCAAGAGCGTTTTGGTGTGGTCAGATAAAGTGTTGTGCCGCTCTTATGTTTCAAATTTTTTAAAAATATTTTTTATTTTTAGTTCACCTAAATGCTTTGCTGCTTTCATGATGCGTGTGTAAAAGTGCTTTAATGAGGATTTTTTTTTTTAATTTTGAGTTTGCCTAAAAGAGAATCTGAATAAGTTGTGCGTGTTCTGTAGGAATGAATGTTAAATGCAACAACATTTTTGGATATATAGCCTGAATTTCCCCACATTATTAGCACCAAGTGTGTTTACCCAGATTAAAGGAACTCAATTTGCAGTAAGATATGAAAGACCTTTCATTTAGTGAAAATCTTTTTTTACTTGCACTGTTTAATTCCTATTCCAGGGCTGTGCTGTTGACCATAATATTTTAATACATTTAAATATGTTCAAAGTTTTAATACATTGAAAACTTAATTAACTTAAACATTTAATACATTTCTAAAAAATATGTTTAAAATTTTAATACATTGAAATAGGTTTAAAGTTGATACAAATTTCAGGATTTTTTCAGTCAACAGAACACCTGTTTCTTAAATCATAAATGTTCTCTGTGACATTTAAGGAACACAATTTGCAGTAAGATATGAGAGACCTTTCATTTAGTGAAAATCTTTTTTTACTTGCACTGCTTAATTCCTATTCCAGGGCTGTGCTGTTGACCATAATATTTTAACATATTGAACATACTTAACATATTTTTAAATAATTTTAACATATTTAAGTATGTTCGAAGTTTTAATACATTTAAAACTTAATTAACTTAAACATTTAATACATTTCTAAAAAATGTTTGAAATTTTAATACATTGAAATAGGTTTAAAGTTGATACAAATTGTGTATAATATATGATATGATGTGATAATATAATATAATTAATATAATATAGATGTAGATAATGTATAGATGTAAATATGCTTTTCCTCTGAAATTTCTAATTCAATCTCAAGTTTTCTCATCCTAATTCACATAAAATTCCTAATTCAAGATTTTCTCCTCCTCATTCACATAAAATTTCTAATTCAAGATTTTCTCATCCTAATTCACATAAAATTTCGAATTCCAAGTTTTCTCCTCCTCATTCTCATAAAATTTCGAATTCCAAGTTTTCTCCTCCTAATTCCCAGCTTTGCTGATATGCTCAACTCACTGCTCTCTGCAATTCTCTGTAATTCTCATTACAATAAGACACAAGTGTAAATAAATACACTTTTCTTATTTTGCATCTCAATTCCTGAATGACTTGGATGCTTTACTGCACTTCCTGCTTTCATCAGGATGAAAGAAGATTATAAAACACACACCAGAAATAAAATTTTCACTCGGGTTTTCTGATTATAAAAAACAAGAAGAGGTAGAAGCTGCAATCCAATAGGATCATAAAGAACTTTGGAAAAAAAAAATCAAATTTGTAGCAGAGTTCCTAAATTAGAATGTGAATTTAAAGGTCAGGTGTGGTGGCAGCAGGTCACTATGTCTGTGTTATTTTACTTCAGTAATGTTGAATTTCCATGTCTGTGTTATTTTACTGCAGTAATGTTGAATTTCCATGTCTGTGTTATTTTACTTCAGTAATGTTGTATTTCAAGTTTCTGTCTCTCACAAAAAGTGTGGGATCTGTAGTTTCTGTGACAAGTTCTTGCAGTCAGTGAGTGAGGCTTTTTTGGCATTTCCAAAATCCCTTTTCTGCATCCCAAACAATCCTAATGAATGAAAAAAAAAAAGGATTAATGCTAATAAAACACTGAGAGAAAATACAGACAACTCAATTTTATAATTTCTGGACTTATCTGAGGTTTGTGCCTGAGCATTTTTCAGTCATTTCTTGAGGAACAAGGCTTAGCTGCAGAATAAGCAGCTGGTGTGAAAAGGGAACTTTGTGCTTTTCCTAATTTGGAAGAAAATTCTGAATTTCCAGTGTGCTTTTCTATTAAAAATATCCTGCTTGTTTCTGATTCTGCATTATATTATGCAATGTATTTGATGCTGAAACAATAACATGTGAAAAGCCAAAAAAAAAAAAACCCAAGCAAAACAGAAAAACCCAGCTACAACAATATTGTAACAGCAAATTCTGTAACTTGGCAGTTTTGCTCTGTTAGCCAAGAATTGTTCAGAATGTCATTTTATTTGGTGTTATGAAAACTTCCTAAAGAAATCATTACTGATGGGTAGCCCAAAATTAATATTTGGGACTTTTCTGTGACTGGGAGCTTTTTTATTTTCCTTCATGTTTTTAATCTGGTGCATTTCTGGAGAAATTAATTTTGACAGATTCAGGCCTGCCCTGGAATTTCTTTCTTAAGAGATTAAGAGTTTAATTTGTTTTCTTTCTTTTTTTTTTCTTTTTGAGTTTTCTCATGATGTCAATTAGTGTCATCATTTTTCTTCTTTTATCAAGTAATGTTTCCTGGCTGTTTGAACAATGCTAATTATTTTATTTTTTTTCCTGCTGATGCCTTTTGCTGCTTTTGGAAGGTTTAGAAGTCCCTGTAAAGTGGTGCCTCTGTGTGCTACCCAAACATGAGCTCCTTTCCCTGATACCTTCAATGATAATTTCAATTATTATCGTTAATTATATTCAAATTATCCTCCTGGGACTGACATCAGAGGGTGATGTGCACAAATACACAAATTTCAGGGGATATCTGAATAAATGTGAGTTTGTCCCTTCAGGGCAGGCAGGGTTTGTGCAGACATTTATTTCTTTGGAGGGAAGGACAGTTGGTTGGTATCCAGTTATCATTTTTGTTGGAAATGTCAAATATATGGGGAAAAAACCACAGAAAGAAATGGAATAATGGCATTTGGGTTAGCAACAGGTTTTGTTGGTTTATATATTTTTTTCATGGGGTTATTTTTTGATGCCTCTTCATGAGGTCAGGCACAAATTAATTTACAATTAAGGATTATTTTTTAACTGAATTGCTGTCTTAGTGTCAAAACATTGATAGAGCTTAAATCTCTATGTAAAATGTCACAGTCAATCTCCTGTAACTATAAAATGGAAAGTGCTGGGAATAAATCTGTTATCTATAATAATCTGTGGCTATAATAATCTATAATAGGAATGAATCTATTATCTATAATAATCTATAATAGGAATAAATCTACTATTTCATCACTTTTTATGTGATAAAAAGTGATGGGATCCCAGTTCTCTGCTTTACATGAAGAACCTGAACAAACCTAGAGCAGCTTTAATGTGCACTCTGTTCTTCAGGAATAATATTGCAGACAATAATTGCTGGCTGGTTTTCCTCTTTGTGATCAGTATTGATCAGTGATGTGATCAATGTCAGCTCTTCTCTCCCAGAGGGGATTTCTGGACTTTTTGGGCTTTTCTTTTTTAATAAGATTCCAGTTCTGAGGTGCCCTGCTCTTTTTCATGCCTCATTTTCACTGCCTTGGTTAGATCAGCACCTAAACAAGGAGTACAAAATAATGTTTTGATTTGTGCTTTGATGGTAAATGATGTTAAATTGTACTTTATTGAAGATTTGAGAGAAATTTTAGCTAATGATGAGCACAGCACCCCAAAATTTTGTTGACTGAAGCTGTAAAATCTATATTTGGGGGAGCAGTTCTCTTCTAGAAAGAGTTTCAAATTCTGTTGACTCTTCTTCCTTTGAAGAAAAAAATCTCCAGTAAAGGAGAAGTAATGAAATTCAGGGATTAAATCCCTTCCATTCCAATTTACTTTGTCACAAAGAAGAATGAATAGGCTGTTCAAGATGCTTTCTGTTATTCTCACGTGAAGAATGAGAAATTACACAACACAAACACGCTGATGAACTTAATTCTAATTTAGACCGTAAATTCTACAATGTGCATCTCAGTCCAAGAGTATATGAGTGCTTGTTCAAATCAAATCAAATTTTAAAGAAGAGGAAATTTTGCTGCTGGCCAAATCAGCGCCAGATCTCAATAAACACCAATTGCTGTGGATGTCTTGGGGCAGGGCTGCCTCAGCACCCCCTCAAGTGTTAATTAAGTCACTTCATTAGGGATCATCTGGTCATCCTATTCTCACCCCAAAACTGCACAAGCAGCAGCAGCTTCTTTTCAGCTTTGGGGCCAATTTTCCTGTAAATATAGGTGGGATATAAGAAACAATATATATAGGGATCAGTGTCCTCTGATCATCCTGTGAAATGTCCAGCAGATTATTTTCATTGTTTATTGTGTTTGCCTGCTCCTAAAAATCCAGAATTCCTCTGGAAACACTTCCTGGACTTCTCTGATTGTCACCCCAAAACCCCTCTGCACAAGCAGCAGCAGCTTCTTTTCAACTTTGGGGCCAATTTTCCTGTAAATATAGGTGGAATATAGGAAATATATAGGAATATAGGAAATGGTAATAAATGAATTTGACTGAAATGTGAAGAGCTGCTGGAAAATCCTGTGGGTTCAGCACAGCCTCTCCTCAATGCCAGCAGCTGTTAAGTCACAGAGGAAATTAAGCACCACAAATTTTAAGAACAGAACATCAATTTTAAGACATGCTCCTAGGTGGAAATCTCATATGGAAAACTGTTTGGGAGCAACTTTTCAGCTTCAATTTTGACCCTGGCTCAGGTTTTCTTCCTTTGTGAACCATGAAATAATTTTACCAGAGTGAGTGTTTAAAGATTTGCATCCATGTTGCTACTGAGTTTTGGTTGACACTAATTTATAAAACAGGCAGATTTGAGAGCCTTTAAAATGAATATTAACCTGGCTCTTACTGGCCTGAGCTCTCTTTCTATTTGAATATTTTCCTGGTGTTTCCTTTCCCTCACTGTAGTTCAGGTTCTCCTGAAGTTTCCTTTTTCCAGCACTTTTTTGGAACACATTAAAACCTGGCTCCCAGCTGAAATCTGCCATGCAGAATAGTTATTTTTATGGAATTGGCTGGAGTCCTGGAGAATCCACCTGATATCTTCAGAGTGATAAAAATTAATGACCAATTCTGTAGTTAAAACCCAGCTTTGGTTCCAAGATGAACCACTTTGTGTTTGAGAAGATAAGGATTGGTTCTCTCTTATCTCTTCAGTGATAATTCCTCCTTAGCAGTGACTTCTCTCAGTTGATTTAAAGTCAAATTAGTTGGAAAGTAAAATCTTGTAAATTGTAAATTAAAGTTGTGCCTGACCTCATGAAGAGACATCAGAAAAGTTGTACATGTAATAAAAATTAGCCAAGAGAAAAGTGTCTCACTTTTAAGCTTGGAGATCATAACATTTAAAAAAAACAGTTTTAGGATGAGTTTCTGTTTTCTTGGTCTCTCAACCTTTAAAAACCCCACTCTAGGTATTAAATAATGTGCTTTAAATTAGCGCTGAGTTATTACATTTTGTAGTGTTGAGTTTGGGACACCAAAGCTTTTCCTCCATGTGATATTTCACAAAGCAGAAGCTGCTTGTGAGTTACTGACTTTGTTATTTTCATATACAGGAAAGCTGTGAGAAAATGGAAATAATAATAATAATAATAATAATAATAATAATAATAATAATAATAATAATAATAATAATAATAATAAATACATAATAAATAACATAATTAATGATAATTAATAAGAGAATTATGTATAAATAATATAAATATATAATAATAAGAATAATAAAAAAATAAATAATACATCATAATAAAATAAAATTTTGATGATAAAAATAATAAAATAATTTTAATAATATTCTATTTAATAATAAGATATTTTAATAATAAGATAATAAAAATTTGGTTAAAAACTCTAAGCGTACAAGCACATCAATACTTTGTCATCTGAAAATGAGAGTTCTGTTGAAGTGTTTGTTCTATACAAAATAAACTCCTGTAATTGTAAAGTAGTGACTCAAGCCCACCAGGCAATGAATTTAATCCCCTGCAAGTCAAGTGTGAAATCCAATAGGTTTGTCAACAAATCCAAAAAATCCATGGTTAGGAAATAGGTACAAAGTGTGATTTAGGTGGAGATAACTGCTCAGAGCTTGTTTATTTTTTGGGAACTAAAGGAAGTCAGTCACAGAAATAGAGAAGGGAGGCACAACCAAACCTGTAAAGAATTAAGCAACCACTTCCCAGCCTCTCAGGGGGATAGGGGTTAAGAGATGCAGTTTTAAAAGTCTTTATGTTGTTGAAAAGTTTATTTGTCTGATGTCTACTGAGACAGCCTGCCAACAACAGCAAAGCCAATGCAAGTCAGAAAGAGAAAACTCCGACTGCAAGAGAACAAGAAGGCATAACAAAGCTGCTTAGAAATATTACAGTGCAGCAGCTGCTTTTGCTAATGCTCCTTGGTTATTAAAAAAAATAACCAATTTGATCTGAATACTAAAACACAGATTAAATCCAGAAAGCAGAAATACCAAATGCAAAGAAGTTTCTTTTATGGGCTGGAAATAACATCCTATTTTGCATTTGCATCTTCTCTGCACATTACCCTTTTCAGATCTGGTGAGAATGAAAATCCAGCCTCGGTTTCATGAGTGCCTGGCCCAAGGTATCAGAATTTCTTAGATATGAGCCCATTGCCTGTGGAGGAAGAGATGCAATGAGTTTCAGGTGTTACCCCCTCTCAAGGGGTTAAGAGATGCACTTTTAAAAGTCTTTATGTTGTTGAAAAGTTTATTTGTCTGATGTCCACAGCCAACAACAGCAAAGCCAATGCAAGTCAGAAAACTCCTACTGCAAGAGAACATGAAGGCATAACAAAGCTGCTTACAAATATTACAGTGCAGCAGCTGCTTTTGCTAATGCTCCTTGGTTATTAAAAAAAAATTGATCAGAATACTAAAACACAGATTAAGTCCAGAAAGCAGAAATACCAAATGCAAAGAAGTTTCTTTTAGGGCTTGGAAATAACATCTCATTTTGCATTTGCATCTTCTCTGCCCGTTACCCTTTTGGAATGAAAATCCAGCCTCGGTTTCATGAGTGCCTGGCCCAAGGTATCAGAATTTCTTAGATATGAGAAAATCCCTGCAGGGATCATTTTATTGCCTGTGGAGGAATGGATGCAATGAGTTTCAGGAGTTACCCCCTGTCAAGGGGATAGATAGATGTTAAGAAATACAGTTTTAAAACTCTTCATGTTGTTGAAAAGTTTATTTGTCTAATATTTACTGCCAGCAACCAATGCAAGTCAGAGAGAGAAAACTCCTACTGGAAGAGAACATGAAGGCATAACAAAGCTGCTTAGAAATATTACAGTGCAGCAGCTGCTTTTGCTAATGCTCCTTGGTTATTTTTTTTAAAAAATCATCATCTAAGTCCTGATTCCCTTTGTGAGTAGCTGCAGCGAGTGAAGCTTGCTGGCCCATGAGTCATTCTCCCCACTCCTGCTATTTCTTTGGATAGCCCTTGTAAAAACATGCATTTTGTGCGAGTTGTCTTAGCTGGCAGTGGAGTGTCCGGTTTTCGGCTGTTTGGAGGGCCTGGAAAGGCCCGGGGTGGCCTTGGGGCAGCCGCGTATCAAAGGACGAGAAGAGGCTTCAGTTCTTCTTTCGGTCTCGGTGTTTATTAATTGTTTATCTAAAAGATTTTCTCTCGGCCCGACAGAGCTCTGCTCAGCAGCCAGCCATGAGCACACTGTGCTGCCCTCCGGGCAGTCACCTATCTTTATACCCATTGTTACGTGTACAATATTTATCATTTTTCCCCAATCCTTTTTATTCTTATTGTCCGGTGCACTTTCAGTAATGACCAATCCCAAAGTGCCACCATCACCACAGAAGATGGAGGAGAAGAAGAAGAAGAAGAAGGACAGGACACGCCCCAATTCCTCCATCTTACTTCTCTAAACCCCCCTGTACAGAAATCCTAAACCCTGTGTCTCACCCTCTAATTAACCAATCCCTTCACCATTCACCCCGGTGAAACCCTCCTGTCCTCATACAGGTGTCGTCTCCTGTGTAGGATCAAAGTCCAGCCACCAGACACTTCTGGAACATTCCAGGACTCCCGAGCCCCCCAGGGGTGCTCTCGGTGACACCTCAGTCCTGAGGTGCTGAAATCCCACAGTGGAGGAGGGTTTTTTCCTGCCTGGGTGAGTGATTTGTGTGTGCTAATCTCTGCATCTGCCTTTGCCACACATGGTGCCTGTGGAAACGCTGCTGGGGCTGTGCCTGGCGTTGCTGTGCTCACCTTTCCGCAGGAGGCACTCAGGTACTGGAAACACTCATTGCAGCTCCTCTGTGGGATCTCAGCACTTCAGGACTGAGGTGTCACCGAGACCACCCTTGGGGGGCTCGGGAGTCCTGGAATGTTCCAGAAGTGTCTGGTGGCTGCACTTTGATCCTACACAGGAGACGACACCTGTATGAGGACAGGAGGATTTCACCGGGGTGAATGGTGAAGGGATTGGTTAATTAGAGGGTGAGACACAGGGTTTAGGATTTCTGTACAGGGGGGTTTAGAGAAGTAAGATGGAGGAATTGGGGCGTGTCCTGTCCTTCTTCTTCTTCTTCTTCTCCTCCATCTTCTGTGGTGATGGTGGCACTTTGGGATTGGTCATTACTGAAAGTGCACCGGGCAATAAGGGTGAAAGGTATTGGGGAAAAATGATAAATATTGTACACGTAACAATGGGTATAAAGATAGGTGACCGCCCGGAGGGCAGCACAGTGTGCTCATGGCTGGCTGCTGAGCAGAGCTCTGTCGGGCCGAAAGAAAATCTTTTAGATAAACAATTAATAAACACCGAGACAGAAAGAAGAACTGAAGCCTCTTCTCGTCCTTCGATACGCGGCTGCCCCAAGGCCACCCCGGGCCCTTCCAGGCCCTCCAAACAGCCGAAAACCGGACACTCCTCCTCCACTCATAAAACTGAGGGTTTTAATTCTTACTAGAATTTAAGGATTTTCATTTTTACTAGATCTCAAAAGGGTGACAGGCAGAGAAGATGCACATGCAAAATAAGATGTTATTTCCAGCCTCTAAATGAAACTTCTTTGCATTTGGTATTTCTGCTTTCTGGATTTAATCTATATTTTAGTATTCTGATCAAATTGTTGAATGCATTTAGCATGCAATTTAATATGGTTTAATTTGTAGATCTATGCCTGCAGATTATGTTTGAATTGCTCAACAAAGTAAAATCTTGATTAAAGCCAAACATGTTGATAAGGTTCAAGGAGCTGAATGTGACTTTTCTTTTTATATGGTAGAAATGAGAGATGGTTGTGGGAGATTGGGGAAAAGGAAGTAATGCTGTTAAATAGCATTTTAGTTAAGCTGGGGCATGAAGGTCACAAAGTTTTCTGTTTAGTATCATTTTAGTTAAATATCATTTTAGTTAGGTTGAGGCATGAAGGTCACAAAGTTTTCTTTTAAATATAATTTTAGTTGAATATCATTTTATTTAAGTTGAGGCATGAAGGTCACAAAGTTTTCTTTTAAATATCATTTTAGTTAAATATCATTTTATTCAAATATAATTTTATTAAGGTTGAGGCATGAAGGTCACAAAGTTTCTGTTAAATGAGGTTAAATTCCAGCCAGGTTGGTCAGTGGTAACATCCCTTTAGGTAATAGCTGCTGGAGGATGCTGCAGGAGTTTTCAAGACAATTCTAGGAAAAAAGTCAGTGTATTTGGAAAATTGTGAGGATTTAAGCTCACTTATGAAATGGAAGAATATTGTTTTCATTAAGAAATTTCTAAATTGAAAAATAAATGTTCTGGTCATTGTGTCCTCTGCGTTCGAAGACCAATGATATTCCCAGTTTTAGCAGAAAGTCTGCAGTCTTCACTTCTGGTGAGATCTTTTTTTCATTCCTCTGTTTAAAAGCCAAGAAAAAGAGCTTGTGGCAGAGCAAAGTGCCTATAGAGCAGCCTGGCTGTTTGGGATTGTTATTTCAATGGGGAGGGATGAGGTAATAGAGCCCAGCAATAACCAGCAAGCTGCGATCTTCGACTCCACCATCAACAGCTCCACAGGCCTGATCTTTATTGGAATTTTTTTTTTTAATTTGGGAGGAAGGGGGGGCTCTGATTAGCATATCTGTTTCAGGAAGAGTATCAAGAGTTCTCTAATTTCATATTTAAATCTGGGAACTGATTAATACTGGAGGCATGCAGAGAGCTATAACGTGAAGGCTGTTGTTACTATAGTGAGCTGCTATTACAGACATCACAAGACTTGTTATACAAGGAAACATGATTACCTTGGATTAAAGGAGTTGCCAAAGGCTTGAAGGATTTATTGGTGCTGCTGCTGCTGCTTGGAGTTATATATAACTTCATTATTTGGTTGAAAACATTGAGATCTAGAATTAATGAAGCACAGCAAATGCTGCTGAAATGAATCAGCAGGTCTGACAGCTTTGAACTGACACTGAGCCTCTGATGAATTTTATGGGAGCATTCTTTAGGCCTCCAGATCACTGGATAATGTACAGAAAGGAATAAACCCGGAGAAATGAAGCTTAATGAGTGCAGTGAGCTGCAGCAGAGTTGATGTGATCAGGTTCATATTTCTGAAATGAGTTGTAATTGCTGAGTTTGTGGGGGAGGAGATGGCCTGAGCTGCTGGCATGGGCTGGATCTGTGGGATCAGACATTCTGGGAGCAGTGGGAGCTGCAGGCTGGGAGCAAGGCTGGGTGACAGCAGTGGCCAAGGCAAGGGGGAGTGGGGAATCGTGCCTTTAGAAACCAAGGACGGGAATTTGTCACAGACAACTTTCATGAAAAATCCTTTCCTTAGGATTTTTCCTCTTGAGAAGCTGGGAGGCCTCAAGAACAAAATGCAAACATTGATTACCTGCTGCTGTGGAATGCAACAGGTGCATCTGGGATTGGGCTCATGGGGTTGTTTCTAATTAATGGCCAATCACAGTCAGCTGGCTCAGACTCTCTGAGCCACAAACCTTTGTTATCATTCTTTACTATTCCATTCTTAGCCAGCCTTCTGATGAAATCCTTTCCTCTGTTCTTTTAGTATAGCTTTAATGTAATATATATCATAAAATAATAAATCAGCCTCCTGAAACATGGAGTCAGATCCTCATCTGAAAACCCCTGTGAACACGGTCACAGGAATTGGCTTTTTTTCCTGCAAAATTTGGTCATGGGTGGTGTAAATAGAGGAGAAATGCAGATTAGAACAGCTCCAAGGGCTGCTGTAAGGGCTCTTTTCTGTGTGAGCTTGGAGTTCAGTGCATCTCACAGCCACTGCATCATTTCATTAATCTCAGCTGGATAAAACTGGCAGCATTCTGACATTGCTTCCCTAACCCAGTGCTGGGAGATCCAGAAATGCTTTCTAGACAGCTGCATTCCATTCCTTTCCTTTCTGTGCAGAGATGTTTCAAAAGGATTATTGCTTTAACAGATGATTAATTGCAAATTATTTATTGCTTTCTTCAAATGAGCTCAGCAGTCATCATTTGCCCTTGATAGCACGATGCAGAATTAGTGCTGTGGGAATTTAATGTGAGTCTTAATGAGGAATGAGCCATAATCAATGATGAAAGGTTTTCCAGTTTTGAAATAAGTCTTACAACATTAATCCCTTACAAGCAATACTATAAAGAGCAAATATGTAATGGCAGAATTGTTCTGGAGCTGCCTTTGACTCTTCCCCTCTGCAGTGTGACTCGGGAATTTGGTTATGTAAAAATCTGACTGAGGGACAGCCCTGGGTGAAATGCAGGGTGAGATTGGATTTCAGTAAATTGGATAACTTCTTCCCCACTCTTTTTAACTTTGAATTTGGGACAAAACTACATCAAAAGCTGGAATAGCTTTCTCATCTAACTGTTCCATGGCTGAGTGGTTTTTTTTTCTCTTCAGATAGTGTCTGATTACTAAATTAAGCTCTCAGCATCAATAAATCACTTCCCAGCAGAGTAAAACCTGTAATTTTTCATAGCTGTTGTCTTTTGTACCTTTTGAAATGTCTCTGGGGGCTGTGGAGCAGCTCCCAGGGCAGGCCCAGCAGGCAGAGAGCACAAAGGAGCCCAGGTGCACCTTGTGCTTGGCTGGGGTGACAGGCTGGACACATTCCAGAGGAATTGGAGGATCTAGGTGAGCTCTGGGAGCACTTTGGGGTTATGGGGTTTGCACAGAGAGGAGCCCAGGGAAAAAACAAATGAGGGATTTGCAGGAGTGGTGTGGTGTGACCTATGTGGGACTCACAGGGCACTGCTATTCCCAGGAAACAGCTGGGGAAGCACAGGGATCATCCCTGGTCCTGCAGGGATCATTGCTGATCCTGCAGGGATCATCCCTGGTCCCTCACACATCATCCCTGGTCTTTCAGGGATCATTCCTGATCTGCAGAGATCATTTCTGATCCTGCAGAGATCATTCCTGGTCCTGCATGGATCATTCCTGATTCTGCAGCGATCATTCCTAACCCCGCAGAGATCATTCCTGGTCCTTCACACATCATTCCTCATCCTGCAGAGATCATTGCTGGTCGTGCAGAGATCGTTCCTGGTCCTGCAGGGATCATTCCTGGTCCTTCAGGGGATCATTCCTGGTCCTGCAGGGATCATTCCTGGTCCTGAGATCATTCCTGCTCTGCAGGGATCATTCCTGGTCCTGTACACATCATTCCTGCTCTGCAGGGATCATTCCTGGTCCTTCAGGGGATCATTCCTGGTCCTGCAGGGATCATTGCTGGTCCCTCACACATCATCCCTGGTCCTGCATGATCATTCCTGGTGCTGAGGAGATCATTCCTCATCCTGCAGAGATCATTCCTGGTCCTTCACACATCATTCGTGGTCCTGAAGGGATCATTTCTCATCCTTCACAGATCATTCCTGCTCCTGCAGGGATCATTGCTGGTCCCTCACACATCATCCCTGGTCCTGCAGAGATCATTTCTCATCCTGCAGAGATCATTGCTGGTCCTGAGGAGATCATCCCTGGTCTTTCAGGGGATCATTCCTGATCTGCAGAGATCATTTCTGATCCTCCACACACCATTCCTGGTCCTGCAGGGATCATTTCTCATCCTGCACAGATCATTCCTGGTCCTTCACACATCATTCCTGGTCCTGCAGGGATCATTTCTCATCCTGCAGAGATCATTCCTGGTCCTGTAGGACCATTTCTCATCCTGCAGGGATCATCCCTGGTCCTGCACACATCATTCCTGGTTCTGCAGGGATCATCCCTGGTCCTTCAGGGGATCATTCCTGGTTCTGCAGGGATCATCCCTGGTCCTTCAGGGGATCATTGCTGGTCCCTCACACATCATTCCTGGTCCTGCAGGGATCATTCCTGGTCCTGCAGAGATCATTTCTCATCCTGCAGAGATCATTGCTGGTCCTGAGGAGATCATTCCTGATCTTTCAGAGGATTATTCCTGATCTGCAGGGATCTTTCCTGATCCTCCACACATCATTCCTGTCCTGCAGGGATCATTTCTCATCCTGCACAGATCATTCCTGGTCCTTCACACATCATTCCTGGTCCTGCAGGGATCATTCTTGGTCTGCAGGGATCATTCCTGATCGTGGACACATCATTCCTGGTCCTGCAGGGATCATTTCTCATCCTGCAGAGATCATTCCTGGTCTGCAGGGATCATTCCTGGTCCTGCAGGGATCATTCCTGGTCTCTCACACATCATCCCTGGTCTTTCAGGGGATCATTCCTGATCTGCAGAGATCATTTCTGATCCTGCAGAGATCATTCCTGGTCCTGCATGGATCATTCCTGATCCTGGACACATCATTCCTGATCCTGCAGTGATCATTCCTAACCCCGCAAAGATCATTCCTGGTCCTTCACACATCATTCCTCATCCTGCCGAGATCATTCCTGATCCTGCAGGGATCATTCCTGGTCCTGCAGAGATCATTCCTGGTCCTGCAGAGATCATTCTTGGTCTTCCAGGGGATCATTCCTGGTCCTGGAGGGATCATTCCTCATCCTGCAGGGATCATTCCTGGTCCTTCACACATCATTCGTGGTCCTGCAGGGATCATTTCTCATCCTGCACAGATCATTCCTGCTCCTGCAGGGATCATTGCTGGTCCCTCACACATCATTCCTGGTCCTGCAGGGATCATCCCTGGTCCTGCAGAGATCATTTCTCATCCTGCAGAGATCATTGCTGGTCCTGAGGAGATCATTCCTCATCTTTCAGAGAATCGTTCCTGATCTGCAGAGATCTTTCCTGATCCTCCACACATCATTTCTGGTCCTGCAGGGATCATTTCTCATCCTGCAGGGATCATTCCTGGTCCTGCAGGGATCATTCCTGGTCCCTCACACATCATCCCTGGTCTTTCAGGGGATCATTCCTGATCTGCAGAGATCATTTCTGATCCTGCACACACCATTCCTGGTCCTGCATGGATCATTCCTGATCCTGGACACATCATTCCTCATCCTGCAGTGATCATTCCTAACCCTGCACACATCATTCCTGGTCCTGCAGGGATCATTCCTGGTCCTGCAGGGATCATTCCTGGTCCTTCAGGGGATCATTCCTGGTCCTGAGATCATTCCTGGTCCTGCAGGGATCATTGCTGGTCCCTCACACATCATTCCTGGTCCTGCATGATCATTCCTGGTGCTGAGGGATCATTCCTGGTCCTGCAGAGATCATTCCTGATCCTGCACACACCATTCCTGGTCCTGCAGGGATCATTTCTCATCCTGCACAGATCATTCCTGCTCCTGCAGGGATCATTTTTTTTAACATACATACAAAAAATGGTATAAAAATTAAGTATAAATCGGCAGAGATCGTTCCTGGTCCTGCAGGGATCATCCCTGGTCCTGCACACATCATTCCTGCTCTGCAGGGATCATTCCTGGTCCTGCACACATCACTCCTTGTTCTGCAGGGATCATCCCTGGTCCTGCACACATCATTCCTGCTCTGCAGGATCATTATTTCTGGTCCTTGAGGGGATCACTGCTGGTCCTGCAGGAGCCCAGCCCAGCTGTGTTGGGCTGTGTTTCTGCCCTTTGCAGGTACCTCAGAGCCTGCAGAGGCAGCTGTGTCAAAGGCTGCCCTGCTCTGAAATGCTGCCTTGCCTGCGCCAAGTGGCACTGGAATGTTTTCATTTAGGACTTCTCACTCCATGCCATGAAGGGCATCACAGAATCAAAACCTTCAAATGCAAAAATCTGTTCGTTCTGGATGTCACAGAGTTAGAGGGCAGAAGGGAAGAGTGGAAATAATCTCTTGCCCAGATTATAAATTCATGGCAATTAGAAAAAAATCTGTTGATCAGCCGGGATTTCTCCAGCCCTGCAAGCCCTCAGCTCACTTTTCTCTCTGTCTGCCACCAAAGGTATTTTTAAAGCTGAATGAAGACAGCTCTCATTCTTTATTGTGCTTACATTGCCATGGTCACAGATGTCACTGCTGTGCAAGCCACTGGTGTTATTTTTGCTCTTAAGTACTTTCCTGGTTTCCCTTTTGCTGTGACAGTTTTGTCATTGTTGCTGGGAGCTGGAGCTATTTCATTCATGGGCCACAAATGTTTTCTGTTAAGCACTGAAAGCCTCCCATCCTCCTATTGTGCTCCTCCAGTTTACTATGGAGAGCTCCAGCCCCGTCCAACAGAGTTTGGTTTAATCCTTCTTCTTTTCCTGTTATTTTTAACATTTTCTCAGTTTTGCTTTAGTCACCCAAATGTATCATTGCTGTGAATTCAGTGATGAAATTCTCCTGTCTCATTCACTCACTGCAATCCCATCTTTTGCTTCTTTTGGATTTCCCACATGCCAGCACTTCTGCTCCATGTCCTCTGTGCTCCATCATTTCTGTTTGGTTCACACTGCTTGCATTGGCCTTGAGTGTCTCCTTTGCATCCTCTGCATGTTGGATTTTAAATTTAAAAAAATCTTCTCATCTTCCAGATTTGCAGATTTATTTTAAGGTTAAACTCTCAGAATCAACACTTGCAGCTTCCGGTTATTTTTTATTTCTTTTTGTCCTAATGCTGTTTGTAAGCTGATACGGGAATGCTTCTAAACAATTCAGTTTTCAATAATGGACTTGGTTTTTTTTAGCAGAATGTTATAAAAAATGCTGGTCATTACTGGCCCTTTCTTGCACTTCTCCTGAGCCTTGTCATGTTAAAAAAAAAAAGCCATAATTTTTCTTCAGTCTTTCTGCTCTTTCACAATACTCTGGTTGAGTAATGCAGCATTTATTCAATTTATGCTTCCATTTTAAACAGCTACTGGACAAATGAATCACATCAGTAATACTGTGGTGCTGTTAACTGATTTATACTTAATTTTTATACTTTTTTTTTGTTTGTTTGCATTTAAATATTTAAATTTCTTCTGTACAAAGACTGGATTTAGGGTTAGGATCAAGTTCTGCGTTTTATTTTGTTTTTATAGTGAGAGGTGAGTGCCTTGCCCAGCATTTATTCTGTGCTCCCCATAAAGTCAGTTTAATATTCTGCTTCATTTTCCATTCTTCTTGTACAAACACGCACCTTCCCATATTTGCATCCCCGTTGAGCAATGAGAAATTGCCAGTACCTGTTTTTCCTGCCTGTTGAGGATCAGGTGTCATTTAGGAGGCATTTTTGGGAAATATTCCTTCAGCCCATTGCCCCCCGAGTGCCTGGGGAATTATTGCAATCCACAGCTCTTGCCAAGGCCTGCTACCTCCACATTTGACAATTAAATATCAAAAGTTACACTTTAAACTCTAACGTTTATATATAATAAAAAGCTTTTTAAAATCTTTTTTCCCCTCTATCTTCTTCATGCCTGAAATTTATGTAATTTCTTGGAAATTTAAGGCTGTCCACAGGATACTGATGGCCTCAGATACCTTTTTTTAAAAAAAAAAAATTATATTTCCACTGTCAGAATGAGATGTGTGCCCTCATTCGGACAAGACCGAGTCCATCTGTTTCTGCCCCTCTTTTTCCTGTCAGGATTTTTCATTTTTTCTGGATTTTTGCTGTTATTTCACCCCAATTCCATGGCAAGAGTGGAGCACAAGGGAAAGCTGGGCTGAACCTCTTGTGTTCCAGCTTTTGTAGCAAAGCTGCTGTGGGCCCTGTGGGTTTTGTGTGTTTTTATTGCAAAAATAAAAACATGTCAGAGCATGCTGACATCACCAACAGTTCCCAAATTCGTTTTCACCTCCTCACACAAACCAAAAGGAGAAGGAGCCCCTTCTATTCCCATTTTTTGTCCAGCTCAGGTCTCTCCATAGCTTTTTATTGAGCAGAAAATGCAAAGAAGTAAAAATCAGGGAGAAGTTTCTCATCCTTGTTCTCACCATCAACTTCCAGCACGCTGAAAGCTGAATTTTTATCCCTGGCAATTGAGTAACTCTTCACAGAAAAATACTGGAAGTTCTTGGAATTACAAACATATCAGGCCACCAGCCAAGCTTTCCCTGGCCAGTGGATCTGAGTTTTTATGTGGGGTTTTTATTTTCTGCTGTTCTCTCTGAGATCATCAAAACTTATTGCAGCAAGGATTCAATACTGGATTTTAATCATTGTTCCAGAGTTTCAATGGGAATTCTCACTTCTGGAGCAGCCATCAGATCCTAGCTGAAAAGCTGTTCATCTGGAAATTTTAAATTAAGTTTTATCCCAGTGCATTGGTAATTTTTAGCAGAATGTTCTAATCCCAAATGAAAATCAGATGTTCTTCATGGAAATAGGGAAGTCCAGACAATGGGTATTGTGTTTAGGTTACAAGACTTGTGGTCTTCCTTTCTTTTCATTTTATTTTCATTGCTTACGTTGCAGACGAGTCTTTGTTCATTTTAAGGAATAAAGCCGTTCGTTTAAAAGCAGTATTTTTTAAAAAGTTTGTATCCAAAAATATTTCTCTTGAGCTATATAAAAAATTGGATTTTCTGGAAATTCATTGCCCTCATGAATGGACTCCTGGCGAGCGAGGAATTTTTATGACCCCCTTAAAAAAACAATTGCAGGCATTCCACAAATAAACAATACATTGATTTGGGGGGGCATTTTAATGGCTATTTTATAATTATTTGTTCTGCAGTGTTTATTTCAGTATGGTATGTTGTAATTTTTAACTGAGTTATCCTAAGAATTCCCTTGTACAGCAGAGAGCAGAGCTTTGGAGCAGGAGCCAATTCCCAAGTGCAGACCCAGGCCTGACTCTGATATTTCACTGATTTATTGGAGTCCTGCAGGAAGAGCTGGAATAGTTCAAGCCAGCTGCTTTCAACTTCTTTCTGCATCTTGTTTTGGCAATTTTGATCTCTTTTTCCTCAATTAGATTTTCCTCCCGTGTCTCTCATTAATAAATGTCACGTGTGAATTTCCTTTTGTTTGGTTTTTCTCCTTTCAGGGCTCTTTTTGCTGAATCGCTGCCCACATCCACAGCTCCCCTGGATTTGCCTTTTCCTGTGTGTAAACCCTTGTGAGTTCTGATTTTCTGAACCCTTGGCACTTCTGATTTTCCAGCGCCCAGTTTGTGTCCACAGCAGCACAAACCCTGACATTGCACAAGAGCCTGGTTGGAAAAATTGGGATAAGGGGGATGAACAATCCTCCTTGTCCCACAGGGAGCAGCAATTCCATCACTGTTTCTTTTGGACAGGATTTCCTTTTCACTGCTCCGTCTGCAGATAATGCAGGAGCTGCACAGTTTGGGATTCAGCTCCCACTCAGTTGCTGCAGTATTTTTTTCTGATTTTGAGTCATGTCAATAACATTTTGTTCACCCTGAGAGAGCTCAGAGGGAAAATGATAGCATTCAGAAAATTAAAGATGTTGTGCAGCCAGGATGAACCAGGGGTTTCAGATGTTTGGGTCTTATTTTCCTTTTTGTCAAACCTCTGTGTGTGTCACTTGTGTTCCTCAACTTCTGTAATCCACGAGGTAGAAATGTTGCTGGTTTTAGAGAAAAAAGCAGATTAACTGGCAGCTTTTGTACTTTTGTGTGTGTCTGGGAGCAGAGGGAACTGAAGCTCCATCAATAGCACAAAATATAAATGTGGACAGCAGTGCCATCAGTGCTCAGATTGTCACTCCTCCTCGTTGGAGGCAGCCTGGCAGCCTTTCAAAGCTTGCTGCTGTCAGAAAATCATGAAACAGAAAAAAAACCCCACAAATCAAAGATGCCCTGGTCTCCTTCCAACTCTGCAAGAGCAGAAAGTCAGTGTGGCAAAAAGCAGATTATTTCTCCATTTTCCAGGGCTGCTCTGGTGTTCCAGGGCTGAGGCAGGGAGCAGGATGCTGTGGAATAACAATATTCCCTTGGATTTACCCAGTCCCAGCAGAACCCTTTATTTTCCTGTCTGAATCAGTATTTCTGACTGAAATAAAGTGATTTATGAGCTCAGCAAACAGATGAAAGGAATGGATGTGAGCATCAGAGCAAGGTGTCCAAAATGGGCTGGTCCTGGGTGCTTTTGGGAGGTGAAACCAAGCTGGGTCTGTGCAAGTTCAAACTTGGCAGGACTGCGTGATTTCTAATTAATTGATGAATTTCACAGAGGTTTTATTTCATCAACATAAATAAAAAGCTCTTTGCAAAAGACAAATGTTTTTTCTTGTAGAGGAGCTGAGCAATCAAGTTCTGTGTGTTCTGCAAAACCCCCAGCAGCAAAAAGAGAGTTATTGAAAAGCAGCGCCTCTTGCTGCTTTATTGCCCTACTAAAAATTGGGATTTGTACTTTTTAATAGCAACTGGAGAGAGTCAGTTTTAGTCAGCTGTGTTCTAAAGCTGCAAATCGGAAATAATTCGTCGTTTATTTTGTGAATTCCATGAAAATTTTAATATTTAACTGTCCCGACAGTTAGATAAATAAAAAAATAATAAAATCTGCCTACAGAGATTTCTTGCTGCTTTCTTTTTTTTTTTGATAGAAAAGCTAGTAAAGTAAATTATCACAGAGAAAGTGAATTATCACAGAGACAGCAACATCTTCTGAGCAGTGCTGATCACTTCCAAGAGAATTAAAGCAGAGGGGAGCAAACTTGGGTGAAACTTTGGTGTCATTTATTAATTAACAACACAATGCTGAAATTAAAGACCTTTTCAATTTTCAGTTCCAACAGCTTCAATTTTACTCAGCTGTATCTTAAAGCTGGAAATCTGAAATAATTTGTCATTTATTTTGTGAATTCCTTGAAAATTTTATTATTTAACTGTCCCAGCAGTTTTGCCTGCTCAGATTTCTTGCTTTTTCTTTTATGGTAGAAAAGCTAGTGGATAATTTAATTAAACTTTTAACTTTAAATAGATTTTTTTTTAATTTTATTATTTAGCTGTCCAAACAGTTCTGCCTGCACAGATTTCTTGCTGCTTTATTTAATGGTAGAAAAGCTAGTGGGTAAAGTGAATTATCACAGAAAAAGCAACATCTGAGCAGTGCTGATCACTTCCAAGAGAATTAAAGCAGAGGGGAGCAAACTTGGGTGAAACTTTGGTGTCATTTATTAATTAACAACACAATGCTGAAATTAAGGACCTTTTCAATTTTCAGTTCCAACAGCTTCAGTTTTACTCAGCTGTATCTTAAAGCTGGAAATCTGAAATAATTTGTCATTTATTTTGTGAATTCCTTGAAAATTTTATTATTTAACTGTCCCAGCAGTATTGCCTGCACAGATTTCTTGCTTTTTCTTTTATGGTAGAAAAGCTAGTGGATAACTTAATTAAACTTTTAACTTTAAATAGATTTTTTTTTTAATTTTATTATTTAGCTGTCCAAACAGTTCTGCCTGCACAGATTTCTTGCTGCTTTATTTAATGGTAGAAAAGCTAGTGGGTAAAGTGAATTATCACAGAAAAAGCAACATCTGAGCAGTGCTGATCACTTCCAAGAGAATTAAAGCAGAGGGGAGCAAACTTGGGTGTCATTTATTAATTAGCAACACAATGCTGAAATTAAGGACCTTTTAAAATTTCAGTTGTAACAGCTTCAGTTGTACTCAGCTGTATCTTAAAGCTGAAAATCTGAAAGAATTTGTCATTTATTTTGCAAACTCCTTGAATTTTATTTTTTAATTTTTAACTCTAATTTTTATTACATTGAACTTTAATTTTAATTTCATTAATTAAATCTGATTAATCTTTTAACTTTAAATATTTTTCTTAATTTTAATATTTAGCCGTCCAAACAGTCCTGCCTGCAGAGATTTCTTGCTGCTTTCTTTTTTGATAGAAAAGCAAAGTGAATTATCACAGAGAAAGCAACACATTCACATTGGATTTCCCTCTGAGTTCTTCCCAACACAAAACGAACGTGCAGCCTCTGTTTGAAATAATTAGTTGTGGTTTACTGGGGGAATTTTGGGACTTTCATGTTGCTCTAGCTTTTGATGAAAATTTCCCTGCGCTGCCTTATTTAATTCTGGCCATCTGGATTAAAAGGCTCTCTTAATCTTAAATACAGATTGTAACTCTTTCTTTTGGAGTGTGCTGCCATAAAATTCGGGCAGCTTTCCAGCTTTCTTCATTAAAGCTTTCTTTATGATGGTTTGTTGGCCATTAAACGATTGTTATGCACAATGGGCACTTGGTTAGAATTTGCTGGGGCTGGGAATCAGTTACAGCACTAATGCAGTTCTGTAATTAAAATAAAAACATGTTTGTACCTGCTAGCATCTCCTGAGAGTGAGGAGAACACAGACTTGAAAGGCACCAATTTCTGCTAATAAGACGTTGAAGGGCTCTAAATCCGCCAGCGTTTTGTGCTGGGCTGTGGAAGTGCGATATTTTTTTTCCATAATAACTGGGTTTGAACCAAAATCTGTGGTTTGTGACAGGGATAAAAGGGCAGTTTGATTTGTCATAAATCTCCTCAGATCTTTGATATTTTTTTTTTGTTTGAGGTTAGAAAGAAACGTGAATTTCTTGCAGAAAAAGAGTAATTGGGGATCCTCAAATCCTTTCAGAGTTTTGTTCTCCTCTTGTGGGTTTTTTATCAGGGAGCTCAATCTCACTCTGTTTTTTCACCTGTAAAGTTTTAAGAATTGTGAGAAAATTGCTTGCCTTCATATTATTTTAAAAGGGAGTTTTTCATGGGTGTTTGTGCCATTTACTTTTATATTTTGGCTGTTGGGAAGTTGAAAGAAATAAATGTAAGTTTGTCCAAGCTGCAGAGTTGAACTCTTATGGGCAAGTGTGCCATAGCTGGTGTAATTTAATCTGATTTTAGCAGTATTTTAGGGATAAACTAATTAGATACTTAGATTATCCATATTAATATTATGTATCCATATCCATACATATTAAATGACCATTTAATAAATATTAGAAAATATTTCTTTATAACATTGAAGTTACGTAGCAGCTTTGAAATAATTTCTTTCCTGAACTTGTGTCTCCTAAAATTCCATCTTTGAGATCCCTTCTGGTAAATCTGCACCTGCAAAACTTTCCTGGGAGCTGAATTTGTGCACATGTGGTGAGATGAAGCTGCTCAATGAAATAATTTCATTTTCAATTGTACAAGCATCTGTTTGGCTGGAAACAATTTTCTGTCCCAGCTGAGAACTCGAGGGATGCAAACGTTGTGTCTGCAACAAATTCCTGTCCTGCAATTCAGTGTTGGTCTGCAGGAACTCTGCATTCAGGAGGGCAGAAATTTGGTTTTTAACATCTCAAATTGGAGCTCTCAAATTAGTAATTAAAACATTTCTAATGGACTAAAATGGATGATAATGTGGGTTTGCAAGATGGTGCAAAAGTCAAGGAAAGCTGCAGAATTTAAGTGCTTTGTCCCACAATTTTAATCAGAATTCCTACAGCAACAATTCTAATCAATAAAACCAGTTCTAATCAGAGTTGTTGGTGATTTAATCAGGAGTTTTAAATCTTGTTAACAAGTGAGGAACACAGACTGGAATAAAACCAGGAGTTTATAATTCTGCCTTTCCAGCTGAGAACTCGAGAGATGCAAACGTTGTGTGTGCAACAAATTCCTGTCCTGCAATTCAGTGTTGGTCTGCTGGAACTCTGCATTCAGGAGGGCAGAAATTTGCTTTTTAACATCTCAAATTGGAGCTCTCAAATTAGTAATTAAAACATTTCTAATGGACTAAAATAGGTGATAATGTGGGTTGCGGACTAAGCAAAAACCAAGGGAAGCTGCAGAATTTAAGTGCTTTGTCCCACAATTTTAATCAGAATTCTTACAGCAACAATTCTAATCAATAAAACCAGTTTTAATCAGAGTTGTTGATGATTTAATCAGGAGTTTTCAGTCTTGTTAACAAGTGAGGAACACAGACTGGAATAAAACCAGGAGTTTATAATTCTGCCTCTCCTCAGCATGGGAACTCTGGATTTCCAAGTTATGAAGATTTCCCTCAGAATGGTGGGCACACAATTGGGATGTTCAGGTCTTCTGAGGGAAATCTTCATAGCTTGCAAATCCAGAGTTACCTGGAAAATCCTTTCTTTTCCTTTTTATGATTTTTTTTTTATTATTTATTTAATACCTTTGTTGATTTTGGAAAAAGTAGAAGGCTTTTCTTGCGAGTCTCATCTTCTCAGCAAAGTGCCTTTGCCAAGAGTTTATTTCACACGTGCTCAGGCCAGCTTTCTTTTCACATATGTGAAATAACATCTTGGCAAGGGGTAAACAAAATACACGCAGCAGAGAGAAAGAGACCTGTGTTTTTCATTGAAGTGAAAAGATAGATTTTTATGAAATAATCCTTTCATTGAAGTGAGTGATTAAAGCTAGAATAAATCAGATCTTAGAAGAGATTGCAGGGTAATTATGTAAGTTTTAAGCAAAAAGAGTTTGATGGTAATGAAGCTTTTTGCTTGGGTTTGCCTGGGTTTTTCTTGGAAAAGGGCAGGATCATGTGATGGTGGAGCACAGCGTGTGAGAGCAGTTTGCTGTAAATCCAAACATCCCAAAGTGATTTGCAGAGCCCAGATGTTTGTCAGGTCTCTCTTCTGGAAGGGAGCAGGAAGGGTTTTATTCCAGGATTCTCCAGGGGAAATGGGCACTTGTGCTTGGCCCACAGAGAATTTATGGCTGAGGAGAAAAAATGATTCCTGCCAGAGAAATTCTCCCTTCTCCCTGAGAATGGTGAGAAAAATTATCCCAAGCGATCAGGAAAAAAAAATTTATATATATATATATACACACACATATATATATACATATACACACACACACATATACATATACATATACATATACATATACATATACATATACATATACATATACATATGCATACACACACAAACACATATATATATATGTAAAATATAAAATAAATAAATATATTATATATATAATAAATATATAATAAATATATAATAAATGAAAATATATAAAATGTATAAAATAAATATATATTAAATATAGCATATTATACCTGCTAGCATCTCCTGAGAGCTGCTGAGGATGAGGAGAAAACAGAGTTGAAAGGCAACAATTTCTTTCTTCTGCTAATAACATATTTTCCTGTGATATTGAATCAATTCAGGAATGTCCCCTGATCCCCAGAGATATTCTGAGGTGATTTTTTTATTGTCGGCTCAGTTTATCAGAGCCTGGTACTAAAACCACCAGATTTCTGGATTTAATCCCTGTGTGGGCCTTCACTTAAGAGTTGGATTTATATTATTATTATATTACAACTAAAAATACACTGAAGATATTTTAATCACATATCTACCTGTCTGCTTTCACAGACTAACTAAGATGAATGATGTTGATTTAAATATTAGATATTTCAATATTTAAAAAATTAAATAATTAAATAAGTAATTAATGAAAATAATTTTAAAGTAATTAGATAATTAAATAATTAAAAATATTTAATATTTAAAATATTTTTAAAATATTTGGATATTAGATATTTTAATCACATATCTACCTGTATGCTTTCGCAGAATAACTATGATTAATGAAGTTGATTTAAATATTAGATATTTAAATATCTGGAAATAATTAAATAATTAAATAATTAAATAAGTAATAAAAATAATTTTAAGTAATTAATAAATAAAAATATTTATTATTGAAAATATTTAAATATTAGATATTTTAATCACATATCTACCTGTCTGCTTTCACAGAATAACCATGATTAATGAAGTTGATTTAAGTATTCGATATTTAAATATTTTAAAATAATTAAATAATTAAATAAGTAATGAAAAATAATTTAAAGTAATTAAATAATTAAATAACTAAAAATATTTATTATTTAAAATATTTAAATATTAGATACTTTTATCACATATCTACCTGTCTGCTTTCGCAGAATAACTATGATTAATGAAGTTGATTTAAATACCTAATCCTTCCAGATAACATGATCATTTCAAAGGAGGAGGGAAAACCTAGAAAGCAAGCAAAACCTAATTTAAAATTTAAAAAAAAAAAATCAAAACAAAACCAAATGTTGATCTTTATTTGCTGTGTGATAGTTCTAGTTCCAAGCAGAAAACCAATGCCATTGAAAGTGCATATTGTGAGTGGGGGATGCATTCTTTTACCATTTATTTCCATCATCCAGCCAAAGAAAGGCATTTTTTCCAGTTTTTATTTCAGCATTGCTGTGCTCTCTGTGCTTGGCTGGAAATGCAGCTGGGCCCGATTGGACATGGGCAGTTCCACTCTGACAGCAGCACAACAAAAACTCACCGTGAATTAAAGCTCTGAAATGGATATGGCAATCTGCAGTTGGAGCAAATAAAAGAATGTTTTATAGCTTTTGTAGCTTTTATAGGAACCTGCTGTTGATCAAATACGTTATGTGGTAGTGTGTTGTTAAGTTTCTTGTGTTATTCCCCCAATTTATGTATTGTTCTCCCCTATTATGTGTAAAATGGTTTCGTCCCCCCAGTTTTTCCCGCCACTGCTAGCCTGTCAGCTAAGTTGCCATAGTAACCGCTATTCATAGTTGCCGATATGTAATTGCTCCTCCCCTGGTTTCCCTTATAAGTGAAAGTTGTTTCCTCCCTGTCCAGTCAATCACTCCCTTTCTCCTCCCAGGTTTCGAGAACCTTCTCCTCTCTGGAGATGGTGGCTGGCTGGGGTCCCAGGACACCTCCTTTACCTTTTGATTATTGGTCTCCATGGAGTGTCAGTTCTGTGAAGTTCATCCCCTCACCTTTCCCGATTGGTTCCGCCTGTACCCACCCCCCCTCCTTTATAATCCTGTTTCACCCCCTATGTAAAAACTTTTGCCCGGACGGGTTCCCGGTGTTTGGATGCGGCATCACCTTCAATAAACCGATGTTTAACCCCCGGGAAATGGTCAGCTCCGTTCCTCCCCTATACCAGCAGTGTGAGCCAGCCCGCAGCCAGCACAGCCCGAGGCCCTCAGACGCCGAAGGGCGCTGGCCAGGAATTGCAGAGGGGCGTCGGCCTTTCGCCCTCAGCGAGCCGGACTCTAAACTTCGGGCCACATATGCCCTCCTCTGCAACGTTAAGGGCGCTCCTAAGCAAATACTGGGAGATTTTGGAGGCTCTTTGCACAAAATTTGTACCATGAGCTCTGTTATGAAAGGGTTTTATTTCAAAAATCAGAATCAAAGAGCTGCTGAGGGCTGTGGCGCTCAGAAATGCTCATTCAGGCTTTCCTGTTGTGGTTATTGAGAATAAAGTCAGGGTTTAGGGCAAGGTCTTTCCGTGATCATAACTCTCAGTATGTTTTTAAACATATTATTTTAAATTTGAAACTAGGTTTTGCTTGCTTTCTAGGTTTTCCCTTCTCTGAAATTATCATGTTATCTGGCAGGATTAGGTATTTAAATCAACTTCCTAAATCTTTTTGTGAAAACAGACAAGTAGATATATGTGATTAAAGTATCTTAAGAGTGTTTTTAGTTGTAATGATATAAATCCAACTCTTAAATTAATTTATTCTTTCCAAAGTGCAGGCAGATCCTGTTATTTGTATTTATATAGATATCTGTAGTAACAATCAACTGCTGAAAAATTATCATTTCAATATATTTAATGGTATTTCTCTGATGTCTTAAGGTGCAGTAATCTGCAGCCACTGTCCCACTGCAAGAGCAATAAATAATATAATATAAATAATATAAATAATAACAGGCAGATCCTGTTTGTATTTAAGGTAGGTATCTGTAGTAACGATGAAATGCTGAAAAATTATAATATCAATATATTTAGTGATATTTCTCTAATGTCATAAGGTGCAGTAACTTTGCAGCCACTATCCCATTGCAAGGGCAATTGTTGTAATAATACAAATCTGAATTTTTAGTTGTTATACTATAAATCCAACTCTAAAGTTAATTTATTCCCGCAGTTTTTTCCAAAGTGCAGGCAGATCCTGTTATTTGTAATTGTATAGGTATCTATAGTAACAATCTAATGCTGAAAAATTATAATTTCAATATATTTAATGGTACTTCTCTCTAATTTCCTAACTTTGCAGCCACTGTCCCATTGCAAGGGCAAAAAATAACATAAATAATATAAATAATGGGCAGGTCCTGTTTGTATTTAAGATAGATATTTATAATAACAATGAAATGCTGAAAAATTATAATTTCAATATATTTAGTGGTATTTCTCTTAAATGTCATGAGGTGCAGTGATTTTGCAGCCACTGTCCCACTGCAAGAGCAATAAATAATATAATATAAATAATATAAATAATATAAATAATATAAATAATAACAGGCAGATCCTGTTTGTATTTAAGGCAGGTATCTGTAGTAACAATAAAATGCTGAAAAATTATAATTTCAATATATTTAATGGTATTTCTCTCTAGTGTCATGAGGTGCAGTAACTTTGCAGCCATTATCCCATTGCAAAGGCAATTTTTGTGATAATATAAATCTAAATTTTTAGTTGTAATGATATTAATCCAACTCTTAAATTAATTAATTCCTGCAGTTCTTTCCAAAGTGCAGGCAGATCCTGTTATTTGTAATTGTATAGGTATCTATAGTAACAATCTAATGCTGAAAAATTATAATTTCAATATATTTAGTGGTATTTCTCTTAAATGTCATGAGGTGCAGTGATTTTGCAGCCACTGTCCCACTGCAAGAGCAATAAATAATATAATATAAATAATATAAATAATAACAGGCAGATCCTGTTTGTATTTAAGGCAGGTATCTGTAGTAACGATGAAATGCTGAAAAATTATAATATTAATATATTTAGTGATATTTCTCTTAAATGTCATAAGGTGCAGTAACTTTGCAGCCATTGTCCCATTGCAAGGGCAATAAATAATGTAAATAATATAAATAATAACAGGCAGATCCTGTTTGTATTTAAGGCAGGTATCTGTAGTAACAATGAAATGCTGAAAATTTATAATTTCAATATATTTAATGGTATTTCTCTCTAGTGTCATGAGGTGCAGTAACTTTGCAGCCATTGTCCCATTGCAAGGGCAATAAATAATGTAAATAATATAAATAATAACAGGCAGATCCTGTTTGTATTTAAGATAGGTATTTGTAGTAGCAATGAAATGCTGAAAATTTATAATTTCAATATATTTCAATGGTATTTCTCTCTAATTTTCTAACTTTGCAGCCACTGTCCCATTGCAAGGGCAATAAATAATGTAAATAATATAAATAATAACAGGCAGATCCTGTTTGTATTTAAGATAGGTATTTGTAGTAACAATGAAATGCTGAAAATTATAATTTCAATATATTTAGTGGTATTTCTCTCTAATCTCCTCACTTTGCAGGCCCTGTCCCATTGCAAGGGCTGTGCTTTGAACAATTTCAAGCAATTTCCATATTTCCAGAGAACTTTACAACACGCAGCTCTGTTTGATTTGTTCTGTGGAAGGGAATTAGGGGAGATAACATCTGCACTCTTGATGTGGTGCTTGCAGTACAGTTGTGTCCTTTTGAAGGATTAATTTAGAACTGAAGCCTCTGGGGGATTTCTCAATATCTATCAGGATTTTCACACACAGGCATCTTGAACTCCTTGAAGTCAACTCCATTCCAGTCAATATCTTCAGGTTATAAATTAGCTCCTAATTAGCATGATGGAGTTTTGACAGAAATTAATGAAGTCTTGAGAGCTCTTGCCTGTGTTAGCAGACTTTTCCCAGCTGTTCTGCAGAACTTCTCTAGGGAAAATCAGGGAAATAAATTCAGGTTTAGCCAGAGTGCAGGTATGACAAAATGTGATTCCCAATTGCATTGTCTCACACTGCAGCTCAGTTCTCCTGCCTGGAGTGCCCATGGTTTCTCACATTCCCCTCTCCAAGGAGGAAGAAATTAAAGAAAATATTGTATTTTCAGCAACTGGGACCCCAATATTCCAAACTTCTCCTTCAATTCACTGATAAATGCTTTTCTTTAGGGAAATCTGGCACAGGAGAGAAAAGAAGCCGCTCTAGCAGTGAAAATGGAGGTGACAAATTCACTTTGCTATTTATCTTGGTTGTGCTTGGTTGCTACGGAAAGGAATTGAAAAATCAAAGTATAAAAACTCTGTTGGAAGTGGCTGCAATAGATTTTTATCCATTCAACAGTCAAATGTATTAAAATTCCCATGCATTAAAATACTCATCTTCAGATATTTTGGGGTTTTTATGGGATAAAAATAACTGTAATTGGAGATTTGGACTGAGCCCTTTGTGTGCACTCAGCTCCTGAGCTGTGCTCCCAGTGACATTCCTGCTGCTGTTATTCCAGAGGAGATTTTGTTATTAATTCTGCAGCCAAACTGCTGGAGTTTCATGTCTGTGGAGCCTCATATCACAATTTCAATAGTGACTAAAACTGTGAATGTAGAAATGTCAGGCAAATATCCCAAAGCTGAGAGAGCTGGAGCTTGGCTCACCCTCTGCATGGGGGTTCAGCTTTTGGGGTACTCAGCAAATATTTGGGTGAGAGCAGCAGAGGAGGGGTCTGGGTGATCATTTCCAGCTCCTCACACTGCAGCAGCCTGTTGGTAAAGGGAGGAATGATGAATCTGACTCCATGTTCTTGGAAGGTTAATTTATTAATTTATTACATTATATATTATATTAAATATATTATATTATATTAAATATATTATATTATATTATATTATATTATATTATATTAAATATATTATATTATATTAAATATATTATATTCTACTATATAATTATGTATTTTATATATTACATATTATATATAATACATAATTATATATTATATATAATACATAATTATATATTATATATAATGTTATATATAATATAATTATATAATATATAATGTTATATAATATATAATTTTTATAATTTATGCAATGTATAATAGTCTATTATATGTAATATATAATATATATTATAATATATTATATATCATACATATTATATATTTTATATATATTATATATTATGATATATTATATATTATATACTCTATTACATTAAAGAATACTATACTAAACTATACTAAAGAATACAGAAAGAATACTTACAAAATGCTAAAAACATACCAATTATAAAACTCATGACTCTTCCCAGAGTCTAGACACAGCTTGACCTTGATTGGCCAATAAGTCAAAATAACTGACACCAAAAGTCCAATGGAACAATCACCTGTGGGTAAACAATCTCCAAACACATTCCACAGAGCACAGCACAGGAGAAGCAAATGAGAGAAGAATTGTTTTCCTTTTTCTGAGGCTTCTCAGCTTCCCAGGGGAAAATCCTGGGCGGAAGGATTTTTCAGAGAATGTGAATGGCACAGCAGCCCTCTCTCATTTCCAGGGAGAGTCACAGGAAAAAAAAAATGGCAACACCAACCCAGCAAGGGCACAGGCTGTGAAATAAACTCAGTGCATGGCTGAACAGCAAATTCAGTCCAGTGATGGAAACTTCCTGCAGATCCATCTGCCTGTGTTCCCTGAGGAACAGATAAGGAGTAAATGCTTCCCTCTTCTTCCTCCTCCTCTCCCTCCTTCTCTTCCTCCTCTTCCCTCTTCTTCTTCCTCCTCCTCCTCCTTTCTCTTCCTTCTCTTCCTTCTCCTTCTCTTCCTTCTCCTTCTCTTCTTCCTCCTCCTCTTCTTCCTTCCTTCTCTTCCTTCTCTTCAGTCTCTTCCTTCTCTTCCTCCTCCTCTTCCTTCTCTTCCCTCTTCTTCTCCCTTCTCCTCCTCCTTCCTTCTCCTCATTCTTCTCTTCCTTCTCCTCCTCCTCCTTCCTCTTCTTCCTTCTCTTTTTCCTTTCTTCTCTTCTTCCTTCCTTCTCTTGTTTTTCTTCCTTCTCTTCCTCCTCTTCCTTCTTTTTCTCCCCCTTCTCCTCTTCCTCTCCTCCTCCACATAGCTGGAGGGTCCTGGTGCAATTCTAAGCTGCCAGGACCTGACCCAGGCTTATTCTACTCTATTTTGACTTTTTAGTCAATTTTCCAGCTACCTGTGACTCAGAACTGGAGTTGTGGCATGTGGGCCTTGGGATGTGGGATAGAGATGGAATTCTTGGCTTTATTTTCTCGAGATCCATCTGTGGCTCTGGGTTGTGTAAGATGCTGACCAAAATTGATTCTATTAGAATATATTTGCACATGGAAATTCAAGCTTCTGTTGTGTGTGGTGGTTTGAAATTTAACAGGGAAAAGTTTCTCTGAAAATTGCTGGATTTTGGAAGTATTTCTGCTGTCATGCTATCTTTGTTTTAGTTGTCTTAAATAGAAAATATATAGCAGTCAGGGAATGGTTCTTTATTGTGTCCAAGCTGTCTTTTGAGGGATTTCAATAATTGAGGTGGATATTTTAATATTTAAAGGAAAAAAAGTCAAATGGCATTTGACTGTAAAAATAATCTTTTTTCCTTTTTTTGCCAGGAGGAAAATAATCCTAAATTGAGAGGTGTCTTTAGCTTGTTTGGACTTGTTAGTCTTCACTAAATAAAACAACCTCCAAAGTGTTTGGTTTGACTGAATTTTTTCTCATAGTTAAAAAAGCAAGCTTGCACCTGTGCATTGTTCCCTTTACTCTAGGGTTTGTATGATATTGTTCAGAGGGAAGTCATGTCCTTGAATTGGTGTTGAAACCTGGTTTCTGATTGAGGTGAAACTTAAAGAAAAAGGGAAATTTACAGGACTGGCTTATTTGTGTGAGGCTGAACAAAAATCACTCTGCTGTCAGAGTGATAAATATTTATTCTTTAGTCTTTAGTCATAAATATTTGGGATTTTACAATGCAGAACTTTTGAGTTTTGTCCCCAGGAGCGTGGTGAGGTTTTGATTTTAAATTTCCAGTGCAAGCAGAGGAGTCTTCATTCTGAGGGTAATGTACAGGATTCTGAGGAATGGGTTTGGGTTAAAAGTGATTTCATTCCACACTTTCACACCTTTATCTAATTTAAATTAATTTTAAATAATCCTGTAATTAAGGCACTGCACCTGGAACCCAACATTTCTGTCTTTCTAAGCAGAAAAAGAGGTGGGGAAGCAAAAAGGTGAAGACAGTGACATTATCCCAGGGGAGATTTTTCCATGGGATGAGTTTCCCATACAATAAATCACCTCCAGGTGTCCCTAACTTAATTTCTTTCTATAATTCTATGCAAAACTCAAATAATTCTTGACATAATGGAAGATTTAAAGATGAATTAAGTATAAATGTGCTGAACTTTGTGCCTGTAATGGAGACAGCAAGGTGAGGAAATTATATTTATAGAAATCGTGGAGCTTTCAAAAGACTGCAGAAATAGCAATCCTGGAGAATCAATGCATCTTAATAATCCAGAGAGAAAAAAGCAAAATTACAAAAGGAATGCTGGAGGTCAGTCTTTTCAAAATGTGTTCATGCAGGACCCCTCAGAAACCTGCTGAGGATTTGCTTTTATTTGATCTTTTCACCTGTGCACTCTGCAAATGCATCAGATTGTGCAGGTGTGGAAAATGATTGCTGCCTTTTCTCTTTCCCCTGGAACGAGCTTTTAATTCCATCTGTGATTCGAAAATAACCTGGGAAACAACAAATTGTTCTAATATGTGGTGAAAATATGAAGATGGTGGTAACCAGCACACCATGGAAAAAATTATTTTCCACCCTAATTAGTTCTCAGGACTCTTAGAAAGTATTGCTAAGAACACCCTCAGATTTTTTTTTAATGCCTTCTTGTTTTTCATTGGAGCAACAGAAGCAATTTTTGGAAAAATAAATATCATAGCTTATCTTGAGGAGGATTCTTCCTCCAGGGGAAAACCTTGCTGAGTTCATGAACTCCTTCCAGCAGTAGGATTAAAATCTTGCTGGGCCAGATTTATCAAAGGCACTATTCCGTGAGTGAAGATGGGACACACGAGCAGCGTTTCAGTGCTGCTGAGTCTTTGCAAGCTCCTGCTTTGAATGCTTGCAGGAACAGGAATTTTGGCTCGTGAAACGGGGGGAGCATGTCAGTGCCTCTGCCAAGCAGCAGCAGCCTGCATTTCAGCTGCAAGAGAAACGCCAGATACTGGGATGTGTCTGGGAGGCTGCAAATAAATGTTTGGATTGGCCATGTCTTTAAAATGCATTTCAATGGATTTAATAAGGCTGGCATCCTTCCAGAAGGGCTGAACAAACACTTTGGGATCCCATCCTTCATCAGGGAGATAAATGCCAAAACTCTGGCTGACTTCAAAGGGAGCAGAATGAAGATCTCAGTCCCCAAAGACACAGAGTGATTTTTATCTCCTGAGCAGGAGGAGCTGTGTGATATGTGGGAATATTAGGATTTTTGAAGTTTAAGAACCAGATTAAACAAAAGAAGTGAATCTCAAACATTGTGATATGTGGGAATATTGTGATTGTTGGAGTTGTGGGCAGGGTTTGTTTGACAGGCAGGAATCAGGATCTGAGTGATTCCTCAGTGTTCCAGTCACTGAAGGCACGTGCAGCCTGGCCTAGCCTGGTTTGAGCCTGGTTTTAGAGATGTTTTCTCTCTCTAGATGTGTTGTTGAGCAGTCAGGATGTAACAGCTTGCACTGAGCAAGGAAACTCCTCCAGTGATCCCATTGTCCACATGACTGCTTGCTCCAATCCATGTTAATCTGATTTTTCAGCTGGAGTTGGTGACGGGGAACAATGGATGTGCTGCAGGCAAGGAGTAAGCACAGCAGGGCTGGCAGGGAAGGAAATACCTTGGAGTAGGGAGGAAATAACCATGGAGTAGGGAGGGAAATACCTTCCATTAGAGAAGAAAATAACCTTGTAGTAGGGAAGGGGATACCTTGTATTAGGGAAGGAAATAACCTTGTAGTAGGGAGGAAAAATCCCTTTTAGTAGGGGAGGAAATGCCTTGTAGTAGGGAAGGAAATACCTTCTATTAGAAGGGAAGGAAATAACCTTGTAGTAGAGAAGGAAATGCCTTGTACTAGGGAGGGAAATAGCTTGTAATAGGGAGAGAAATAAACTTGTAGTAGGGAAGGAAATAACCTTGTAGTAGGGAGGGAAGTGCCTTGTAGTAGGGAGGGGAAAATACCTTTTAGTAGGGAAGGAAATAACTTTGTAGTAGTGAAGGAAATGCCTTGAAGTAGGGAAGGAAATAACTTTGTAGTAGGGAAGGAAATGCCTTGAAGTAAGGAGGGAAATAACCTTGTAGTAGGGAAGAAAATGCATTGTAGTAGGGAGAGAAATCCCTTGTAGTAGGGAAGGAAATAGCCTTGTATTCAAGAAGGAAATACCTTGTAGTGGGGAGAGAAATAATCTTGTAGTAGGGAGGGAAATCCCTTGTAGTAAGGGAAGGAAATCACTTTGTTGTAGGGAGGGAAATAACCTTGTAGTAGGAAGGAAATGCCTTGTAATAGGGAAGGAATACCTTTGTATTAGAGAAGGAAATAACCTTGTAGTAGAGAGGGAAATGCTTTGGAGTAAGGAGGGAAATCCCTTGTAGTAGAGAGGGAAATACCTTGTATTAGAGGAGGAAATGCCTTGTAGTAGTGAGGGAAATAACCTTGTAGTAAGGATGGGAATAACCTTGTATTAGAGAAGGAAGTAGTACGGAGGGTAATCCCTTGTATTAGAGAAGGAAATAACCTTGGAGTAGAGAGGAAAAATACCTTTTAGTAGAGAAGGAAATAATCTTGTATTAGGGAAGGAAATATCTTCTATTAGAAGGGAAGGAAATAACCTTATAGTAGGGAGGGAGATCCCTTGTAGTAGGGAGGGAAATAACCTTGTAGTAGAGAAGGAAGCGCCATGTACTACGGAGGGAAATAGCTTGTAGTAGGGAAGGAAATAATCTTGTATTAGAGAAGGAAACACCTTGTAGTAGGGAAGGAAGTGCCTTGTAGCAGGGGCACTGAGTAGCTGGAAAAGCAGAACTGTCCGGTTATCTCGGCTGTTTGAGGGGCCTGGAAAGGCCCGGGGTGGCCTTGGGGCAGCCGCGTATCGAAGGACGAGAAGAGGTTTCAGTTCTTCTTTCGGTTTTTATGTTTTTTAATTGTTTATCTAAAAGATTTTCTTTCAGCTGAACAGAGCTCTGCTCAGCAGTCAGCCATGAGCACACTGTGCTGCCCTCCGGGCGGTCACCTATCTTTATACCCATTGTTACGTGTACAATATTTATCATTTTTCCCCAATACCATTTATTCTTATAACTCGGTGCACTCTCAGTAATAACCAATCCAAAAGTGCCACCATGGCCAAAGAAGATGGAGGAGAAGAGGAAGAAGAAGAAGGACAGGACACGCCCCAATTCCTCCATCTTACTTCTCTAAACCCCCCTGTACAGAAATCCTAAACCCTGTGTCTCACCCTCTAATTAACCAATCCCTTCACCATTCACCCCGGTGAAGCCCTCATCCTTGTCGTCTCCCGTGTAGGATCAAAGTCCAGCCACCAGACACTTCTGGCAACATTCCAGGACTCCCGAGCCCCCCAAGGTGGTCTCGGTGGCTCAGCACCTCAGGACTGAGATCTTGAGATCCGACACAGAACAACCTCTTGGTGTAGAATATTTACGTGCCAAGAAAGAGCTGCAAAACCTGGGGTGGCTGAGCTCACTCGTTTGTTCTGTTTGAGCACACAGCTCCATCCTCAGCCATCCCCGTTCCCTTTTGGGACTGCTGTTGGATTCTCTTTGGGGTTTATTCCTTCCCAGGTCACCTTCCCACTCCATCTCCCATTTTCCAGGCCCTCCAGGGAGGGTTTGGGGTCTCAGAATCAGCAGGGACTGGAGGGGATGGAGTGGTCAGGGCAAAATGAGCAGTGTGAGCTCAGAGATCTGGTGGGGATTGATGGATTTGGGCTGGTTTGGTGGGGATTGGTGACTTTGGGTTGATCTGGTGGGGATTGGTGACTTTGGGCTGGTTTGGTGGGGATTTGGGCTGATTTGGTGGGGATTGGTGGATTTGGGCTGGTTTGGTGGAGATTGGTGACTTTGGGCTGATCTGGTGGGGATTTGGGCTGATTTGGTGGGGATTGGTGACTTTGGGCTGGTTTGGTGGGGATTGGTGGATTTGGGCTGATCTGGTGGGGATTTGGGCTGATTTGGTGGGGATTGGTGGATTTGGGCTATTTGGTGGGGATTGATGGATTTGGGCTGATCTGGTGGGGATTTGGGTTGTTCTGGTGTGAATTGGTGGCTTTGGGTTCATCTGGTGGGGATTGGTGACTTTGGGCTGGTTTGGTAGGAATTGGTGGCTTTGGGTTCATCTGGTGGGAGTTGGTGGATTTTGGGCTGGTTTGGTGGGGATTGGTGACTTTGGGCTGTTTTGGTGGGGATTTGGGCTGATTTGGTGGGGATTGGTGGATTTGGGCTGATTTGGTGGGGATTGATGGATTTGGGCTGATCTGGGATTTGGGTTGTTCTGGTGGGGATTGGTGGCTTTGGGCTGATTTGGTGGGGATTTGGGCTGATTTGGTGGGGATTGATGCATTTGGGCTGATCTGGGATTTGGGTTGTTCTGGTGGGAATTGGTGGCTTTGGGTTCATCTGGTGGGGATTGGTGACTTTGGGCTGGTTTGGTAGGAATTGGTGGCTTTGGGTTCAACTCTGGTGGGAGTTGGTGGATTTTGGGCTGGTTTGGTGGGGATTGGTGGCTTTGAGTTGGTTTGGTGGGGATTGGTGGATTTGGGCTGATTTGGTGGGGATTGGTGGATTTGGGCTGATTTGGTGGGGATTGATGGATTTGGGCTGATCTGGGATTTGGGTTGTTCTGGTGGGAATTGGTGGCTTTGGGTTCATCTGGTGGGGATTGGTGACTTTGGGCTGGTTTGGTAGGAATTGGTGGCTTTGGGTTGATCTGGTGGGAGTTGGTGGATTTGGGCTGATCTGGTGGGGATTGGTGACTTTGGACTGTTTTGGTGGGAATTGGTGGATTTAGGTTAATCTGGGGGGATTTGTGGATGGTTTGATGGAAACTCTTTTGCTGTTCATAGCTGGATGCTTCTCCTATTCCAGGCAGCTTTTCTTTCATCTTGGCTGTAAAACTCTTGGCTGTAAAACATTTTCTGGAAAATTTTAGATAAAAAGCCTAAATATAGCTCTTTGTTAACATCCTCCTTCCAAATTCTCCACATCTCCTCTCCTGTGTCTCACTTTCTCTTCTGAGTCAATGATGGCAGCTATGCCCATTTATAATTTTCTGATTTAAACAGAATTTTCTTGCATTGTGCCAAGCCAGGCACCAGGTTGCTTTTTTGAAGTTGCACTGATTGAGATCATTATTTTCCCTTCTGCACATTGCTGTTCACTACTCAGTTAATACATGGAAGAAATGATCCATTTGAGAATCATGGGTTGAAGAGAAAATTTTCACTAATTAACTCTATTATAAAACATTTAGGAGCAGTTGTAACATTAGTAACAATAATTATGTCTCCCACAATGAATAACCTGCTTATTTTCTTGCATTTCCAAGTCAGAATATACAGATTTTTGTGGGGAGCATGTGTGCAGCTTCCCAAGACCCAACTCATGGGTAAAGGTTTCTCCTTTTGATGGGTGGCTTCTTTCTAGTTCAACAAATAAACAAAAAATAAAAAGTTTTCCTTTGAGCCGGAGATGGGAATTTCATTCAGCTGTGGAGACAGCTGATGTGCCTTGGGGCAGAATATGGGAAGAAACAGATGGCCATAAAAGGAGAAGCAGTAGAGAATAAAATAATTGAAAATTCCAAGCAAGAGTTTATAAATAAAATCTGTGGGAGCTTACTGTACATAAACAAAAAATCCAAGGTAAGAATCCTGCATTCTGTTTGAATTTTAAAGGGAATAACCCGGGTAACTTGCTGGGTTTGCATTCACAGTCTGGTTTTGGGCTTTGTGCTCTGTGGAAAGTTTTGCCATGTTCCACAGGGATGTGCACATCATGTAAATTAAAAGTGTATTATTTTAAATTGAATCTTACCTGCATTTGTCTGCAGGATGTTTTGACTGTGTTTGTTATTAGAGTGTTTTCTGCTCATAAAAATTAATAATAGTGTGAGTCAAAACAGTTAAAAATTCAAATTGGCCTTGCAGTGCTGTGAGCTCCCTTTGAATTTTGCAAATTCCTCAAACACATCCTCTATGTCCTTATAATGTCTGCAATTATAAATATTTCTCCTTAGGTAGAGGAATATTTCTTCAGCATTAAATAAGTGACTGTTCAGACTCTTTATTCTGGCTCTTGGTGAAACATTTGTGTGCATCCAACCCAGGCCATTTTATGATTCTGTGATCTTGGTCATGATTTTAATTATTATAGTTGAAAATTGATGATCTTGGTCATAATTTTAATTATTATATTTGAAAATTTATTATCTTGGTCATGATTTTAATTATTATTATATTTGAAAAGTCTTATTTGGGTATAATTTGGGCGTTCCTGTGGGTCCCTTCCAACTCAGAATATTCTGTGATTTTTGAGCACTGTGACAAGCCACTACAGCGTGCTGGGGTTGTGTGTCTGTCTGTCCCAAATTCTAATTTATGTGCTGTCAAAAAGGTATTCTCCTCCTGAAACTGAACTTCTGTTCACTCATTGAGGGGGAAAAAAACCTCCCAGTGTGTAGGTCAGCATAAACCATTGCATTTTGGCTTCCTTTCAAGAAATGCTCTTTATTTCTTGGTCGGCTGTTTCTTTCCAGCGTCTCTGAAGGAGGCAAACCCTGATTAAAGGAGCACTGAGCACATATCAAAGGCACAGAACCGTTTCCAGGGACGTTCCTTCATTTTTTTTGTGTTGTAAGAATAATTACAACGAGTTTGATTTGCAGCTGCTGCCAGGACAGCTCTTCCAGTCGAGCCGACTTGGAGAAGGTTAAAAATACGGTGGGAGGGAGGGAAAATTCTGTTGCTACTTGCCCAGCATGAGCGCAGAGCTCCCTGCTGCCCCTCTCCTCCTTCTCCCCTCGTCGCCACGAGCGCTCTGTCATGTTGACACTGGCACCGGAGCTTTTGGAGAGAAGCACTTTTATCATTTCTGATACACAGCCCGGGGCCAAAACAGACAAAGCAGTTTGGGAGGACGAGGTTCAGCAGGAGGCTGGAATTCCCATGGTGCAGCCCTTTGGGAGCAGCAGTCTGGAGCAGGGTTTGATCAGTCACAAGTGATAAAAGCTGCCCAGCTGAGCGCGCTGGGGTGGGGCAGGCTCGTGGCCACCAGTCCTTGAACACAACAATTGCCATCTGCTTTGTTGGAGCTGGCAGAATCAATCCATCTTGCTTAAACTTCAATTCTTAAACTTCAGTAGTCATAATATTCCCACATATCACAACAAATGAGATTCATTTAGTTTGTTCAGTATGACTTTTAAACTTCAAAAATCATTATATTCCCATATATCCCAGTATTTAAAACTCACTCGGGGTGGGGCAGGCTCGTGGCCACCAGTCCTTGAACACAACAATTGTGATCTGCTTTGCTGGAGCTGGCAGAATCAATCCATCTGGCTTAAACTTCAATTCTTAAACTTCAGTAATCATAATATTCCCACATATCACAATATTTGAGATTCACTTATTTTGTTCAATCTGATTTTTAACTTCAAAAATCATTATATTCCCATATATCCCAGTATTTAAAACTCACTCGGGGTGGGGCAGGCTCGTGGCCACCAGTCCTTGAACACAACAATTGCCATCTGCTTTGCTGGAGCTGGCAGAATCAATCCATCTGGCTTAATCTTAAACTTCAATTCTTAAACTTCAGTAATCATAATATTCCCACATATCACAACAAATGAGATTCATTTATTTTGTTCAATCTTGTTCTTAAACTTCAAAAATCATTATATTCCCACATATCACAATATTTAAAACTCACTTATTGCATTGGGGTGGGGATGAGCTCGTGGCCACCAGTCCTTGAACACAGCAGTTGTGATCTGCTTTGTTAGAGCTGGCAGAATTAACCCATCCTGCTTAGTCTGGTTCTTAAACTTCAATAATCATTATATTCCCATATATCACAGTATTTAAGATTCCTTCATTTTATTCAGTCTGGTTCTTAAACTTCAGTAATCATAATATTCCCACATATCACAACAAATGAGATTCACTTATTTTGTTCAATCTTGTTCTTAAACTTCAAAAATCATAATACTCCCATATATCCCAGTATTTAAAACTCACTTACTGCATTGGGGTGGGGCAGGCTCGTGGCCACCAGTCCTTGAACACAACAATTGCCATCTGCTTTGTTGGAGCTGGCAGAATCAATCCATCTTGCTTAATCTTAAACTTCAATTCTTAAACTTCAGTAATCAAAATATTCCCACATATCACAATATCTGAGATTCATTTAGTTTGTTCAGTATGACTTTTAAACTTCAAAAATCATAATACTCCCATATATCCCAGTATTTAAAACTCACTCGGGGTGGGGCAGGCTCGTGGCCACCAGTCCTTGAACACAACAATTGTGATCTGCTTTTTTAGAGCTGGCAGAATTAATCCATCTTGCTTAATCTTAAACTTCAATTCTTAAACTTCAGTAGTCATAATATTCCCACATATCACAACAAATGAGATTCACTTATTTTGTTCAATCTGGTTCTTAAACTTCAAAAATCATAATATTCCCCATATATCACAATATTTCAGATTGACTTATTTTGTCTAATCTAGTTTCTTAAACTTCAAAAATCATTATATTCCCATACATCCCGATATTTAAAACTCGGTTATTTTGTTCAATCCAGTTCTTAAACTTCAAAAATTATAGTATTCCCATATATCACAATATTTAAAACTCAGTTATTTTGCTCAATCCAGTTCTTATACTTCAAAAATCATAATGTTTCCACATATCACAATATTTAAGATTGACTTATTTTGTTCAATCTGATTCTTAAACTTCAAAAGTCATTATATCGCCACACATCCCAATATTTAAAACTCACTTATTTTGTTTAATCTGCTTCTTAAACTTCAAAAATCCTAATATTCCCACATATCCCAGTATTTCTCAAAGATGCTGGTCCAGATTTTGCACAAGGGATTTTTTTCATTCCAGCACCTTTGTCCTTTATGCTGTCAGTCACCACAGGCTCCTCCATGTTTTGATCTGTGCATCTTGTGACCAAACTCTCAGCTTGTCTCAAAAATTATTTTATTTTATTTTATTTTACTTTATTTTATTTTATTTTATTTTAGTCTCCTCTTGAGCTCTGTTCCCCAGTGCTGGCAGTGTCCTGACACCTTCCTTCCCCTGCAGGATGCTTCCACTCTGCAGTGATTTTAGGGCCCAGCCAATAAATCTTTCATCTCAGTTTCTATGAAACACTTCCAATAAATCTCCTTGAACTCATTTTTCTCAGAGAGTTGTCAGCAATAATCAGACAGCCTAAACATGTTTATCCTTCAGTCTCACTGCTGCATGATTTCATCTCTTTAGGTGCTGCCCTTTCTGGAGATGCTTCTGATTTCCCTTTTTTATGGATTGTAAATCAAAGTGACACCACCATATTTTCAGAGTAACAAAAATTCCCTTTATTAGTGTAATTGTGAATAAGTCAAGGAGCACAATTCTATCCCATTGTCCTGCTGGTCTGATGTCCTTTGAGCTCTGTTACAAACATGAAGAAATCGAAATGCAACACTTATCCCATTGTTTTTAGTAACCCTTGACTCACTGCACAATTTTCCATTAGTTTTTATGGCACTTTTCATCTTTGCATGAACTTTTATAATTCTAATAACTTGTTATTTGTGCTGCCTTTTGAGTGATTTGTTGGGGTTTGACTCCTTCCTTTTGTTAGCAGCAGAGCCAGAACTGAAAAACCAGATTTCCCCAAATATTGAAATATTGGGATGTGCCTGCCCAGCTCTGAACTTGGGCTCCACAGGAATTTCCTTTCTCCTTGGTGTGGGAAAAGTTCTAGGCTGGAGATAAATCCCTTTTGGATTGGCTGCTCTAAATAAAGCAAACAGCAATTGTCTCCAAAGCAATGGCACTGATGTTATCACTGGCCCAGATTAGAACTTGGAGGCATTGATGGAGATAAATAATTTCTGTTATTGAACCTGATCTTTTAGGGTTTTCTGTATGTGAAAAATAAATCCTGCTCAGTTCTTTAATGAGACATGAAGCCTAGGCAAAGCTTTTGTTCAGAAGGGATGAAGTTTAAACCATTTATTAAATGTATTTTTATATATTAATTAAGAATTTGGTAAAATAAATTGTGTCTTTATCACATGCAAAGCTTAAAATGAGCTAAATCTGAATTAGGGACATTCTTCTCTGCCCCTCTGCACAACATTTAATACAGTTTAAAGATGAAGCGAAATTTGCCTTCATCTTTAAAGTCATGAGCTATTTCTTCCACAGATAAAAGTTTGTAGTGACCAACACCTGGCACAGGCAAATAAATATAGTTTGGTTGCATTGTAAATATTTTTATATTTCAACTAAAACCTGAGGTTTTGATTTCCTCCACATCAGGCATGGCTGCTTTCCCCCATTTCATTTTTTATTATGGGTAGCAGAAGATATTTTCTAATGAGCTAAATCTGAATTAGGGACATTCTTCTCTGCCCCTCTGCACAACATTTAATACAGTTTAAAGATGAAGCAAACTTTGCCTTCATCTTTAAAGTCATGAGCTGTTTCTTCCACAGATAAAAGTTTGTAGTGACCACCACCTGGCATAGGCGAATAAATATAATTTAGTTGCATTGTAAAGATTTTTATCGTGCATCTAAAACCTGAGGTTTTGATTTCCTCCACATCAGGCATGGCTGCTTTTCCCCATTTCATTTTTTATTATGGGTAGCAGAAGATATTTTCTAATGAGTTAAATCTGAATTAGAGACAACCTTCTCTGCCCTTCTGAACAACATTTAACATAGAATTGTGAAGATGAAGCAAACTTTGCCTTCATCTTTAAGGTCATATGTACCTCTGATATTTCTCTTCTGGTGTGATAAATAAAAGCAACATTATTGCACTGAAGTTCTTTGTTCTGAGAATTATATAGAATTTTCATATTGCAACTACAACCTGAGGTTTTGATTTCCTCCACATCAGGCATGGCTGCTTTTCCCCATTTCATTTTTTATTATGGGTAGCAGAAGATATTTTCTAATGAGTTAAATCTGAATTAGAGACAACCTTCTCTGCCCCTCTGCACAACATTTAACATAGAATTGTGAAGATGAAGCAAAGTTTGCCTTCATCTTCAAAGCCATGAGCTGTTCCTTCCACAAAATGCCTGCAGCCATGTGGGGATTGTCCTTTCCCTGCTCAGTTGGCAGCTCCTGGGCACAGCCTGGCTGAGGGGGCTCTGAGATGGAAATAAAAGGGTGGATGTCCGGTTTTCGGCTGTTTGAAGGGCCTGGAAAGGCCCGGGGTGGCCTTGGGGCAGCCGCGTATCAAAGGACGAGAAGAGGCTTCAGTTCTTTTCTCGGTCTCGGTGTTTATTAATTGTTTATCTAAAAGATTTTCTCTCGGCCCGACAGAGCTCTGCTCAGCAGCCAGCCATGAGCACACTCCTGCCCTCCGGGCGGTCACCTATCTTTATACCCAAAGTTACGTGTACAATATTTATCATTTTTCCCCAATACCTTTCACCCTTATTGCCCAGTGCACTTTCAGTAATGACCAATCCCAAAGTGCCACCATCACCACAGAAGATGGAGGAGAAGAAGAAGAAGAAGAAGGACAGGACACGCCCCAATTCCTCCATCTTACTTCTCTAAACCCCCCTGTACAGAAATCCTAAACCCTGTGTCTCACCCTCTAATTAACCAATCCCTTCACCATTCACCCCGGTGAAACCCTCCTGTCCTCATACAGGTGTCGTCTCCTGTGTAGGATCAAAGTCCAGCCACCAGACACTTCTGGAACATTCCAGGACTCCCGAGCCCCCCAAGGGTGCTCTCGGTGACACCTCAGTCCTGAGGTGCTGAGATCCCACAGGTGGAAAAGCAGCTTTGACCTGTGTGGAGAGAGGCAGTGCAGATCCTTCCCCCTGAGCAGACATGACTAAACAGACTTTGTCTGCTCCCGACAATTAAGGAGTTTGCAGGGCCCCACGCAGGTTCCAGCTTGCTCCCAGCTGGGAGAGGAGTTTTTCACTTTGTGCACAGAACTTTTAGTTTTTCAAGCAACACCTCATTCTGCACTGCCAGCCTCTGGATTTTTGGGTTCCCTGGAAGCGGGTCTTGCTTGTTGTGAGAACAAATTCAGAAAATGCAGTGCTGTTGATTTGTGGGCACAGCAGCTTTCTGTCACCATGACTCACAGGAAAACGCTGAGAAGCTCTGCTCAGGTTTTTATTTATTGTGGAGACTCCTGAGTGTGAGCCTGGAGCTCTGCAGGGACATCCCCAGGGGCAGCTTTTGCACAATGAATAAGAGAAGGAGCAGGGAAATCACTAATTAAAGCTCAGACAGAAATAAGGTTTATCTAGTATTAGTTTTAGGGATTATTATACCTTGCAATTATGATGTTTTTATTATTTGCCTTGGTTATTTCTGCTTTAATTTCAGTGAAGTTCTCATTTTCTCCAGCCTAAAATTTTGAGGTTGTTTTTAATAGGAAGAGAGTAGGAAAGAAATGAGAATACATAATTTTATAATTGAGTATCTCAGGGATATAGTTTCATTGTGAAATGGGTGTTGTTAATGAAGTGAAAATCCTCAAAAATGAGGTTTTCCGTGCTGGATGGGGGGATCACCTGCTGGCCTGGCACTGAGGATGGGGTTTGGAGGACCCAGAGCTGAACACACACACGGGTGGTGATGATGATGATGATAAAAGGGATTTTGAGAAGGGCTTTGTGCCCTCACATCCCTCCTTGTCTCTGGTAATTGGAGGAGATTTCTGAGCCAGTCTGAAATCCTGGCTGCTCTTCATCCCAGAAAATGGAGCGTGCAGATGCAAACCTGAGATAGGATTGTTAAAGGCTGGGTGGGTTTTGTGTTGCTGGTTAATGTTGTGGAACTTTTGTTGTTGTTTTGGAATTTTATTGGGGCTGCACAAAGGGATACAGAAATTTCCATGAGCAGCTCCAGCCTTACATCACCAACCTCGCTCTGAGCAATGTTTAAGGATCAGATCAGTGGGAAATGAGTGCACCACACCAGGACAGCTTCATTTCATCCTTCAGAAACCTTATGAACTAAAAAACATCTCCTTGACTTTCAAAACAAGAATTACAAAGCATGGGTTTGCACTAATAAATTTAGATTATTTATTTATTGAAATAATTAGACAGTATTTGGTAAATATTTAAATTTGCTGTGTAGGTTTTTCAGCTGGAGCAGCACATGGAAAACAAATGCCACCCTTCTTTCCTATAGCAATCCCCCTCTGCCAACAAGAAACAAGCTTTAAAATAAAAAAAGATTCAGTTAAGATGCTGAACTCACTGGAAGATGAAATTTTTTAACATCATAATGGCAGCACAGCTTAACTTGTTTAATAACTTTATATATATATATATTAGTTTTCAATTCAAACAGAAAATGGTCCAACACTGCAGACTCTTTTATATATATATGCATATATATATATATATATATATATATATAAATGTTGCATTGATAGTTGGTCTTAGAGAAGGAAGAAATTGCTTTTTAAAAGGAAGTTATTCCTTTAGGTGAATTATGTGTGAGCAGGAAGATTTTTAAAGCTTGCTTTATCTTAAAGAGTGCACTGATAGAGCTGTGATTTGTAAAAATCACCCCAGTAAACAAGTTTATTCTCTGTGTGTGTGTCTGGAATGATTTATCAAGGTTGTCTGTGCTAGATGTTGGCCACTACAAACTTTTATCTGTGGAAGAAACAGATCATAACTTTAAAGATGAAGGCAAATTTTGCTTCATCTTCACAATGCAACTAAACTGTATTAAATGTTGTGCGGAGGGGCAGAGAAAAATGTCTTTAATTCAGGTTTAGCTCATTAGAAAATATCTCCTGCTACCCTTAATAAAAAATGAAATGGGGAAAAGCAGCCATTCCAGGTGTGGAGGAAATCAAAACCTCAGGTTGTAGTTGCAATATAAAAATTTTATACAATTCTGAGAACAAAGAACTTCAGTGGAAAAATGGTGCTTTTATTTATCACACCAGAAGAGAAATATCAGAGGCACATAACAGCTCTTAAATAAATTTTGTGCTAAAGTAGCAGCACTTGATAGGTTAATGCAGAAGGGGGTCTGAAAATACAAAATTGACTTTTCTGAGCTCCCAGTGAGGAGGTTTGGGTGGAATCCTGCTCGTGGGAAATCTCTGCTCTGTGTTCCGTGTCCTTTATGGGGCTGTTTGGGTTGGGGTTTGGCTGAATGCAGCACTGGCATTTTGCAAGGAACTTCCACTGAGCCAGGAAAAGGGATGTGGGGATTTGGTGTGGAATCAGGGTGGGAATGAGGAGGTTCTGGAGCTGAACTTGGGATCCCTGGCAGCGCCCAAGGCCAGGCTGGACAGGGCTTGGAGCAGCCTGGGACAGCGGGAGTGTCCCTGTCCATGGCAGGGGTGGCACCGGGTGGGCTTTGACGTCCCTCTGAACCCAAACCAGTCTGGGATTCTGTGATTCCAGAAGTATAATGGGGTTTTAAATGTTTATAAAAGAGTATAAACCTGGTTTTAGGGTGGGGGAAGTATATATAGGTGTAAATTTTATATAGACTAGATAGCTAGATAGTAGATAGATAGATAGATAGATAGATAGATAGATAGATAGATATAGATATAGATATAGATATAGATATAGATATAGATATAGATATAGATATATAGATATATAGATATAGATATATAGATATAGATATATAGATATATAGATATATAGATATATAGATATAGATATATAGATATAGATATAGATATAGATATAGATATAGATATAGATATAGATATAGATAGATATAGATATAGATATAGATATAGATATAGATATAGATACAGAGATAGGGAGACATATATCTATATACATTATAGATATATATGTATATCTATAATGATATATATATATATATAAATATATGTATAGGTATATAGATAGATACAGATAGATAGATGTATAAATATATAATTTCTATACTATAAAATATAAATATATCATAATGATAATACTATAAAATATATCATTTCTATAATAGCTATTTTATAATATTTAACTTTTTATTTATATGTATATGATTTTTTTGGGCACCTGTGAAGGTGTCACTGCTGGCATATTCTGTGCTCCAAGAGCTGCTGGAGCCTGCTCCTCCTGGCACCAAATGGAGCAGGATTGGCAGTTCTGGCTGGGTGCTCTGGGCTATGTCCCTGCTGAGTGCTGATGGATCCTGGATTCCCTGGCTTGTGCATCCTGCTGGGAATCCCAGCTACAGAGGGATAACCATGAGGGCCCTGCAGTGTTGGACTATTTTTTGTTTGAATTCAAGCTCTGAATTGTTCAAAATTATTCAGAACAACCTCATAAGAGTATTCCAGCTCTTTCTTTGCAGGGGAAGGAGAGGTGAAGTGACAAAAATGAGATATTTAGGGTAATGTAGTTTTAGTGCCATGAAGAAGTGAAGTTTGTCCTCATAGTACAGGAGGTCTGTTGTTTGTTTTAGGATGAATTTATGGCCAATCCATTGAACATCCCAGTTCTGTATTCCCATTGTGAATCCACTCTCACTGTGTTTGCTGCCTGCAATCAGATTTTACAGTGGCTTTTCACTCTGTCCCTCCCAGCTGGACTCAGGAGGTCTCTGTGATCCCAGAAACTCCTGGAGCTGCAATCAGAGCAGGCCAGAAGATCAAAGCCACCCCAGATGGGGGAGCAGGGAATTCTGAGCCTGTTTGCCCTGCAAGCAGCTGGGAGCTCTGCTGGGACACATCTGGGACAGCCCCACCCAGAGCTCCTGCGCTGCAGCTGGGCTCTGCTGAGCCTGGCTGGGCAGATAAACCTGGAATAACAGGGCTGGAGCACATCTGGGACAGCCCCAGAGCTCCTGCGCTGCAGCTGGGCTCTGCTGAGCCTGGCTGGGCAGATAAACTGGAAAACGGCTGGCACATCTGGGAAGCCCAGAGCTCCTGGTGCAGCTGGGCTTGCTGAGCCTGGCTGGGCAGTAACCTGGATCACAGGTTGGGACAGCCCCAGAGCTCCTGGTCTGGGATATCCATGGAGAACTGCAGCTGGATTCTGCTGAGCCTGGCTGGGCAGGTAAACCTGGATACAGGGTGGTTCAAGCTGGGCACCTCCAGGGCAGTCCTCTGAACGTTCTAGTGCTCAGAGTACACCTGGTTGGGTGGGCCATGGACACTCCACCAAGCTCTTTCGCTGCAGTGGTCATCTGTGGTCATCGTGGCATCTGATAGTCATCTGTGTCCATCCTTGGTGTCCACAGCCACCGGGTGACCACCCATGGTCATCCAATGTCCATCCTTCATCCTTCCATGGTCATCTGTGGTCATCATGGCCATCCTGGGTCACTCCACTGGTCATCTGATGTTCCATCCTCATGGTCACCATGGCACTGGGTGACCACCATGGTCATCCATGGTCATCTAGTCTCCATGGTCATCTGTGGTCATCTGTGTCCATCCTTGGTGACCACAGCCACCAGTGACCACCCATGGTCATCCAATGTCCATCCTTCATCCTTCCATGGTCATTCATGGTCATCTCGTCATCCATGGTCATCTGTGGTCATCCATGGTCATCTATGGTCATCTGTAGTCATCTGTGTCCATCCTTGGTGTCCACAGCCACCAGTGACCATCCATGGTCATCCAATGCCCATCCTTCATCCTTCCATGGTCATTCATGGTCATCTGTGGTCATCCTGTGGTCATCTGTGGTCATCCATGGTCATCTATGGTCATCTATAGTCATCTGTGTCCATCCTTGGTGTCCACAGCCACCGGGTGACCACCCATGGTCATCCAATGTCCATCCTTTATCATTCCATGGTCATCTGTGGTCATCCATGGCCAACTGTGGTCATCTATGGTCATCTGTGGTCATCAGTGTCCATCCTTGGTGACGACAGCCACCAATGACCACCCATGGTCATCCAGTGTCCATCCTTTGTCCTGATGTGGTCATCCATGGTCATCTCTGGTTATCCATGGTCATCTGTGTCCATCCTTGGTGACCACAGCCACCAGTGACCACCCAGGGTCATCCAATGTCCATCCTTCATCCTTCCATGGTCATCTGTGATCATCCATGGTCATCTATGATCATCCATGGTCATCTGTATTCATCCTTGGTGACCACAGCCACCAGTGACCATCCATGGTCATCCAATGCCCATCCTTCATCCTTCCATGACCATCTGTGGTCATCCATGGCCAACTGTGGTCATCAGTGTCTATCCTTGGTGTCCATGGCCACCAGTGACCACCCATGGTCATCCAGTGTCCATCCTTCATCCTTCTGTGGTGATCTGTGGTCATCTATGGCCATCTGTGGTCATCAGTGTCCATCCTTGGTGACAGCAGCTACCAATGACCACCCATGGTCATCTAATGTCCATCCTTCATCCTTCCATGGTCATTCATGGTCATCTCGTCATCCATGGTCATCTGTGTCCATCCTTGGTGACCACAGCCACCAGTGACCACCCATGGTCATCCAATGTCCATCCTTCATCCTTCCATGGTCATCTGTGGTCATCCATGGCCATCTGTGGTCATCCATGGTCATCTGTGGTCATCAGTGTCTATCCTTGGTGTCCATGGCCACCAGTGACCACCCATGGTCATCTAATGTCCATCCTTCATCCTTCCATGGTCATCCATGGTCATCTCATCATCCATGGTCATCTGTGGTCATCTGTGTCCATCCTTGGTGTCCATGGCCACCAGTGACCACCCATGGTCATCCAATGCCCATCCATCATCCTTCCGTGGTCATCTGTGGTCATCCATGGCCAACTGTGGTCATCTATGGTCATCCATGGTCATCAGTGTCCATCCTTGGTGACCACAGCCACCAGTGACCACCCATGGTCATCCAGTGTCCATCCTTTGTCCTGATGTGGTCATCCATGGTCATCTCTGGTTATCCATGGTCATCTGTGGTCATCTGTGTCTATCCTTGGTGTCCATGGCCACCAGTGACCACCCATGGTCATCCAATGTCCATCCTTCATCCTTCCATGGTCATTCATGGTCATCTCATCATTCATGGTCATCTGTGGTCATCTGTGTCCATCCTTGGTGACCACAGCCACCAATGACCACCCATGGTCATCCAATGTCCATCCTTCATCCTGATGTGGTCATCTGTGGTCATCTATGGTCATCCATGGTCATCAGTGTCCATCCTTGGTGACCACAGCCACCAGTGACCACCCGTGGTCATCCAATGTCCATCCTTCATCCTTCCATGGTCATTCATGGTCATCTCGTCATCCATGGTCATCTGTGGTCATCTGTGTCCATCCTTGGTGACCACAGCCACCAATGACCACCCATGGTCATCCAATGTCCATCCTTTGGTGCCCATGAGTTCCGCCATGTCCCCATCATCTGAGGGACCGCCTCCCTCCTTCAGGAGCTTGGGAGAACATCGCTCTGCTCCTGGGAATGGAAAACCAGCAGCAGGGAAAGTGGGCACCCACTTGGTTACAGCAGCTCCAGAGAAAAATTCAAATTAAGCAAGATTTGATAGCTGGGATCACAATGTGTCAGTGCAGCAGATGTGGAAATTCTGTGGTCAGAAAATCAAAAGCAATTCTGAAAGGGTTTGCAGAATCCAGATCCCTGCAAGAGCGTCCAGGCCCAAAGTCTCTGACAGCCTCACCAAAGTTCTGGTTTGTTCCATTTCTGTGTGGATTGAAGTGCCACAGGAATAAATCTGACACTTGGACCCAGGTTTGCAGCAGAATCTGGGTTGGAAATATGGTTTTTAATCAGTATATAAGGCTTTGAGTGAAGTTGAGGCTTCCTCTGTTGTTTACTGTTAATTTATTGATAATTTATTGATAATTTATTGTTATCAATAAATAACAATAAATAATTTATTGTTATAAATAAATTAACAATAAACGAACAATAAATGAGCAATAAATTATCAATTATTGATAATTTATTGTTATAGTTCATTCATTGTTATTTTATTGTTAATTTATTGTTATTTTATTGATAATTTATTGATAATTGATTGTTATCAATAAATAACAATAAATGAACAATAAATAATTTATTGTTATAAATAAATTAACAATAAACGAACAATAAATTATCAATTATTGATAATTTATTGTTATAGTTCATTCATTGTTATTTTATTGTTAATTTATTGTTATTTTATTGATAATTTATTGATAATTTATTGCAAGGGCCTAGCAAATGTTTCCAGAGCAGGGCAGGTGCTTACAGAAGTCTCTCACTGCTGAGGCACCTTCTGTTTTTCAGGTTTTTCTGTCCTTTTGTCACCAAACCAACCCAGAAACCTGATCTGCCTGTTCTATTTCTAGAACATCATTACCTTACCTTTAATTACTGGGGTTTTTTCCTCTTTGAGCTTTTATCCCAGCAATTTGCAATTTTCTGGGTAGTATTTATTTTGATAAAGCTGACGGGAATAGTGACAGGAATAATCAGGAGGGAAACTGGCACATCAGATTTTAAAACAAATGGATTTATCTCCCCTAATTTCTGAAGTACACAACATGAAATAAATCTGATAATGCAGTATCCTCTGAGCATTTAACACTGCAACCTATGTTATTTAATTCCCTCAATTCATATTTTCAGAAATTATTTTATTTCTAACTGTATGAAGAGCATTCCTGCTGTAAAAGAGGAGAGAGGAGGGAGCTTTCCCTACCTCCTTCTGCCTCCCCCAGATAGAAATGTTGTGTACACACACATGGATCTCCATGGAGGCAATGATGAGATCAGTGAGGTCACTGGGTAAATCCAACTTTTCATGGATTCATATTTTGATTGCATTTCAAGTTTTCTGCTCCTCAGTGCATGAGGGGGAGTTGGGTGATGCCAAAGCTGAGCACAAAATTCTCATGTAAGATGACATAACTGCATGTGGGACATGTGCTCGTTTTTCCTGCCAAATGTTTTTTTCTGATAGTGGGAATGGAGCTGAAAATTCAATTTTCAGCTTTCAATTTTGTTGTTGGGTTTGGAATTATTTAGAATAATGTATATTTTGTTTGTGTTCGCTGAGGGGGTAGAGTGGGATTGATCAAACTTGAAACGCTGAAATTTGTCTCAGTCTGGGTGAGGTGTCCTTAATAATTCCAATAATTCTTTTTTTATTGGTATGAGAATCTCTGCTCATCTGAAAATGATCTGTGCTCTCCAATTGGTCACTAAACCCTCCAGCATTTCTGTGATTTTTTTTTCCCCTTGTAGAATTTTTTAAAAAAGACCTTCTAACTTCCTCTAATTCAGCTATAACCAGAATCAGGGCATAATCTGAATATTTACCTGTCACATATTTCATCCTGACACATCAATTCCCAACTTGAACATACAGAAATTAACCTAAAAATAAAAAAAAAATCAAATCCAAGGAGTTGGAGTTTTTTGCCCAGTCTTTAGGGGCAGTGTCCCCTCATGATCTGATTTAAAAAGTCAATCCAAATTCCTTCTCCCACAAAATCCCAATTCCATGAAGGTGGAAGGATGGTTCCTCCCCAGTGTGCCCTGCCTGGCCAGCCAGTGGCAATTCCTGAGATAAATGAGAATTGGCTGCTCTGAGGTGAACAGAATTCCAGAATCAGGCCACAATCTGAATATTCACCTATCACATATTTCATCCTGACGCATCAATTCCAAACTCAAACATACAGAAATTAACCTAAAAATAAAAAAAAAAAATAAAATCCAAGGAGTTGGAGTTTCTTGCTTAGTTCTCAGGGGCAGTGTCACCTCATGATCTGATTTGAAAATGTCAATCCAAGTTCCTTCTCCCACCCAAAATCTCAATTCAATGAAACTCCTGGAATAAATGAGAATTAGCTGCTCTGAGATGAACAGAATTCCAGATTTCAGCATCTTTAAGCTGTTGGGAAGATTGGTCTGGCCAGGAGGGTGTTGCTCTGTCAGGGGCTGTGAGGAAGCATTGTGAGGATGATGATGGTGAGGATGATAATGATAAAATAAATATTTATGGATTTCTGGTAGCTGTGGGCTAATTTAACCAGGATGATCCTTGTTTCAAGAGATGGTTTAATCTCATGTTTGGAGGTAAAAATGTTCGGTTTTTGGCTGTTTGGATGGCCTGGAAAGGCCCGGGGTGGCCTTGGGGCAGCCGCGTATCAAAGGACGAGAAGAGGCTTCAGTTCTTTTCTCGGTCTCGGTGTTTATTAATTGTTTATCTAAAAGATTTTCTCTCGGCCCGACAGAGCTCTGCTCAGCAGCCAGCCATGAGCACACTGTGCTGCCCTCCGGGCGGTCACCTATCTTTATACCCAAAGTTACGTGTACAATATTTATCATTTTTCCCCAATACCTTTCACCCTTATTGCCCAGTGCACTTTTAGTAATGACCAATCCCAAAGTGCCACCATCACCACAGAAGATGGAGGAGAAGAAGAAGAAGAAGAAGGACAGGACACGCCCCAATTCCTCCATCTTACTTCTCTAAACCCCCCTGTACAGAAATCCTAAACCCTGTGTCTCACCCTCTAATTAACCAATCCCTTCACCATTCACCCCGGTGAAACCCTCCTGTCCTCATACAGGTGTCGTCTCCTGTGTAGGATCAAAGTCCAGCCACCAGACACTTCTGGAACATTCCAGGACTCCCGAGCCCCCCAAGGGTGCTCTCGGTGACACCTCAGTCCTGAGGTGCTGAGATCCCACATAAAAACACTGGAGCAGGGTTCTTGGAGGGTCTGGGAAATCTCAGAATGGTTAAAACTCCAAATTGGACAGAACATTCTGGAATTTGGGGTGGTTCTGTGACAGGAGCTGAGCCCTGAGGCTCTGGGCCCTGCTTTGGGTGAAGGGTGGGCAAAAATGATTTCCAGAGGAGTGCTGGGGCTCAGGGATTCTGTTCCTCTTAAAGCACTGAGTGTCCCTTGAGTCCCAGCTTTTATAATCTCCTCATTATTTCTGAACCCTTCATTCCTGCAGGTCAGTTGTGGAGTTAATCTGCTGCTCGTTTTTAATCAGTAATTACCAAATGTTTGGTTTTTATCGCCTGAAAGCTCATTTAGAGGCCTCTGACAGCAGTTCTGCATCACCTGGGGGTTAAAATGATGCAGTGGGACATGGCGAATTCTGGATTTACAGCAAAACAAATACAGAAAATTCATATGTAGGCATGGAAATTCAGGTGTAGAAATGGATTCTGAGATTATTCTGAGATCCATTTATGCATCCAATCCACATTTCCTGTACAAGCCCTGAAAGGAAATTTGCCTTTATATCTGTACTATCAATTTTTGTGCAGGTCTTATAAATATGATAAATATAAGCTTAGAGTTGTATTTTTAATATCAAACCTGGGCACATCAAAGGGGGAAGGTGATAGAAGAATTCAAACCTACACTATTCAACATTACAATTTTATTTTCATTTCTGTCAAAGGCTTTCTATCAGATTTAATCATCCTTTTGACAAAATTTCCATTAATTGTGGCTTCCTTCAAGCACACCTTCTCCTTGGACAGCTGCCTGTTGGTGGTAGCAAAATGAAATTAAAAATCCCACCCAAAACAGAAAAATGGCATCATCAAACGTGTTTGGGGGGGTGTGTTCATTTATTTTTTTATTTATTTTCCCTCTTGTTTGCAGTTTTTAAGAGCCTGAAGAAAAGGCTTGGTAATAGAAATTAAATAAGATTTTATATTCTTATCAAAGAAAGTAATTTAAAAGTCTCCTCTTAGAGGTTTTGCAGCAGTGCTGTGCCCTGAAAAATGCAATTTTCAGCCCAAAAACAGGAGAAAATGTGGTTTGTGTTTGCTGCTGCTGTGCTTTGGGACTTTTCTTCCCTCATAAAAAAGGAACAATGGAAGGAAATCTGTCTGGGGCACTTTTATACCAGAAAAACCCCCGTGTGCATTTTTGTTTGTTTCTTTTTTTTTTTTTTTTGTATTGTTTTGTTAGTTGTTAGTGGTGACCAAAAAAATCCTTTTTGTGAATGTTCTCATGTCATTTTCTGTGAATACCTGGGAAAACTGCTCTGAACCCAGGAGGGATAAATCAGTGCTTGGTGCTACTGCTTGGAACTGGCGATATTAAAAATACTTTCTAGCTAAAGGTTTATTTGTAAATAAATCTTTTCTGTACTGTTTAATTGCCTTTTTTCTGTTTTGCTCTTAAAAACAGCTTTCAAAGCCCTTCAGGTACCAGTTCTACAAGATATTCAGGCTTTAAGGTCCCTTCCAACCTAAATTCTGTGCTTTTAAGTGTTGTACATGTATTTAAAAAAATTATACAAGAGGAACCTGTAGAAGAGTTTCTGTTTGCTGAGATTGAAATGAGAATCCCCATCACGCTCACCTTGCAGGCTGGGGCTGTGGGCTGAAAATACAGAATTTAGGAAAGGCTGGAAGGGCAAAACAAGCACTGAAAAACACCAAAAAAAGGTGCAAGGTTGATGGACTTGATTTTATTGCAAGACAGTGAAGGGAAGGCTGGGGAGCAGAGACAGAAAAATAGAATTTGTGGAGGTACAAGGGAGGCCAGGGGTTTGTCAACCAGGATAGGGCCACTGTGTGCAGGGAGAAATTATCCACCCTTTTCTGCACCTGCTGCTTAAATAAAGAGCTTGAAGAAAGAAATGCAGTTTTATAAGCCTTTTATTTTTAGGTTAATTTCTGTGTGTTTAGGTTTGGAATCGATGTGTCAGGATGAAATATGTGGTAGGTAAATATCCAGATTGTGGCCTGATTCTGGGTATGGCTGAATTAGAGGAACTTAGAAGGTCTTTATGGCAAAAAACTTGGGGGTATGAGGTAGGATGAGATCTTGCAGTGGGAGCAGAAGTGCATCCTTGCTGGATGCATTCTGCAGCTGCAGGCAGCCAGAGAAACCATAAAATGGGAAAACAGCAAAGCCTGCCTGGGTGAGCAGCAGTTCTGGAGCTGTGGGTGTGCAAGTTCAGTTTGCAGGTACCAGGTGTTCTGTGCTGGGGAGGAAATGCACGACTCAGCTCCACTGGATTTATTGGAAGAGCAGTCTGGAAAATCAATCAGTCTGTGGGAATTGGGGGCTTTCCCCTCCTCATTCTTCCTATTACTCATTATTCAGTATTTTCCTGTTATTTCTTTCTTTCTTTCTTTCTTTCTTTCTTTCTTTCTTTCTTTCTTTCTTTCTTTCTTTCTTTCTCTCTTTCTCTCTTTCTCTCTTTCTTTCTTTCTCTCTTTCTTTCTTTCTTTCTTTCTTTCTTTCTTTCCTTTCTTTTTCTTTCTTCCTTCCTTTCTTCCTTCCTTTCTTTCCTTTCTTTCTTTCTTTCTTCCTTTCTTCCTTCCTTTCTTTTTTTTTTTCTCTTTCTTTCTTTCTTTCTTTCTTTCTTTCTTTCTTTCTTTCTTTCTTTTTTTCTTCTTCTTTCTTTCTCTTCTTTCTTTCTCTCTTTCTCTCTTTCTTTCTTCTTTCTTTCTTTTTCTTTCTTTTTCTTCCTTCTCCTTCCTTCCTTCCTTCCTTCCTTCCTTCCTTCCTTCCTTCCTTCCTTCCTTCCTTCCTTCCTTCCTTTCTTCCCTTCACTTCCTTCACTTCCTTCCATTATTATTATTATTATTATTATTTTTATTATTATTGATAATTCTTGGACAGCTAGGAGTGCCCTGAACACTTCCTATAATTTATTATTCTATATATTCCTGATATTTCTTATTGATTTATTTCTTTATTTTAAATTTATTATTTATTTATTGTTATTGTTTCTTCTTGGACCTTGGGCAGCGAGGAGTGCCCTGAGCAGGCTGAGCAAAGCAAAATCCCCCCTTAGTGGGAGATTTTGGGGATTTCACCTGGGGCTTCTTTCCTGTGGGAAAAAGGGGTGTGGGAGGGAATTGTTGAGTGTGGAAAACTCAAAATGTGCTGGGCTTGAGGAGGATGAGGGAAGGGGTCCCTGTGCAGAGGGGGGATGAGAGGAGGGTGCTGAGCTTTGTGATCACCCCCTCAGTGTGTCTGCACGGGCTGCAGCCTGGGACTTGCAGGGATTTAATAAATTTCAGGGTGCAGTTTGGGTTTTGGTGCTGTTCCTGAGGTCCCACAGAGGGTGGTGCAGCCTGGCCAGGGCATGTCAGCACATCCAGCCACACAAATCAAATAAATGAATAAATAAATCAATAAATAAATAAATAAATAAATAAATCAGCCACATGTCCACATAAACAAAAAATAAATAAATAATTCGGCCACATGTCCACACAAACAAATAAATAAATAAGCAAATAAATAAATAAATAAATAAATCAGCCACGTGTCCACACAAATAAATAAATGAATAAATAAGCAAATAAATAAATAAATAAATAAATAAATAAATAAATAAATAAACTATTCGGCCACATGTCCACATAGATAAACAAATAAATAAATAAATAAATAAATAAATAAATAATCCAGCCACATGTCCACATTAATTAATTAATTGATTCAGCCACATGTCCACACAAATAAGTAAGTAAATAAATAAATAAATAAATAGTCCAGTCACATGTCCACACAAATAAAATAAATAAATAAATAAATAAATAAATCAGCCACGTGTCCACATAAATAAACAAATAAATAAATAAATAATCCGTCCACATTAATTAATTAATTGATTCAGCCACATGTCTGCACAAATAAGTAAATAAATAAATAAATAAATAAATAAATAAAGAGTCCAGTCACATGTCCACACAAATAAAATAAATAAGTAAATAAATAAATAAATCAGCCACGTGTCCACATAAATAAACAAATAAATAAATAAATAATCCGTCCACATTAATTAATTAATTGATTCAGCCACATGTCCGCACAAATAAGTAAATAAATAAATAAATAAATAGTCCAGTCACATGTCCACACAAATAAATAGATAAATAAATAAATAATAAATAACAGGAATATCTAGAATAACAAATAATAGGAAGAATAAGGAGGGGAAAGCCCCCAATTGCCACAGATTGATTGATTGATTTTCCAGACTGCACTTTCAATAATTCCAGTGGAACTGAGTTCCACAGGGGGTGGTGCAGCCTGGCCAGGGCACCTCAGCACATCCAGCCACATGTGCACACAAATTAAATAAATAAATAAATAAATAAATAAATAAATAAATCAGCCACATGTCCACATAAATAAATAAATAAATGAATAAACAATCCAACCACATGTCGACATTAATTAATTCATTGATTCAGCCACATGTCCACACAAATAAGTAAATAAATAAATAAAAAAATAGTCCAGTCACATGTCCACAGAAATAAATAAATAAATAAATAAATAATGACAGGAATATCTAGAATAATAAATAATAGGAAGAATGAGGAGGGGAAAACCCCCAATTGCCACAGATTGATTGGTTGATTGATTTTCCAGACTGCACTTTCAATAATTCCAGTGGAACTGAGTCCCACAGGGGGTGGTGCAGCCTGGCCAGGGCACCTCAGCACATCCAGCCACATGTGCACACAAATTAAATAAATAAATAAATAAATAAATAAATAAATAAATCAGCCACATGTCCACATAAATAAATAAATAAATAAATAAATAAACAATCCAACCACATGTCCACATTAATTAATTAATTGATTCAGCCACATGTCCACACAAATAAGTAAATAAATAAATAAAAAAATAGTCCAGTCACATGTCCACAGAAATAAATAAATAAATAAATAAATAAATAAATAAATAAATAAATAATGACAGGAATATCTAGAATAATAAATAATAGGAAGAATGAGGAGGGGAAAGCCCCCAATTGCCACAGATTGATTGATTGATTGATTTTCCAGACTGCACTTTCAATAAATGCAGTGGAGCTGTACAGGGGTAGGTGCAGCCTGGCCAGGGCACCTCAGCACATTCAGCCACATGTGCACACAAATAAATAAATAAATAATAACAGGAATATATGGAATAATAAATAATAGGAAGAATGAGGAGGGGAAAGCTCCCAATTCCCACAGATGGATTGATTGATTTTCCAGACTGCACTTCCAATAAATCCAGTGGAGCTGAGTCGTGCATTTCCTCCCCAGCACAGAACACCTGGTACCTGCAAACTGAACTTGCACACCCACAGCTCCAGAACTGCTGCTCACCCAGGCAGGCTTTGCTGTTTTCCCATTTTATGGTTTCTCTGGCTGCCTGCAGCTGCAGAATGCATCCAGCAAGGACCCTCTCGTGCCAGATCCTCACTGCAAAGGGATTTAGGCTGCCAGGATCCTGATGTGTCCTCTGTGTGGTAAAACACAGAGCTAGAACATTATTTACCTCATAGTTATAAAAAACCTCACATTTTATTGCTATAAAGTAGCAAAACGTTTCTTGAATGTGTTGTCTATTCATTAAAAACCCTGATTGTTTCTAAATGACAGAGTGAGATTTGATGATTGCTCAGTGAAGCCTCAGCTGTGCTCTTTGATTGATGGCACATTTCATTCTCAGCCTTTAGAATTTTACTCCTTACTCCCCACCGTATGTGAAGCATTCACAGCACAGCAAACCCTGTGCTTTGCATAAAAAAATCTCCTCCAGGTCCTCCTGAGCAGCAGGTTTGGCTCCATGTGTCTGTAAATTAACCTCATTTGTGTGTAGAAAACAACACATGTGGGGCTTGCTTGCTTGGTTGGCACTTTGGAGGCAAGAAACTCCTCAGAATCCCCTCCAGGTCCATTTCTATTCTTGCAAGTTTATTCAGAAGATAAACAATCATTATCTGGTTGAATCACAGATGTTAATTGGGAGATGCAAAGCCTGGGTGGTTGAGCACCAGTTCTGGAGCTGTTGTTGTGGAAATTCAGTTTGCAGGTGTTGCTGTGCTAGGGAGGACATGCAAGGCTTCAAATTCCATTGGATTTATTGAAAGTGCAGTTTGGAGCTGTGGAAAATCAGTGGGAATTGTGGCTGTGGAGCTGCGTTGGGTTTGCCTCACCCAGGTGTGCTGAAGGACAGAGGAGACATGAAAAAATCCAAATTCACATCATTCGAATCCAAACCAGACTCTTTTGTCAGTCATTTCACACAATGTCTTTCTTGGCTTTCTGTATTTTATTCCTCTCTTAAAAGGAACTTAATTGGGAGATGCAAAGCCTGGGTGGTTGAGCACCAGTTCTGGAGCTGTTGCTGTGGAAATTCAGTTTGCAGGTGTTGCTGTGCTAGGGAGGACATGCATGACTCCCAATTCCATTGGATTTATTGAAAGTGCAGTTTGGAGCTGTGGAAAATCAGTGGGAATTGTGGCTCTGGAGCTGGAATTATGTTTGCCTTTATATCTGCACTATCCATTCTTTGATAGTACACATAAGAGCAGGTGTGCTGCAGGACAGAGGAGACGTGAAAAAATCCAAATTCACATCATTCGAATCCAAACCAGACTCTTTTGTCAGTCATTTCACACAGTGTCTTTCTTGGCTTTCTGTATTTTATTCCTCTCTTAAAAGGAACTTAATTGGGAGATGCAAAGCCTGGGTGGTTGAGCACCAGTTCTGGAGCTGTTGTTGTGGAAATTCAGTTTGCAGGTGTTGCTGTGCTAGGGAGGACATGCAAGACTCAATTCCATTGAATTTATGGAAAGTGCAGCTTGGAGCTGTGGAAAATCAGTGGGAATTGTGGCTTTCCCCTTCCTCATTCTTCCTATTATTGACAAAAATAATAGTTGGACTTGCAAGGAAACAAGTGTGGGAATTCTTCCCTTCTCCTGAGCATCCAGAATTTGCACATGAAGTTTCAGAAGCTGGAATGGAAGAGCAGGTGTTGGAATGAGGTGAACTCAGCTCATGTGCCCAAGTTTGTGCAGGCTGGGTGGGGCTGGCAGCTCCTCCATGATCTCCTCCATGATTCCCTGACCTCTCTCTTTGCCTGGAGCTGCGTTTGGATTTGCCTTTATATCTGTACTATCCATTTTTTGATAGTACACAGAAGAGCAGGTGGGCTGCAGGACAGAGGAGACATGAAAAAATCCAAATTCACATCATTCAAATCCAAACCAGACTCTTTTGACACCATTTCACACAGTGTCTTTCTCGGCTTTCTGTATTTTATTCCTCTCTTAGAAGGAACTTTAATGGGAGATGCAAAGCCTGGCTGGTTGAGCACCAGTTTCGGAGCTGTTGTTGTGGAAATTCAGTTTGCAGGTGTTGCTGTGCTAGGGAGGAAAGGCAAGACTCAATTCCATTGATTTATGGAAAGTGCAGTTTGGAGCTGTGGAAAATCAGTGGGGAATTGTGGCTTTTCCCTTTCCTCATTCTTCCTATTATGACAAAAATAATAGTTGACTTGCAAGGAAACAAGTGTGGGAAAAATTCTTCCCTTCTCCTGAACATCCAGAATTTTGCACAAAATTTTCAGAACTGGATGGAAGAGCAGGTTGGAATGAGGTGAATCAGCTCATGTGCCCAAGTTTGTGCAGGTGGGTGGCTGGCAGCTCCTCATGATCTCCTCATGATTCCTGACTTCTCTTTGCCTGGAGCTTGACGTTGGATTTGCCTTTTATCTGTGCTATCCGTTTTTTGATAGTAACAAAGAGCAAGTGGCTGCAGGACAGAGGAGACGTGAAAAAATCCAAATTTACATGCTTGGTTGGAAACAAGACAGTTTTGACACTCGTATTCATCACCATGTCTTTCTTGGCTTCCTGTATTTTATTCTCTCTTAGAAGGAACTTAATTGGGAGATGCAGAGCCTGCCTGGGTGAGCACCAGTTTCGGAGCTGTTCTTGTGGAAATTCAGTTTGCAGGTGCTGCGTGCTAGGGAGGAAAGGCAAGACTCAATTCCATTGGATTTATGGAAAGTGCAGTCTGGAGCTGTGGAAAATCAGTGGGAATTGTGGCTCTGGAGCTGGAATTATGTTTGCCTTTATATCTGCACTATCCATTCTTTGATAGTACACAGAAGAGCAGGTGTGCTGCAGGACAGAGGAGACATGAAAAAATCCAAATTCACATCATTCGAATCCAAACCAGACTCTTTTGACAGTCATTTCACACAATGTCTTTCTCGGCTTTCTGTATTTTAGTCCTCTCTTAAAAGGAACTTAACTGGGAGATGCAAAGCCTGGGTGGTTGAGCACCAGTTCTGGAGATGTTGTTGAGGAAATTCAGTTTGCAGGTGTTGCTGTGCTAGGGAGGACATGCAAGACTTCCAATTCCATTGGATTTATTGAAAGTGCAGCTTGGAGCTGTGGAAAATCAGTGGGAATTGTGGCTTTCCCCTTCCTCATTCTTCCTATTATTGACAAAAATAATCATTGGTCTTGCAAGGAAACAAGTGTGGGAATTCTTCCCTTCTCCTGAACATCCAGAATTTGCACATGAAATTTCAGAAGCTGGAATGGAAGAGCAGGTGTTGGAATGAGGAGGTGAATTCAGCTCATGTGCCCAAGTTTGTGCAGGCTGGGTGGGGCTGGCAGCTCCTCCATGATCTCCTCCATGATCCCCTGACTTCTCTCTTTGCCTGGAGCTGCGTTTGGATTTGCCTTTATATCTGTGCTATCCATTTTTTGATAGTACACAGAAGAGCAGGTGGGCTGCAGGACAGAGGAGACGTGAAAAAATCCAAATTTACAGCTTGGTTTGGAAACCAGACTCTTTTGACAGTCATTTCACACAGTGTCTTTCTTGGCTTTCTGTATTTTATTCCTCTCTTAAAAGGAACTTAATTGGGAGATGCAAAGCCTGCCTGGGTGAGCACCAGTTTTGGAGCTGTTGCTGTGGAAATTCAATTTGCAGGTGTTGCTGTGCTAGGGAGGACATGCAAGACTCCCAATCCCATTGGATTTATTGAAAGTGCAGTTTGGAGCTGTGGAAAATCAGTGGGAATTGTGGCTCTGGAGCTGGAATTATGTTTGCCTTTATATCTGCACTATCCATTTTTTGATAGTACACATAAGAGCAGGTGTGCTGCAGGACAGAGGAGATGTGAAAAAATCCAAATTCACATCATTCGAATCCAAACCAGACTCTTTTGTCAGTCATTTCACACAGTCATTCTTGGCTTTCTGTGTTTTATTTCCTCTCTTAAAAGGTTCACTCTTTTGAAGTCATCCCCAGAGTTTGCACAGTCATCACCTATTAAAGTTTACACATCATTTTTGAGAACATTTATTGCTCTTAGTCAGGAGCCTGTGATGATTCAGCTGTCAGTGTTTCACACAATTTCCTTTGCACAATCCTATGGAGTTTGTTTTCTTGAAGTCAATTTGCAATTGTTAAATTCTGCATTGAATTTTCCGCTTTTGTTTTGGGTTTTCCTCTTCCCTCTGCATGTACTTTTTAAAGATATCGCTGTATCTATTTGTTAGATATATTTAATTTATATTAAATATAAATTAAATTGATATTATTTAATTAATTAAATATATTTATACTTACATTTAAATATATTATATATTTATATTTTATATTATATTTTAAATATAATATAATATAATATAACATTATTTATATAGTATATTATTGTATATATTAATATATATTATAAATATATATAGTATATAATATATGATATATAATATATGATATATAATATATATTATGTCACATATACTATATATTACATCATATATCATATATCATATATCATATATTATTTATATTATTTCTATTTATTTAATTGAATGTATTCATATTCAGTTAAATATCAATGAATTTAATTGAATGCATTCTCTTTTCATTAAAGAATAAATAATTTTCATAAAAATAGAAATAATATAAATAATATATAATATATGATATATAATATATAATATATAATATATAATATATAATATATGATATATAATATATATTATGTCACATATACTATATATTGCATCATATATCATATATTATTTATATTATTTCTATTTACTTAATTAAATATATTAATATTCAGTTACATATAAATGAATTTAATTGAACGCATTCTCTTTTCATTAAAAACCCTGCTTGTTTCTAAATCATAGAAAATGCTGTGCTGGAATTTTGGAAGTGTCCAAGGCCAGGTTGGATTTGGGTGGGAGCAGTTTGGGATAGTGGAAGTTGTCCCTGCCCATGGAATAAAATCAGTTTTAAATCCCTTTCAACCCAAGGCATTCTATGGTTTGATGGTTCTGGGATTGCATGCAGTGTAAACTGGATATAATTCTCTGTTCTCCTGGAAGGAAATCACTTTCAAGCATTTAAAAATCATCCTTCTCAACCCAGGATGGTTGAGTGTTTGTGAACCTCATTTTCAGTGTTTTTGTGAATATTTTTTGTTCAAAGCCTCCTTTTTGTTCAGAGAGCTGAGCTTTGTGTAGGAGAGAGTTTCCTTGTCAGTCCTGCTTTGTTGTCAGGCTCTGGGCTAAGGGGACTGTCTGAGCTTGGGATTTCTGCTTTTCTCTGCTTGAATCATACCCTAAACTCTATTTAAAGATTTGGTTTTTTGTATTTATTTTCCACATCCTTGACCCTGACTGGCGAGCTGGACATTTGTGTTTGCCTTGGCAGGCTCCGAGCTGCTCATCTAGGGCAGGATGAAAACTCTTTTTTTTTCCTTTTGTAAACAAACTGTTCCTCAGCATTTTCCATAAGGATTTACACCACCATTTTGTGCCTCTTCTAGGAACAGACAAAACCTTGCCATGAGAGTTTTCCTTTGATTTTATTTCTTTCCCCAGCTGGATTGGAAGCGATTTTTCTGAACATTTTTAAATTCCAGAAGTAGTCCATTTTTTTTTTTTTTCCTCTGAGGGTTTATTAAAGCTATAGGTCAATTGTTGCCTGTGCAGAAAAGGAGTTATTTGTATTTTTTATTTGTCTGCCCACTGCAGTGAGAACAGGGCCCCATTGTCCCGGCACTGGGTGCGTGTCAAACCCTGCTTTGTGCCCTGAAGAATTTACAGCCCAAAGCGCTGCTGCCAGAGGGGCTGGGTGGATTTCAGTGGCCAGGATGTGAAATGAGAGATGAACTCAGCTGGCCATGGCGTGCCAGCACACGAGCCGTGTTTGATTTCCCCTGGGACACAGAAATGCTGCTGCTCCTTTGCTCGGGCATTTCTGGGGGCTCTGCAAAAATGGCATTTTTGTGCTGCTGCTCCAAACCACTTGTCCTGTGTCATCTGCAGCACCCCACAAGTGTTGCAGATCATTTGGGCAAGTTTGAAATGCTCCCAGCCACAGATGCAGCTTTATAAACTCGCTGTTGGTGGGATTAAATCCAGCACAAGGCTCAGTGCCCAAGTTAATCCTGAGCTTAAACCCTGCCAGGTGCAAAGAGGGGCTTTGCCATGAGCTGAACCTCTGAGAAATATCAGAATAAATATCAGAATAAATATCAGAATAAATATCAGAATAAATATCAGAAAATGTGTTTTTGCAGCATCCCTGTTGAGCAGCAAGGAAAGATTTAATGAGAATATTTTCTCCCCCCAGAGAGCTCTGCAAATCCCCGCTGGGAATTTCCACCGCTGCACCTCAGTGTGTTCACAGGGCACCTGGATATTCTGGGGAAATGTTCATTTTTCCCCACTCTAGAACCATTTAGTGGCCAAGGGCAAGTCAGAAAATAAAAGTACAATGATATTATAGAGCAGGGAAAAAAAGGTGTAGTTTAATTCTTTTTTAAGCAGTAAAAAGGTACAAATTTCCACATAACTTCTTGTTTTTCAGATGCTGTTTATGAGATCTAATATCTATGTGGAAAATGACCAAGTAATTCTTCATCACTGTCTAGAATTTCTCTGCAGTGTTTAGTAAAATAAGCTGTTTATTAGAAGTGATTATTCACATGAAGTGTGTGCCAATGCCAAACTGTAAATGATAATAAATGCCAAATAGCCACATTGATTTATTTATTATCTGTAAATGACAATAAATAGCAAATAACCAAATTGATTTCTTTTCTGTAAATGATAATAAATTGCAAATAGCCACATTGATTTATTATCTGTAAATGATAATAAATAGCAAATAGCCACATTGATTTATTAACTCTAAGTCATAATAAATACCAAATAGCCAAAGTGACAAACATTGAAAAGGAAGTGTTAAAAATACCCCCAAAGATTACAAAAAAAACTTACTTTAAATGATAATAAACAGCAAAGAGCCACATTGATTTATAATCTTTAAATGGTAATAAAGAGCAAATAGCCAATTTATTTGTTATCTGCAAATGGCAATAATAAATAGCAAATAACCAAATTGATTTATTTTTTGTAAATGATAATAAATACCAAGTAACCAAAGTGGCAAATGCTGAAAAGTAGGTGTTAAAAATACCCCCAAGGTTACAAAAAAACCTTACTATAAATGATAATAAATATCAAATTTATTTATTTATTTATTATCTATAAATGACAATGAATAGCAAATAGCCACATTGATTTATTATCTGTAAATGATGATAAATACCAAATAGCCAATGTGACAAATGCTGAGAAATAGATGTTAAAAATGCCCCCAAGATTATAAAAAAACCCTTACTTTGAATGATAATAGATAGCAACAGCCACATTGATTTATCTGTAAATGATAATAAATCACAAATAGCCACATTGATTTATTACCTGTAAATGGTAATAAATACCAAATAGCCAAAGTGACAAATGCTGAAAAGTAGAAGTTAAAAATACCCAAGATTACCAAAAAAAGAAAACTCACTATAAATGATAATAAACTTGCAAATAGCCACATTTATTTATTATCTGTAAATGACAATAAATAGAAAATAACCAAATTGATTTCTTGTCTGTAAATGATAATAAATACCAAATAACCAAAGTGACAAATGCTGAAAAGTAGGTGTTAAAAATACCCCCAAGATGACAAATACTTGTTGGTGTATGGTTGTTAAGAGAAAAATACTGAATTTTCTGTAAGGCTCCATTGGTGCTAGGCAGCAGTTCATAAATGCTATTTATTATTACTTTTAAACAGCAATGTGAATTTTCCAGAGTGTTTTAAGAGCACATTTCAAGTGCACAAGCTAAAATTCTTTTTTTTTATTTTGTTGTTGTTGCAGATCTGGGACATGAGCGATGATGAAACAGTTTGAGATCAGGCGCCGAGGAGGAGGAGGATGCTCGGGGGCGCAGCCCTGCCTTTTATCTGTGCTCGGAGGAGTTAATGATTGCTCACCCCTCCTGGCTGCTGGCAAGGCAAACAAACAGAGCCCACGTCCTGCCACGAATAACTCCTCTGCAACAGCAGCTCTTCTCTTGTGGACAGAGCTCACCATATTTTCATTTTTATTGTGTAAATAACTGCAGCAATGTGTGTTTAAACCTGCTCTCTCTCTCTCTTTTTTTTTTTTGTGGTTTTTTTTTTTTTGCTTTTTTTTAAAGCTTCTAAATATGGCTTACATCTAAAAAAAAAAATGCTGCTTAAGTAACTTTGGGTGGTTTGTTTGGGCCAGGTTTTATTTTGCTTCTCAGCGGCCGTGTCCAAGCAGCATTTCTGAATGGTTTGTTTCATCTCTCTCAGATTTGGGCCACTTCAGTTGGAATTTGTGAAGATTTCTGCTCTTGGGAGTTAAATTCAATGTTTAAAGGTGGGGAGGAGTGGGGAAGGAGCTGAACCTGCTGCCTCCACCACAGGAATTATTTGCAAACACGAATTTCAGGTGCAGTTGTTCTGGATGTGTCCATGGAGTTTTTACTATTCCCTGTGAAGATCCCATCTTGTCATGCTGTGGGAACAAAGTGGTTTGGCTGATTTTTGCCCAGGAAAGACCAAAATGCATTTGTATAATGCTTAGGCTCCCCTGAAGCTCAGAGAAATCTCTGTTCTATGGTAAAAATTCACTTTAGGAGGTGGTGGGTCACTGATTCAGCCAAATGCTTCAGCGAAATGAGAAATTTGTTCCCTGACTTTGCTGTTCTTGGGTGTGCTCATGCAGAGCCCTGCAGGTGTTCAAAACCAGAAATTCTCTTCTCCTTTTTGGTTGGTTGAGTTTTTTCAAGTGGCTTCATAAGCAAAACCAGGAGTTTGAGAATCCTGGAGTTTAAAAAAACAGCCTGAGAAAAATGGAGTGTTGAAATCTCAAAGCACATTTTACTGCAAAATTGAAAGTGAATCTATTGTTCTGCACTTGGAATAAGTTTTAGAAGGAAATTTGAAATCCCTTTCGTAGCTTTATATTGTGGGGTTTATGAGTTAACTCACTTAGAAAAAAATACAAATCACTTTATCTGCCAAGCAGCCTCTATTTCCCAGATATATTATAAAAATTAGTTGGTCAATCCAATTATTTTAGTTCCTTCCTTAACATAAGCTGTGAAGATTTTTATTTTGTAGAGAATTTCCCAGAATTTCCCAGTCAGAACAAGATCAGTCAGGTCAAGAACATGCAACTCCCATCCTCTGATCAGAAATTATTTATTGAAACCTGCTGAGGTTTGCACCAAGTGTCTAAAATAGCCATTATTGTCTAAAATAGTTATTATTGTCTAAAATAGCCATTATTATCTAAAATAGCTATTATTTCTATTTATTTATTATCATAATCATTATATTTACATGATTTCTCACCTAGGGGAATGTCTGTTTTAGGTAAGTGAAATATAATAGTAAAAATATAAAAATATATATGAATGCAAGATATTTGGTAAATCTGAGCTGGTAATCAGAGCAAATCATCTCTTGGTGGTCAGGCACTGAATACTGAGATGAAACCCTGAAATGTGCAATTTTAAAGCATTTTTTTTTAAGCATGGCTTTTCAGCCATGTTTTTAGCCTGCCATAGACCAGCTGGAGCCACGGGCTGGTGCCAGGAGAGTTTAAAGGGAATAATCTGCTTTTTTTATCTTTGGGAGCTGCTGAGCGTGGCGTGTGAATGGCTCTGCACTTTGGGGTTATCTGAGACTTGAAAGCTGCAGATCTTTCTGGGCCTGGTGAACATTAATGATGGTTTGGGGAGCTGGAACTCAGGGAGGGTTCAGGGGCAGTGCCAGGTGTCCTTCCCTCCCTCCCTCTGCCACTGCCTGGGCTCTGTCCTGATGGCAGAAACTCCTCACTCTGCCTTGGAATACCTGCCCGTGGCTCACTGAAATGTTGGGTTTGTTCTCCTCGTGGCCCAGAATTGTTCTTGTTCCAGCAGAGCTGCTGGGATTGTTTCCTCACTGGAAAAGAAGCAGAAAAGTGTCTGTGTCTGTGGTCTTGTAACATTCGAATTCTGGGGTTTGGTGGGTTTTGGTGTCATTTCTTCTCTCTTTCCTTTTCTCCTTTTCTCTTTTTCTCCTTTTTTTTTCTTTTTTTTTTTTCCTTTCCTTTCCTTTCCTTTCCTTTCCTTTCCTTTCCTTTCCTTTCCTTTCCTTTCCTTTCCTTTCCTTTCCTTTCCTTTCCTTTCCTTTCCTTTCCTTTCCTTTCCTTCTTTCCTTTCCTTTCCTTTCCTTTCCTTTCCTTTCCTTTCCTTTCCTTCTCCTTCCCTTTCCTTCTTCCCATTCCTTCCTGATTTCCTTTCCTTTCCCTTTCCTTCCTGAAATTTCCTTCCTTCCTGAATTTCTTTCCTGAATTCTCCTAATCCCTTTCCATTCTTCCTAATCTTCCTTTCCCTTTCCTTTCCTTCCTTCCTTCCCTTCCTTTCCCTCCTTTCCACTTCCTTCCTTCCCTTTCCTTCCCTTTCCTGAATTCTTCCTGAATTCCTTTCCTTTCCTGAAATTTCCTTTCCTGAAATTTCCTGAAATTTCCTGAAATTTCCTTTCCTTTTCTCTCCATTCCCAGTGCCAGACTTCCCCCACATTAGCAGGGATGGATTCTCCAAAGCAGGCTGTTGTAAATCGCTGCTTTTACTGAATTTCTGGGCACTTACTGAGTGAGACTCCATTCCAGTGCATGAATGAATGTACACTCAAATACTAACAGCAGATAAACACGTTTATTTGCTGCCTCGTGATCACTGACTGCAGGATTTCTGCACAGAGCCCACTCCAGTGCTTGGTGTTTGCTGGGACAAGCTAAACTTTCCCTTTCCTCTTGGAAGAGCTGGATTTTGATGTTGTTTGTGCTCCACCATGGCACCAGCGAGGAGAAAAATACTGAATTCTCTCCATTGGTGCCAGTCAATAAAATGTTGTTTATGATTCCTTTAAACAGTAAATATAAACAATAAACAGTGAAGAACCTGAACTTCCACTGGAGAGCCCAGCCAGGGCTTCCCAGGTGTGGACCAAACCCGTTGGGAAGAGGGAATGAGAGCCCTCAGAGGATCCTGCTCACATCCTTCATTATCTAATAGGAATTTACTGGCATTTTATGGCAGCCTGCAGCTGTGACAGCCCCGTGCCTCGTCTGGGGACATTAATTGTGTTAAATTAGGTGTCAGTGGAGAGCTCTGACAGCACTTTTGTACTTGAGCATTAAAGGGACTGATGGAATGAATGGCAGCTCCTGTTGTGATTTCCCACTTGTGCCAGGGGGGTTTTGCTTCTCCATCACCCCTGCAGTGTGTTCTGCTGCCTGGGGCGCAGGATTTGGGAGCCACATCCACCAGAGGGAGGAGTGTGAGATTCTGGGGGATGGATTTCCCTCAGGGACCCCTGGGGCTGTCCTGGTGCCACCACAGCCGTGGCCACTCTGAGGCTGGAGCCTTCAGCTCTGGGATATTTGCCCAAATATTTGCAAATCCCACTGAGATCCATGGGGCCCAGACAGGGTGGTTGAGAAGGACCCACAGGAGCTCCATTCCCAAGAACCAAGGACATTCTGCCTCAGCAGAAGGTGTTTGGCACAAACTGCAGTGGCTGTTCCAGGCCTTAAAACCATGGAGTTTGAGCTTGGAAAAATGTTTTCCCTTCCCTGTGTCCTCAGAGAAACCCACTGAGCTAAACTGAAATTCCCATTTTGTCATCTTGGATACTCTCATCCCACTTTCTGCATGTCCCTGCCCATGGCACTGGATCATCTTCAAGGCCCTTTCCAATCCTTTAAGAATATGTGACTCTAATCTTGTTTCTTTGTATGAATTCTGGCTGCTCACCTTAAATGGATGCAACAGAAGTATTTGCAAAATGGAGTGACTCTGCCATCTACAATCCCTTTATTTTAGTTTTTCACTTGTGCTCTTATTTAGAAAACTCACTGAGATGGGGTTTATTTCAGTGGAACCATTTGCTAACACTTGTTTCTGCCTCTTAGTGAAGCAGTTCCTCCTAAATCTCTGTTACCTTGCCTGGCTGGGGTGGGTGCTGGAGCCAGAGAAGAATTAGGTTGGAAAAGACCCTTTGATCACCAAGGCCAAGGGTCCTGCAGCCCTTCCAGCTCTCCATGCTCTGGGGCTGTGCTGGGCCACAAAGAGCTCACCCAGCTCCCAGTTTCCCTTTGAGTTTATTCCCTTTTTTCCAGCCCCACCATAAGAGCAGTGAGATCCTGAGATGGATTTTGGGAGCAGACTTTGCTGTGCAGGATTCTCACCGAGGCCAGGGATGGCTGAGGTCACTGCCCAAGGACACTCACACAACCCATGAGTTTATTTTTATACAACTCCTCTTCAAAGAAGAACCAAATTTGACGAGTTCCAAGTGAGTCCCAGCTCTCAGTTCTGGTGGGAATGGGAAGGATTGTCACATTCCTGCAGAAGGAAATCCATGTCAGGCTGGCACAGCCCCAGCCCGTCTGCTCCCTCCACGTGCTCCGGGCCGCGATTGCTGCTCTGGGACTCTGCATTCAGGGTGCACACAGGTGTGGGATCTCAGGATCTGAGTCCTGAGGTGCCGAGCCACCGAGACCACCCTTGGGGGGCTCGGGAGTCCTGGAATGTTCCAGAAGTGCCTGGTGGCTGGACTTTGATCCTACACAGGAGACGACACCTGTATGAGGACAGGAGGGTTTCACCGGGGTGAATGGTGAAGGGATTGGTTAATTAGAGGGTGAGACACAGGGTTTAGGATTTCTGTACAGGGGGGTTTAGAGAAGTAAGATGGAGGAATTGGGGCGTGTCCTGTCCTTCTTCTTCTTCTTCTTCTCCTCCATCTTCTTTGGTGATGGTGGCACTTTTGGATTGGTCATTACTGAGAGTGCACCGGACAATAAGAATAAATGGTATTGGGGAAAAATGATAAATATTGTACACGTAACTTTGGGTATAAAGATAGGTGACTGTCCGGAGGGCAGCACAGTGTGCTCATGGCTGGCTGCTGAGCAGAGCTCTGTTCGGCTGAAAGAAAATCTTTTAGATAAACAATTAATAAACATAAAAACCGAAAGAAGAACTGAAGCCTCTTCTCGTTCTTCGATACGCGGCTGCCCCAAGGCCACCCCGGGCCTTTCCAGGCCCCTCAAACAGCCGAGATAACCCGACACACAGGGAGAGAGCAGGAGCAGCTCAGCGCTGGGCCTTCACTGCCAGATTTTGGATTTCTTCTTGAAAAAACAACGCAAGGCTTTCCTTAGAAACAAGTGAGCACTTATACTCCAAAGAGAGCCATTAAAGGAGAATTTGCAACATGGGAAATTTTAGCTGGCTTCATCAGAAGCAGAGTCTGGAAGATGTCTCCAGCCTGTTGCCATTTGGCTTCATCAATTCCTTTTCTGCTTTTTCTTTTATTTCACTTTCAGTGCAGCTGATGTGCTCGTGCACATCCTGCCAGGATGAAACTTTCCTTTTCCAGAGGCCGTTGTGCACCTTTGCCCTGGCAGAGCACCTGGATTAACTGTTTGGAAAGGCACAAACACTACACTGGGAGGACTTTGGACCGTGCCAGGGTGTAAATCCCCAACCCATGGAAACCCTGCCCCATTTCCAGCTCTCCTGGCCTTCTCCAGAGCCCAGAAATGTGCTTTAGGTTTGAAATTCATTCAGGCCATGCTTTAGGTTTGAAATTCATCTGAGCTGCCCTCTCTGCTGCCTCTTCAGCTTCCAGCACAATCATTTGTGGAAAGTTCATTTTCTTACCTGCGCAGCACTTGGCAGGTTTGGAAGTAAAAATACACTAACAGTTTATTGACTTTTTTTTCCCCCCTCATTTTACTTTTATTGCTAATTTGTCAATAATCTCTCTGAGCTTTGTTCTCAGTTTCCCTGGCTCAGAACTGCTGTTTTGTGGCCATGCTGAAGGCTCAACAACCAGGCTGTGGCTCCTGCTCCCCTTTTCCTCCATTGCCACCCAGCAATGCCCATCCTTGCACCAGTCCAGCTGGAAGGGAATCCCTGGATGAGTCACCTGGGGATTATTCCAGCTCCTCCCAGGGGAATGAGCAGCTCCAAGCTGCAGTGGCAGTGCTTTAGGCACCTTCAGCTATTCCATGGCTCACCTCGTTTCCCAGCCCAGGATGAGGCTGCAGGATGCTCCAACTGTATTTAAGTTAAAGCTCTAATTGCAGCCTCACTAATTACGTTATCAGCCTGTTGTGACTTAATTTAGCACTTTCCCAAATGCACTGGGATTATTTAGGAGAGATTTTCAGAACCCACCAGTTATATTTGTCAGAATTTAACCAGCACAGGTTCTTTTTGCTGAATCAAGCCAGACTCTCTTGCTCCTTGGGCTTTGGGAGAAAAGAACAATTTTTTTTTTTTTTCCTAAAACCAGCCTGGGCTGTGTTTCCTGGCTGGCAGGGAGCACCAATCCTCCCATCCCTCTCCCTAAATGCCTGTTTCCTCCTGCTCCTGCTGGAAGTTTGTGTGGGACACTGATAGAGAGCACAATGGGCTTTGTCTCTGCAGTGAAGGTCACATGCACACGTGCCTTTCATTTTCAATGTAAAAAAAAATCAAATTGCTTCTTAACAAAATATTGTAGTGAGCTAACAGGAAAGCACAGGAGCAGCTGTGCTGCTCCAAATCAAAAAAGAGTTTTCAAAAATGATTCCTTGTCATTTCCCTCCAGTTCCTTTCTGTTCCTGCATTCCTTGGCTGTGGCTGGCTGCCTCAGTAGTCTGAGCATGCAGAAACTCAGGCTCGTGTGGAACTCCAGCCTTGGCACGGGGAGCTGGACGTGTGCAAGGTCCCAGCAGGATGATTCACTGCTGGGTTTGTCAGTGAAATCCTGCTCTGCACCGGGGAACCAGGACAGGACAGACATTAAACTGGGCAGCTGGAGGGTTCTGCCTTCATTTCTCTTTGGTCTAAAGGTCCTCATGGTCCTCTGATGGTCTGGACTCATCCCTCAGGAGCTGCACTGGTGCATCCTGCAGGCTCAAGGCGTGTGGAATGCAGGCTGGAGGCTCCTTGCTGGAATGGTTTTGCTTCCCAGAGGAATCCAGTGCAGGCTAAAGCTGCCTGGAGCAGAGCTGCTGGGATTGCTTCCTCACAGGGAAGGAGAGGAGGAGGAAAAGAAGGGAAGGAACCCCATTTGAACTCTGGGCTTTGATGGGTTCTGAACTTTCCTCTTTCTGTTTTTTCCCTTTTCCTTCTCTTTCCACATCCCAGTGCTGCAGGCTGCCTGCAGGAGGGCTCTCAGTGACTCCCACCTTCATCTCCATTCCCAGTCCATCTCATTCCCAGTCCATCTCCATTCCCAGTCCATCTCCATTCCCAGTTCATCTCCATTCCCAGTCCATCTCATTCCCAGTCCATCTCATCCCATCCATTCATCCAGTCCATCTATCCATTTCGATCCATCTCCATTCCAGCCATCTCCATTCCCAGTCCATCTCCATTCTCAGTTCATCTCATTCCCAGTCTATCTCATTCCCAGTCCATCTCATTCCCAGTCCATCTCCATTCCCAGTCCATCTCCATTCCCAGTCCATCTCATTCCCAGTTCACAGAATCACAGAACAGTGAGGTTGGAAGAGACCTGTAAGATCATTGAGTCCGACCTATGCCCTGACACATCAACTCTAGCACCAAATGCCCTGTCCAGGCTTTTATTAAACACATCCAGAGATGGTGATTCCACCACTTACATGGGAAGAGCATTCCAGCACTTTATTATTCTTTCAGTGAATAAAGTACTGCAATGTACAGTTCATCTCCATTCCCAGTCCATCTCCATTCCCAGTTCACCTCCATTCCCATCCATCTCCATTCCCAGTGCCAGACTTCCCCCACATTAGCAGGGAGGGATTCTCCGAAGCAGGCACCATTTCCCTTGAGGTTTTTCCTTTGTCTGGGAGTGTTTTTATTTTCATGTTGTGCTCCCAGGGCTGCCTTTCTCCAGCAGTTCCGTAGGTGTTGCCCCTTCCTCAGGAGCCCGTGACTGAGGCCGCGTTTGAATGCCCTGACAGCCCAGCATCGCCCGGAGCTGCTGCTGCCTGCACAGGGATCCTGCCTGCCTGCGCTGGAACAGCCCAGCTCTGCTCTGTGCCACTGCCACTGTCACTGTCACTGTGTCACTGTCACTGTGTCACTGTCACTGTCACTCTGTCATTGTCACTGTGTCACTTGTTGTCACTGTCAGTCACTGTGTCACGTGTTGTCACTGTCACTGTCACTGTGCCACTGTCACTGCCTCTGTCACTGTGTCACTGTGTCACTGTCATGTCACTGTCCACTGGCCACTGTCACTGTCATGTCACTGTCACTGCCACTGTGTCACTTTTCACTGTCACTGTCATTGTGTCACTGTCCCTGTCCCTGGCACTGTCCCCGGGTCTGTGTTACTGTGTCACTGTCACTGTCACTGTCACTGTGTCTGTGTCACTGTCGCTGTGTCACTGTGTCACTGTCACTGTGTCCTGTCACGTCACTCACTTTTGTCACTGTGTCACTGTCCACTGTGTCACTGTCATGTCATGTGTCACTGCCACTGTCACTGTCAATGTGTCGCTGTCATTGTCACTGTGTCACTGTCACTGTGTCACTGTCACTGTGTCACTGTGTCTGTGTCACTGTCACTGTGCCACTGTGTCACTGTCACTGTGTCACTGTCACTGTCACTGTGTCACTGTCACTGCCACTGTGTCACTGTGTCACTGTGTCACTGCCACTGTGTCTGTGTCACTGTGCCACTGTCACTGTGTCACTGTGCCACTGTCACTGTGCCACTGTGCCACTGTGTCACTGCCACTATGTCACTGTGTCTGTGTCACTGTGCCACCGTCACTACCATTGTGTCACTGTGTCACTGCCACTGTCACTGTCAATGTGTCGCTGTCATTGTCACTGTGTCACTGTCACTGCCACTGTGTCACTGTGTCACTGTTATTGTGTCACTGCCACTGTGTCACCATTGTGTCACTGTCACTGTCACTGTCACTGTCACTGTGTCACTGTACCACTGTGTCACTGTCACTGTCACTGTGTCACTGTGCCTGTGTCACTGTCACTGTGTCACTGTCACTCTGTCACTGTGTCACTGCCACTGTGTCACTGTGTCACTGTGCCACTGTCACTGTGTCACTGTCACCGTGCCACTGTGTCACTGTCACTGTCACTGTGTCACTGTGTCACTGTGTCACTGTGTCACTGTCGCTGTCACTGTGTCACTGTCATTGTGTCACTGTCACTGTGTCACTGTGTCACTGTGTCACTGCCACTGTCACTGTCACTGTGTCCCTGCCACGGTCAGTGTCACTGCAGCAGGAGCATTGGTGATATTTTTGCCCTATATCAGGGAGGAATGATCCATCTGACTCCATCCTATCAGAAGGGTAATTAATTACTTCATTATTCTGTATTATTCTATGCTATATTGCATTAAGTTACACCTGCACTGAATCTGCCAAGCACTGCACAGCACTGTGTGACAGCCAGCTGACAGTCCTGACACACACACACGGATTTAATTGTCCACTGAATCAAAACACTCACACCAGAATCCAATTATTAGAATCTAATCTAATAATCTAATTATTACTGTCTAATTCCCTTCAGGTAAACAACATTGCACAATGCATTCCTCTTGTGAGCAGCACAGGAGCAGCAAATGAGATAAGAATTGTTTTTCCTTTCTCTCACGTTCAGAGAATGTGAATCCCAGGAATATTCTTGGGAAGTGACACCTTGGCTTAGATGGGTTCAATTGCCCAATGAACCACAACACCCACAGCAGAAATTAATTATTAATTCCCTTCATGCACAATGCATTCTGCTTGTGAACAACAGAGTAGCAAATGATATAAGAATTTTCTTATAGAGCAGAGCCTCAGTGCTGGCATTGAAAGCAAAACTCAAAGGGAAGTGGGGTCGGGGCTGCTCCGGGTCATGGGCTTTCTTCCACTGGCACTGTTATGAATTAAAGTTATTTTTCAGATGACACATTAGGCCAGATTTCTTTTTAAAAAGGATCTCTTCTGCATCTCTTTCTACTTTTTTAAGATTTTTTTAAAATTCATCTTACCTTCCTAAAGTTGCTGTTGAGTTCCCTTTATTTTCAAAATTACCTTATAAATTCCTTTTAACATAAAGCTCTCACTGAAGTCCCACCCAGAGGATTGATCCTATTGCTGCATCCCAGGGATTTCTCATTTTTGGCACAAGCTGGGGACACTGAGATGCAGGTGGTGTGAATGTGATACCATCGCCACTCTCTGCCTACAAAAAGGCAATTTTCCTCTAATTACAACATTTGCTGTTGGAAGTCTCTTGCATGCATTCAGGGCCTGTTTGTGATGTTTCCTGGGGCAGTAGCTGGGAGGGCTGAGCTGTCAGTTCTGCCCTATGAACTCAGGCTTTAGCAACACACAAACTTAAGCCAGGGTTTTTCAGCCCTGATTTTCAAGGCAGGGATGGAGCAGCCCCAGCTTTGCCCTGGGAAAAACTGGGAAAAACCAGGATCCTGGTTTCACTCCCAGCCAGGATGGGATCTGCTCATTCCTTTTCCTGTGGATGGTATTTGGAAATGTCATTAAGAGATTCAGTGAGATAACGAGTCAAGATAGCAATTCCTAAAAGTCCTGTGGGAGCAGAGAATAACAAAATACCTGTTGATGTCAGATGCTGGAGAAGAATGGGACTGAAATGTCACAGGGGGTGACACTCAGGACATGGGGACGTGCAGCACAGCACGATTCAGAGCATGACCAAAGCTCTGCTCTCAGTTATTCTCTTCCTTTAGTTGTGGGTGAATTCAGGCATTTTCTAAGCCAAGGTGTCACAGTTTGGAGTGCAATGTCATGAATTATTGGGGTTTTGTGAAAACACTGCTATTTAAAGCACCTCTGTCCTCTGCCACAGGAGATTCTTTGTCTGTCCGGAGCTGCCTGGGCTGTGAGAGGCAGGAAAATCCTGAGAGTCTGAGCAGCTTCAGAGGGCTGGGCACAGCAAGCCCAAGCCCATGGAGGCATTTGGTGAAAGGATAAATAATGGAGGCATTTGGTGAAAGGATAAATAATGGGGGCATTTGGTGAAAGGATAAATAATGCAGATTGTGGGGGTGATGCAGCTCTGCCTCCCCCCCACTCTGTCACTGCCCTGCAGCTGCACTGGGACAGCTGCTCCAGCAGTTACTGGAATTCATTGGCCTCATTTTTGGATGCTCTTTGATCATGTTTTAAACTGGGTTTCAGAGTTCTGAGAGAAGTCTGATGTCAAATGTAAGGACAATCTTACCCCAAGCATGTATTTTCAGAAGTTCTGTGCGTGAAAGAGGAATCAATAAATAAAGCTGCTCTTACCTTGTCACTGCTCTCTGTTTGGGTTTGGTTTTTCCCTGCAGGTGTGTTCTGGGCTCTGTGGGACAAATCAGCAGAAATGGAGCCCCCAAAGAGCTTTGCTGTTCTCGTGGAACACAAACATCAGGAAGGGAAATGTCATTTAATGCTCTTGTTTAAAGGGAAATGTCATTTCATGCTCTTTTTAAAGGGAGTTTCTGGTTTTGAGGCCCGTGGTGTTTGTTCCCCATCTCAGTGCAGGAGTTTGGCTCTGTCCCGGTGATCCCAGGGCATTGGGATCCACACTCAGCTGGAATTGGGGTGAAGGGGGCAGGAATGGAGGCTGAGCCCCCCCAGGCCTGGCTGGCATTGCCATTCCTGTCCCCAGGAACCAAAGCTTTGGATCCATTTGGTGCCTTGGCTTTGGTCATGGAACAGAATTCAGAAACAAATAAGAATTGGGTTTGAATTTTTAAAAATAATAATTCTTAATTAACAAGCATTTCTTAGTCCTGATCATATATTATAAATATACACCAGAGGAGAGGAAAAAAGGGGGTTTGTTCCCTTCCTGAGTGAACTCAGCACAGAGTGTAAATAAGTTGCCATGACCTGTAATTTGTTGGGCCCTACAGGGGTGTTACTGATATTTTTGTGTTTTACAAACCTTCCCAATGTTGTCATTGGCTTTTCACCAGTTAAACTTTTCACTAAAAAGTACAAAACTTCCATTGTGAGAGAAGAGCAAACGAGCTGAGAAATCCTGGGAAAGCCTCACCCGCTGCCCCAAATCCCGGCTGCAGTGAAGCTCCAGCAATTCCTTTGTCCTTCCACATCCATGATTTCCTTCCTTCCCTTGCTCCAGCTCTGCATGGGAGATGTGGAGGGGCAGAAGGAGAGGAGGAACCTGGAGGAGAGGCAGGAGGAGCAGCTGGAAGGAGCCCAGTTTGGAGCTTTCCCAGCACAGGAATTGTCCCTGGTTTGGGGAGCTCCAGTTCATCCCTGGCACATCCCTTTGCCTGCCCAGGGTTTGTCTCTGGGCAGCTCTCCTGAGCCTCACCATCATTTTATTTTGTTTTATTTTGGGGTTTCCAGACTTTTATAGAGCTATGGGAGCTGTGGCTGTGAGGCTTTGGAGGGTCCCAGGCAGCTCTCAGCCCCTCTATGCAGAATTGAAATTAAATTTCTTTCTTGTTACCCAGCTCTCGTGCTCTCTAAAAGGACAGGAATATTCTGAATTTGTGCCTACAGAGCAATTCCAGCCAGATTTGCTCGAGCAGAGTCCCCAGCCCTGAGCTGACTCAATAAATGCAGTTCTGGAGGGAGTTGTTCCTGGTTTGGGGAGCTCCAGTTCATCCCTGGCACATCCCTTTGCCTGCCCAGGGTTTGTCTCTGGGCAGCTCTCCTGAGCCTCAGCATCAATTTTATTTTTCTTTTGGGGTTTCCAGACTTTTATAGAGCTATGGGAGCTGTGGCTGAGGCTTTGGAGGGTCCCAGGTAGCTCTCAGCTCCTCTGAGCAAAAATGAAATTAATTTCTCTCTTGTCACCCAGCTCCTCTGGTGCTCTCAGGAAGGACAGGAATATTCTGAATTTGTGCCTACAGAGCAATTCCAGCCAGATTTGCTTGAGCTGAATCAATAAATGCAGTTCTGGAGGGAATTGTCCCTGGTTTGGGGAGCTCCAGTTCATCCCCTTGCCCCAGCCTGGGGAAATTGCAGCTTTCCCAACTCTCAGAATGCCGCTGCTCTCCCAGAGCTGGGGTTTTGTTGTTTTGTGCTCCTCCAATTCCCAAGGATCTGTTTTCTTTATTTTTTTTTTCCTTCCATTTCAAAACAACCCATCTGTTTTGCGGCCGTGTCAAAAAAGGCTTGAAAATGTGAAGCTAAATGCCTCAAGAACAGAATTAACTCCAAATGTCAGCATTCAGAATAACCTGATTTCCATTTTGCTCCTGAAAAATTGGAATGAAATAGGAGTGAAAAACTGGAGTGAAAAATTGGAGTGAAATATTGGAGTGAAATATTTTCTGAGTGTTGGGAGTGCACAAAACAGTTGTGAGATATCCTCTAGAATTGATCACATGAGTTATATCCCAAATATCTGATGGTAAAAAAGCTTTTCAGGCTCTGCAGCACTTTGATGTTTTTCTCTTTGTTGTCCTTGGTTCTGTGCAGGACAAGCAGCCACGGATCAGTGGAGATTTGTGCAAGTAATATAATATAATATAAAAGCAATGCTCTGGATCTGTTCTTTGGCATTAAAAAGGCAAAAACCCCAATTTTTGGATGGCTGGGGAATTGTGTAAAGAAGTCTCCAAAGTGCAGAGTGATGTGTGAGCTGATTTAGCTGTGCTGGTAAAATGGTAAAATGGTAAAATGGGCATTTAACTTCGGGAAATCCATGGGATTTGTTTGGGGATGTGTCCCAGGATGGAGAGGAGATGGATCTGCCATGGGGCAGTGCTAAAAGCAGCCACATTTTCCTCTAAAAAGGGAATATTTGCTGCCTCCACGTTGTCTGTACTGATCTCTGACGGGTGGATCTGCGTTGGGTTTGATCCTCAGCCCCTGCCCCAGTGTAATTCACATTTCCTGTGAGAATTGCTGGGACCAGAGCTGCATCAGCTGCCACAGGGCAGAGCAGGAGGAGAATCCCACACTCCCCTTCCTGCCTTTCCAGGCAGAAATTGTTGATTTGCTGGATTAATCACCACTCAGAGGTACAGACGTGTCAGCAAAGGCAGGATCTGATTTACCACTGCTGATTTTGCATCATCCTCAAAGGTCAGAGCTTGACTCACAGCCTGCATTTGTCAGCCTGGCAGCAACCAAAGCATTATTTTCTGCTGTGAGGAAATCTGGTGGAAATCTTCTCAAACAAACCCTGGGATTGTTTTCAATGGTGGCTTTGCAGTTTTTGAGTTTTTCCTTCATTTTCCCACCTGAAAACTCCATGTTTGAGTTAATTCCATTCATTACTTTGCCCAGACCAGGGACTGGAGGCTGAATTAGCTGTCAGACGAGGGGAACACAACAAAGTGCTCTGAAATAGAGCGATTTATGCAACACCTTTAAAAGCTGAAGTGCTTTAAAAGCACCTTCACACATTTTACCTTCCTGTGGTTGATTCTGAGCCCTGTTCTCAGCCTGTCACATCCTGATCAGAACACAGAAAATATCAGATATTGTTTTCCTCTGGGCACTTCCCTCATGTATCCTTGGGGCTTTCTCTTTTTTATGTACCTGGGTATTAATGTGCTGAGTTCTAGGGGAAAAAATGAGAATATTGCTCACATTTAACAACCAGGTCTGCTGGTCATTGCTGTTACTTTGTTCATGGGACCTGCAGGTTAATAAATGACCTCTTTTAATCTTGATTTTCCAATTCCTGAGGGAGGTATGAGAGCCACAGGGAAGGAGAGAGAAGTGCCAAAACGCTGGAATTAAGGTGAAAAGCTTCACAGCAGAAGGTGAGTTTGTTTTTAGCAGCTCTGATTTGAGGTGTGTTTGTGCATGGAACACAGGACAGGGCCAGTAAAAATTGAAAAATTGCATCAACTTCACCCCAGGTATGTCAGGGAAATAAAAAGAAAAGCCTTTGTTCCCTGGGGGGCTGTTTGAAGTCACCCACATTTTCCTCTGGGGAAATTGATAAACTGAGATTTTCTGTAGGGTTTTCTTAGCAGGAGCCCAAGAATTCATCCCTTGGAAGGGAAAAGGAAAAAGAAAAGGAAAAGCCCTTGCTTTGATCTGTGAGTATTGTTAGTTCTTCCCACTATTTTCATCTCCATTTCCCCCCCTAAAAAACCAGGTAAATGAATATTGCAGTGTGGCAGTGAGAGCAGGGAAATTATAATAGAATAGAATAGAACAGAATAGAAAATTTTTTCCTCTGAAAGCAAGAAAAAAAATCCTGTATTTTTAACTCCCTAGAACTACTCTAACCCCAGTGGCACATTTATATTTTAAGAAATATATATTATAATATATATAAATATATATATATAATAATCTATAATATTATTAACTATAAATATTAAATAATTATATAAATTATAAAATATAAATATATATAATTATATATATTAAATAAATATATATAATATATATTTATATATATTATATAATATATAAATATATAAGATATATATTATATATATAATATATATAAATATAAAATATATAAAATTTATATATATATATAATATATATTATATATAATAAAATAGAAACACATTGTTTATATTTTAACACACAAGCCAGATGTCATTAACACAGCCCAGAGTATTTTGCTGTTTTCAGGAAGCTGGAGATGAGTTTTGTGTTTTCCTGCATTATAAAAGGTAACCTTGGTTCCCCAGCGAGCAGAGGCTCTCGGAGGGGCTCTGTGTGCAGAGAATTCCCCCAAAGGGAGTGAACATTGGGAGAAAAGCAGATTTTGGCTTTGGTGTTGACAGATGCCTCTGTGTCTCCCTGTGATGGAGAGAAGCCAGATGCTCTCCCTGGCATTTCAGCAAGCTGCTGCTCAGCAAGATGAAATGTGAAATTTGGCTGGGCAGCGCAGCAGCGAGCAGTGAAACCTGAGCCAGGAAAGACTGACAGGGTCTCGTGTGCCTGCAGTGAGGGGAGGCAGCAACTGCTCTGTCATGGTGGGAAATGAGCCTGTGGAAACAGAAATTCTGCATTTTCCAAATGCATTCCAGGGGGAATACCCAGGTGTAGGTGATCCCATGCCAGCATTCCCAGCACAGAGGGACAGCCCTGGCTGGGGGTGCCCCAGTGCCACAGCAATCAGCAGCTGTGACCCCTGACCCTGCCCTTGCTGGCTGAACTGGGCTCCTGACCCTTCCCAAAGCAGAATTCCCTCTCTGGTGCTGCTCCCGGGATGGGCACAGTGCCCACCACGGGAAGGGGCAGCTCAGGAGCTGGGAATGTGCTGGGAATGGGCTCCTGCTGGCCACTGGTCCCACTGCAGCCTAAAAATCCACATTGACATGATCTTGGCTGTCTCACACCCAAGCAATCACTTGAGGCAGCTGCTGCAGAGAGGGGCAGAATGCTCCCATTTCAAAAGAGGTGAAAACAATTATTAATGGATATAATTAAATGGATATAATTATTAAATGGATATAGCTTCTATCAAGAGCTGCTCAGGGATAAATGTGCTTTATCCTACCTTGTACTCCAGCTGTGGAATCCCCGTGTGCCCAGGGAACACACCTGGGGCCGGGGCTGTGCCAGAGGACAGGGATCAGGAGCATTTGAATTTCAGGAAGGATCTAAAGATGTGTGAGCAGCCCTGGGCCCAGGCTGAGGGTGCCACCCTGGGGAGAGCACAAATGGCACTGGGAGTGGCACTGGAAATGCTGCTGGGGGTGGCACACTGAGAACAGGAGCTGGTGGCACTGCTGGGACACTGGAGGAGTCTCCATTGACGGGGAGCCTGAGCAGTGCCACTGCCAGGCCACTGAGTGCCACCCCAGTGCCACTGAGTGCCACCCCAGTGCCACTGCCAGGCCCCTGAGTGCCACCTCAGTGCCACTGCCAGGCCAGTGAGTGCCACCCCAGTGCCACTGCCAGGCCACTGAGTGCCACCCCAGTGCCACTGCCAGGCCAGTGAGTGCCACCCCAGTGCCACTGAGTGCCACCCCAGTGCCACTGCCAGGCCACTGAGTGCCACCCCAGTGCCACTGCCAGTTTCCTGAGTGCCACCCCAGTGCCACTGCCAGGCTCCCGAGGTGCCCTCAGCCCAGCTGGCAGCCCAGGGCTCACTGTGGGCACTCAGTGTCACTGGGCACAGCTGTGGGGCCCAGGCAGCCACACAGGGCTGGCACCTGTGCCACCACTGCAGGGCACAGCAGCCCTGGATGCATTTGCCTGCACAGGGGATTTTCACACCCACTCCAGCCTGAAATGCACCCAGAGCACACTCAGGAGAGGGCACTGCCCGAGCTGGGCATCCCTGAGGGTGTTTGTGCTGCCAGCTCTGATTTCTGACATGGAAATGGTTGGGCTGAAATGAGCAAAGGTGCCTCATTCATCTCCCAGAAGGTGCCACTACAAACAGCGAGACATTTGAGGAAATACTGAGTGTCTGGGTGGTTCCTCCATGGTGCCAGTTGGAAAAACCCTTTATTCCTGCAGGAAATGGAGTTTGCTGTCAGTTACTGAGCTGGGAGCCAGCAATGAGCCTCCTGTCATGGAGCCCCCCAGTTTTGGGTGCAGGGACATTTCCCTTTCCCTGCAGGCCTGGGGGGTGTCCTTGTTCTGCCTCCCACACCCTCCCAGGGCTCTCAGGCAGGGAAATGCTCCAGCTGTGTTCCACCAACCCTGCTCAAGTGTTCCCATGGCATCCCCTCACGCTGAGCCAACAGGAACTCTGTGTCTCCTGCCTTTTAGGGCTTTTTTTTAATTTTGGAGCCCCCTTTCTTGCCTGGCTCACAGGGCTTGCTCAAACTCAGGTAATTAGAACCACTTTTTAAGGATTAACCATCTCCAGTGCCATTGGAATGCTCACCTGGACCAGAGGACAGTGGATGAACCAGAGGACAGTGGATGTCAAGATTTGAAATTCAGCTGTTTTCACCAGGGAGGGATTCCCTGAAGAAGTTGAGGAACAAACAAAATGCCACAAAATTGGTCTTTTCAGGAACAGAAATGGTGTTTTCCAAACCAGTCCCTGTCCAGGTGATTACAACCACTTTTTGAAAATTAACCACCTCCAATGCCATGGGAATGTCACTCACCTGGACCAGAGCATGGTGGATGTCAACATTTGAAATTCAGCTGCTTTCACCAGAGAGGGATTCCCTGAAGAAGTTGAGGAACAAACAAAATGCTACAAAATTGGTCTTTTCAGGAACAGAAATGCAGCACCAGGGTTTTTATTGCTGTGAAGGATTTCCTTGGGGTTATGGTCCTAAAAAAGGTCGGGATGCTTGGAAGGAAGGCAGGACGTGGCCAGAGGTTTGATTCTGCCTCACACACACCAATTCCTGTCTCAGCAGGCAATACAGAGGCTTAGGAACACACCTGTGATTTAAGAGCACTTTATTGTTCTTTAAGGCTACTTTTAAGTACAAAAAAAAAAGATGGCCTGCCAAACCTTTTTTTTTTTTTTTTTTCCAGGTGAAACAAGGCCACAAAAGAATGGTATATTACAGATTTACAAACACAGAGAGAATCTTTCAAACTGAACTGTAGATAACCTGGCTCTGTGAAGAAGATGATGGTGAGTTCAGTTTCGTGTCCTTCCACCTCCCCCCAACCCTTTGGCTTTCGTGACATTGTTGTGCCCAGTGTTTGCTGTACTGGACGTAGCACATTAAACTTTATTGCCCTCAAATCCATTTACCTATCTCAGATAAGTAAATGTAACCTTGTAAAACAGCTATTATTGAAAATATTAGCTTTAAAAAACATTATCTTATTTGTGTTTACAAAGAAATAGAGGAGTCACATTTTCCACAGAGTCCATCTACAGTATTAGTATTGACTGTTATACTGCTCAGTAGCCTGTAGCAATAACAAACGAGTGGCTATTAATGCTAATGCAGTGTCCTCATAGAATAACTGTGTTCCTGCACTTTTTACTGTATTACAGACAAATCTACAACAAAAAAAAAAAAAAAGATCAACTTTTTTCTCCAAACAAATGAACAAAAAAAGAAAAAAAAAAAAGAATGATTACAATAAAGGAAAAGGGAAAAAATTAAATAGCTACATATCATTAACAAATTAATTGTTCCTCAAAAAATACCTACAAATTTCTCTGTACATTCTTTACGCACAGCGTAACGATGGTCTTAAAGTTACCTATATAAAAAAGTGTTCTTTTAACAATCTTCCTACAGAGAGTAGGGTACTGAATGCCAAAGCAAGGAAGCATTGACTACCCAGTAAGATGGTAGTGAAATGTGTAAAACTGGGGGGTTTAGGTGTTGGATTGGGGTTTTTTTGTGTTTTTTTTTTTTTTATTTTTTTACAGAAAATTGAGCAGCCACCTTCTCACCAAGAGTAAGAGCCAATCTCCCGATCTCTTTCTACCCTGCACCTTTTCCAAATTAAATAGCTTAACTTTAAAAAAAAAAAACAAAACAAACCAAAAAAAGCATAAAATAAAAGCCACAATGGACCCAATACTGTAACATAGTCCATAATACATCACGTGGAGTTCATCTTCCAACCAGTTCTCACTTCCTACACTGAGCCCAGACTTTCAGGGAGCCCAGCATAAAAACCAAGGCCTGGCTGCAACTGTCCTGGGAAGATGGAATGTACTGGGGAGAGTAGTTACACTTAACAAGAAGAAAGAGAAGCTCTTAGCACTAGCACAGCTGTGGTTTTATGCCTGCCTCTACTGCCTAATTTCTAGTTAGTAGCTATTAATATAGCAAATGATAATAAATGCAGTAATACCTGTATAAAACCTACTGGAGGAATGTATGCTGCGACTCGGCGTAGGCTGATGGGTAGGCTTTAAAAAAAAACCAACCAAAATAAAAGAAACAAAGGGAAAGATCATCTTTGACAAACTGTAACAATCTGTTGTCCAGGCAGGATGTGTGAGGGTAGCAGTTCCTGCAGCTAGTTCAGGGTGGGGTTGGGAAGCAGATCCCTGTGAAGCAGCAGTGCTGCACGAGGCCTGTCCTGAGCTGCCCTCGGTGCCGCTGCCACTAAAGTGAATAGCAAATACAAATATCATAGAGTACAACTGTACCAGCAGTAAGTATATCTAGGGTTGTTACTGACAAAAATAAACTAATTCTGAAGAGAAGCTAATAAGTATTATGATTCTTACTGTCTATACATTAATAGATACCAGCTATTTTTCATAAAACATGCATCGTTAAGCACTATGGAACCCTCCAACCTCAGCTCTATTCTAACAAACTGCAGTGTTTAGGAAAAAATGCCCGTGTTCTGTAAATTATGCAGTCCAGTTGCAAGCACTAAGCACCTGAAATCTAAAGAGAGAAAGACCTATAACCTGTATGAGACTTCCCCTTCCAAAGCTGTTTTGCTCTAAGAAAAAAATCAAACTGATAGAAATGTCATCCTTAAACCCTTTTTTCAGCAGTTTGCCCTCAAAATATTTAGCCTCTTCCAGAAAGTTGCTGTGCAACTTCAGTCCTCCTCCAATAGTGCAAATCATACATGACAGTTCTTTTCAAGTATATACATACAAAATTACTTCACAGAGGGAAAAAAAAAAAAAAAAAAAGCAATGTAAGCAAACCAGACAAATTCTAGTCTTGAGAAAAGCTAAGAAAAGCATAAAAAGCACTTGGGTCAACCAACTAAGTGTAATGGCTTTTGTGGATTAGCGTGCATTATTTTTTTAAGGGGCAGCAGATTTGCATCAGAGGTTTCTTTGGTAATTGAGGCAGGAAGAAAAGGATGCTACATCGTATGAATCTTTATGAAATAGTTCCTGCTATCATCTTTAAGGGCACCCTTTTACAAAAACAACAACAAAAAAAAAAAACCAACAAAGTGAGTACACCAAACCGTGTGCTGCAAACTAACCTCCCCTCCCCAGCACTAGTGAAGCACTTGTTCCAAGCTCAGTCAAAGCATGCAGCTGCCGGCGGGAAGGGCTCTGTCCTCAGGAGGCCACCGAGGGCGAGTGGTTGTGGCTGACCATGTGTGAGGAGGGCGACGCCCGGCCCCGCCGCGCCTCGGGGCTGCCGCCCACGGCGTCCTTGGCAGCCTTGATCTGCAGCCACGTGTCCCCCAGGGCTTTGGCAAAGTGATCATCCACCGAGCCCGTGATGGACACCGAGTTCGCCACCGGCTCCGGCTCCTTGTAGTTCTTGCCCAGGCTCCTGCGGAAGTGCTCCTCCACCACCGGGTCACACGCAGTGGTGGCTGTGGGGACAGCAGCACACAGGGGCACTTCAGACTCTGCACACTGCACCTCGTGCTGCTTTCTCTCACATATCTTGAAATGGCTTGGCTTGGAGGGAGCTTAATGCTCAACCACCCCTAACCACACCTTCCAGGGTTCCAGGCTGCTCCCAGCCCCAGTGTCCAACCGGGCCTTGGGCACTGCCAGGGATCCAGGGGCAGCCACAGCAGCCAGGGCCTGCCCACCCTCAGGAACAATTCCTTCCCAATACCCCATCCATCCCTGCCTCAGGGCCTGCCCACCCTCAGGAGCAATTCCTTCCCAATATCCCATCCATCCCTGCCCACCCTCAGGAACAATTCCTTCCCAATATCCCATCCATCCCTGCCTCAGGGCCTGCCCACCCTCAGGAACAATTCCTTCCCAATATCCCATCCATCCCTGCCTCAGGGCCTGCCCACCCTCAGGAACAATTCCTTCCCAATATCCCATCCATCCCTGCCCACCCTCAGGAACAATTCCTTCCCAATATCCCATCCATCCCTGCCCACCCTCAGGAACAATTCCTTCCCCATATCCCATCCATCCCTGCCCACCCTCAGGAACAATTCCTTCCCAATATCCCATCCATCCCTGCCCTCAGGGCCTGCCCACCCTCAGGAACAATTCCTTCCCCATATCCCATCCAAACCTGCCCTCAGGGTTGGATGGGATATTGGAAGGAAAAACCAAACCAATATTGGTTTTTCAATTGATATTGGTTGGAAAAACCAAGCCAACACCTAAGCCCCCCAGTTTTACACATTTCATCCTCCCAGGAACAATTCCTTCCCAATATCCCACCCAACCCTCCCCTCAGGGCCTGCCCACCCTCCCAGGAACAATTCCTTCCCAATTTCCCATCCATCCCTGCCCTCAGGGCCTGCCCACCCTCCCAGGAACAATTCCTTCCCCATATCCCACCCATCCCTGCCCACCCTCAGGAACAATTCCTTCCCAATATCCCATCCAAACCTGCCCTCAGGGTTGGATGGGATATTCGAAGGAAAAACCAAACCAATATTGGTTTTTCAATTGATATTGGTTGGAAAAACCAAGCCAACACCTAAGCCCCCCAGTTTTACACATTTCACCCTCACAGAAATAATTCCTTCCCAATATCCCATTCAATCCTGCCCTCAGGGCCATGGGAAGCCATTCCCCTTATCCCACCACTCCATCCCTTGTCCCCAGTCCCTCCCCAGCTCTCCTGGAGCCTTTTTAGGATCTGGAAGGGGTCTGAGCTCTCCCCAGGGCCTTCTACACCCCTCCATCTCAGGGGAGAGGATTCCAAGCCCCAAATCATCTCCCCTGTAGCTTAATGCCCTGTCACTACAAGTCCCCATCACTAAGATGACCTTCCTCACACCCTTACAGACCTGGGAGTGGACAAGGAGATGGGAAGGAAGGAGTTAAAATTAAAAAAAAAAAAGCAATGGAATTAAATATTTTTATGTTTCTGTGAGCATTTATATGTAATTGTATTTCTCCCTCAGGCAACTAACAGCTCCAGCTCCAGTTCTATGGAAACCTTCTCCCAAAACAATCACACAGAATTTATATTTAGGCTTAAATGGAGCTAATGATGTAAAGAGTTGTTTAAAATCAGCTCCCAAGGCTGCTGATAGCAGTCAGGTGTGAGGAGAGCCCATCCTAAACTGCAGCATGCCAAAAGCTGGGCTCAGGCTTTCATCTCACTCCACACTTGTGCTGGGAGCAGTCAGGGCTAAATGAATCAGTAAATGCTGTAAGATTGTTACAAAAGCCTTAAAAGGCAGGTTTTGACCAAAAACTGTAGTAATTCCTCAGACTAAATATAAGAGCACTGCAGTTTTACAGTTTAGAGTCAGTATTTGTGTGTCTTAATAAGAACTGTCTTTCCAAAAAATACATGGAACTGTTGGGATCCATGGCACAGCCCTGCTGCTTGATTGATCCTAAAATAAACCCAAGTGTCATGCACAGACACCTCTTCACCTGACAGGAACAGATCTTTTCTGGAAACACCCAGCCCTGTTCCCGTGCCCAGTGGAGCTGCTCTCCTGGGACCATTGCACCAGTTTGTGAGTTTATAACATCTGAGATCCTCAATGATTGATTTCTCCAAGAGTCTAAGGGGCTCCTTCAGCTCCCAATTCTACAACAGCTCCCAATTCTCTATCAACAGAATACTGATCTTTATAAAAATAAAATAAAAAAAAAAGCTATTTGTAGCAAAATACTAATAATTACCCTGCTTAATGTGGGCTTTAGGTTGCTGCCTCCATCAGGCTGGTATTGTTCCATGGACACATCCTGCCCTGCAAGCTGAAGCTGTGCCCAGCAGGTAAAGGGCTTGCAGGGGAAGGGCTGAGCTGCCCTGTGCTCTGTGAGCAGGGAGAGGGAGCAGGAACAGCCCAGCCCTCCCAGCCAGTGCTGCCTGAGCAGATTTCACCAAGGCACAAAGCTAAAGCTCCCTGCCTGGGTTGCTGTAGCAACTGCCCTCCAAAGGTTTTTGTGCTCTCCATGCAGAGCAGGGTGCAGGGCCCAGGCTTTGGGAGGCTGTTTGTGGCTGCAGGAAAGATTTCTGTGAGTGCAGCTGAATCCCCAGAGTCTCCTGGCCATTGAGAGAGCAGGGGAAACTACAGCTCCTAAAAACCAGCGTGGGGGGATCTGCTGGCCCTGGCTGCTGTTTGTCAGCTGGATTAAAATAAACATAATGACTAATTTGTCTGTGTGGGGTGCTTGGTTGTTTTTTTAAATAAGCTTTTCCATGCAAGAAGAAAGAACACCTCTCTCTCCCTGGCTCTGCAGCAGTACCTCCAGCTGTGGCACAGGAGCAGACAAAGGGGTGGCCATCATTTCACCTCCTTTTCTCCCTGTCAGTGTGGGCACAGTGGGGACCACTCTGCTCTGCTGGCACCCCAGTGAGGGCAGGCTGGAGGGTGGCACTGCCTTAAGGATGTGCTGGGGGTGTGTGTTCTATTGCCAGCTCTTAGAGCCAGCTGGGGCAGGTATCTTCTGTTCATTGGGCAGTTCTCTTTATCTCTCCCACAAACCCATCCTCCTTCCAGGAGATATTTTCTGTTAATGGGCCACTGAGTGTCCCTGCAGGGCTGATAAAATTCCATCATGCCATGGGGAGAAGCTCCACCCAGGGGAGGAGCCAAGCATTCCTACCTGGATACAATCTGAGGTTTGGGACACCTCAGCAGCCTTTGCCCGCTGCATTCCCAGAGAAAGACCAGGCCCATCTAAACCACCACTGGAATTTCAGAGGAAAACTCCCCCCTTGTGCAGGATCCCTGCTCCAGCAGAGCCACAGCTGGCACTGCAGGAGGGCTGAGCCCCCATGGATGGGGCTGTGCCACCTCCCTGACACACAGAGTCAGTGCCTATCCTGACTCTGGCAGTGCTGGTTTATATCACTGCATTGTATTTTCATTTCCCTAGTCGACAACTGTTACTCCTACGCCCTTATCTCTGCCTGGGAGCCCCTTCATTTCAAAAGTGTGCTAATTCAGAGGGAGGGGGTTGGAGATTTTTTCAGGGATGGCCTAGAAGGCAGCTGTGAGGAGCAGGTTCTCACAGCCTGTTTCTGTGAACAGCAGAGGTTCTCAGGTTATTTTTAATTACAGGTAAAAGTGGCAAACATGAAGGCCTTGAGAGCCTTGCACATCAGAGTTCTCAGGCAGCTTTCTCATAACAAGTGGATGTTCTATCTTTGGCTGTTTTGGGAAAGCAAGAATAATTTTGAGAACCCAAATCTTGGTATTGGAAACATAAGGAGGAGTTGGTGTGTAATCTCTGGCCTATTGTGAGCTCAGATTTTGCAATATGCATGAACTTGATTAACACTGTTATAAAAAGTGATTGATGGATTAATAAATCGGAGTCGATGCTGACCAACGCAAGGTGGGTCGTCTCCCTCCAACTTCAATAGGAGGGGGTTGACATTTCCCATTTCAGGGGAGGTTCCTGCCCCCCTCAGCAGCCCCCTGTCCCTCCCAGGCCCAGGGTGGCACTCACAGCTGGAGGGTCTCCTGTAGGCAGCCCCGGAGCAGGCGCTGTGGGCGATGGGGCAGTGGGACAGGTTGCAGTTGCGGTTGTTGGCAGAGGCACAGGTGATCACAGAGGGACGGTTCTGGGGGGACACAAGCGCAGGGGCACACTCAGCACAGCAATTCAACCCTCTGCACATCAACCACCAAATATTCCGGTGATTCTTGGATTAAAAATGAAAATTCACATCACATTTCCACAGCGGTTCTTATGTACGTGAACAGAAAAAGGGCAGCGTGAAGGTAAATCTTAAAAATAATTTTACACTAATTCTTGCAATTTCACAGTAATTAAACCCATAAGCTATCCAATTCATATTAAACCCATAAATCATCCAATTCATATTAAACCCCTAAATATTCAGCTGTTTCCTTGATTAAAAGTGAAAATCCACATTGCATTTCCACAGCGGTTCTTATGTACGTGAACAGAAAAAGGGCAGCGTGAAGGTAAATCTTAAAAATAATTGTTGCAATCTCACAGCAATTAAACCCATAAATCATCCAATTCATATTAAACCCCTAAATATTCAGTTGTTTCTTTAATTAAAAGTGAAAATCCACATCACATTTCCACAGCGGTTCTTATGTACGCAAACAGAAAAAGAGCAATGTGAAGGCAAAACTTAAATATAATTTTACACTGATTGTTGCAATTTCACAGCAAATAAATCCATAAATTATCTAATTCATATTAAACCCCTAAATATTCAGTTGTTTCTCTGATTAAAAATAAAAATCCACAGTGGTTCTTATGTATGTGAACAGAAAAAGGAGAAAGGAAAAGTGAGAAAGTAAAACTTAAAAAAAATTTTACACTGATTGTTGCAAGTTTACAGCAAATAAATCCATAAACTATCCAATTCATATTAAACCCATAAACTATCTAATTCATATTAAACCCCTAAATATTCAGCTGTTTCTTTAATTAAAAATTAAAATCCACATCATATTTCCACAAAGGTTCTTATGTAAGTGAACAGAAAAAGGGCAGTGTGAAGGAAAACCTTAAAAATAATTTTATACTGATTGTTGCAACTTCACAGCCATGACAATTAAATTCATAAACTCTCCAATTCATATTAAATCCCTAAATATTCAGCTGTTTCTTGGATTAAAAATGAAAATCCAAATCACATTTCCAAAATGGTTCTTATGTAAGTGAACAGAAAAAGGGCAGTGTGAAGGTAAATCTTAAAAATAATTTTACACTGATTGTTGCAACTTCACAGCAATTAAACCCATAAACTATCCAATTCATATTAATCCCATAAATCATCCAATTCATATTAAACCCCCAAATATTCAGTTGTTTCCTTGATTAAAAGTGAAAATCCAAATCACATTTCCACAGCGGTTCTTATGTACGTGAACAGAAAAAGGGCAGCGTGAAGGTAAATTTTAAAAATAATTGTTGCAATCTCACAGCAATTAAATCCATAAATTATCTAATTCTTATTAAACTCCCAAATATTCAGCTGTTTCTTGGATTAAAAATAAAAATCCACATTACATTTCCACAGAGGTTCTTATGTACGTGAACAGAAAAAGGGCAGCGTGAAGGTAAATCTTAAAAATAATTTTACACTGACTGTTGCAACTTCACAGCCATGACAATTAAATTCATAAACTGTCCAATTCATATTAAACCCCTAAATATTCAGCTGTTTCTTTAATTAAAAGTGAAAATCCACATCACATTTCCACAGCGGTTCTTATGTACGCAAGCAGAAAAAGAGCAATGTGAAGGCAAAACTTAAATATAATTTTACACTGATTGTTGCAATTTCACAGCAAATAAATCCATAAATTATCTAATTCATATTAAACCCCTAAATATTCAGTTGTTTCTCTGATTAAAAATAAAAATAAAAATCCACATCACATTTCCACAGTGGTTCTTATGTATGTGAACAGAAAAAGGAGAAAGGAAAAGTGAGAAAGTAAAACTTAAAAGTAATTTTACACTGATTGTTGTAACTTCACAGCAAATAAACCCATAAACTATCCAATTCATATTAAACCCATAAACTATCTAATTCATATTAAACCCCTAAATATTCAGCTGTTTCTATGATTAAAAATGAAAATCCACATCATATTTCCACAAAGGTTCTTATGTAAGTGAACAGAAAAAGGGCAGTGTGAAGGAAAACCTTAAAAATAATTTTATACTGATTGTTGCAACTTCTCAGCCATGGCAATTAAATTCATAAACTATCCAATTCATATTAAATTCATAAACCATCCAATTCATATTAAACCCCTAATTATTCAGCTGTTTCTTTAATTAAAAATTAAAATCCACATCACATTTCCATAACGGTTCTTATGTAAGTGAACAGAACAAGGGCAGTGCAAAGGTAAATCTTAAAAACAATTTACACTGATTGTTGTAACTTCACAGCAAATAAATGCATAAACTATCTAATTCTTATTAAACCCCCAAATATTCAGCTGTTTCTTGGATTAAAAATAAAAATCCACCTTACATTTCCAAAATGGCTCTTATGTAAGTGGACTGCAAAAGGGCAGTGTAAAAGTAAAACTTATAAACAATTTTACACTGATTGTTGTAACTTCACAGCAAATAAATCCATAAACTATCTAATTCTTATTAAACCCCCAAATATTCAGCTGTTTCTTGGATTAAAAATAAAAATCTACATCACATTTCCACAGTGGTTCTTATGTACGTGAACAGAAAAAGGGCAGTGCAAAGGTAAACTTAAAAATAATTTTAAAAATAATTGTTGTAACTTCACAGCAAATAAATCCATAAACTATCTAATTCTTATTAAACCCCAAATATTCAGCTTTTTCTTTTATTAAAAGTAAAAATCTACATCACATTTCTGCAATGGTTGTTATGCAAATGTACAGAAAAATGGCAGTGCGAAGGTAAATCTTAAAATTAATTTTACACTGATTGTTGCAACTTCATAGCCATGGCAACTAAATTAATAAATTATCCAATTCATATTAAGCCCCTAAATATCCAGCTGTTTCTTTGATTAAAAAATAAAAATCAATTTTAAAAAATCCATTGCATTTCCCTAGAGGTTATTTCAGTGAACAGAAAAATGGCAGCGTGAAAGCAGAACTCTGAAGTGATTTTACAGTGATTGTGTCACCTGCACTGAGTTCCACATCAACACAAGAAATGTTTGTTTCATTCTGTGGCCACACATAGAAGGGCTTTGCAGATTTTCCAGGTTTTTTATTATCTGGGTGTTATAATTTTTATTCAGAAGTTGAGTTTTCCCAGCCCTACCCCTGTATTGCCCAGTGCATCCTAATCCCATGGGATGCACAATAAATATGAAGAACTCTGAGCCAGCCTGGACCACAAATTCTTTCTTGTTGGAACTCACCTGCCTTTCCAACAGGTGAATTAATTAATGCTTAATTAACTTCACTGTCATTCTCAGCACATGCAAATTCCCCAAAATGTCTATTCACAGCTGCATGACATTACAACTCCTCCATCTGTGCTTTAAGTGTAACATAAAATTCTCTTTTCAGAGTTGTTTACTATGGATATTTACACAAAGCCTTGGGAAAAGAAATGTCCCAGTTTCTCCAGGTGGCTGAAGGGAAATAAAACAGGTATTGGAATAAATATTTGATGATGCAAGGAGTCCATTATACTCAATGCAAATTAAGTAGTAAGTGTTCAAAAGATTAACAGAACTGATAGAATTGAATTTCTTGAAAATTTTACCCACAAAAAAATCACCTACTCCCATAAAAAGTCAGTAAGAAAGGAAAAAAATTTCCCTTCTTTGGTGGTGCTTTAGGCAGAGTAAGAGCAAGAACAGTAAAGTCAAAGAGCTGAGCTTTCCAGGGAAGTTTAACATCATTTTTGCCAGGCCAAAACAGCAATGAGCTTTTTTACCTCTTACTGCATTGGCAGCAAAGTAGAAAAAAAAGTAAATCAAGCAAAAGAGAAGAATGATTTGATTTTTCTGTAAACAGCTCACATGTGGGAGTAATTATTTTCTGTAGGGGCGAGGATTCTGTGCTTCTCAGAAGTGGTTTTTGAGAAAGGCATGAATTTAATTCTCTTCAGAAGAGTTTGTTGGACATGCAGGAGGTGGGGAGCAGAGATAATAATATATCAGGTAATAATATATCAGAAATGCACATGCCAACACCTTGAAAAACCCAATAAGGGTTCCTTAACCTCTGCTATGGTTCTGTGTGCATAGAATATAGAAACTTTTATAAAAATATTGAGATAAAGTCAGAATTTAGTAATAATCACTAACTATATCAGCTGAATAACATGTCCTGCTGCAAATAAGGTATTCTTCTCCTACCTGTTTTATTAGAAATGAAATCTCATTCTACATGTTAAGGTTAAAAAAATCCCCAAAACAAGGAATTATCAAACTAGGATTTATTTTTTTCAGTACACTTTTTATTTTGTATGATTTCTACTCTGTGTTCTTAGCAAGGCCTTGCCCCAATGTCTTGTTTTCCCAAAAAAATGATTGTAATCTGGTTCAAAATCGAGCAGAGAGGGACCCAGGGAAGGCAGAGCTTGGCTGCCTGAGCCAGTTGAATTTCTCAGAGCTGCAGCTCATCACAGCTCAATTCCCTGCTTTGTTTCCACTTGTAGGAGGGATAAAAGTGAGGAAACTGCCCTTGCCTACAGAAATGGCTCAGCTTTGCCCTTCTGCAGCAAAACAAATGGCACCTGCAAGGTGGCAAAGCAAAGAACCACCACCAAAAAATCCCTGAGCCAGGCACACTCTGAATTCCCTGTGAAAACACAGCTATTCCCTAATAAAAACTCCTGCATTCTCAAATACAAATTCATGCATTCCCAAATATTCCCAAATAAAACTCATACATTCCCAAATAAAATTCATGCATTCCCAAATACAATTTGTGCATTCCTAAATACAAACTCATGCATTCCCAAATACAACTCCTGCATTCCAAAATAAAACAACTGCATTCTCAAATAAAATGCATGCATTCCCAAATACAACACATGCATTCCCAAATACAACTCATAAATTCCCAAATAAAATACATACATTCCTAAATACAACTCATCCACTCCCAAATAAAATTTGTGCATTCCCAAATAAAATTCATGCATTCCCAAACACAACTCCTGCATTCCCAAATACAAACTCATGCATTCCCAAATACGATGCAAGCATTCCCAAATATTTCCAAATAAAATTTGTGCATTCCCAAATAAAAACTCACACATTCCCAAATACAACTCTTGCATTCCCAAATACAATTCATGCATTCCCAAATACAACACAGGCATTCCCAAATACAATTCATGCATTCCTAAATACAACACAGGCATTCCCAAATACAAACTCACACATTCCCAAATACAATGCATGCATTCCTAAATAAAGCTCACACATTCCCAAATATTTCCAAATAAAATTCATGCATTCCCAAATACAACTCCTAGATTCCCAAATAAAATTCATGCATTCCCAAATAAAAATTCCTGCATTCTCAAATAAAAACTCCAGCATTCCCAAATATTCCCAAATAAAACACATGGATTTCCAAATAAAAACTCACACATCCCTAAATATGATTCATGCATTCCCAAATAAAACCTATGCATTCCCAAATAAAATTCATGCATTCCCAAATACAACTCATGCATTCCCAAATATTCCCAAATACAACTCCTGCATTCCCAAATATTCTCAAATAAAATTCATGCATTCCCAAATACAACTCCTGCATTCCCAAATATTCCCAAATAAAACCTATGCATTCCCAAATACAACTCCTACATTCCCAAATATTCCCAAATACAACTCCTGCATTCCCAAATAAAACCTATGCATTCCCAAATAAAATCCATGCATTCCTAAATACAACACATGCATTCCAAATAAAAACTCACCCATTCCCAAATACAATTGAATGCATTCCCAAATACAATTTCTGCATTCTCAAATAAAACTTATGCATTCCTAAATACAACACATGCATTCCCAATAAAAACTCACACATCCCTAAATATGATTCATGCATTCCCAAATACAACTCCTGCACTCCCAAATATTCCCAAATAAAACATGCATTCCCAAATAAAATCCATGCATTCCTTAATACAACACAGGCATTCCCAAATACAACTCATGTATTTCCAAATACAATGCATGCATTCCCAAATAAAAACTCACACATTCCCAAATACAACTCCTGCATTCCCAAATAAAACCTATGCATTCCCAAATAAAATCCATGCATTCCTAAATACAACACATGCATTCCCAATAAAAACTCACACATCCCTAAATATGATTCATGCATTCCCAAATACAACTCCTGCATTCCCAAATATTCTCAAATAAAATTCATGCATTCCCAAATACAACTCCTGCATTCCCAAATATTCCCAAATAAAATTCATGCATTCCCAAATAAAACCTATGCATTCCCAAATAAAATCCATGCATTCCCAAATACAACTCCTGCATTCCCAAATATTCCCAAATCAAATTCATGCATTCCCCAATACAACTGCTGCCTTCCCAAGCTTGGGGCTGTCCCAGGGAATGCCACGATGAGCCTGTGCCACTCAGGGTGCATTGTTAACCCCGTGCTGCCCGAGGAGCAGCCTGTGCCTGTCCCCAGAGCCCTCCCCGTGCCCATGGCCCGATCCCAGTGCCAGCCCCGTACCTGCTGCCGCTCCACGCTGCTCAGGCTGGGGGAGATGCCCACTGTCCTGGCTGCATCCAGGCTGTTTTTGGTCAGTGCTAGGGGCTGCTCCATGCTCAGGCTGGGGATGGAGGAGTACATGTGGTTGGCGTGCAGGCTGACGGTGGGCGCGGCCGCCCGCTCGATGGGGCTGCGGCTGCGCTCGCGGTGCTCCTTGCGGTAATCGCCGTTGGCAGGCTTGCTTCTGCAGGGGCAAACAGGGACAGGGGTTGGTGTGCTTCCAGGCTGCCCTGAGACACCCAGCCTTCCAGCAGCCCTGGCAGGAGGGCACCTTGCCAGGGGGAATGCCCCCAACCCCCACATCTGCCAGGTGTGCCAACCTGGCGGAGCTCAGTGCATCCCTCTGGGGGCCCAGAGTAGTCAGAACCCCACCAGGGGGCTCAAATCCCCAAACCTGAGGATTTGATTGTGACCCCTGAAGCAAGTTGCCAGCTCTGTATGAGGACCTGAAAGTCACAGAGGTTTGAACAGTATAATAATACAATAATCACAGGGTGAAAATGTAGACTTTATTGGAATGGGGGTTGTGGGGACAAGATGGAGGAACCTGGGCATGTCCAGCCTTCCTTCTTCTTCTTCTTCTTCTTCTTCTCCATTTTCTGCAGTGATGTTGGCACTTTGGGATTGGTTTAGAGTAGAAGCTCACTGTCTAACACAGGTGATAGGTATTGGGAATTAAATGTAAATATGTTATATGGAGTTTGTAGTATAAAAGGACAACACAGAGTGCCTGTGGCTGCCCTGCTGAGCAGATCTCGGCTGGGCAGAAAGAAAATTTGATAGATAAGAATTAAGAAATAACTTCAAGACCAAAAAGTGAAGAGTCCAGACTTGTTCTTCAGCTGTGCAGGCTGAAACAGAGACATCCTGCACATCTCAGGGCAGCAATTCTCAACCATCTACCCAAGACCAACCAGCATCTCTCTTCAGCCTAGGATTCCTTCAGATACTCATCCACATGCACCAAGAAACAACTTTTCCAAACATCAGACCAATCCCACTCCATCTAACACTGCAATATTCCCTAAGCATTGCTGAAGCCCAAGAAAAGTTTATTTTACTGAAAAGACATGGCTGATATCAGCAAAAATGCAGGGAATCAAGGCAGGAAGCAATATTTTCAGAGGAGAAAGTGAAGGAAAAGCAAATTACACTGCAGTTATCTCAGAATCTTTTATTTACAACTCCTCCATCAAAAGACTAATTTCCAGCTACTCCTGATAAATCCCTGTAGCTGTGCTCACATAATGAGCTCATCATTCACTGCAATGAAAAGAAAGCTGGGTTTGTGCCTGTGGATGAGGGATTTCAGCTTCCACACTGCAACAGAGCTGTCATTAAAGGCAAACCAGTGACTGAAGGGAAAAGCATTTCTCTCATCACCAGGTGAACGTGGGCATCCCCAGCAGCCTGGAGTCAGCTGCAAATTCCATCCCAAAAGCATCAGAGACCACTGGCTCTATGGAAAATAAAAATAACAACCTGTCTTTGCATCATTCTTGAGTAGCAGTGAAACTTCTTCTGTGTCCAGTCTATAGGTGTAAATCCAAGGTGGTATAAGTGGAACCCAAGGTGGTTTTTGTCCTGTTTTTTAAAGTCTATCATTAATATACAGGAAAATCTTTAAAAAGGCTCTGATGACAGGCAGAGATAAGGAATCAATATTCAGTGCTGAAATAAGTTACAAGACCAAAAGCTACTGCTTATTTCAGTGTCTGAGGAAGTCTCTCCACACACAAGGCTGAGATAAAGTCCTGCCAATGGAGGGGAATAAGGAGCCCCTCAAACACCCACATGGGGTGTGGGGATGTCCCATGGTGATCCTGCCCAGCCCTAAATCCTTCAGCCCCAACATCCCCTGGTCATGGACTCCAGGCTTTAAACTACACCCTTTTAAAAATTCTTTTCCTTCACAGGCTCTTTTTGTTTCTTTTCAACCTAAAATCCAATGGGTTGGATTGCCCTGGCCCTGACTCCTGAATTAGGAGAGGCAAAGCCATTGCTGCCCTCTCATCATCTTGCAGCCACTCCCAAGTTCATCTCTCCAACAAGAGTTTATTCCAGTAATACTTTCTTCAAATAAAACCTGTATCCTTGTCATCTCTGTGCTCTCAGTCAGTAAGAGCTAAAATTCACCTCCTTCCTGGAGATGAGGATCCAAATCTCTGCTGGAATCAGGAACAGCAATTTGGCTGAACTGCTCACAATTCCTCTGTGCTGTTCCTCAGCTGGCTCCAGAGCCACTTGGCTGTTCAGAAATTATTGCTTCTGTACAGAAATTATTGTTTCTGTACAGAAATTATTGCTTCTGCACAGAAATTATTGCTCCTGCACAGAAATCATTGCTCCTGCACAGAAATCATTGCTCTTGTACAGAAATCACTGCTCCTGCACAGAAATCATTGCTCCTGCACAGAAATCATTGCTCCTGCACAGAAATCATTGTTCCTGCACAGAAATCATTGCTCCTGCACAGAAATCATTGCTCCTGCACAGAAATCATTGCTCCTATAGAGAAATCATTGCTCCTGCACAGAAATCATTGCTCCTGTACAGAAATCATTGCTCCTGTACAGAAATCATTGCTCCTGCACAGAAATCATTGCTCCTGTACAGAAATCATTGCTCCTGTACAGAAATCATTGCTCCTGTACAGAAATCATTGCTCCTGTACAGAAATCATTGCTCCTGCACAGAAATCATTGCTCCTGTACAGAAATCATTGCTCCTGCACAGAAATCATTGCTCCTGTACAGAAATCATTGTTCCTGCACAGAAATCATTGCTCCTATAGAGAAATCATTGCTCCTATAGAGAAATCATTGCTCCTGTACAGAAATCATTGCTCCTGCACAGAAATCATTGCTCCTGCACAGAAATCATTGCTCCTGCACAGAAATCATTGCTCCTGTACAGAAATCACTGCTCCTGCACAGAAATCACTGCTCCTGTACAGAAATCATTGCTCCTCTACAGGAATTATTGCTCCTCTACAGGAATTATTGCTCCTGCACAGAAATTATTGCTCCTGCACAGAAATCATTGCTCCTGAATCCAATCTCAGCTCATTTCTCATGGCAGAAGTTGGGTTAACACGATGCCAGGCAGGCAGTGGCTTGGGCAGCTCAGGACACAGGGACTCTGTGCCAAATTCCCCTGGCAGCCTGAGAGGGCAGAGCCAACAACACAACAATACACTGTAACCCTTTGCATCCCCTTGGCCCTTTGCACTAATTCCAAATTAGCAGCTGCTGATTAGGAGAATCCAGCGGAAAATCCAACCCTGGAGGTTTCCCAGCTGCTCCTGTGTGTTCTCCAAAGCCATTCTCCAGGCTGGATTTGAGCAGCAGCTCCCAGTTCCCCAGGAATCAGTGTCCCAGTGAGTTCCAGCAGAGCTCAGCTGCAGGAGCAGCCTCAGCAGGGGAATTTGGAATTGCAGCGCTCTGAGCCAATGACTGAGGCAAATGTGAGTTGGTGGCAGCACAAGGGGCTCTATATTTAACCTACAGTAGCTGCTCTTGGATTGCAGCATGGAAACAGCTCCTGGGCATGGGAATGATCCCAGCCTGTCGGATCTCAGGATCTCAGTCCTGAGGTGCCGAGCCACCGAGACCACCTTGGGGGGCTCGGGAGTCCTGGAATGTTCCAGAAGTGCCTGGTGGCTGCACTTTGATCCCACACAGGAGACAACACCTGTATGAGGATGGGAGGGTTTCACCGGGGTGAATGGTGAAGGGATTGGTTAATTAGAGGGTGAAACACAGGGTTTAGGATTTCTGTACAGGGGGGTTTAGAGAAGTAAGATGGAGGAATTGGGCGTGTCCTGTCCTCCTTCTTCTTCTTCTTCTCCTCCATCTTCTGTGGTGATGGTGGCTCTTTCGGATTGGTTATTACTGAAAGTGCACCGAGTTATAAGAATAAATGGTATTGGGGAAAAATGATAAATATTGTACACGTAACAAAGGGTATAAAGATAGGTGGCTGCCTGGAGGGCAGACAGTGTGCTCATGGCTGGCTGCTGAGCAGAGCTCTGTTCGGCTGAAAGAAAATCTTTTAGATAAACAATTAATAAACACAGAGACCGAAAGAAGAACTGAAGCCTCTTCTCGTCCTTTGATACGCGGCTGCCCCAAGGCCACCCCGGGCCTTTCCAGGCCCCTCAAACAGCCGAAAAACCCGGACACCAGCCCAGCCCTGAGCACGCAGGCAGAACCTCACACACAGCCTGGGATATCCTGGGAACCCCAAAACCACCTAAAATCACTGCTCAGCAAATGCTCCTTCTTGGTGCTGCAGTGCACAGGCCAAATTCTCACCTTTCAACTGGATGTTAGCTGGGATTCTACAATTCAAATTACAATTTGCAAGCTGCAAAACCACCAAGAGCTCCAGGAGATTCTCACTGCCTCAAACAGAATCACTGCTCAAAATTATTCTGGTTTGTTTTAGTAAGCACAGGCTGATTTTCAAAGCAAAGGTTTTGTTTACTCCCTAATAAACGCTTCTGACATGAAACAAAACATGTACCTACAATAGTTGTTTGGGTTTTTTTTGAGCTAGAACTCCCTTTTCAACAATTAGTGTTGCATTTACTGGGGGGTGGGGCTGTCAAGTGACCACTGATGAACAAACTCACTGAAATTCCCGAGCAAAATAAACTTTCCTTTTTACACAACAACGCTTATTTCACTCATCCTCCCCTTAAATGAAGAGTCACAGCCCTAAATATTGTTGAACTGGCAATTTTTCTGCCAAAAAACCACCAATCCAGCAGCAATTACAACAACAACACAAAAAAACCAAATGAAAACTCAATCCAAACAAAAATTATAACACAGAAAAACACATCAAAAATTTTCCCTGAAAACTTTTGGAAGAAGAGACTAAAAAACTGGGCAATGGGATCAGTTTGTCTCCAGGAACAAGCCCAGCAGGCTAAAGACACCTAAAATGATTAAATTATCTCAGCAATCTCAGCAGAGCACACCCCAGGCCTTTCTGCAGGCAAATAATTCTCTCTTCTTAAATTAGAACAACTCTTCTGGGCAGGGAACTGCTCCTAAAAATCCTCTCTGTTGTAGTGTGTTGTTAAGTTTCTTGTGTTATTCCCCCAATTTATGTATTGTTCTCCCCTATTATGTGTAAAATGGTTTCGTTCCCCCAGTTTTTCCCGCCACTGCTAGCCTGTCAGCTAAGTTGCCATAGTAACCGCTATTCATAGTTGCCGATGTGTAATTGCTCCTCCCCTGGTTTCCCTTATAAGTGAAAGTTGTTTCCTCCCTGGGTCCAGTCAATCACTCCCTTTCTCCTCCCAGGTTTCGAGAACCTTCTCCTCTCTGGAGATGGTGGCTGGCTGGGGTCCCAGGACACCTCCTTTACCTTTTGATTATTGGTCTCCATGGAGTGTCAGTTCTGTGAAGTTCATCCCCTCACCTTTCCCGATTGGTTCCGCCTGTACCCACCCCCCTCCTTTATAATCCTGTTTCTCCCCCTATGGAAAAACTTCTTCCGGTTGGTTTCCCCGCGTTTAGATCCCGCAACACCTTCAATAAACCGATGTTTAACCCCCGGGAAATGGTCAGCTCCGTTCCTCCCCTATACCAGCGGTGTGAGCCAGTCCGCAGCCAGCACAGCCCGAGGCCCTCAGACGCCGAAGGGCGCTGGCCAGGAATTGCAGAGGGGCGTCGGCCTTTCGCCCTCAGCAGCCGGACTCTAAACTTCGGGCCACATATGCCCCCCTCTGCACCTCTCCTCACTCCATCCACCTTCCACTCATCCATCTCTGGGAAAACTAAAAAACACCTAAAGTTTCTCTTCCACATCAGATATTTCTTCTGGAAATGTACCAGACAGTGCCATGAAAGCTCTGCCCTTGTGAAAACACAGCAGCATTTGTGAGCCCCTCCTGTTCACACAGAAACAGCAAATCCTACAGATTTGGCAGATTATTTCTATTTATTTATTATTTATATTCATCTATTTCATGTTATGAAGTAATTTAGTTTACAGCGTCACTTGCAAAATAATATTCTATGGAAAAATTGTTGTTGTTATTATCATGATGATTCTTGTTTTGCTATTAAATATTTTATCTGAAGGGGCACTCACAAGGTGAATGTGTGAAGAAAATCATATTGCACTGAAGTCCAGGAGCTCAAACATTCCCCACACTCTGGCCAAGTTCAGAGATGCATCTCTCAAATCAAACATAAGGACCCAAAATCACAAAGCACAATTTCTGACCAAGCTCAAAAAAGAACTTAAAAATATATACTACAAACAAACCCAGCTGTCCAAACAGCTCTGCCATCGCTGGACTCCAGTTTGTCTTAAAAATCAGCGTATTTTACCAACCCTGAGTCCATCAGCAGTGCATCACAGCTGTCCCAGCTACTTCCAGCTTTATTTTAGAAAATTTAGATACAATCCCAACCTCCAGTGAATTTCTCACAATCCTTATCTTAAAAATCAGCCTATTTTACCAACCCTGAGCCCATCAGCAGTGCATCACAGCTATCCCAGCTACTTACAGCTTTATTTTAGAAAATTGAGATACACTCCCAACCTCCACTGAATTTCTCCAATCCTGGTCTTAAAAATCAGCATATTTTACCAACCCTGAGCCCATGAGCAGTGGGGGGAATACCAGAGCAATTCAAGGGTTTAAAATCCAGTAATTCCCATGGGTGAGCCCAGAGCAGAGCCAAGCTCAGGCATCCATGCCCACCATCCCATTCCCTGCTCACACAGCTATCCCAGCTACTTCCAGCTTTATTTTAGTAAAATTAGACACAATCCCAATCATGGCCTTAAAAATCAGCATATTTTACCAACCCTGAGTCCATCACAGCTATCCCAGCTACTTCCAGCTTTATTTTAGCCAAATTAGACACAATCCCAACCTCCACTGAGTTTCTCCAATCCTTGTCTTAAAAATCAGCAAATTTTACCAACCCTGAGCCCATGAGCAGTGAGGGGATGCCAGAGCAATTCCAGGGTTTAAAATCCAGTGAGCCCAGAGCAGAGCCAAGCTCAGGCATCCATGCCCACCATCCCATTCCCTGCTCACACAGCTATCCCAGCTACTTCCAGCTTTATTTTAGCCAAATTAGACCCAATCCCAATCAGCATATTTTACCAACCCTGAGTCCATCACAGCTATCCCAGCTACTTCCAGCTTTATTTGAGCCAAATTAGACACACTCCCAACCTCCAGTGAATTTCTCACAATCCTTGTCTTAAAAATCAGCATATTTTACCAACCCTGAGCCCATGAGCAGTGGGGGGAATACCAGAGCAATTCCAGGGTTTAAAATCCAGTGAGCCCAGGGATTTAAAATCCAGAGCAGAGCCAAGCTCAGGTATCCATGCCCCTATTCCCTCACACAGCTATCCCAGGTACTTCCAGCTTTATTTTAGTAAAATTAGACACAATCCCAATCATGGCCTTAAAAATCAGCATATTTTACCAACCCTGAGCCCATCACAGCTATCCCAGCTACTTCCAGCTTTATTTTAGCAAAACTCGACACACTCCTACCAACCCCCACTGAATTTCTCCAGTCCTTAAACCCAGTGAATCAGAGCACTTACCAAGCATCATGTGCTGGGGTGGCTGTCCCCAAAGGCACAGCCATGGCAGTGAGCAGCTCCTAGGTGGATAAACCTCCCTGTTCCCAGGGTTTGTGCTCCTAGGTGGGTAACTCTCAGATCCCAGGGTTTGTGCTCCTAGGTGGGTAACTCTCAGTTCCCAGGGTTTGTGCTCCTAGGTGGGTAACTCCAAATGTTCCCAGGGTTTGTGCTCCTAGGTGGGTAACTCTCAGTTCCCAGGGTTTGTGCTCCTGGGTGGGTAACTCTCAGTTCCCAGGGTTTGTGCTCCTAGGTGGGTAAAGCCCCTGTTGTTATGAACAAAAATTCGGTTAATATTTTTTGTGAGAAAGAGAAAGAGTTACAGGGAGGCAGCCGGATCTCTGTTTCTGCCAGGGTTCTTAGTGCTTTGTTATTGTAATCACGGGTCGTTGAGGCTTATCTCCTCTTTTGTATTAGTAAAGGCCTGGCTGGGTGCAGTGATGGCCCTTCCCTGAGGCAGCGCGCTCTTCCAGCATAGGGAAGACACCTGAGAGGGTGGGGGGGGTTATGCAAAGTGACTCCAAGACCAGCAGGCTTTGGGACCTCGACTCCAAAATGCACAGAGAAAACCCCAAAAACAACGAGTCAATTACGAATTGAGAGACTCAAGTGGTGTCTGGACATGAGGAGCCGAGTGCTGAGCCTGCAGAGATGCGGAGCCCCTCTCGTCCCCAGCGCCGAGTCTGAGGGGGACCGCACTGACAAAGCAACATCTGACAGGGACACCAAGCCCTAAAGGCTCCCACGAGGACCGGATCCCCGGCTCTGCCCCTGGTGGACAGAGCTGCCATATCCTCCTGCTCTGAGTCACCCTGGGAGACGCGACGGGGACTGCAGCCCTGCCGAGCCGCCCAATCCTGAGCTGATCACTTTTAATAAAGGCATTAAAAAGGAGAAGAAGTCTCCTGGCCCTGTTTATTTCACCTGTTCCCAGGGTTTGTGCTCCTGGGTGGGTAACTCTCAGTTCGCAGGGTTTGTGCCGCAGAGCCCTCAGCCCGGGCTGCTCTCCCGGCTGGCACCGCCAGGGGGGATTCGCAGCCGGCCCACAGCCACAGGCGGGCCCTGCCTGGCAGCTGCTGCAGGAAAAGGGGAAAAAGGAGGCCCGCGAAGGGGCCGGAGCTGCCTGCGCTCCCCTGCAGGCTGCAGAGCCCTCAGGAACGCTGCCAAAAGCATTGCTGTGCCTCCAAGGCAAGGGATCCCAGACGTTCTCAGTGCCTTTGGCAGCACCGCAGCGCTGGCTCCAAATGGGAGCTGCGGAGTTTCACTGGACACAAAGAACAAGCACCCCCTTCTCTTCACACACACACAGTGCCTGGCTGCACAGCCAACTTGTGTTCTGCAACCTAATTCCAACATGATTTGAACATTTTCAGCATCTTATGATATTAGTTTTCTATCATCTTCACTAGGGCTGAAATAGGGCAGCTGCTTTTGTTAAAAGATTTTTTTTGTTAAGGATTTCTAACCCACTGATACAGAATATCTGTTCCACATGATGAACATCATTTCCTGCAAAGTAACTCCTGGCACACTTTAATTCTGTTACTGTGAGGTGGGAAAGCTAGAATTTAAAGTGGTATTTCAAATTGGGATTATATACATCCAGGGAGAAAAATCCTAAGAGTTCCTTACTTAGAATTAAGCAATAGAAAATCACCAAATAAAACAAACAAACTCCCCAATAAAACCTGAAAGCAGCAGCAATTTGCTCTGAGTCTCAGCCAATTATCTGAAGTGTTCAGAACTGTCATGGTTTGAACCTGGCACAGAGCCAGTGCCCCCATGAAAATGCCTCACCCTGGTGTCTGCTGTGAGATGTGACCAGGAATAAGCAAAACAGGCTCCAACTTAAACATAAAGAACACTTTATTACCTAAAACTACAGGAAAAAATAGGGAAAGACTATAAGGAAAAGGAAAAAAATTGAAAACCTTACAAAAACCACTTTTCCCCCTCCCCACTCCCTGACTTTCCCAATCCAATACATTCTCTCAAAAAACACCAACTGCCCAGCCCGGCACGACACTTTAGTATACTCAAACTGCAGTTCATGAAGAGGAAAGGAGTCCTTCTCGTTCCATAGGCTTCTCGTGGAGACACACTGAGAACCTCGTGTGCTTCCCTGTCACTTCGGCACCGCCCGGGGAAAAAAAAGTCCTTTTGCCGCTTGTGACATCTTCCTTCCATGCCCAGTGCTCTCACCACTGTGCATGGCCAGAGCTGCTTTTAGGGTTGTCTTTCAAGGATGCCTTGTCTCACTCCAAAAAGGCACAGTCTCTGCTTTTGGGACATCTGTCCCCCCCATATTTTTCCAACCCCCTGGGGCCGGGGGGTCCTCACGAATGAACCCTCTTGGTTTTGAGGCACTGCCTCCCCCTAAATGCAGTCTGTGTCACAGGAACAACTGAGTCCATGGCCACAAGAAAAGTCCAGCCAAAAGGCCACTCCAAATCATCTCTCCCCATCCAATCATCTCCACAATCTCCGGGCCAAAAGTTCTTATCTCATCTCATCTCTCATCTCCCTTCTTATTCAGCTTCGAGGAGGATTAGCATTTTCTGCAAGGCCCCAATCATGCAAGAAAGGGTTAAAAGTTTTCAGTCTCTGTCTGTCGGTCCCGGAGCGACTCCCACGCACGCTGCCCACACGCTGCCGCTCCGGCCGGGCAGTCTCCCTCCTTCTCCTCCTGGCTGGCTGCTCTCCTGGGGGGAGGGGGGGGGGCTGGCTGCCCGATGTCTCGATGTCTCTTGGGGCTCCCCCACCCTTCCATCCTTGAAAGCCCCCTCAACCCCCACCTCTGTCCAGGCCCCAGGCCTACCGCATGGCCGGCCCCTCCCCCGCCCAGCAGCAGCGGGCCGGGCGGGGGAGAGAGATCTGAACTCCTCGCCCGACGAGGTCCAAAAGAGGAAGTGCCAGGGCAGTGCCCTGCTTTTAACCCCTGTGTATTCTCGGAGGTGTGTCCAAACCCCACTGGCTACACCAGGTGTCAGTATGAAACCCAAAACCTTCATTGGTTTGACCACAGCTTCCCAGAATTCCCACTCCTTCCTGGTCAAACCATGACAAGAACATGAAAAAATACTCCAAGCAGCCCAATGCCCTCCTGAATGACTGTCACCTAAATGTACAGCCCAATTTACCAGCTATGTGCTCCCCAGGTCCTCTGAGCTGCCTTTTCCTTTTCTGGCTCAATATTCCATCCCAAAACTGGCAGAGATCCTTGTTGGCTGCAGGAATCACTCCTGCCACAAAACCAGGTACATAATGAACACCCTCCCTCAAAGGAAAGACCTTTAAGTCTAAACCATTGAAAAAAACCACGAAAAAGAAATGGGATTATCTCATATAAACAAACACAAGCCAGACTTTCTATATTTATCCTCACCAAACAGGATTTTTAGAGATAAACCTTGGACCAGAGAGTTACTTGCAAATGGAATCAACCAGGAGAAGGAATTTCACAGTAGAAGAAATAAACCAATAATAAACTGTGAAATGCACAAAGCAGTGTCCCATTACAGCACCAAGCACAAATATTCAGATTCAGATGAATTTCCCTTCCTGAAGCCTTCATACTCACAAGTATGAAAGAATGCAAGAGAACTGCATGACATAAGAGCTCAGTGCAAAGCCAAATCTAAATCTAATGTACAGTAAAATGAATTAACACAATCTCAGATCCTGCTCGTTTTTCTCACAGGATTCTTTTTTAGTGGCTGGCCACCTTTGCTCCAACACTCAGAATTGTTTTAGCAAACAGCCTGGTTGCTTTCTAACAGCAAAACTCAGGGATTTATTAAATTAAAAGTTCTATCACTCTGGAACATGTGCACAAATACAAAGCAGAAACAATAACAAAGTGATCTCACTGCAATGGGTACAGACTGCAGGTTACCTGCAATGCAACTTTTTTTAAAAAAAGGAAAAAATGCCTCACTAACTTCTCTGTTCTGCACTGCTGCTGCCTTGCACAGTTCCAAATATATTCCAACTCCAAACCTACTCCAACTCCTGTGTTTGGGTTCTCTTCTGCCTGGCACACTTCATGGCTCATCCTAAATTTCCAGCATTTTTTGAGGAGCCTTTATGTGAGGCCATTCCTGAGACACAAACAACAAAAATGTCACTTATAATAAATACACAGGAATTTAACTTTTAATAAATACCCAGGAAACTTCTGAAATGGTAACAGATGTCATTAATTCTACTGAGGTACAAAATTTAGACTGTAAAGAAAATTTTAGAAATCATGCATAGCTCAAAAAGTGGAGCTTTCCAAGAAACAAGAGAAAGCTCCAGATTTCAGTGTTACCACAAAAAGTGTCTAAGTAGAAATGAATATTGTAGCTAAAGTTTCCTAAAATGCACAGTGATTTCTGGACAATAAACATAACCCTTTTCCACATCTTCAAAGTTTTGTTTAATTCTGACAAGGTGGGAACCAGCTGTTGACTCCCATCAGATCCAACTTACTTTTCAAGGATTGAGGACAAAAAATCAAAAAGTTTCAGCCTCCCATCAATCCAAAAGGAGAAACTTTTTGAAACTTTTTGATCCTGTAACCTGCACCAGGGCATCTCTGCCTTCCTTCTCCCAGCTCCTGCCCAGGAGCAGAGCAGTGCTTGGAAAGGAGAAAGAAAAAACAACCAACTGTGGGATTTCTCTGATTCAGCCACCTCTCCATAATTCCCTCTTCAAAGAACAGCAGTAGCTCCAGCTGCCTGTGGAAAATGCTGCAGTGCACACTACAAAATGCTGCATGGAGGGATGATTTCTGGAGCAGGAGTGGTTGGGAAGCTGAGAAAGGCCCTGCAGAGGATGTGGTCTGTCCTTGGAGATGCTGCTGCTGCACTTTGGAGAGAATTTGTTTGGATGGCAGTTTCAGCAAAATTCACACACATCAAAGTGTGCCAGGAACTCCATCCTACAGCTGCCAGCCTGTTGGGATCCTGAGCTTGTCAGTACAACTCTGAGATGTGTTAGAAAGGCTCTGTTCCCAGCCCAGCACTCCAAGGAGTCAGAGCTCTTTATTTCTTGGTCTCAAGGTTGTTTATTGTTTCTCATCTATAAAATTCTTTCTTCTGACCTGCCTCTGTCAGACAGAGGCACTCTGCCTGCCCCCAGGGTGGTGTTATCTTTTCATACTAAAACTATGTGTACAATATTTACAGCTACTTCCCAATACCCATCACCTGTGTCAGACAGTGAGCTTCTACTCTAAGCCAATGTAAAAGTGCCACCATCACAGCAGGAGATGGAGGCCAAGGAGAAGAAGGAGAAAGGCTGGACATGCCCAGATCCCTCCATCTTGCCCCCCTGAATTCCCATTCTAAAAACCCCAAAATCTACTTTTTCACCTTGTGTTAAATTCACTATCATTTTACTTAGTTTGTCATGGCTTGCAGATCTCCATCTGAGGTTGGTCATTTGCTCCATGGGGCATAATCAAACCCACAGGGGCATTGTGGGCTCTGTGCCAGGGTCTCTGAGCCCCTCAGGGCAGCCAGAGGGATGTGCTGGCTCCTGACACCAGCCCAGCCCAGAAATCAGGTTTCCCTTCTAGCTCAAAAGTTTCAGCCTCCCACCAATGCCCTCAGTGCAAGAGGAGAAACTTTTTGATTCTCTAACTTCTAAATTCTGCAGCTTTTGACCCCGAGCCCTGCAGAAGCCAGCACAGTGCCTGGCTGCTCTGAGGCATCAGACAAAGCTGGGGGAGCACAGGGAGGGGAGCAAGGCAGGGTCTGGAGGTGCTGGGATGAACAGGATGGGATCTACAACAGCAAATCACAGCTGGAAGGGAAAGGAAAACTTTCCTTGCAGAACTCTGAGCTGCTTCAAGTGCTAAAGGCTTGGAGGGGAGAACTTCCAGGAGAGCAAAGATAAAAACATGAGGTACAAGAGATACTCCACATTTCAAACAAGCAGGAAGGAAAAGCTGAGTGCAGGGAAAGAGCAGGGAGGCTTTAATGGAAACATCTGCAAGGTCAGAGGGTGTGAGGGGATTCATCTGCACCCCTGCAGTGCCCACCCAAACCCCTCTGGCACACTCTACCCATCCATCAGAGGGGCCATGGGCAGCTTTCAATTCCTTCTGAAGTCAAACTTGGCACATGCAACCAGTCACTGGAAAATACCATAAAATCTATTTATGGTCACCCAGAGAGCAGCCTGGGCCAGAGGCAGGGGAAGGCTGCACACCCAGGGCACCAGCACCAGCCATGGGCACTGCAGGCTCTGGGAAACCTGCTGGTGCCCAAACTCACTGCTGGAACCCGCCAGGAGCGTTAGAGCAAACACAAAATGCCAGTGATGTTCTTACAGGAGTCACTGGGCTGTTCCTGGCAACACTTTTTACTTTTTTAATTTGGTAAAAGTAATTTTGATCATCACCCAATGCCTGTCATGGAACTGTTTTTTGTTGGTACCAGCTTGAATCAATCCATGAACCCCAAATTCTCACAAGTCTGAGGGATTTCCCCCAGTTCCAGCACCTTTCACAGCAGAAGAGCAGATAATAATTTTCTCCAAATACATGACAGGAGAAGTGAAAGATATCAACAGCATGAGCATGGCCAGTGAATTTGGTGAGAGCTTGAACACAAACCAGTCTCTGAAAATAAGGTCACAGTGCTGGATTTACTGGCTTGTTCCTTGCAATACTTTTTATTTTGTTTGCAAAAAGTAATTTTGATCATCACCCAATGCCTGTCATGGAACTGTTTTTGTAAAAGTCAAATCTTGAATCAATCCATGAACCCCAAATTCCCACAAGTCTGTAGGATTTCCCCCAGTTCCAGCACCTAAAAGCCTGCATCAGGTTGAATTTTACAGCAGAGGAGCAGATTAATAATTTTCTCCAAATAGATGACAGGAGAAGTGAAAGATATCAACAGCATGAGCATGGCCAGTGAATTTGGTGAGAGCTTTAACAACACAAAGCAGCCTCTGAAAATAAGGTCACAGTGCTGGATTTACTGGCTTGTTCCTTGCAATACTTTTTACTTTGTTTATTTGGAAAAAGTAATTTTGATCATCACCCAATGCCTGTCATGGAACTGTTTTGTGTAAAAGTTGGTACCAGCTTGAATCAATCCATGAACCTCAAATTCCCACAAGTCTGTAGGATTTCCCCCCGTTCCAGCACCTAAAAGCCTGCATCAGGTTGAATTTTACAGCAGAGGAGCAGATTAATAATTTTCTCCAAATAGATGACAGGAGAAATGAAAGATATCAACAGCATGAGCATGGCCAGTTAATTTGGTGAGAGCTTTAACACAAACCAGTCTCTGAAAATAAGGTCACAGTGCTGGATTTACTGGCTTGTTCCTTGCAACACTTTTTACTTTGTTTATTTGGAAAAAGCAATTTTGATCATCACCCAATGCCTGTCATGGAACTGTTTTTTGTAAAAGTTGGTACCAGCTTGAATCAATCCATGAACCCCAAATTCTCACAAGTCTGAGGGATTTCCCCCAGTTCCAGCACCTTTCACAGCAGAAGAGCCGATAATAATTTTCTCCAAATACATGACAGGAGAAGTGAAAGATATCAACAGCATGAGCATGGCCAGTGAATTTGGTGAGAGCTTTAACAACACAAAGCAGCCTCTGAAAATAAGGTCACAGTGCTGGATTTACTGGCTTGTTCCTTTGCAATACTTTTTACTTTGTTTATGTGATCATCACCCAATGCCTGTCACAGAACTGTTTTTGTAAAAGTCAAATCTTGAATCAATCCATGAACCCCAAATTCCCACAAGTCTGTAGGATTTCCCCCAGTTCCAGCACCTAAAAGCCTGCATCACGTTGAATTTTACAGCAGAGGAGCAGAAAATAATTTTCTCCAAATAGATGACAGGAGAAATGAAAGATATCAACAGCATGAGCATGGCCAGTGAATTTGGTGAGAGCTTTAACACAAACCAGGTCACAAATAAGGTCACAGTGCTGGAATGAACAGTGCCAAATCATCAGGAGAAAATGGGACTGCACAGCCTTCCCTTCCAGCTTCACTGGGTCTAACAAGAGAGAAATCCTTCAAACTTACAAATTATGGTCTGTATCCATCAGATACACACTGTAACATTAGCTGAGGTGAAGCAGGAAAAGCTGAGAAATTACAATAATTCACTTCCAGACATGTCAAAAATTCTTTAAAAAAACCCCAGGCTCTTTAGGCCTTCAGACCAAGTCCAGTGTTTAAACAACTGGTTTCAAGAAATTAGACTTTTTCACAGGCTGTTTTAAAGAAGGAATAAAGATTTCATTAAAAGTTTATTGAAACTGTTTGTAATTGCTAATAAAATCTGAATTACTGAAAACTCTAGAAGCACTATAAAAACAGTAACAGCTTCATTGTGCATTGCACAACTATTCAGACCAATATAGTAAAATATTTCCTTGGAAAGCTGTAACCAAATGGACCCCAGCAGCACCAGAGGAGTGTTTGGAGGGCATTTCTGCAGCTCAGGCACCCCACACTGTGCAGCCAACAGCCTCCTCCCACAGCAGCTGCTGGTTGAGGGGAAAATTAGAAAAATTAGAAAAACAAATCACAAGCAAAAATGTTTGGGGACTTTGCTGACTCCCTTTTGAAGGTATTGGTTTGTGAATCATGCCAGTTACTGATGAAAATGTGACAAAGTTTTCTGGAGCATCATTTGGGCAGCAGAACATCTCTGATGTCAGTGATGCCCATGTGGGACCCACCCAGAGTGGGTTCAATGCCCACTCACTGAATGAAGAGCTGGCCCTGGTGATCCCTGTGGGTCCTTTTGAGCTCAGAATGTTCTGGGGCTCTGTAACCCACCCACAGTGGGACCAACCCAGCTGGGCACTCACCCACACCAGGATCCATCTCTGCAGAATTCCCACTGGGAAAGGGACCCCAAACCCTCCAGACCCCAATGGCAGCAAAGTCCTTTTATTCCCTTCTTTCTTTGAGGATAAATCCCCAAACCAAGCCAGCCCCAGCCCTGCAGCTCAAGGATTCCCTGGGATCCCTCAGCTCACTGTTTGGGATTTCCAGCACCAGGAAGGAGTTAAACCTGCCAGGCTGTGCCTGCTACCCCACAGCATCAGCACTGCCAGCCTGAGGAACAGAATTACTGATTCAAGTAGAAATTAATGTAAGGTTTGATTCCAAACCTTCCCCTCACACAGTCATTGTCTATAGCAACTGTGTCCATAACACTCTCGTTCTCAGGAGCACAACTTTCTAGTAAAAGGCACATCTGTCAAACTGCAGGAAACATCTGGGAAAATGGTTAAACAGAAAGAAGTGAGATGAAACCTTTGTTTCCATGGGATTGGATATACATCCAGAGTATGTTTGCAAAGGTTGCTGGCTCTTTTCTTGCTTCTTTCTAAGATCTCAGGATTTTGGATTGGTGCTGAATTTCACCCATTCACACAATGTAATATTTTGCTTTTACTCTGGGGTAAAAATCCAACACCAAGCTCGAGGGATTCCCCATTCATTGAAGAGTTGGATTCCATGATCCCTGTGGGTCCTTTCCAGCTCAGAATATTCTGTGTTTCTGTGGCTCCCACTGCACCCCTGAGTGCACAGGGCCCCCCAAATGCCCTCCCTTAGTGTGTGACCAAACCCCTCTGTGCAGCACTGACACAGCTCTGCCCTGAGGGCACACACCAGGGAAGGGTCATGCTCCTGCACAAAAGATGGAAAATGAAAGTGGAAAACACGATATCAAAGCAGAAATCTGGAGCTGGCTAACAAACCCCTTCTGTCTGCAAGTGGAGGAGACACCTGAGCTAACATTGCCTGGTTTTTCAAGTGCCTCAACATCTACCCAAATTTTGACAGATAGGTCTTTTTGTGAAGTACTGATAAGCTATCAATCCAATTGCTTTTAGCCCTGAAACTGTTCCTAACAAACCTTTCACATGTGCTTCAACTGAAAGGGACTGGAGTGCTCTCTGAAATTCCCCTGTGGCTAAGAACTGCACAATCTGGGTTAAATATTAACTCACATATGGTGGCTCTTTCAAGTCTGCCTCTGAAGGTTCCATTGAACATATATTCCTTGAAAACAATTTAATTTTGTGCAGCGTGTGATCTCCATTAATAAATAAGAAAATGTCTGATTCACTCCATCATTCAAGCAACGCAGACAAGCAAAGGAAAAAAAATTAGGAAAAGCAGTTTGAAATTTGCTGTGTGATCCTTTGTCCACTTCTCAACAAGAGCCACGTGGGCTCAGTTCCACTGAGGAGTTCAGTTCCAACAGGACTGCTCTGAGAGCGCCAGGTGAACCCCAGAATCCTTCAGGGGCACATCTGTGCTGAGACTGGGTGAAGATGCCTCACTGAGCACATGAGAGACACTTTGGGTGTTCTCAGCTGTGCACTGGGGTTTTTTCCCAACTCCAATTTGTCACAATAAATGACAGTGGGAACATATTTCTCAATACCACATGAAGTTTGGAACCCAAAGAGCAGCAAAGAGCTTCTCTGACAACTCCCACGCTACCTCTGGGAGCCAGCTCTGCATCTTTTCAAGCCCTGCTGGAGCCACGTTCCTCCACAACAGGGACCTGATTTTCTGCAGAACATTTTCACCCTGTGCTCTCAGCCAAGCTAAGGAGAGAGGTGACAAAAATGCTCTGATGAGGAACTTTATTTACTCAATATTTCAAATCTTACTCAAAATTTCTCCCCTTGAGCAACTCTAAACTCACTGAAGATGCAGCTGAGCCTTGTGTGAGCAGGAGGTTGGATGAAATGGTCTGTTCCAACCTGAATTATTCCACAGTCTTCAAATAAAGGTGACAGCACATTTTTTTTAAGGATTCCCCACTAATTTCTATCACAGTGTTTTTAAAGTAAGCAAATGCCATTGGATATTCTTGGTAAAAAACTTCAGGAGTGTTTTGGGTGGGATTAGCATCATTCTTCAGTGTAACAAAACTAAGCTCAGAATTTGAAGAGTCTGAAACTACACATTTTACATGATACACACTACAGTAACTTATTCATGCACAGACCTTTTATTACAAGAAAAAGCCAAATTATGTATCACACAAACCAAAAGACAATTATTCCCTCGACTTCACAGCTGTGAATATTTAGCCACAGGAAGATTTTTACCCAGAAATGAATTCCCATCGCAATCCTAATGCCACCAAACCAAAGGGGAACGAGGGGAAAATTCCCAAACCCCAAACGCCAGCTTGCAGGCTGACGTGCTCGGCACAAGGAACAGAAATAATGGTCCCGGCTGAATTGCAAAGGGCATTTCTTTGGAAGGGGCAGCGCCGTGCCCGCCGGCCGCGCTGGGGACTCTTAGGGCGGCGGGGCGGCCGGGACAAGGCGGCCTTTGTGTGCCGGGCTGCGGAACGGGAGGGACGGCACGGGGAGGAGAGACACCGGGGAGGGACCGGGGAGGGAAACAGAGCCCGGCAGGGAAGGAGGGAGAGAGGGAAGAGGGAAGAAAAGGGAGAGGGGGAGCAGGAGAGCGGGGAGGGGAGCGGGACGGAACCAGGGAAGGAGAGAGGGAGGGAGGGCGGGACGAGAGAAGGGGAAGAGGGAAGGAGAAGGGAAGGAGGAGAGCGAGAGTGAGACAGGGAAGGAGAAGGGGAGGGAGGGAGAGGAAAGAAGAAGGGAAGGAGGAGAGCAAGAGTGAGACAGGGAAGGAGAAGGGGAGAGAGAAGAGCAGGAGTGAGACAGGGGAGGGAGGAAAGCAGGAGGGAGACAGGGGAGGGAAGCAGGAGAGAAACAAGGAAGGAGAAAGGGAGGGAGCCAGGGAAGGAGCTCGAGAGGGAGGGAGCTCGAGAAGAAGCCAGGGAAGGAGGGAGGGAGGGAGGGCAGGAGCTCGGGAAGGAGGGAAAAGACGACAGGGGGGAGCTGGGGCAGGAAGGAGAGAAGGCCGGAACTCGGGAATGAGGGAGAGAGGGAAGGGGCCAGAGAAGGGAGCTCGGGCAGGAGGGAGCTCGGGCAGGAGGGAGAGAAGGCCGGAACTCAGGAATGAGGCAGAGAGGGCCGGAGCTCAGGAATGAGGGAAGAGAGGGCCGGAGCTCAGGAATGAGGGAAGAGAGGGCCGGAGCTCAGGAATGAGGGAAGAGAGGGCCGGAGCTCAGGAATGAGGGAAGAGAGGGCCGGAGCTCAGGAATGAGGGAAGAGAGGGCCGGGGCTCAGGGATGAGGGAAGAGAGGGCCGGAGCTCAGGAATGAGGGAAGAGAGGGCCGGAGCTCAGGAATGAGGGAAGAGAGGGCCGGAGCTCAGGAATGAGGGAAGAGAGGGCCGGAGCTGGGGCAGGAGGGCCCCGGGCGGCAGCGGCGGCCCCAGGCCCCGCAGCGCTGCCCCAAGCGCTCCCTGACGGTCAGGACGGAGGCAGCCGCCCCTGCACCGCACACAATTCCCGTGTAATCCTATTGCCCAATCGCTCTGCTGTAAACCACGGTGGTTTTAGTGAATTCATGGGAAAACAAAGTCATGTGTCGAGCCATACCCCAAAACAAGATCCCTTCTCCTCCACGAAGCCAAAAGCACCTTTTACTATAGCAAGACTTAACTTCAGAGAGTGCATTTCAAGTTAAACACCTGAGGGACACACCAGAAAAATAAGAGAATTCTATATTACCTATCACTATATTTTAATTAGAAAGTACTTGTTCTTCCCAGCCAAGGAGTTTATGGGTGTTCACAACTTCTTTCACAACAAAAACACAGAAGCTATAAAAATACACCAAAGGGAGGCAGTGTCACATGGTGGGTTTTTGTTTTTTTTAATTAATCCACAAGCTCTCAAGTATATTATCCTCACACTGAGACTTCTCTTCTTTGAAAAAGCACATTTGATAAAGTGTTCTTTGCACATTCATTCCATTACACATCTGAGGATCCTGCTAGGCTTGCCAGGGCATTTGATTCACTCTGCTCCAGAGACTGCACTCCAATAGTTGTGTTTTTCCACAATAAAAGTAAACATACCCGAGTCCAGCTCACAAATGATCCTTCAGGGAATTACACCTGAGCAGGGAATGTCTCCAAGCACTCCATTTCCCAACAAAAGGCTGACGTAACTGGATTTCTAACAACACATCCAAAGCCTTTCAATGGATTAATTCCTGCTGGAGCACAGTGGGGTGCTGCTACCTCAGCGTTAAGATCAAATTGCTACAGAAAAGGTTCCACTATTTATAACAAACCAACCACACAATTCTTGGCCTATTTAATTACATTTCCAGCCACAAGATACTGGTGTTAAGAGAATGAATACACAACTGCTTCCCAATTCTACCAGCACCATCACAAAGACCCAAATGCCTGAACAAGAGCTGCTGCTGGAGGTTATAAAGATTTCTGTCAGCTGTACCCAGGTTTTGTGTCAGGAACGCTTTCATCCTGTGCTTTCAGGGCATTTGGCCCTGCAAAATTCAAAACACACAGCCTCAAACTAATATTTACAGTTCCAGTCACAGAAATGTCTTTGCTGACACCACAGACACCGTGGCACCTGATCTCCACACTACACTCCACATCTCTCACACATTTGGATTTCTAAACTGAACTTTGTCAACCTTACACTTCCAGAACCTCCAAGTCACTCCAGTGGCTGCCATTATCATGCTCCAGAAAATAATCCTTTCCCCAAATCAACCATGTTTTCTGGGGTGTGAACAAACCAAGCTCTCACAACATACTTCCCATCTCCCAATAAAATTCTCTGCACAGATCCACAGGGCTTGAGTAATCCAATTCTACAGTTAAACCAGAACATCAGAATCAGAAAAAGATGGAAAATATGAAAAACAACCAAAAAAAAAACAAAAAAAACATTTGAGGCAGTGACAGGGAAATGAGAACAAAATTCAGAGAATGTTTGGGAACTTTTCTGATATATCTGAAATACACAGAAATCCAGCTATTGCAGATGAATCACAAATGTTTGAGTTTTCATATATCCTATTGAAAGCATACTTTTGTATGGCCAGATCAAACTTACAAAATAAAGTAGAAAAAGAGATGGCCTCGTGGATGCTATTTTAGATTCTAATTCATCTGCAGCAGATACTTTAATTGAAACAGATTAAGTCACATGAACCCTGGGCAGAAAACCTGTGTTTTTTACTACAAGAAGAAAAGATGAATGTCTCATATACGAAATCACAGAAAGAATCTATTGAAAAAACCAGAAAAATGTACCACACTGGAAACTATTAGCTGTGACATATAGCTAAGGGATCACATGAAAGAACTGCCTGCATCTTTTAGTTCTGAGCCTTGGTTGCACATGAGTCTGTTGGTTCAGACTTCATTATTTTTATGGCCTCCGCTATATAAAGTGTTATAATGTACGTAACTGCCAGCTGTGTTTTATTTCATCAGTAGAAAATGAGCCTTTAAAAAAAAAAAAAAATCACACTTTTCCCCCATAAAGTTACATAACATTTCAAAAATGCCATAAATCCCCTCAGTTGTGTCATGCATCCAGAAATGCAGCACAGGGTTCTTTCCAAGCCCTCCTGGCCCCAGAGCAAGGCTATAAATAGTTAATTTTTCGGGGAGAGGAGGAGGTATGCTGTAAATGAGAAGCGAGCTTTCATTGTTTTGCATTACTTCAGCGCTGGATTCCCGATTTGTAACAAATTCCAAGGCTGCAGACTGCGGGCCCAGCCTGTGAGTAAGGCTGCGGTGATTTATGGCAGGATAAATCCCTCAGTCCACATCCCATGACTGTGGAATGCGCGGAATGCCGGGGCTGCAGGAGCTGAGGCAGCAGCCACAGCAGCTCCATCCATGGCTTCCTCCAGGCAGGAATGCCAGGAATTCTGCAGCAGTGCCAGCCAGGCTCGCATTCCCAGCAATGGCATCTGCTGATTGCCCAACACGGCTCATCAACGCCTTACCTGGCCGGCACATTCCACACCTGACTGTCAGAGCAGGAATGTTTAGCAACAACTGCAGCTTGCCCAGTTGTCAAGGCAGCCCAGGAAGCAGCTGGCTGGGAGCTGCTGGCCTCGGAAAAATGCAAAGCACTCGTGTTCCTCCTCCTGCTGCTGCTGCTGCCTCCCCACCCCCAGCCAGAGAGCCTGAGAATGGGGGGAAGTGAAAGGAGCGCCTTACAAAGAACGAGGGAACAATGCTGCAGGAATCGCAAGGTGAATACGTATGGCTTGCTATAAATAGTCTGGCTGAGCTAATTCCTGTTACTTCACGCTGTACAAAAACAAAAGAAAACATGAAAACCCATCTAATCGCGGGCGGCTCTTGTGCAGATCTCCCACACAAACTGGAACAAAGGGGAAAAACCGAGCGCAAAGTTGGAGCCAGGACACGATTTTAGCAGGCAGCGCTCAGCTCCGTGCAGGGACAGACACGAGGCACTTACAGATGCGGGTTGAACATGCGGCTCATTTTGGAGACGTGGTCGTTTTCACAGTCCAGCTCCTCGTCCCCTTGGTCCATGCTGAGCTTCCTCTTGCTGGGGCTGATGGGCGGCGGGCCCGTGCGGTGGTTGCTGAGCGCGGGGGATTGCAGGGGCTGCATCCGGGGCTCCCCTCTCAGCGCCGCTTCACCTGCCCGGGGAGACACGACAGGGGTCACCCCACGGGGACAACACTGACAAACCCTCAAAATGCCACAGTAACGTCCCTTGAAACTCCCCAGTAACACCCCCCGAAATTCCCCAGTAACACCCCCCAGACTGCACACGTGGGACGCAGTTGGAGGATGGACAAGGCATCCCAAATCACGTTTTATGCTGGAACAAGCAGTGAGAAAAGGCACCAGGAGAGGGGTAGCTCACCCCAGATGATCTCAAAGGCTGAACTAACCCATCTTTGCAGCAGCTTTTTCACTCAGATCCCCCTCAGATTCCCTTCTCAGTTTTTTCACTCAGGTTCCCCCCTCAGCTTTTCCACTGAGGTGTCCCCTCAACTTTTTCACTCAGATTCCCCTCAGCTTTTTCACCCAGCTTTTTCACTCAGATTCCCCTCAGCTTTTTCACTCAGATTCCCCCTCAGCTTTTCCCACTCGGATCCCCCCTCTGATTTCCCCTCAGATTTTTCACTCAGATTCCCCCTCAGCTTTTTCAGATTCCCCCTCAGCTTTTTCCCTCAGATTTCCCCCTCAGCTTTTTCACTGAGGTGTCCCCTCAACTTTTTCAGTTTCCCCCTCAGCTTTTTCACTCAGATTCCCCTCAGCTTTTTCACCCAGCTTTTTCTCTCAGATTCCCCTCAGCTTTTTCACTCAGTTTCCCCTCTACTTTTTCCACTTGGATCCCCCCCTCAGCTTTTCCCACTCGGATCCCCCCTCTGATTTCCCCTCAGATTTTTCACTCAGATTCCCCCTCAGCTTTTTCCCTCAGATTTCCCCCTCAGCTTTTTCCCTCAGATTCCTTCCCTGGCAGGCTGCAATGCCAGCGCCGGGCTGTGATTACCTCACTCTGCAAACCATGACTATTCACAGAGAAATAAAAGCTTTGTTCCTCTTCTTACAGTCGTGGTTATAAATTCCAGGGCTACAGTTCACGTTAATGCCAAATATTCCAGATCTAAAACTGGATCTGAACGATTTGAATAAACGTTCAAATGATTCGGAATCATTCTCAGATGATTCCCTTTATAAAATGCTGTCCAAAACAAGCTTGTCTGGTGTAAGTATGCAAGGGAAAAATTAGGGGGGAAACTGGAACTTGCTGATTCAACTTTTAAATATGTCCCTAAACGTCTTTCTCTATACTATAAACGTATGTTTGGACCCAGGAACAAAAGAGCACAATTCTTCAGCAGAGGAATCACAGAAATGCTAATTTCCAGCTGGGGCAGACTGAGTAGATGGTGAGTTTTTATATAATCTCACAGTTCCCAGAAAAGCCATTGGGAGCTGTGTCAGTAATTCCAGCGATGGCACAGTTGGCTGTGCAGAGCACAGGACAGATCGGTGCTAAGCAGGCGTTAAAGCGTGACCAGGCTTTCCCCATTTCCATTAAATATCTCACTACTCCTATAGCCTGGAGCACAGCACTGCACTTCACTGGAACGCACATCCTCTGGTCCTATTAAAACCTCATAGGGATTTAAAGATGTAAAAAAAGTGCTTTTGGGGCTCCATCAGGGGCTTGGAGAGCAGCTAAATTAACCAGGGTTACCTATTCTGGTAATATCCCTGAAATAGCTGCTTTTGCTGGAGTTTAGAATTTGTATTTTTCCTACACTGCCAGAAGCATTTTGTTTTTTACACAGCCATAATTTCCAGACCTAAAATTAGGCCTAAGTTAACTCCATCTAGAGCCCTGTGGTACCTGACAATGGAAATCTTTGTGTGCCACCACACATTTTCACATCATCACCGAGGCAGATGATTTATAAAACGCTGCCTTAATTCCTACACACGACAAATAACATTTTGTTGGAAAAAGAAGGAGCGAGGAGAAAACCTCCTGAATGTTTACCAGTAAAAATAAGCATTCTGCCAATTTAGTCAGCATAATATAAACTAGCAAATATACGCTGACCTATAATACACCACAAGCCATGATTTCTATTAAAGACTCTGGCACCAAATCTAAATAGGAACTTTCCATCTCAGCTCTAAATAGCAAAAACTGTGCCCTGCTAAATGCTCTGGGACAGACACCCAGAGCTCTCCTGCTCCAAGCTAACATTAATTGAGAAGCACCCACAACCACCCCAGTGCCATGAAAAAAGCTTTTATCCACACAAAATCTTTTGGGAATTGTTTTCAGATCAGTACATTTGTGCATTTTTCCTTTGTATTTTGCCAATAGAAACCCCCACCTACAGAGTGTTCACGTTCTAAACGTTCAAAGCAAACCACATCACAGCAGTTCCTCTCTGTGAGGAATCTCCCTCACTCGTGCCTTTGAAAAGGAATAACCTAAAAGCAATATCAAAAAATAAAGCTTTCAGCACCTGAGGCTGGAGCTTGTGTCCTCCCACCCGTGCACGATCACTCTTCCATCTCCCATCACTTCTGGCGACTCCAACACAAAATTCCACAACAGCAATTACAGATTCCACGTGGGCACCTCACTCCCACCGGCTCCTGAGCAGCTCCGAAGTGCCCTGGGCAGTTGAAATTCCCAGGTAAAGCTAACTTGGGTGGTTACAAAACACCAGACATCTCTAGGCATTCTTCAATCCAGTAAATCAGAAACCTACCCTTTTCCCCCAAACAGGACATTGATACTATAACAATTACCAAAATTGGGACTTTTTTGTTTCAAAATTAAAATACTCATTTTTTCTATGTATGCTAAGAAGAGCATTTATATATTAACATTCAGACTGAGTATAAAATCTGGTTAAAATGCTATTGAATGCTGGAAGAAACCTATTTTAAGAAGTTTAACAAAGAAAAGAAGGGCTTCTAAAGAAAGCCTATCCAATTTGGTAATGCATTTTCCTGATTATGCAGGGAACACCAAGACTTCAGCTAAACATACCACGATCTGACCAGCTCCACTGGGCCAAAATTAATCAAATGAACCAAACTTTGAATAGGGGGGAGCAGTGAGAGTCTCTTACAGGACAGTTCAGTTTGTACAGCCCCTCCTGCCCACACCAGGCAGGAGAACAATGCCAAAAAGATCCAGATAACAGGGAAAATTGAAGAAAAAAAAATTCTCTTTACATTGTTTATAGGAATAAAATGCAAATTCCTGCACTGGTTTTGCACAGCTCCCCGAGTTCTCATGGGGCCTGCACATTTGATTAGGGCTAAAAGTGCTCTTCATTTAAATAACATTCCTCCCCCACTACTTTCCTCCTTCCCAAATGTGAATTTAAAGCAGAGAAACCACAGAGGAGACTATGGCCCCAAGTGCTGCTTTAGGGACTCGATTTGTCTCCCCCAGCTGACCACACTCCATGGAAACCAGACTCCCATCACACAGCTGGCAAGGCAACACACTCTGATAAAACAACTGTGTTTTAGAAATTCCCCAAGTCCAAACTCCAGGCTTCAAAATTCATTACTGTGACGGCTTGTGTCTGCCCTGCAAGCGAGAGCAGAGATAGCAAACACATTTCTTGTGCCTCTCATAATGCTCCTCTTTGTTTCAGCCAGCAGCTGCTGGAAGGCACTCCAGATCTGCTGCTTTCACATACTTCTACTTACAACTATTCATACTAGGCTGTTTTTTTTTTTTTCTCTTCTTTTTCTCCTCCTCCTCCTTCTCTTTTTTTATTAAAACTGTTGGGCAACATGATAAAGCACAGACAAGCTAAACAAAGATAACTCCGTGACGTAGTGTCTGCCTATAGAGCAGCTCTGCTCTCGCTTGACACCAGCCCGTGCAGGCAGCAGCAATGTGCTTTATTTTAACCCCTTAGGAGCCTGCTGCAAGTGTTTCCACTCAGCACAATGCCTGCCAGGCCAGCAGGGCTCTGGGTAAACAGAGGATGGCCAGCTCTGTTTGCCTTTCTCCGGCCCCAGCAGAACATCCACAACAGCACAACTCATGTTTGAACAAGTGTGCCTTGCCAGAGACACACCAGAGGGGCCAGACCTGGCTGAGAGCTCCAGGAGTCACCAAAGACTGAGAAAAAAACAATATACACTGCTCTGGCAGCAAGCTTCCTTCCTGTGACTCGGTACGGGCTGCAGGGCCAGGGCTGCCACATCCTATCCCCCCTCCCAACTTCCTCTGGCAAAGCACAGAGTGTGAGCATTAACTACAGCCTAAATAAAGCTTTCAGCACCTGAGGCTGGAGTTTGTGTCCTCCCACCCATGCACGATCACTCTCCCATCTCCCATCACTTCTGGGGACTCCAACAGTGTCCTTTGTCCTGCAGAGCTCAGGCTGCACCTATCCCAGCCTTAGGTTAGAGTAAAACTCCTCAAAAGAAAATCCCAGCACTGCCCTCACCCTGTTATCACCTTATAGCAAAAGCTCCCATCCCTTCTCAGCGATGTCTCACAGGCAGCTCTTCACAGCACTGACTTTTTCTTCTTCACAGCACAAACAACAAATTTCAATGTTCTTCACAGCACTTTTTCTCCTTCACAGCACCGACAACAAACTTTAACTCCCTCCACAACACACCCCCCAACCCACTCTTTTGTAGCACTCATTTTCTTATCACACACAGCTGTGGCCTATTAAGGGCAAGCTTGTTATTAATCTTTGTGATTAGTACAGCTGAAACCCTTCAGGTGTGAGACTGCCTTCTGCACTATCTGCATTTTCTTCACCCCTTTTTTGTTCTGTGTCTGACAGATGGATTTATCCACAAGGGTGAATTCCTGACAAGTTGATTAACTTTTAGGAAAAAAAAAAAACCAAACCCTTAAAATTCTTCAGTTGTGGTGTTTGTCATCAAGGTCTTCGATTGAATTACTGTGACCTCAGGCCACTCTATTAATTAAAAAAAAATCATGGGCAAGAGCATTAAACAGACTTTAATTAATGGGCATCACACCTTTAATTACCTTTTCCAATACCTGCAGACAAACTCTCATTAGTGAGAGGAGTTTCCTCATGTTCCTAAAGCCAAATTCCCAGGAAACAGTAGTGCATGAAGATCTGCAAGGGCAGCTTTTCCTACTGATTCAACATCAACATTTACAAGCATGGCATATTCTGAACAGCCAAGACCTTCACAAAAGCAATGAAAATGTGAAAAAGACTCTATAAAATAAATTTTATTTGATTTTCTATCACTGTGTTCTAAAAATCATTAGGAGATTAAATAACAAATAGATTGGAAGAAATTTCTAAACTATGGCATATGCTGAAAAGCCAAGATCTTCACAAAAGCAACACAGATGTGAAAAAGACACTCTAAAATAATTTTTTTTTATTTTCTATCACTGTGTTCTAAAAATCATTAAGAGATTAAATAACAAAGAGATTGGGACAGATTTCTAAACTATGGAATATTCTGAAAAGCCAAGATCTTTAGAAAAGCAATGCAAATGTGAAAAAGATACTATAAAATAAAATTTACTTGATTTTCTATCACTGTGTTCTAAAAATTGTAGATTGGAACAAATTTCTAAACTATGGCATATGCTGAAAAGCCAAGATCTTTAGAAAAGCAGCACAAATGTGGAAAAGACACTACAAAACAAAATTTATTTGATTTTCTACTACTATGTTCTAAAAATCATTTGGAGATTAAATAACAAATAGATTGGAACATATTTCTAAACTATGGCATATTCTAAAAAGCCAAAATCTTTACAAAAGCAGTACAGATACTTTAAAATGAAATTTATTTGATTTTCTATCACTATGTTGTAAAAATCATTAGGAGATTGAATAACAAATAGATTGGAACAAATTTCTAAACTATGGCATATGCTGAAAAGCCAAGATCTTTAGAAAAGCAATACAGATGTGAAAAAGACACTATAAAATAAAATTTATTTGATTTTCTATCTCTGTGTTCTAAAAATCATTAGGAGATTGAATAACAAATAGATTGGAGCATATTTCTAAACTTGGATATCTGAAAAGCCAGATCTTTAGAAAAGCAATACAGATGTGAAAAAGATACTATAAAACAAAATTTATTTGATTTTCTATCACTATGTTGTAAAAATCATTTGGAGACTGAATAACAAATAGATTGGGACACATTTCTAAACAAATTTCTAAACTTGAAGGTTTTATTCCACTATGGCAATGTGGAATGTTTTATTCCACTATGGCAAACACAGAAATCAGTCTGTGCCAACGTAAATTGGGATAAATGGCATAAAAATTCCAATTGATGCAGAAAATAAAATTAATCTCATGATTGGAGCTATCAAATACCACGCAGGGAAGGCAGCACAAGTTCCTCAAACAAAAATCCTTTATCCCAAACCCAGCGTTCTGCACCACTGCTTCATTTCAGGGCTGCTTCTACAGAAGTTATGATTTAAGATGAGCTTAAATAAGATTTAATTCTGGGAAGTAGTAGATCAACCACTATAAACACAGCCACAGTAGTCTGTATTTCTTTTAGAGTACATTAAACAGGCCTATCTGGAGAGCATAATAAAACAGCAAAGTACAGAACAACAAAAATTAAGTATTAATGGCAACGGCCTGATTAAAACATGCTGCTGAAACATCAGATCTTGGAAATATTCTTTATTATAATTGACAGATTTCTCGCAGCAGCCAACCTACTGATTCCTTTCTCTGCCACATATTTTACTGACTTTCTGCTGTGATAACAAAAAGCTAATTTAGGAAACCAAAAAGTCACATATACATGTGGAGAAAAATTGGCAAAAAGCCTCTTCTCCTGCGTTTGCAAAACACATGAGCAGCACTTACTCCTGGAAGCGAGCTCTGGCTACCACAGTGCAGAGATCTGTGTGCCAGAACAGCCATGGCCAAAGCAAAATCAAAATGCAGAGATTGAAGTGACAGCTCCGGGCTGGCTCCTGCAGCTGCCCTGCCTGCCAAGCAGGGACAGTTCTGCTCACAGGGACATTCCGTGGTGGCTGTTATGAACAAAAATTCGGTTAATATTTTTTTTTTTTTGTGAGAAAGAGTTACAGGGACGCAGCCAGATCTGTCTCTGCCAGGGTTCTTAGTGCTTTGTTATTGTAATACCGGGTCGTTGAGGCTTATCTCCTCTTTTGGCTGCCTGGGGTGATGGCCCTTCCCTGAGGCAGCGCGCTCTTCCAGCATAGGGAAGACACCTGAGGGGGTGGGGGGGGTTATGCAAAGTGACTCCAAAGTCCAGAATGCTTTGTGGGACCACTACTCGAAACCCACAGAGAAAACCCCAAAAACAACGAGCCAAATAAGAATTGAGAGACTAAAGTGATGTCTGGACATGAGGAGCCAAGTGCTGAGCCTGCAGAGATGCGGAGCCCCTCTCGCCCTGAGCACAGAGTCGTCCCCAGCGCCGAGACTGAGGGGGGACCGCAGTGACAAAGCAACATCTGACGGGGACATCACGCCCTAGAGGCTCCCACGAGGACCGGATCCCCGGCTCTGCCCCTGGTGGACAGAGCTGCCATATCCTCCTCCTCTGCGTCCCGACGGGGACTGCAGCCCAGCTGGGCCGCCCAATCGTGAGCTGATCACTTTTAATAAAGGCATTAAAAAGGAGAAGAAGTCTCCTGGCCCTGTTTATTTCAGTGGCCTCTGCATTCAGTCACCTCCACCCACTCTGCTCCTCTGCCCTCCAAAAGCCTCACAAAGGAGCCACAATTTGGTGTGGGGCAGCAGCACTGGCAGCCTGCAGCAGGCTCCTGCCAAAAATGTCTTGTACATCAAAATTAGAGAGTATTTCTAATTAATAGGTCCTGAAAATGCTGCATTGTGTACCAAAAGCTGCAGTGCAACAGGCAGAAAATGGCAAATTTGCCTCCCTCAAGCCAACATCACCCTATTTGCTCCTAACTCACCTGAAATTCTCTCTCCTCCCGTTTTGTGAGGAGTTGTTTTGTGTAAAAGCACAGCTGTACAAAACACCACGGCTACATCAACTGCCTTGCCTGGGGAACTGCTTCAGTTCCACAGACTACTTCACAAATACATAAGATTAATCAAAAAAAACCTTGCTGAACATTTCAACAATGGCTGAAAATGTTCAGGTACTTGTTTTTTTCCCTGGTACCTAAAAATACCTGAGGGAGTGTCCTTGGTAAGGAGGCCAGAACTGACGGCAGGGTGGGATAAATGTGAATGCTGTGGTCTGGCAGAGCTCCTCAATATCTCCTCTGTCCCAGTGCAGCTTTCCCACCTCAGCAGCTGGGACAGGAGGCTGTGCTCACCTCCAGCCCAACAACAAACTCAGCCCTGGGTCTAACTTTGGACCAGGAGATCATTCCATGGATTCCCAGCTCTCACTAAGATCATGTCCCGTTTAGGGAACTCTTAAAAACTCTGAAATAAGTTGCTTTTTCTGCTCAGAGTACCTATATGTGGAAGGGGCTAGCAGCGGGCCTGTTAGCTAAAGGAGCAAGAAGTAAGAAGAAGAAGAAGCTGATAAGGAGCTTTCTCCAAGGCCGTAACCAAGGAGATCGAGAGAAGGAAGATAAGAGCATTCTGCAGCTGGATGAAGCGATTTTAGAAAGTTAGGTGGAGTCAGAGTAACTTTTCACCAATGGCATGGTATTGAATTATTGTGGCCAATAGCTAAGGTAGAAGAAGGGTAAACAACTGGAAAGTGTATAAAAGATCAGCCATTTTCATTAATAAACTGTTGCCAAGTGTTACCAACTGAGACTGCTTGTGGTCTCTGCTTTATGTCGTGACCGCCTCGACTGCGACACCTATACTTGTGCAAAGTGTGGCTAAAACAAGATTTTAGTTATCTGGCAATAACTCACAATTTGGATGAAGTCAGTGTAAAACTACACTGATCTCCAGGTAAATCACACCAGGGCTGGCTGCAATATTTGTTAACATCAATATCAGAAAAGGATTCCTCTGGCACAGGATGGGTTTGTGTTCCTGCAGCCCAGGAACAACCTCTGAGCCTTTCTGCCACTCTCCCAGGAAAATCCTGCATCAACCACCCAAAGTCAGTTAAAGGGGACTAAAAATTGGCACAATGATCATTTTGTCTTTGCTCAGAGAGGAACCAAGCTCTGGGCCAAGCCCAGCCAAGGGCAGCACTTTGGGCATCCCAAACACAGGAGGGGAGGAAGGAAGCCAAAGGAGAAGAATCCTCTATATTCCATGCAGAAAACAGCCAATTCCACATTCATTTTTGTTTAGCAAACATGACATTCCTCTTTACTGGGCAGCAAAAGACACGTGTGATAATGTGATTTTATTGAGAATGTAAAAGCATTATTAATAAATTTTTTTGAGTGGAATATAATTAAGGGGACATGTTGAAGATGTTGTTTCCCAGACCAAAGGTGGTTTTAAATCCAGGTGTTCTTTCTTTGGTCACCAGAAAGAACAGGGGAAACCTCACCAAGACTGAGAGTCTTAAATGACTTTGTCACATAAAATATGGCAAAGTTAAACTAATCAAAGACCAGCTGAAATAATCCAAGCCAGAAGCCCTGCCATCTATTCCAAAGTAAATCAAAGTCACAGCAAGGTCATGAGAAGAAAGCGTAAAACTGGGGATAAAGCAATATTTCAATAAATAAATATTTCACTAAATCCTACCTTAGAGCTCGGTTGTCATGTGATGGCAAAGAGACAAATTCAATTTGTAAAAGCTCAGATTTGAATAATTCCCCCTAAAGTGAAAATATTTCTCACCCTCCCTCTGTTTTGGTTTTTTTTTTAAATATTATTTCTGTTACTGGATACTCAGGTTTAACCCCCCTGCTCCAATGGCTGTAACACAAATTCAATTCTGGGTGTTCAGTGTCCCTTGTGGGTATGAACACAGTCAGGATGTGCTACACACATGCTTCAGATATTCATTCTGAGATGTTCACACATTAAAAGTAAATGCAATAAATTGTGCACACTCTCCTTCATGAGGGTTTGAAACAAAACGTGCAATAGAAAGGTAAAAATATATTCCACTTCTTTCAACTGGAGCCTATTTTTAGAAGTACTACAGGCTTTTATTGCAGTTTAAAATAAACATGCTCTGAACACCTTTTCTCACATTATCCTCCTTTGCTACATGTGGAAAAATTCAGACCATCAAGAGAACGAGCTCTCTACAAGAGCTGTGAAATGTGATATCACACTTTCCAGCAATGGTTCTTTAATTCCCATTTTATTTCTCCCCAAATTCCCCACCTGGAAGGTAAAACAGCCTCAGGAGAGGATAGAAATGAACAGAGAAGAAATGGATTTAAAATGTGAGGAGAAGACATGGATGGGTGGGTGCTGCCTCTGGAATAAAGCAGGGTCACTGCTCAGGCACTCTGCAGGATCCTGAGGGACCCAAGTGACCAAATTCTCCTCCTAAACCACAATGAAATGAGAAAAAAAATCACATTTGGCCCCACAAACAGAAGAAAAATTGGATTTCCCCTTTGGTTTTGCCACCTGATGTGCAGCCCCATGGTGTCCAGCATGAGGGACACTGAGCCCTCCAGCCAAGCTGCACAGAATATCCAAGATTTTAATGCACTGAGAGCAGAACAGTCCCAACCCATCTCCCACAAAGCACCCATTGAGCAGAACAAAATCCCTTTGTCCTTCACGAGGGAAGGGGCTCCGACATCCCTGGTGCAGAGGGAGCAGGGACAGCTGCAGGGGCAGGGGAACCGGGAACCCTCAGGGAGACAGGGGGGCTCCAGGGGGAACCTGATCCTGTCTGGGCATGGCAGGGGGCAGATGTGCCAGATGTGCCAGATGTGCCAGCCTGGCCCTGCAGATCATGGCACGGGGCAGATGTGCCAGATGTGCCAGCCTGGCCCTCCAGATCCTGTCTGGGGCATGGCAGAGGGGCAGATGTGCCAGATGTGCCAGCCTGGCCCTTCAGATCCTGTCTGGGGCATGGCAAAGGGGCAGATGTGCCAGATGTGCCAGCCTGGCCCTTCAGATCCTGTCTGGGGCATGGCAGAGGGGCAGATGTGCCAGATGTGCCAGATGTGCCAGCCTGGCCCTTCAGATCCTGTCTGGGGCATGGCAGAGGGGCAGATGTGCCAGCCTGGCCCTTCAAATCATGGCAAAGGGGCAGATGTGCCAGATGTGCCAGCCTGGCCCTTCAGATCCTGTCTGGGGCAGGGCAGATGTGCCAGATGTGCCAGCCTGGCCCTTCAGATCATGGCACGGGGCAGATGTGCCAGATGTGCCAGCCTGGCCCTTCAGTTCCTGTCTGGGGCATGGCAAAGGGGCAGATGTGCCAGATGTGCCAGCCTGGCCCTCCAGATCCTGTCTGGGGCATGGCAGAGGGGCAGATGTGCCGGCCTGGCCCTTCAGATCATGGCAGAGGGGCAGATGTGCCAGATGTGCCAGCCTGATCCTTCAGATCCTGTCTGGAGCATGGCAAAGGGGCAGATGTGCCAGATGTGCCAGCCTGGCCCTTCCTCCTGGCAGGGCTCACCCAGGGCCCAGGCACGGCCCCAGCCAGGCAAATGCAGCAATTTCAGCTGAGCACAAGCCCTGGGTGGTTGATTCAGGACCTTCAATCCTCTGATATTCTGAGGTACAGCTCAACACTCCCTCAGGTGCTGCTCTCATGCAGTGTTTTATTATCCAGGAACTTCTAGAAAAGTGCAATCATGAGACTCAGAGAAAAGGATTCCATCTAATTTCTCCATTTTCTAATTTTCTCTGGCATAAAGAAACACATAAAAGCTAAAATATCACCATTGTTCCTGAGAGGACTGGCTTCCAAAACAAACAGCACCACTAAGGAAAAAGATAAAACTCAATCTGTGCCTGTAACAGAGCAGTTTTTAATCTTGGGTTCGTGACACACAACCACATTGATTTTACTGGGGAAAAAGAAAATGAAGAGATGAAGAGAAATAAAACTATGAAGAGATGTACAGAAATAAAATTATGAAGAGATGAAGAGAAATAAAACTATGAAGAGATGTACAGAAATAAAATTAGCTAACCAGAGAGCAGAAGTGTGGCTTCACTACTGAGCTGTGCCAAAGCTGTTGGACAATGAACCCCTGCCCAGAAGGGAGGGAGAAGGCCTGGAGGCTGGCAGGGAGGCAGCACTGGGCAGTCCGGGCTCTGTTGTAGTGTGTTGTTAAGTTTCTTGTGTTATTCCCCCAGTTTATGTATTGTTCTCCCCTATTATGTGTAAAATGGTTTCCTTCCCCCAGTTTTTCCCGCCACTGCTAGCCTGTCAGCTAAGTTGCCATAGTAACCGCTATTCATAGTTGCCGATGTGTAATTGCTCCTCCCTGGTTTCCCTTATAAGTGAAAGTTGTTTCCTCCCTAGGTCCAGTCAATCACCCCTTTCTCCTCCAAGGTTTCGAGAACCTTCTCCTCTCTGGAGATGGTGGCTGGCTGGGGTCCCAGGACACCTCCTTTACCTTTTGATTATTGGTCTCCATGGAGTGTCAGTTCTGTGAAGTTCATCCCCTCACCTTTCCCGATTGGTTCCGCCTGTACCCACCCCCTCCTTTATAATCCTGTTTCACCCCCTATGGAGAAACTTTTTCCCGGTTGGTTTCCCCGCGTTTGGATCCCGCAACACCTTCAATAAACCGATGTTTAACCCCCGGGAAATGGTCAGCTCCGTTCCTCCCCTATACCAGCGGTGTGAGCCAGTCCGCAGCCAGCACAGCCCGAGGCCCTCAGACGCCGAAGGGCGCTGGCCAGGAATTGCAGAGGGGCGTCGGCCTTTCGCCCTCAGCTAGCCGGACTCTAAACTTCGGGCCACATATGCCCCCCTCCGCAGGGCTCAGTGAGGATTTCACAAGCACAGAGAGCTTTGGGGCAGGGCAGGGAGGGCTGGGGTGTCCCAGGGAGGCAGCACTGGGCAGCCCTGGCTGTTTATTTCACAAGCAGGGGCTGCTCTGTGGGGCCAAGCTGCAGGGTCACTCCAAATCAATCAGTGTTCTCTCTGAGGGAAGAGGAGGCAGGGCACACAGAGGGAGGGATTGTGCTTGCAACCAAGAAATGACATGCTGCCTGCACAGCCTTTCTCACAGTTCTCTGGGCACTGAGGACAGGTTTTCCAGAGCTCTTGGAAAAACAAGAACAAGCAGAGGTTCTTGGTTTGGAAGATTTCTTGACAGTCATGGGGTTGGAAGGGGTGAGCAGCACCAAAGTTACACTGCCTTTCACTGGGGCTGGGTCTTCCTGCCCTACACCTACCAGTCCTTAGCTGAATCTCATTTTTAACAACTCCAGCTCCTTCTCTATTTATCTCAGAGCTGCAGAAGCATCTCAATCCTGACAGAAGCCAGAAAAGATGGGTTGGTAAAACAAAGGTAACAAAACCAGCTGTGTGTTTGTGACCCACCACTCACAGCACACTGCTCCCACAGGAGGAATCAAACCTCTCACTGCATCACTGGGATGTAATTCCCCAGTGAATCATCTGTTAAACCTTCCCCATCTCACTTGAAAAACATTTCTGCAGCTCTCTCCCCCCTTATCACACATTTAAGGTGTTCCACTCCATAATTAGGCAGTTTGTGAAGTTTTTAATGGGACCAAAGGGGCAGTGAGACACTGAGGATTAATTAAGAGGGTGAAATGGGCTCAGCCTGGCCTGCACTGCAGGAGCACAGCTGGGCTGCTGTTTCATTGAGTCTCTGATCCCAACTGATCCTCCAAAGAGAACAGAAAAATGAACATCTGTGGGCACATTCCTTTCATCCAGCTCAGCGGGCTCTGATCTCAAGGAAGCGACCTGGGGAGGTCCTGTGGCCCAGACAGGGAAACTTCAAATTCTGCCCAGCATTGTCTGCAGGGCCTCATTCCTTTCATCACCTCAAAAGGCTCAGCTGCATCCACAGGAGGAGATTCCATCACCTCAGCTTGCCTGGGGTCACTAGAGAAGGACCAAAGTCCCAAGATTTGGGCCCAGAAGCTCCTGTTTCCCCTCCATGACTGCTGAGCACAAAGTGAGGATCGAGTCCATCATTGTCCTCACCTGCTCAGCCGATTCATGACATTTTATTTGAACATCTCAAACAGCTAAAAGCAATTTTCTTTACTCAGAGGACACAGCAAGGTTTAGCAGCTGTGACAAAATATTCCAATGGAGGCACTTGGAATGCTGCTGTCAGCTTTATCCCAAACTTCTGTGAATTCAACCAGTTCCAGCTCTTTATTCCTCACTGTAAATAAGGACAACAGCCATGCTTTATTTCACAAAGTTGCATTAACTGGGCTTCTGTGAGAGCAAGGATTGTGCAGAGAGGATTAAAAATCTATGCAAATGTGAGCATTAAAACGCTTGCTGTCATACTTGTTGCTAAACACACCAGTTGAGAAACACTTGGAACTCCAACAGGGCAGTGTTCAATTTACTGTGCTGCAAAGAACAACCCAGAGCACCACAGACCAGCTGCTAGGGCAAGGATAACCAACCTCAGAGCAGTCAGTCTTAGATATTTGCACTTTTAAGAGTTTTAGGATGTATCTAATGTAATGTTTTAAGAGTTTCAAGATGTATGTAAAATGTTTTAAGAGTTAAAATTCTTTTAAGAGTTTGAAGATGTATGTAATGTAACGTACCTCAAAGCAGTCAGTCTTAGATATTTGCACTTTTGAGAGTTTTAGGATGTATCTAATGTAATGTCTTCAGAGTTTCAAGATGTATGTAATATGTTTTAAGAGTTAAAATTCTTTTAAGAGTTTTAGGATGTATGCAATGAAATGTACCTCAAAGCAGTCACAGTCTTAGATATTTGGACTTGTAAGAGTTTTAAGATGTATCTAATGTAATGTCTTCAGAGTTAAAATTCTTTTCAGAGTTTTAGGATGTATGTAATGTAACGTTTTAAGAGTTTTAAGATGTATGTAATGTAATGTACCTCAAAGCACTCACAGTCTTAGATATTTGGGCTTTTAAGAGTTTTTCAAGAAAGACAACAATTTTTTAAATATTTTATTTGTGACAAGCTGAGTTAAATACCTGGATTATGTAACATCAGTGAGAGAAGCATTTTTGAAGATAGAGAACCCAGCCAAGACTGTAAATATCCCTGCTAATGCTGGAATTGCTATTTTTGCTACCTTCAGTCTTAGATATTTGGACTTTTAAGAGATTTTCAAAAAATATAATAATTTTTAAACTTTTTTTTTTTTTGTGATGAGCTGAGTTAAATACGTGGATTATGTAACATCAGTGAGAGAAGCATCTTTGAAGATAGAGAACCCATCCAAGGCTCTGTAAACATCCTTATTAATGCTGGAATTCTTATTTTTGCTACCTTCAGTCTTAGATATTTGGACTTTTAAGAGTTTTTCAAGAAAAATAACAAAATTTGACACTTTTTTTTGTGATGAGCTGAGTTAAATACATGGATTATGTAACATCAGTGAGAGAAGCGTTTTTGAAGCTCAAGAACCCATCTAAGGCTCAGGTAACATGTTTAACTGTAAATATCCCTGCTAATGCTGGAATTGCCATTTTTGCTACCTTCAATGTTAGATATTTGGATTTTAAGAGTTTTTCAAGAAATATAATAATTTTTAAACTTTTTTTTGGTGACAAACTGAGTTAAATACCTGGATTATGTAACATCAATGAGAGAAGCATCTTTGAAAATCAAGAACCCATCCAAGGCTCTGTAAATATCCCTGCTAATGCTGGAATTCCTATTTTTGCTACCTTCAATGTTAGATATTTGGACTTTTAAGAGATTTTCAAGAAAGACAACAATATTTTTAACTTTTTTTTGGTGACAAGCTGAGTTAAATACCTGGATTTTGTAACATCAGTGAGAGGAGCGTTTTTGAACTCGAGAACCCAGGCAAGGCTCAGGTAACGTTTAACTGTAAATATCCCTGCTAATGCTGGAATTGCCATTTTTGGTACCTTCAGTCTTAGATATTTGGACTTTAAAAATTATTATATTTCTTGAAAAACTCTTAAAACATTTTTTTTTTTTTGTGATGAGCTGAGTTAAATACATGGATTATGTAACATCAATGAGAGAAGCATTTTTGAACTTGAGAACCCAGGCAAGGCTCAGGTAACATGTTTGACTGCAAACATCCCTGCTAATGCTGGAATTGCCATTTTTGCTACCTTCAGTCTTAGATATTTGTACTTTTAAGAGTTTTTCAAGAAAGATAACACATTTTTATACTTTTTTTTGGTGACAAGCTGAGTTAAATACGTGGATTATGTAACATCAGTGAGAGAAGCATCTTTGAAGATAGAGAACCCAGGCAAGGCTCAGTTAACATGTTTAACTGTAAATATCCTTGTTAATGCTGGAATTCCTTTTTTTTTCTACCTTCAATGTTAGATATTTGGGCTTTTAAGAGTTTTTCAAGAAAGACAACAATTTTTAAAATATTTTATTTGTGATGAGCTGAGTTAAATACGTGTCTTACGTAATATCAATGAGAGAAGCATTTTTGAAGATAGAGAACCCAGCCAAGACTGTAAACATCCTTATTAATGCTGGAATTGCTATTTTTGCTACCTTCAATGTTAGATATTTGGACTTTTAAGAGTTTTTCAAGAAATATAATAATTTTTAAACTTTTTTTTTTTTTGTGATGAGCTGAGTTAAATACCTGGATTATGTAACATGAGTGAGAGAAGCGTTTTTGAACTCGAGAAGCCAGGCAAGGCTCAGGTAACATTTAAGTGTAAATATCCCTGCTAATGCTGGAATTGCTATTTTTGCTACCTTCAGTGTTAGATATTTGGACTTTTAATAGTTTTTCAAGAAAGATAACAAATTATACTTTTTTTTGTGATGAGCTGTGTTAAATACACGGATTGTGTAACATGAGTGACAGAAGCATTTTTGAAGCTCGAGAACCCAGGCAAGGCTCAGGTAACGTTTGACTGTAAATATCCCTGCTAATGCTGGAATTCCTATTTTTGCTACCTTCAATGTTAGATATTTGGACTTTTAAGAGTTTCTCAAGAAAGATAAAAAATTATACTTTTTTTTGTGATGAGCTGAGTTAAATACACGGATTGTGTAACATCAGTGAGAGAAGCATTTTTGAACTCGAGAACCCAGGCAAGGCTCAGGTAACGTTTAACTGTAAATATCCCTGCTAATGCTGGAATTGCTATTTTTGCTACCTTCAGTCTTAGATATTTGGACTTTTAATAGTTTTTCAAGAAATACAATAATTTTTTACACATTTTATTTGTGACAAGCTGAGTTAAATACACGGATTATTTAACATGAGTGAGAGAAGCATTTTTGAAGCTCGAGAACCCATCCAAGGCTCTGTAAACATCCTTATTAATGCTGGAATTCTTATTTTTGCTACCTTCAGTCTTAGATATCTGGACTTCTAATAGTTTTTCAAGAAATACAATAATTTTTTACACATTTTATTTGTGACAAGCTGAGTTAAATACACGGATTATTTAACATCAGTGAGAGAAGCATTTTTGAACTCGAGAACCCAGGCAAGGCTCAGGTAACATGTTTAACTGTAAATATCCTTGTTAATGCTGGAATTCCTATTTTTGCTACCTTCAGTCTTAGATATTTGGACTTTTAAGAGATTTTCAAGAAATACAATAATTTTTACACTTTTTTTTGTGACGCGCTGAGTTAAATACATGGATTATATAACATGAGTGAGAGAAGCATCTTTGAAGATAGAGAACCCAGGCAAGGCTCAGGTAACGTTTAACTGTAAATATCCCTGCTAATGCTGGAATTCTTATTTTTGCTACCTTCAGTCTTAGATATTTGGACTTCTAAGAGTTTTTCAAGAAAGATAACAATTTTTTAAGCATTTTATTTGTGACAACCTGAGTTAAATACACGGATTATGTAACATGAGTGAGAAGCATTTTTGAACTCGAGAACCCAGGCAAGGCTCAGGTAACGTTTAACTGTAAATATCCCTGCTAATGCTGGAATTGCCATTTTTGGTACCTTTGGTAAATGGCAGTGTGCTGCCTGCAGCAGGACCAGAGCAGAGTGCTCACCTCAGAGGGTTCAGAGGAACAGCGCTCAGCCAGCAGTGCCTGAGGAGCCCCAAGCCACAGCAACCACAGAGCTCTGAGATGGCACAGCAGGAAAATCCAGCCTGGGGGGGTTAAACAAGCACCACTGCTCACCAGATGGCTGAGGAGCACATCTAAAAAGGATCCAGAGCATGGGGAAGAATATTAAATAAAAAAAAAAAAAAATCCCCTTCAATGCCATAAATATTTATACTAAATCCAAGGAACTGGCTGAGTTCAGACTTGCCTTCCATGAATCATGCAGCACTTCCCTCATTTCGTGTTCTGGAGAAAAGCACCACAGAGGAGGTGCCACACTTGGGGCAGCTGCTTTTCTCTCTGCTGAGAGCAGTTTTGTCTTTAAAGATGTTGCTTTCCAAAGAATATAAACAGAACAACTGAATAGTCCTGTTTTACTTGGCATTTACTGATCTTCCCAGATCATTTCGATTCATAGAAACGGTTTCCCTTTGCCTGGACAGTTTAATTTTCTTCACAGGGATATTTAATTACAATCAGCAGAGCATCACAGAAAACAACTCCAATGTTGTAATCAGGAGCCAAGAAATCACATTTTACTGAAAGGTTCTGCTCTGAAAGTGTCCAAACCTGCCACTGCCACAAATATCTTCATTTCCTCTCAGAAGTGAGACCTACTCAACATTAGCAATTTAATAACAAAATTAAAAGCCTCAATATCATCTCTAAAGTGCAAGCACAGTGTGTTGATACCATTTGCAAAAGAAATAAATCCCCAAAATTTGCAAAAGAAAATAATCCCCACTCATTCCCAAAAGAACAACAGCTACTCAAAAAGATCCATTTGGGTTTCACTCTTCCATTTGGGCAGTTTTGGGGTTCACTTTTCTCATGCAGAAGATGGCTGGGTTGGACACTTTGTAGGTTGTAACTATAAAGGGTATTGCCAATCTGCTGATCTGAGATTTTGAGTTAAAACTAAACATAATAAATGTTCCAAATTGGTTTATATTCCCACACAACAGTGTCATTTCTACCCTGGACAAAAAAAAAATTGACTAAATCTCTCTCACATCTAACTGCAACCCATATGTAAATGCAAAAAAAAAAAAAAAAAAACTGTATCTGTATGCTGAGAAATAAATATTAAACCTCCCAAAGCAGGAAAGTGCAGTGCTGAGAGGTTTCCATGGCTGCCCTGTCAAACGGGTTTCCAGGAAAATCTGCTTTTTAAACACAACTGGTTCCAGCCTTTCCCTGGGAGAGCAGATCTGTTTCCTGGAAGGTGCCAGCAACATTTGGAAGAACAGGAGGAAAGTTCTGCCCTGCCCTGCACTGCCTGCTCCTCCCAGCTGCCAGGGAGCACTGCAGGGATGAGGAGAGAGAAGGAACAGGGCTTTAAATCATCTGGATCCAGGGAATCAGGACAGGACAGCTGAGCCTGCTGAGGGCAATTCCCTTCCTCCCTGTGTGCCACCCAGGCTGCAATATTGCACTTTATCCCAAATATTATCTGCTTCAGTCCATGAGCACCGCTGCGGGTGAGCTTTTTCTGCAAAGCCAAAATGAGGCACAAAGTATCACACTGCATTTTCAGGGGGAAAAACTGAACTTCACCAAGTGTTACTATGTGTAACGAGTTCTTGCTTTTAACACTAGCAACAATCAAGTTTAAAAGAAAAGGGGAAAAATGTGTTACTTCAAAAAAACAGTTACCAAACAGTGCCATGAAATTTAGGCAAGGAAATACTCTATAAAGTCCTGTTTAAAAATAATCTGATACCAACCAGCTGTGGAACTGAGATAAGGAATGATTCCAACCTCAGTTACACACTTTTGTCCCCATCCCCACATCACCCTGAGATTTAAGGACTGCCATTCCTATTAAAACTGGATCTCTGATGG